>NC_040088.1:33747500-34372500 GCF_003369695.1 Bos indicus x Bos taurus
TGTCTTTTTCGATGGAATCATACTTAATTTCTTGCATTTAAAAGCTACAGCATGCTTTTTATATTCATTGAACGCTTCTTTAGGTGGTTGTATCTGTATTCATGGTGGGTTAGACTCAAAATGTCCTTCTTCTACCTACTTTCATTCCTATAAAGGAAGCCACCAGAACCTGTACATTTGCAGCCAGCAGCTGAGGCATGCAGACAGGCCAAGAGACCACATGTGCCTTGATGCAAAGATAAGGCAATGCATCCATGCTTATCTTTAATTTATTCTATGGGGAGTGAAGGGAACATACCACCACGGCCCAGCAAAATTTAAAACATCTTTTTCTAAATGCTAAAGTTAATAATTATTTTTGTAAATAAAAACTTGATATATCAAAGAATCATATTTTCAGTGAGGGAAGAAACAGACTGAAGTAAAATGAGCAATCTGGTGGCAAGTTTTATTTGGTTTCCACTATCTAGGGCAATAATCTATACTCACTAAAATAACAAATGTGAAGTAAAAGCATCTCCATTAACAGTCTTTGAGATTTATAAGTAGTAGGCAATTTCTAAGGCACTGTTGAGACCCTGACTTTGCATTAGATGACAGTCTGTGGGGAGGGAAGGCTGCACTTTCACAAAAAGTAAGATGGAACTGATTTTACTCTTCGTCCTTTATTTTTTTCTTTCCTGGAATATCCATGTAATAACACCACTGACACCTAGGCCTCTATAACTTGTCAATTGCTAGTCAATTTTCCTCAGTCTGTCCTAAGTGTTCATTCACTCTCAGACATTCTCACTGCTTCTCAACACATCTTTTCCCCTCTCATGGAAACTTGAAAGTTTCATTGAAACTTTATGTCCATTAGAAAGCTTTAATTCATGTTGAGTCAAATTATTTCTAATTATAACATATATCTACTTGTTGGTAAGTAATGGCAAAGATAATCCTTCATTCTAGCCCCTTTAGGATAGCTATAACTGGCATAGAACAAGAATATAACAAAATTCCACAATTTAAGAAGAGGGAATCTAAGGGGAAAGGCAGAACTAACAATTAATTAAAAGCTAGCATCAATCTGAAAGGAGCTTATGGCTCTGCTTACAATAGCATTAAGGGTCTAAAAGACAGGAAAAATAAGGAAGACAACACTGAGAGAAAAAAGACTAGATAAACATAAGTAAAATAGAGAACCTCCCCCGGATGCAGCAGGAGGTAAGACAATTGCAGGGCTTTGGATAAACTGCATGTCAAACACAAAAGAGCATTTAGTAGACATCAGTGATACAGATAAAAAAATATTTACTAATGGAGTGATGTGCACGACATTTAAAAAATCTAACAGGTCTAAATCATTTTAGGTAAGATGTTTCTCAAAGAATGCAAATTTCATACAATTTGTATGAAAGCAAGCAATTTCATACCTGCTTTGAACAGTTGTATGGCACATCAAGCAAGTATAAAGCTAATTGAAAATAAAGGAGAAATAAATGTATAATACTTGTATGAAATTTGCATTCTTTGAGAAACATCTTACCTAAAACGATTTAGACCTGTTAGATTTAATATTGTAAAGTTACAAAATAAAATAAAATATAAAAAAAGGAAAAAAAAAGAACAGAAAAAAATTTAAAAATAAATAAATATGGTAAAAAAAAAAAGAAATGCTATAAATGGTAAGAAAATTAGAAAAATAAAAGTATTGTGGACTTCCATAATTCAACAACTAGATTAAATTTAGAAAGTAAAAAATAATAAATAAATAAATAAAATAAAATTTCTATGTATAAATAAAAAACTTTTCTTATCCAAAGTATGTATTGCAAGCATATTTTACATTTCTGTTCCTTCAATATCTATCGGTGGTCAGATACCTAAATTTCTCATCTTATTGTAACTTTTGTGGAATTGTGTTCACATATGCCATGTAGGGCAAAAAGGTGCAGTCAATCTGCTTTTGATTTAAAAGGAAAGTTTGCTTTAGTCTCAAGTCCAGACTTTCTAGCTGATAGGCTAACAGCTATACTAGCCACAGATATACAATTTAAATGCATTTTTTTCTACTATACTCAGAGATGTTGAACATCTCTCCAAAAATTTATTTTTCAGTTTATCTTCCTTCTCTCCACTTAAAATCAAGTGGCAAAAACATCTCAAGGAGGTTGGCAGGCTTAAATTAAGGAAATCGTACAAAATTATCATAAAACTTTTGGCTCTGTTAAGATTTTTGGCAAGTCCCATATAATTGAGTAGACTCAGAACTGAAGAAGCCTAGGTTTGAATTCCATTTTTGCCATTAATTAAATTATATGAACTTGGGAAAGACACTCTGAGGGACAGTTTCCTGATCTGTAAAGTGTAGATGTTAATGATGAGGATTAAATAAAATATTTATATTAGAAAAGGAGCTTACAGAATGTCTGGCATATTATGATGATTCCAAGAACACCTTTATTCATTTATTTACTGACACACCTCCACTAGTATAAATAAAACATACACCCAGTTATTTCTAAATTCTTTTGGATCAAAATAAAACAAAGAAGCAGAATGGGGGATTATGTTGAAACTGTGTGAAAGTAACTGCCGAATATGTTTGTAACACATTCCCTTCTGACTTTCTATGGAGTGACTGGGACTTTGGGGCTGGCTTCAGTCTTTTTAATAGCACTCCAAATGCTTTGATATTTGGAGGCAAGGGTGAAATCCTGGATATCTTCTGAGGAGAATTTTGGGCAACCTAATTGTGGTATAAGGAAAGGCTGGCATTGAGTCTCTCACGTGGAAGAAGTTAACCTTATTCTAAGGGGATGTTGTAGAGTATGGTTGCCTAGAGGCAAAAAATTTAATTTCTAAACCATTTCACTTACTTTTTGCAAGTCATATTTGCCTCAAAAATGCTAGCAAAAAATATAAATGTTCCCTAATACATGATACAGTGTTCTATTTACCATCCAAATTTAAAAGTAATTTAAGTCACTTGCTATTACAAAAAATTCAGAGAATTATTGTTTTACAATATCAAATCAGATCTGGCCTCCAATTTCTATTCTTTAAATCACACTAGCTATTCCTCAGAAATGGTTCCCAAAGGCTTTATTTTTATTCTTTAATAAACAATGAAGGGCTCAGTTCTAAAACCACCTCAAATGCTTTATATCCAATGAAGTTTACAGAACACATCCATGAATAGCTTGTAGTTTAAGATCTTAACACTCAAAATATTGTAGTATGCCAGATTTTCTAAAAAAAAAAATGTGATTCTAATCTATATCTATAGATCTCTCTCTCTATTCATACATATACATACACACATGCATTCACACACAACCTTTAAGTAAACCTATGGCTATAGAACTACTTTCACATCCATCATTTAACATTAAGTAATTTTGGAAATGAAGTGAAAAATTACATAAGTAATCTTAGGAAAAGTACCAAAATGGTGAAATAATTTGTGTAGCCTTCTATATCATGAGACTTTAGATCTTATATGACCATTGTTTTCAATCTTAATGTAGATGAAACAAAGTTAAAGAACTATTTGTCATTTATTTCTTTCCAAGAGTAATGTAGCCACCTCTGTTGTAGGACCAGGCTTTTGAGGAGCCAGTACAAATAAAGGGCCAGAGAAATCTTTACCACAAAAAAAAAAAAAAAAAAAAAAAAATCCCTTGTGAGTTTATATCCACAACTTCAAGAAGTTAGGAATGAGGTTTATCTCAGCCAGGCTGACAATGATAAGGTTTCAAAAAGAAGGGAAGATTGACCACCCACAGCCCAGCTGTCTCCAAATCAGATCCAGCCAGACTTGCAAATACCACTATCATAGTACAAGTAGTATCTCCAAACTGACTGTCCTGTTGATTGGCAGGCCCTCAGGGAGATTTATCTAATTGTCTCAGAACAGGAAGGAAAGGAAAACCCACCTTCATTTTCATTTAAATATAGACAATTTTTTACCTTGGAGCCTTGGGTAGAGGAAGGGAAGCACAGATTTACTCACATTGCTTTCACTTGGAGCTAATATGCCCCAAGTGGAGTATCTCTTATAATTTGATTTTTCCTTTGCTTTTAAAGATTGCCTGAAAAGATACTAAACTGAGGACCTCCCCTTGGAAAACCACCTGGGAGCTGGAGAGACATGTCTCCATGTGTATGAACACCGTCAAAGGTGACAGGGTGGCAGCTGACAGCCCAGGAAGTAAGTGAATCACTCACTGCCTTTGTTGGTTTCTGTTTTGTCCACAGAGCAGAAACATCAAAAATAACCTAAAAAAAAAATCAATAAGTAACCTTTCATCTATGTCTGGGATCTGATCTCTCCCAAGCCTATTATTTAATGAGTCAATGGTTGAAAAACTCCAAATGTCTCATATGGAGTTTCTCATTACATATGACAAAAAAAGAAGCCCTCAAAAAGAACATGCTGGTGTTGAGAGAAGTGAGAAGTTTCAGGGCACACCATACCTTAGCAAAATCATCCTATTAACTGACAATATGTTACATCCAGCACAGATATTATAAAGAAAAGAAATTTAGTTGCTGAAAGACACAAGCTACTCCTCTATACTATTGATCAGTTTGCTAAAAGCACACTATTTTGTGGCTAGAAAATAACACATTTTAATTTAAAAATGTTGAGTTACTAAGATTGAAGGCATAAGATAGTTAGATGTCATCACTGACTCAATGCATATGAATTTGAGCAAACTCCAGGAGATAGTGGAGGACAGAGGAGCCTGGCGTGCTACAGTCCATGAACTCCCAAAGAGTTGGACATGACTTAACAACAATGACAATAAAGCATGATGAAACCTTTACCACTTAACTCTCCATAAGCACATAAAATACCCAAAGATTTAATAAATTGTTGCCAATATACTCATATATCCAACAAAACTAATCCAGGAAACACATCAAAACCTTATCAGGCAGAACAGTATTTAGGAAATGTATTCTTACATGGACATGTTACGCTAAAAATATTTCATATTTTACCTCCTCACCATTTAGAGTCATAGATGCTATTTTTACCTTCTGCAAGTTTCCTGGATAGCTAAAGTCTGTACAGTCTTCAGTTAGTCATATCCATCATGCTACTAATTTTCAGATGCTGGAATAATGACAGTGACTGAGGTCATGATGAATTTTTGAGGCTGAAGTCCTATCTTTATCAGTGAGGACATGGCTAAAATTTCATGAGTCACCCCAAACTACCTCTTAACTTTGATGGTAGAGAGTCCAGGGGGCAGACTGTAGAGCAGCCATTTTTGTTATGGACATAAGAAGTGGGAAAGTTGTGAGTTGTTTTGACCATGTCACTCATTTAGACCTCATATCCCACAAATGTTATAAATCTATTCTATCCTCATGAAGTGGTTGTCAGGGCATAGACATGGATTACTGTTACACTGAATGGTTTGCCTTGAAAACAAACAGACATCATTCTGCTGTTTTTGAGATTTCATCCAAGTACTGATTTCGGACTCTTTTGTTGACTATAATAGCTACTCCATTTCTTCTAAGGGATTCTTGCCCACAATAGAAGATATAATGGTCATCTGAGTTAAATTCACCCATTCCAGTCCATTTTATTTGCTGATTCCTAAAATGTCAATGTTCACTCTTGCCGTCTCCTGTTTGACCACTTCCAATTTGCCTTGCAAAGGAGAAAAGGAAAGATATAAGCATCTGAATGCAGAGTTCCAAAGAAGAGCAAGGAGAGATAAGAAAGCCTTCCTCAGCAATCCATGCAAAGAAATAGAGGAAAACAACAGAATGAGAAAGACTAGAGATCTCTTCAAGAAAATTAGAGATACCAAGGGAACATTTCATGCAAAGATGGGCTTGATAAAAGACAGAAATGGTATGGACCTAACAGAAGCAGAAGGTATTAAGAAGAGGTGGCAAGAATGCACAGAAGAACTGTACAAAAAAAGCTTCACGACCAAGATAATCATGATGTTGTGATCACTCACCTAGAGCCAGAAATCCTGGAATGTGAAGTCAAGTGGGCCTTAGAAAGCATCACTACAAACAAAGCTAGTGGAGGTGATGGAATTCCAGTTGAGCTATTCCAAATCCTGAAAGATGATGCTGTGAAAGTGCTGCACTCAATATGCCAGCAAATTTGGAAAACTCAGCAGTGGCCACAGGACTGGAAAAGATCAGTTTTCATTCCAATCCAAAGAAAGGCAATGCCAAAGAATGCTCAAACTACTACACAATTGCACTAATCTCACATACTAGTAAAGTAATGCTCAAAATTCTCCAAGCCAGGCTTCAGCAATACGTGAACCGTGAACCTCCAGATGTTCAAGGTGGTTTTAGAAAAGGCAGAGGAACCAGAGATCAAATTGCCAACATCTGCTGGATCATGGAAAAAGCAAGAGAGTTCCAGAAAAACATGTATTTCTGTTTTATTGACTATGCCAAAGCCTTTGACTGTGTGGATCACTATAAACTGTGGAAAATTCTGAAAGACATGGAAATATCAGACCACCCAACCTGCCTCTTGAGAAACCTATATGTAGATCAGGAAGCAACAGTTAAAACTGGACATGGAACAACAGACTGGTTCCAAATAGGAAAAGGAGTACGTCAAGGCTGTATATTGTCACCCTGCTTATTTAACTTATATGCAGAATACATCATGAGAAATGCTGGGCTGGAAGAAGCACAAGCTGGAATCAAGATTGCCAGAAGAACTATCAATAACCTCAGATATACAGATGACACCACTCTTATGGCAGAAAGTGAAGAAATAAGGAGCCTCTTGATGAATGTGAAAGAGGAGAGTGAAAAAGTTGGCTTAATGCTCAACATTCAGAAAACTAAGATCATGACATCTGGTCCCATCACTTCATGGGAATAATAGGTGGGGAAACAGTGGAAACAGTGTCAGATTTTATTTTCCTGGGCTCCAAAATCACTGCAGATGGTGACTGCAGCCATGAAATTAAAAGATGCTTACTCCTTGGAAGGAAAGTTATGACCAATATAGACAGCATATTAAAAAGCAGAGACATTACTTTGCCAACAAAGGTCCATCTAGTCAAGGCTATGGTTTCTCCAGTGGTCATGTATGGATGTGAGAGTTGGACTATAAAGAAAGCTGAGTGCTGAAAAATTGATGCTTTTGAACTGTGGTGTTGGAGAAGACTCTTGAGAGTCCCTTGGACTGCAAGGAGGTCCAACCAGTCCATTCTAAAGGAGATCAGTCCTTAGGTGTTCATTGGAAGGATTGATGTTAAAGCTGAAACTCCAGTACTTTGGCCACCTGATGCGAAGAGCTGACTCATTTGAAAAGCCCCTGATGCTGGGAATGATTGAAGGTGGGAAGAGAAGGGGATGACGGAGGATGAGATAGTTGGATGGCATCACCGACTCAGTGAACATGACTTTGGATAAGCTTGAGAGTTGTTGATGTACTGGGAAGCTCGGCGTGCTGCAGTCCATGGGGTCATGAATAGTCAGACACAACTGAGCGACTGAACTGAACTGAACTTAATTGAAAATAGTTGGTTAATTAAGTCAAATAATTCTCTAATTCATCATATGAGTGAGTTATCATTTGCAAGATCTTGAAAAGTCCCAGTGAGGCTGGAGATAGATGGGCCTTGAACAATTTCTCTCCTGTGGACAGAAACTCCATAATAGCAGAAACTCCATCGACACAAGATGATAAAAGTGACTGGGCCCTGTGCAGATGAGATAAAAGACCACATATTCCTCACTCTTGAAGTTAAGGAGTGAGGAATACAACTACACGTGCACAGAAAGTCTCATTGGAGGTCAAAAATGGAGGGGTATCACTTCATATTACCTGATGACAATTCCCTATTAGCTTCTTCACTATAAAATCCATCTTGGCTAAGAGATGAACATGCACATATGGGAGGTTCCTGATAAATACCAAATGTGGCCTCAGAACCAGGCAAATCAAAATGATTGGCCACAGGAATACTGGAAGAAATGCCCCATAAATTAACTTAAACTGCCACGAGGGTGTAACTCAGCAACTCTCTCTCTCTGAGCCCATCTGTGTCTATCTACAGGTATTCCTTTCCCCCCTAGTAAACACTTTAATTACTTCATTACTTCTGTCTTTGTGGGAATTCTTTTCTGTAAAGACAACAGGCCAGGGCCTTCTCACTGACCACTGGTCCAGTGGCTAGGATTCAGTGCCTTTAGTGCCATGACCGTACCTCAATCTCTGTCCAGGAACTGAAGTTCTGTTTCAAGCCACTGCAGGCCAAGGCCACCAGAGATCACCAGGTTAAATTCCACTGAAAGGCCATCTCAATCTCAAAACTAATTTAAGGGCCATCTAAGCAATTTACGAGTCAACCAGAGGTAATGAGAATAAAGTGCAATTATCCTTTTCATCCTGCATTGCCAGGAGCAGCCTCAAATGTCAACATTCAGCTCCTCTCCAGCCTCCACAACTGCACTTCCCTTTAATCGAAGCTTCGTTTTCACTCTTAGGAGATTAGCCAGCTTCTTGGTGAGACCCACTTTATATGGCCTATGATTGTAGTCCATGATTCAGTACAGATTCAGAAATGCCCAGGGACAAAGCATGTCTCCTGAATGACAACAAAGTTCATGGTACTATGTGTGAAGCTAATGATAGCCTAACTTCCATACTTCTAGTTCACCATCCACCAAGAACAACACATACGATTTAAAAGCCAAAGGATGGAGAATTGCTGAGTCGGGGGTTGGGGGAGGACATGAAGTTACAATGGAAGCTCCATGCTACTATCAAAGAAATTATAAAAGGATCAGTGCTGTTCTAAGAAACATAAGGATGAGTTCCCAGGTAAGACTAAGTGCAAACAAAGGAGAGAAAATGAATGATTCACATGCCAGAAAAATGGCAACTCCACACATCAGTCAGTGGCAAGCAACTGACTCTGCGAAATGGATTTAACCATGTGTATCCCATGATTTTGGCTTCCCAGATGGGTTAGTGGTAAAGAATCCACCTGCCAAGCAGGAGACCTGGGTTCAGTTCCTGGGTAGAGAAGATCAGCAGGAAAAGGAAATAGCAACCCACTCCAGTATTCTTGCCTGGGAAATCCCATGTTTGGAGGAGACTGGTGGGCTATAGTCCATGTCAGAGTTGGACATGACTTAGTGACCGAACAGTAGCAGCAGCAGCACTCCATGTTCTTCGGTGCTTCTTGTTATCATCTTTCAAGCTATAATATTAGTTATAGAAAAGAGCAGAAGAATTGGCAGCACTACAGAATCATTAGTTGTTCTGAAATTACTGGGTAGAACTACTCATGCAATGGGATTCATTTTCCACAATTTAATGATGCAGAATAAGGAAGAAAAATTATATTAAAAATTGAAGTCTAGAAACATTAAAAGTATTTTACAGTTACAAGCAGCCCTAAAATAATAAAATTGCTTAATATTGAACTGGAATTTCTATGCTACATTTCTTCTAATGTCCTGCATTATTATATTATTCTATATTGCACTATTTACTATTTATATTTTACTACATAATATAGTATAGAGTATGGCAACATAATTTATTAATAAATGTTTATTGTTATATTCTGTATCATAATTATATTATTATATTCTGCTTCTTTCTCTTTGCATGAGTTTAAAAGAGGAACTTCCAAAAGATTAGAGACTTTTCTAACACATAAATTATCAATAATGTTATTCTGCTCAATGAAGAAAGCCAACAGACACTGTAAAGCTAAAAGAATGCTTGAAGAGGAATCAGAGTGAAACTTTTCTAATATCACTGTCAAAATAAAAACATTATGCTTCTCCATTTCATCATTTTATTAGAGTCTTTACAATATCAAAAAGTGAAATGAAAGTGTTAGTCACTCAGTTGTGTCCAACTTTGCAACTCCATGGACAGTAGCCCACCAGGCTCTTGTGTCCATGGAATTCTCCAGGCAAGAATACTGGAGTGGGTTGTTATTCCCTTCTCCAGGGGATCTTCCCAACCCAAGGATTGAACTTGGGTCTCCTGCATTGCAGGCAGATTCTATAGCATATGAACCACCAGGGAAGATCCTTATAATATCCACAGTTACTTAATATGTGACTTCTCTTACATCAGATATTTCAATGACTACTGCTGGATAAATTCTAAACCTATAACACCACCCCCCAATTCCTCTTGATAAAATATAAGAAAATCAAGTAATTTGAAAGTGTAACTAGCTTGGCTTGGCCACATTAGTCCCAACCTGACCTGAGAGCTTGAGAATTGGGGTGATACATAATGATTGGTAGTCCAGCATAGATTATTGCTGGACTATGGTATTAGAAGAAGCTATCATTTGATTTGAACTACTGAATCGGCAATGCCATTGAATTGCAGTCCACAGTGGGAAATTCTAGTTGGCTCAGAAATTATTTTGAGGAAAGGAATATATCAACACCAGATGACAGTTTCACATTGAAGGTGGATACTGAGCACACACATTTGTCTCTTCCCTTGCAAATTTCTGTAGAAAAAGAAAATATGAGGAGAATAAATTTAAGGCAGTAGTGAAAAACTGAGAGGGTTACACCAATCAACTCAAAGAATGAGAAATATCCAGAAGATTTACAAAGCAGATGTGGAAATCCAAATGATGAAGCCCACAAGACAACACAGGTTTAGACAGAAATGTTTTTTAAAATAGTAAAAATTCTCATCAGAACTTTATACTCACCTGACATTGAAGCTTCAGAGGCAGACTGTGATAGGAGCAGTGGAGTATGTTAGCGGTGGGGCAATCTGATCCTCTAGGTAGCTGACAACTAAAGCATTTGCCCTCGGACAAAAGCCAAAAGACAGTCTTTCTGAATAAAGGTGGGGATCTGCCCAGCCGCAATTCCATAGGTGTACTGGGGATAAGAAATGTAAGCAGTATGGTAGGCAAGTTTCTGTTACTACAAAGAACAAGATAGCTCGTCCCTGACACTTCCTCCATCTCAAAGGAAAGCAACCTTGCTACATACCCACTCCTTGCCTGCTCCCTCCCATCCTACCTGCCTCTTTTCAGAGCCTGAGAACTTGCAATTACTCTCAGAGTACAATATTTTCCTCATTTGTGTCATGTATACCTCTTTCGATCACTGATATCAATAAAGCAAACCATCATTTGCAAATGTAAATTGACATGCCAGAGTAATCCATTGAAGAAACCAGTCTCCAAGAGAGGCTCAAACTGAACAAATAAATTAATTCAAGAGAAAAGAGATAATCCAAGGCATAGATGAAAAGTATAAAATAAATGTAATTAGTCTCTTCAGATTAATAACAGCGTATATCATGGAAATACATTGGGGTGTTGAGTGTGCAAGTATCTGCACCTAAACATGATTCTCAGGAATTTCTTATGTGTGTTAACATTTACAAAGCATCATCTCAGATTGCTTTTAAAATCCTCCCAAGCTGAGGACCCATGATTCTATTTCAAGTGCAATACCTGGGTTTTATACTTCTCATGGGATTCAAACAACTGCTGATATCACACAAAAGAACCTGGTGCTTTGTGACAGCCTAGAGGGGTGGGATGGAGTTGGGGATGGGGGTAGGGGAAAGTTCAAAAGGGAGGAGACATACATGTGTTTGTGGCTAATTCATGGTGTTGTATGGCAAAAGCCAATACAATGTTGTAAAGCAATTGTCCCACAATTAAAAATAAATTAAAAAGATAAAAAAAGAAAGAAAATCTGAAATTTGAGAAATCACTAATGATGCACTATTCCATTGAACACGGAGCCCACTAGATTTAAGGACCAGCGGTTTAAAGATTGCCTTACTGTAAACAGCACACATGCTTGCTTGGTCTTTGGATCATTTATCATTGGTCTCTGTGTATGGTACTGAGATGGCAGGGAAATCTGGGATCCTGACATCGATGTAAAGGACTATAGTACTTGAAAAATACTTGGCCAGGAGTGAATGTTCAACAGGGTACTTGTGAATACTTCAAGGAAGTTCATCATATACAGTGCTCTATCTCAACACTCGATTTATCAGACTAAAGTATCTTTTAAACAATGCTCTACTGTATAGTATGAAGGGCCTAAAACTAAGTGGGACAATTGTTAGAACAGTCAATGTAGAGAAATTATTTGAGAAAAGCCAGCTTACAAGTGGGGCTTTTCATCTGTGTATTGTATTCACTTTAATCCTCTATGTATTTTCAGTTTCCTATGAAAGAATTGAAATTTCCGGAACAACAATACTGCCAACAGTTATTATGCCTCTTGCTTACCTTCAAAGAGTCTTTCTCTATTAAAATGGCTTATGTAAAACCTGAGCATTAATAAGATTACATGTAGCTCTCCAGACAGCCACCTAATTGGAAAAAACAGTCCAGAAAGAATATATAGATTTCCACATGTACATGGAAAGTATGGAGCAAGTGAACCCCTAGGAAGAAAGCTGATGGAAAATTACTGGAAAAAATAGCTTTCCAAGCTTTTATTTTTATGAAGATATTTTGTCTCAAGGCTTTTAGTACACAATACAGAGAATTTATGCGTTAAAAAATGGTTCACTAGATATGATGCCTCTGCATTTTGTTTTATTTCTTTTTCTTTTTGGGCATAGAATTGTTGAATCATTTCCACACCAGGTTGAGTTACATCTTTTGTGTTGAAAAGGCCTCATGTCAGACTAATCTCTGCCTATCATTTGTTTGCTGATCATTTGGCAGCAAGTAGGGAGTTCAGTTCTTTCAGTGAGCATTTAGCCATGCACTTATTCAACAAAAAATGATGAAATTTCTTCTCTCTCAGGAAATATTCAAGGAGTTAGAAGTACAAAGCTGCAAGAGCCTATTGGGTCCAAGCCTTCCTTGCAGATATCTGAAATGTTTGGAGGAGCAAAGAAGTGGTATGTGTGGAGGTAGTGAGTTTCAGTGTTCGGTTTCAATGAAATATTCAAGAGGAAGAATCATAATTGTCCTTCCACAACATTCAGTGTTGATTTGATGTTCATTTCTCAAAATCTCCAAGAATTACAAAACAAATTTATCTGAAAACCAAGGGATGTGATTCTCTACTCTCCCTTCTTAATAGATTTCTGGGTTAACTGTCAGACTACATGTTAGGGTGACATACATCAGCACTCTTAAATGTTAAGATTTCATGTATTTTCTCCGTTTCTGCTAAGAGGAGAAGCTATTATTTTAATGTATTTTTCAACAGGGAAGAGAGAGAAGACAGAAGAAGGACTCACTTTCTTCTTGTCCTTTTCTTTTGAAGGTTTAAAAGTTTGGTTGTGACTTTGACCCAGTGGCCAGATGAGAGGCTACACACAAGGATGAAACTTGCCTACTGTTAGGAGAGAGGAAGAGTGACCAGGAGGATAAGCACACCTGGTGTTTCTAGCCACTCATCCTCAGATGATGCTCCTATCCCTGCTCCCCTAAGCTCTGGCATTCTCCTCCCAGTTGGGTAGCAGGGAATTTTCCACTATAGCGTTAGGAGACTGTACTGATCACACCCTGAATCACTTCTTACACTAACAGGGCTGGGCTCCCAGCATAAGATCTGGAAGTTAGTTTAGTAATCAGCTAATTCTTCCCTGCAGAATACTCATACCTCGCAGTGGATGAGTACACTATGCAAATATCACAAACAGATGAGAGATACATTCTACTGTTCCCCTTATACTATAACCTGACTAGTTATATCTTTGCAGTATATTGATATGTGAAATCACCAGGCCTATCCACTCATTTCCTCTCAATAAATATGACTCCTGGGACCAAGAGAACACTGACTTGCCAGCTGCTCCCTTCCAATTCCATGGATTTTATTCACTATTACAAACGTCTTACTAGTAGAAGTATTTACACGGTGGTTTAAAAAGGGTGTTACCATTGTGAGCCAAATACAATTTTTATGTTGAAATATTCATATCATTTCATCTTTTGAGGGACATTCAAAGGAAAGGTTTATACTTGAAAACTGTAATTTCATATCCCATTAGAACTGGAAGAACTTTGAGATAGTCACTACCCACTGCCATGATTACAAATGGAAAAATGAGGAGCAGAGATGAAATTTACACAGGGTCCAAAGTTAGCTGCACCGAATTTTTTTTCACTTTGTCATCTCCCAGGAGAGCAACAGGAATGCTGACCTAATGGTTGTCCTGGGGGATCCTACTTGTTAACTGTGCTTTTGCACTACCTATATTAATTCACAGTGAATGGCCCTTTTTAATGTTTTTAAGGGGGGAAAAAAAGGTGATGCTAATAGATTTTTTAAGTGAGCTCATGACAAACTTGAGGGAGAAAATCCAAGGTTAACTTGTTTAGTTGCTAAGTCGTGACGGACTCTTTTGCAACCCTATGGACTGTAGCCCACATGGGATTTTCCAGGCAAGAATACTGGAGTGTATTGCCATTTCCTTTTCCAGGGCATCTTCCTGACCCAGTGATTGAAACTGTATCTTCTGCACTGGCAGATGAGTTGTTTTCTGTTTTCTTTTTTACCCCGAGACACCAGGGAAGCCCATGGTTGCTGATGAAGAAACCAATCAGTATAACTATATAGGTAAAATCTGAAGTAGCTCTAGGATTACAGCACCAACTTGAAGTCCCCTCCCCACGTCCTCACTTGAGACAGTAAGAATGTCAACAAGAAAATAGAGGCCCCAGTGCACTGTTTCTAGCACTAAAGAAGAGAAAAGTGAACTGACGTCTTTAAAAGTTGCAAGATTATGACTCTAAAGACAATAAGGGATGGCTTTAATAGGTAGCTCCACAGGTAAAAGAAGGAATATCACTTGTAGCTAGGGGAAGCTAGGGGTTTGAGAAGGACTGGGCTATCTTCTTAGACTGGTTGGTTATGCCAGTAGGTCCTGCTAGTTACAAGAACTGTAGGGCCCTGCCCCCCTCAGCAAGGTAATGAAGGAGAAGAAGGTTGACACACAGTCAATGAAACTTTTTTTGCTGCTGCTATTCTATAGAGAGATAATAATAATAATAATAACAATAGCAACATGAAATTAAAAAAAAAAAAAAAACACAGAAAATAACAATCAGAGAAAAGGACAAAGAGAAAGAGGGGGTAAGAAAGTAGAAAGAAAATAATATGGCCAAGGTGCATTTAGGTTCCTAAGATTCCTATCCAGGATTTCTTACTACAAAACCAGCTGCCTGAAACTTTCTTGGACTTGTTAAAGGCAGGTTTGAGTGAAACACATGAGAAGGAGGCAAATTGAATACATACCTGAAATTTCTTCCAAGGTGAATTGAATACCAATTGCAGCCTCAAGAGGTAGATACGAGTTAAGCAATAAGTTTGCTAAAAAATGATTCCTTTCTAAAAGTGTCCAATCTTGAACCTCACTTGGAAAATTATTCTTTAAATCCTGATAAAACCCCAAGACAACTAGTTCTTCTATATATGACACCTCCCTTGAATTGGAAAAGCCTTGGGAAATAAGCAACGGAATCTTTTACAACAACCCCAGTCCTCTAGGGATTCCTTAGATTGGTGGTGATATAAGCAAAATGGATAGTATGTTCTATCTTTTAATTCTGATATTTCTCTCCAGACACCTCTCCTTATCAGTAGATCCCCTGCTAAGATCAAACATTTCTCCCAAAGCAATATGACAGGAATATCTATTTTGTGACTATTAGTGAAAAGGGTGGGACTGACATTCTAGGGCTTTCTCTGTACAAAGTCCATGTCATTAGAAATCTTATCACCAAAAAAGAGCAATTTTTGCACTGATATGAAAAAAATATTTTACATCTGCAAGTGGCAGGAGCTGACAAAAGCTTCAAGCAGTATTCAGTTGAGATCAGTTTGAACTGCTGAAAAGTAAAATTCACAAATGCATGCTGTTTACAAATTGCTGTCTTGATTTGCTTTCCTTCACACATTTAATCTTGTTGACTCAGGAGAAATCATTTTTCCAAGATATCCAGGAATTGTGAATATTATGAATTCAAGCATAGTTTTTTATGAGATAAAAGAAAAATAGTAATAATAATTATTATCATCAAAATGTACAAAATTAAGATATGTTTCATAAAAGGCAGTGCTTTAAAGGCTATTTTGCTCATGTGCTCAGTTAGTCATCTCCAACTTTTTGTAAACCCACTGACTGTTGCCTGCCAGGCTCCTCTGTCCATGGAATTTTCCAGGCAAAAATACTGGAGTGGGTTGCCATTTCCTACTCCATGGGTTCTTCCCAGCCCCGGAATCAAGCCCACATCTCTTGCATCTCCTGCATTGGCAGGGAAATTCTTTACCACTGCGTCACCTGGGAAGCCCTGCTGCTCTTTCACTGTATCTTGGGGACAGGTGTACAGAAAGAAATGACCTATCACCAACTGCTCTGAAAATTGTTTAGTCAAGAGCATATTTTCCACCATGTGGAAGAGAGTGTATATGGGCTTCTCTGAGTATTTCTTCCTGTACTCTCACTCCCCAATTTTTAATCTACCTTATCAGTGTACATTGAATCAACCAAGAAAACCTATGTTTCAGTGAGTTTGGGTGTCATGCTTAAGAAATCACAAAGTGAGTTGTCTGTGACTGGCTTATCATGCCTTACCATATTTGAAGGAAAAAAATATGAAGATAATTCAGATTCATTGATTGAAAATCATATACTAAGATATTTAGAGAGTAGGGGGAAAAATAATTATATTAGTAAGTAATCCTTTTCTTTAAAAAAAAAATATTTTGGTTGGATTTCCAAGAATGACTTATGAGTGGAATGCAGGAAGCTCAGCTTCTGCATATCAGAAAATCTACAGTTTCTTTCAGGTAGACATAGTCCCTTGTCAAGGAGACCTGAATTTCAAACCCCATTCATCCCATGGACTGGATATCCTAGAGTACTGGCACCATTGTGTTCAATGATCCTGCTTAAGAAGATTAAAAAATTACTCTGAATGGTCAATAAATACCTGTAGGACTTTTAAAAGATATTTCTTAGCCAAGGATGAGTGTGTTAGTTTCTTAGGACACTAGTGTTAACTAATAAGAAAGAGAATACGACTAGGGAGAAATTTTATCATCACAAAACTTGTAAGCTAAATGATTCAAGTTTTACTAACCTACTGATTTTTGAAAACTATTTCCAAAGAGACTTTTTTCCTTTCCTGTATGGCTCAACTAAACTAAAGGTGATAGAGAGTTTTAATGAAAACAGTAAATTATTTAAGAAATGATTTGACAGAATTATCAACTAGCTATTCAACCATGCCAGACAAAAGGATAAAAATGACTGACAATATATATAACACACACGCCTTGTGCTTTTCCTACAAGATGGCAAAGTGGACAGAGTTTGTCTTAGAGGAACACAGCCTTCTTTAAGAAACTTGGAATTTAATATGGGTAGCAAGAAACATGGCATTAGGTGTTTTATGGTGTTTGGCTCCCTAAAGGAAGAAAACACAAAAGGACTCCAGCCATGGTTTTTACATCTTGTCGTGGGCGTCATTTCCTTGAACTGTCTCAATATAGATTCCGTTTTCTAAGCAGGCAAGCTGAGACTTTTTTCCATTACTCTTGGCTAGGATCTGGATTTAGTCAAACTGGCCACTGTCACTACTTATGGCTAATTAGAACCACCTGTGAGAATTTTGTGTCAAAAAGAAAGAATGAAAGCTCATGTTCATAATGATTACAAGATTTAATCTCATTTTTTGTTTTAGGCCTGATAATGAGACTTTCTGAAAACCTCCCACATTTTTAAAAGTGATTTTCTTCAGATTTCTGCTAGAAGTGTTCTTGTGTTCTGTTGGGGTTTTTTTGTTTGTTTTGTTTTTCATTTTAATCTTTATTTTCTTCATATATTTTACATAATGTAATTTTATACATAACATATGGAAATTTCTATATATATTTAGAAAGGGTCTTCTTAAAAATAAACCTCATACCTCTTTTAAAAAAAAAAGTGCACAATATTGAAATCTGAGTTGGAGTGGAAAAGTATGGCCTGATTGACCATTATTTTAAATGGTACAGAGGTAGCTGAACTGACACCTTGTCAAAGAAAGAGTATCCCGAGTGTTTGCTCTCCATCTACCCATTTTCCTCCCAATCACATTTTCAACATTTTCTTAAGAAGGATTCTTTCCAGTCTAAAACTCATTGACTTTGGTGTTATCACAACAATATAAACAGTTTTGGAAATTTTAAGGGGAGAAAAAAAATGCTTTGAGCCAGGATAGAATTATGAAAGCAGAAGAGGGGAGGAAAAAGCTTGTGCTTTTTTTCCATTTTCTGTCATCAACTGTAAAATGTCAAATCCTTCAAATGCCTGGTTCTGAATATAAAAAACTCAACTTTGGGAACACAAATGAAGCTCTCTTGTGAATGAAAAAAATGCCACTTGTTATGAATAGTATAAAGATTTATAACTGGACTTTTGTTATAATGTTATAAAGTTAAGTTTTTACATTACATTTTTAAAAAGCCATTATTTATCTAAAAAAAATCAATGAATTTAAAAGTTAAGACTAAGCTCCATAAAATAAATGTAATTCAATCTTTCATATATTCTTTTTTTTTACTTCTCCTCTCCTTACAGAATGAACTGTATTCAACATCTAAGCTGGAAAAAAAAAATGCAAGATTCAGAAAAGGAAAATACAAGCCAAGCCCCTCATCCTCCCCAAATAAAATATATATTTAATATAATAATATGAACCCGCTCAATTAGCGTGAAGAGATGTACACTAGAACTTTGCATAACTTCCCCTAGAGACAATGGCAAAACTGCCACCAGTCATCAGGGAAAAGAGTAAGCGTCCTTTAAAGTCTTTATTTTACCCTCAACTTATCAAGGTCCTTGAGTTCCCTTTATAATTACTTTGACAGCTTAAATCCCATGTTTTCTAATCAGTGGCAAAAAGCAGAGTGTTTTTACCTCCTGAAGATGATCCAAAAGTGGAAGCTGACACTGCTAGCACTGGAATTTTGCACACACTGGTTGTAAAAAATGCAGATGAAATTTTAGCTGTGGATTATATTAGGTTGGTGCAAAAGTATCCCGGTTTTACACTGTTGAAACTTGCCATTTGATATTGGAATACCTTCTTAAATAAATGTGGCTATGTTACACATCATTTTAATGCACATTTCTCGCTTTATGTATTTTTCTGCTAATAACGTATTACTTGCTGTTTACTTTATATTGATGTTAGACTAGAAATATGATGTTAGAAAAAAAAAAAGAAAATTCAAGGAATTTGGCCTAGGAACTGTTAACAAATGTATAGTGCAGTGGTGGTTCAAGAAGTTTTGTAAAGGAAATGAGATTCTTGAAGATAAGGAGAGCAGTGGCTAGCCATTGGAAGTTGACAAGGACCAATCAAGAGGATCATCAAAGCTGATTTTCTTACAACTACACGAGAAGTTGGTGAAGAATTCATTGTTGACCATCCTATGGTCATTCAACATTTGAAGCAAATTGGAAAGGTTAAAAAAAAGCTCAATAAATGGGTGCCTCATGAGCTGATCAAAGATAAAAAAAAATAGCCGTTTTGAAGTGTCATCTTCTCTTTTTCTATGCAACAACAATGAACTATTTATTGACTGGATTGTGACATGCAATGAAAAGTGGATTCTATTTGGAAAATTTTGAAAGAGATGGGAATACCAGACCACCTGACCTGCCTCTTGAGAAATTTGTATGCAGGTCGGGAAGCAACAGTTAGAACTGGACATGGAACAATAGACTGGTTCCAAATAGGAAAAGGAGTATGTCAAGGCTGTATATTGCCACCCTGCTTATTTAACTTATATGCAGAGTACATCATGAGAAACGCTGGACTGGAAGAAACACAAGCTGGAATCAAGATTGCCAGGAGAAATATCAATAACCTCAGATGTGCATATGACACCATCCTTATGGCAGAAAGTGAAGAGGAACTAAAAAGCCTCTTGATGAAGGTGAAAGAGGAGAGTGAAAAAGTTGGCCTAAAGCTCAACATTCAGAAAACAAAGATCATGGCATCCGGTCCCATCACTTCATGGGAAATAGATGGGGAAACAGTGGAAACAGTGTCAGACTTTATTTTTTTGAGCTCCAAAATCACTGCAGATGGTGACTGAAGCCATGAAATTAAAAGACGCTTACTCCTTGGAAGGAAGTTATGACCAACCTAGACAGCATATTCAAAAACAGAGACATTACTTTGCCAACAAAGTTTCGTCTAGTCAAGGCTATGGTTTTTCCTGTGGTCATGTATGGATGTGAGAGTTGGACTGTGAAGAAGGCTGAGCACCGAAGAATTGGTGCTTTTGAACTGTGGTGTTGGAGAAGACTCTTTGGGGTCCCTTGGACTGCAAGGAGATCCAACCAGTCCATTCTGAAGGAGATCAGCCCTGGGATTTCTTTGGAAGGAATGATGCTAAAGCTGAAACTCCAGTACTTTGGCCACCTCATGTGAAGAGTTGACTCATTGGAAAAGACTCTGATGCTGGGAGGGATTGGGGGCAGGAGGAGAAGGGGACGACAGAGGATGAGATGGGTGGATGGCATCACTGACTCTATGGACGTGAGTCTGGGTGAACTCTGGGAGTTGGTGATGGACAGGGAGGCCTGGCGTGCTGTGATTCATGGGGTTGCAAAGAGTTGGACACGACTGAGCAACTGAACTGAACTGAACTGAGGACCAACTCGGTGTCTGGATTGAGAAGAATCTCAAAAGCATTTCCCAAAGCCAAACTTGAACCAAAAGAGGTCATGGCCACTGTTCGGTGATCTGCTGCCTTTCTGATCCACTATAGCTTTGTGAATCCCTCTGAAACCATTACATCTTAGTAGTATGTTCAGCACATTGATAAGATGTACCAAAAACTGCAACACTTGCATCTGGCATTGGTCAACAGAAAGCCCCAATTCTCCATGACAATGCCTGATCCACAGGGTGTACAACCAAAAGTTGAACAAACTGGACTACAACATTTTGCCTCATCCACCATATTCACCTATCTCTCACCAACCAACTACCACTTCTTCAAGCATCTCAATGACTTTTTTGCATGGAAAACATTTCCACAACCAGTAGGAGGCAGAAAAATGCTTTCCAACAATTTGTTGAATCCCAAAGCATGAATTTTTATGGTACAAGAGTAAACAAACTTATTTCGCTTTGGCAAAAATGTGTTGATTGTAATTGTTTCTATCATGATTAATAAAGATGTGTATGAGCCTAGTTATAATGATTTAAAATTCATGGTCCAAAACTGCAATTATGTTTGAACCAACATTATGGCAGAAAGTGAAGAGGAACTAAAAAGTCTCTTGATGAAAGTGAAAGAGGAGAATGAAAAAGTTGGCCTAAAGCTCAACATTCAGAAAACGAAAATCATGGCATCTGGTCCCATCACTTCATGGGAAATAGATGGGGAAACAGTAGAAACAGTGTCAGACTTTATTTTTGGGGGCTCCAAAATCACTGCAGATGGTGATTGCAGCCATGAAATTAAAATACATTTACTCCTTGGAAGGAAAGTTATGACCAACCAAGATAGCATATTCAAAAGCAGAGACATTACTTTGCCAACAAAGGTCCGTCTAGTCAAGGTTAAGGTTTTTCCAGTAGTCATGTATGGATGTGAGAGTTGGACTGTGAAGAAAGCTGAGCGCCGAAGAATTGATGCTTTTGAACTGTGGTGTTGGAGAAGACTCTTGAGAGTCCCTTGGACTGCAAGGAGATCCAGCCAGTCCATTCTGAATATCAGCCCTGGGATTTCTTTGGAAGGAATGATGCTGAAGCTGAAACTCCAGTACTTTGGCCACCTCATGTGAAGAGTTGACTCATTGGAAAAGACTCTGATGCTGGGAGGGATTGGGGGCAGGAGGAAAAGGGGACAACAGAGGATGAGATGGCTGGATGGCATCACTGACTTGATGGACGTGAGTTTGAGTGAACTCCGGGAGTTGGTGATGGACGGGGAGGTTTGGCGTGCTGCAATTCATGGGGTTGCAAAGAGTCAGACACGACTGAGTGACTGAACTGAACTGAACTAAATAACTACTTTCTCTGAGGCCTATTGGAAATTGCAAACATCTTTAATGTCTAGTTTCCCTTCAAGTCTGTTAAGACTCTTTACAGGACAGGGAGTGAGGACTTAAATGATGATTAAACTGGGAGATGGGTTTAGGTTTAAATCTTACCTTGCTTTTAGCTAGCTGAGAAGTTGGTCAGTCAAGTTGCCTGACTTTTCTTCTACCTGGTTTACTCATCTGAAAACTAAAGTTGATCATCCCCACTTCAAAGAGCTAGGCAGATTAAATATGAACATTAATACAAAACTAGGCAAATAAACTGTTAAAAGCTACACAGATAGATTATTTGAATTTTTGGTCTCAGATATTCCCTTGCATCTAGCTTATCTCACTATACCCAAATCCAACAGAAGAGGAGAGATAAAGTACCTATATCTACCTGATATCTAGGCCACTTCCTGTTTGTCTGATACCCTTTGCTCTTTTTATTGTTAGGACCCTTCCCCACCCACTTCATCTCCCAAAACTCACAAAATTCAAGAAATACAAGAAAGAGCTCATTTCTGAAGACACAGTAACTATAACAATTCCTGCCTTCAAGTTCACTGTTATTTATTATATCCCAACTCATCAAGATACTTTCATATCTTTCTTCTGGCTCCCGTTTCTTTGTTTGCCTTTTCTCCCTCCTTATATTTCTGGATATACAAAATTCATACTTCTTTCTTTGAAAATTCTTTACACATATTCGTTCATTTCTTTTATTTGAATTTGCATCCATTGAACAAACTGACAAATATAAAAGTTTCCCTAACGTCCTATGTAATGTCAAAAAAAACTTTGTCAATAGTGTAATAAAGAATATTTAGAAAGGTTTAACCTGGATCTTGAGAAAGTATATATTTTTTCCTAAATGCATCTCTCTAATGACTTACTTGTTACTAATCCACAGTTAGCCCATGTTTAATTAAAACCTGTGAAAGAGACAATAGAAGATATCACCTTTAAGGAGCTTATAACCAAGTTAGAGAGTAAGAGGGGATTCATCAACTCATAATGACGATTTTGACACTGTGGACCTTGTGTTTTGGTATTTTCTTGCCAGTTCTTTTTTCATAAGTAGCATCCATTCCTGCAAACACATATGGTTGTGTGTGACAAAAATGGAGGGCTCATATCCCAGACAGTATCTAGAATGGATAATACAGAGATATTGAACCATGGAATTTGAAAAGTCCACTTTTAAACAAAATTACCTCCCTAAAGAGATATGAGGTGCCATGATTTTAAAAAAAAAAGCTACCACTAAATATCGCCAAGTTACCGAACAGTCTCATCAGTAGACAGGACAATGGGGATGTGGGAGAGATGGGGGATGACCAAACATTGTGTAGCAAGCTGGCCATACCTAGATACTGCTTCTTAGCTGGCTTCTACTGCTTTTGAAGCCATGAACATTCCCTTCTCTTGGTTCTTTCATCAATTTGAGAACCATGAAACTTTCCTACATAAGATGCTTATTCAGGTTTTTATATCTGCCTACCTATTTTATTACCTTTTATACTGCATGTGAGGCTGGATCTGAGGCTGGATTTGAGGTAGAACAAAGCTAATTACAACTTTCATAATCTAAATATAGTATAATGATAGAGTTCCAGTAAGGGCAGCACTGAGCTGAGAAACCTTTTGGCAGGTTTAGACAGAGGTTATTCAGGGCTTTGTGAGGATAGCTCCAGGGGCTAACTGACTGCTGGTTGAGCTACCCCAAAGTTGTCAGCAGATCACTGAGCAATCAGCTTGACCTTGAGAGGAAAGTTAGTCTCAAGTCCACTTTGCTTGCCTTGTGTTGTCCTCTATCTTGAGAGAATAAATTGCAAGTGTATAAAAGCTGATAACTGGATATAGATGATTAATTACAATTTCAAGGATTAAGAAACTCCAAGATGGAAGAATTGGCAGAACTAAGGCATCTGAAGAGAGTATTTCTGGGAATACCATTTGAAATCATCTCCCAAATGGCACACATGGCATAACTTCAACCAGAGAATAATTTGTCTTGGGTTTAGTTATTAAAGATGCCCCCTTTAAAACATCCTTACCCATGTGACTGTTTTCATTCATTTGGGGGTTTTGGTGCCTATTCTTATGGTTGCCACACTTTGTTCTATGGATAAATGTATATCACTTGTTTCTAATACACAAGCATCTCTCTCACATGTGGGAGGATCTATGGGATCAATGCATAAGTAGTAGTTGGTGGTCCTGATCCTTTTTATAGCCTAACTCAGACCCTCAAGACCTGTCTGCCATTAGAGATTCATTGAGCTGGGGATGTCTGATTTCAGCTGCTTAGGTTGTCTTATATTTTCCTCACTGTTCATTCTGCTGTTTGACTCTCCCTGGAATTCTGTATGACGTTTTGTATTAATACTTCTTAATAGCATTTAATGAGAATCTTACAAACACTCTATGTGAACAGAGGAAACAAGAGTTCCCATTGCTGTCACCAGAATTCTGCTTTCTACCTTAGGGAGAAAGTGGTTTCTTAGGCTGTGAACCCAAAACAAACATATACAGTTTCTCTGCCTATCTCTGGGGGGGAAAAAAAATTTTTTTTTGAAGAAGTCTGGCCTACCACACACAGAATGGGGAAAAGGCATCACACTTTTAAGCAGAGAAGTTAGTTATAGGCATTATTAACTGACTAGACCAATGACAACCCCCTCAGGCCAAGCTACCTTTCTTTTATGGGAAACAAAGATAACATATTTAGAAAGAGAAGTGGAAGGTCACTTGTGATCACACCTGAGCCGCAAAGTGAATTTTCCTTGAAATTTATGATGATTTTTTTTTCTCCTGGATGAAATTAATATTGGGTTGGCCAAAAACTTGTTCGGATTTTTTTCTAACCAACCCAATATATGTTTCTTAATGTTGTAAAGATAGGCTGAGGTAAACAAATTTTCAAATCTTCTACTGTTAAATCCAAGTATAATTTAAAAGGACCAAAGCTATTTCTATATTACTATTAGGAAATTTCTAATTGTTTTTATGCTCTAGAATAGTAATTTTTTCATGGAATTATGAATCATACTACATTTTCTAAATCATTCTAGAGAATTTTATTCATTTAAAGATGCTGTTATATTCTACTAAGTTTTCATAAACAATCTTTGCTAAACTGCTTTTGTGCTGCTTGTCTTACTGAAGGTTTAATCAAGGTGTAACTGCTCTGTTTCTCAACCTCCCCCTCCACCTGCTCTGTGCTCTTGAGCCATACTATTATTTCTCTGCTTATTGGCACTTCTATAGCGGATAGGGCATAAGAAATAAAAAGTATGAAACACCCTCAGTCAGACTGTCTCCTCTACAGCAGCTTTGGGTGGAAAATGGGGTGGAAAATGTCAAGACTCAGCTTGAAAGAGGTTTGGGCATAATGTGGTGACTTGACCAATGGCTCCTCTATTTACCATGCACAGTCATAACCTAAGTTTCATCTTTTTCTGTAATTTAAATGTCCTTGTCTTTGCTTTGTGTGCTCTATTTATTTTTATAACTTTGCAACAAAATCATTACTATATCAACTTTTCAGCTACTAAGAAAAAATCCAAGGAAAAACTTATAAACTTTAGTACCAACATAGCCTGGTGTAGTGGGAAGTGTGAAACACAACTTTTTTGACGACTATAAAATTGTTCCATAATGAAAATAGGGGGACCTGTAATTTGGTTTTATATTTCTCACATTAACAATAGTATGAGTAACTAAAAATATAGTTGAAGCCATCCAAGTAGCACTTCTCAATATTATGTCTGAGTTAAAAAAAAAATCAGGTTCATGTTTGGCTATGTGAACATAAACAACCATATAATAACTTCTTTTCATACTCCACCCCATATTTATAACACAAGCACAGACAGGGTTTAAGGATCAAGCTTCCCTAAGAAAACCATTTGAATAATTCAGGAACCATAATGAAAGAAAATGTCAAACATATTTTAACTCCCAGAGTCTCTACCTTTCTCAAAAACAACATTGTTAGAGGTAGAATGAACTTTTATTTTTATATAATTGATCTGTGCTGTATGTTTGAAATTTTACTTAAGTATAAATAGCTAAAGAAACATGCCTAAATCATCAGTGAACAGCTCAATGGATTTTCACAAACTGATCAGTCTCACTCACATTACCACCTCCAAACACTGAACTCAAATTATCCCAGCATTCTCACCAGGCTCCTTTCAGTTTAACCCTATCTCCACACACCAAAGGTCACCCTTTCTCACACTGATCAGTTTTGTTCATGTTTTAAGTTTGTATGAATTAATGAAGAGTAGCCAATGTTAACAAACAGCTCACAGTATTTCAGTGATATTCTCACCTCCTATGTGGAAAAGTCTGTGGTAGAAATAATCTATGGCAGAAATGTTACACATTTTAAATATGTAAAATATAGGCTAAAACTTTGCTCTGACTAAAGTTTCAAAATGACAAAGTATGTGTTTATGAGTGAGAGTCTGGCCCTTCTTCTGTTCCTGACAAGACCCTGAGATATAAATAATGCCTAAAGGAATAATAGTAACAAACATTTATTGACATTCTCTGTATTAGACACTGTTCAAGTAACACTGGAACATTTCATTCAATTCTCACAATAATCCTATCAGGTAGGAATGCATTTCACAGAGAAACCAAAGTGGAGGTAACTTACCCAAGATCACACAGATAAGAAGTGTGCAGAAGCATATGGGCTGGAAGGCCTGAATGTTGATCCACTGGACTGACCTGCTTCCATTGCAGGGCATATCTACCTTCCTACAGGAAGTGCTTCTAATGCAACCATGGAAGAATAAAAATACTCATAAACTGTGAGCACACCTGTTAGGATAATCAAGCAGAAACTAAATGTCCTTTTGTGAAAGTATGGAGGACTGAGAAAGGATAGAAAACAAGCTGGCATCAACTGTGGAAGGTTTAAAGCTTTCCTTACCTGAAATCTTTAATTAACCAGAATGAGGTGGTCTCATTAAAAAAGAGTTACATGATAGAGAAAATCAGATTAAAACTAAGAATAAATAGAAGGACATATATTTCTAGACCACTGGTACACAACTAGAGGTGATTTTGCCCCCAGCAGACATATTGCACTGTCTGGAGACATGTTTAGATTCCACATTGCGGGAAAAGTGGGGGTGGAGTGTGGAGGGGAGGGCAGAGCCATAGAAGAGGTGGAAGAGTTAGGCGGCAGGGGCAGGGAAGATCAGGTGCAGTGAGAAGAGGGCAACTTGCTGCTGGCATCTTGTGGGTAGAGGTCAAGGGTGCTGCCAAACATCCCACAATGGGTTCATGCCACAGGACAGCCTCCACAATGAAGAATTCTCTAGTCTCAAAAGTTAATAGCACTGACTGAGAAACTGGCTCTAGATAATGGCTTAGAATTAAGTCTTCTCAACTTTTGGAATTGTCTTTTATGTAAAATAGTGGAAAGAGAAAGAAGTTCATAGGAGGTAACCCTGTGGAAAATTCTGAAAGATATGGGAATGCCAGACCACCTGACCTGCCTCTTGAGAAACCTATATGTAGGTCAGGAAGCAATAGTTAGAACTGGACATGGAACAACAGACTGGTTCCAAATAGGAAAAGGAGTATGTCAAGGCTGTATATTGTCACCCTGCTCATTTAACTTATATGCAGAGTACATCATGAGAAACACTGGGCTGGAAGAAGCACAAGCTGGAATCAAGATTGCCGGGAGAAATATCAATAACCTCAGATATGCAGATGACACCACCCTTATGGCAGAAAGTGAAGAGGAACTAAAAAGCCTCTTGATGAACGTGAAAGAGGAGAGTGAATAAGTTGGCTTAAAGCTCAACATTCAGAAAACGAAGATCATGGCATCTGGTCCTATCACTTCATGGGAAATGGATGGGAAACAGTGGAAACAGTGTCAGACTTTAGGTTTTTGGGGCTCCAAAATCACTGCAGATGGTGATTGCAGCCATGAAATTAAAAGACGCTTACTCCTTGGAAGGAAAGTTATGACCAACCTAGATAACATATTCAAAAGCAGAGACCTTACTTTGCCAACAAAGGTCTGTCTAGTCAAGGCTATGGTTTTTCCAGTGGTCATGTGTGGATGAGTTGGACTGTGAAGAAAGCTGAGTGCTGAAGAACTGATGCTTTTGAATGGTGATGTTGGAGAAGACTCTTGAGAGTCCCTTGGACTGCAAGGAGATCCAACCAGTCCATTCTAAAGGAGATCAATCCTGGGTGTTCTTTGGAAGGGATGATGCTGAAGCTGAAACTCCAGTACTTTGGCCACCTCATGTGAAGAGTTGACTCATTGGAACAGACTCTGATGCTGGGAGGGATTGGGGGCAAGAGGAGAAGGGGACGACAGAGGATGAGATGGCTGGATGGCATCACCGACTAAATGGACATGAGTCTGAGTGAACTCCAGGAGTTGACAGGGAGGCCTGGCGTGCTGTGATTCATGGTGTCGCAAAGAGTCGGACACGACTGAGCAACTGACTGAACTTAACTAAACTGAACCCTGAGTGTGGGCTCTCTGAATGTGGTGCTGTGACTGCATACATTGTCTCAGTTGGACTCCTGTTTTTCACTTGGGAAATATGGTGCGTGATACTCCTGTCAGGTTGTTTTTGTTTAGAATAAATATATGAAGCACCAAAATAGTGCAGGTACCCATCATGACCCAAGGTACCTCAGAACTTATCTTAAAGTCTGATTTTTCAGATCCTCACTTCTTAAGGATTTATGGCTAAGGGATAAAATATACTTGACTTACTAACAATTTGACACAAAAAATACAATATAGTTACCCAAATAAATTTTGGGGAGAAAGAAGTTCATTTATCTGAATAATCTTTAATGCTGAGCCATGTAGCTATTTTTGTGGTAGAAAAATGTGCTAGTCAGATTTCTACTTCATAGGCTAAGTAATTCAGAACCATTGACTTGACTAAATCCTTTTTGACCAGAGCTTCCCAAACTCTAAAATGCATGAGAATCATTTTTGGGTTTTATTAAGGAACAGATTCTGATTTGGCTGGTCTGATGCATAACCCAAGATTTTGCATTTGTAATAACCTTCCAGTGGATGCTTGTACTGCCCTGGTTCTGGGCTACACTTTGAATGGCATATCTCTGAGCTCAAGAATTGTTAAAATCCAGGGAAGAAGATGGATGATGCTCTTGGAGAAACACACAGATTCTGTAACACTAGTCATTTACTTCCCATAACAGTTGAATGCCTTCACAAATGCTGGGCTCCCTCTGGGCAATGAAATTTCAATTTCTGACCTTATATTGAAACAATTTAGAAAATAAGCTTAGAATGTTTTAGTGGAAATGGGGGAATTGAAAATGAGAAGTGAAAGTGAAATTGAAAATGAAAAGAAGTATCAGGGAAAAGGAGAAGGGAAAATATTAAATCCAAGATGCCTTGGATACAACCAACTGTAAGCCCAGGACACTGTACTCCCTCTTTGCAAACTTAGCTAAGGATCACAATGTGGACTTTGTTAAGTGACTGAACATCAGTACTTAAAGCTCCAGACAAGAGGAAGCCCAGAGGTCTATAATGAAAACATTCCATGGCTGCTCCGGCCCCTAAGCCCTGCAAGGAATGGATTACTGTCAAGGTATGTGTCAAAGGGCTTATGTTTAAGGCAATGGGATTATTGTACTTAATAAAGTCCCAAAGGGCTAGAGGTTGACTTCTTAAAATGACTGGGAAGACATTGGTGCTTCTTAAGAAAGAAGGCTAGGAGATGGGCTAGAGGCCTCTGTAAATACACGACACTGTCATCTGCTGAGATTCCAAACATGGGGTCCATGAACATTCCTAGATTCTTAAAATTGGCACATGCATGCACACTCATGCATTTCTGATAGCAGAGTCTACACATTTCTTTATGGTATCTGAATGAGTCCATTCATTTCCTGCCTTTATTCTTCCTTCATAAATTCTATGTTTCTATCCATTAACAACTAATCGATGCCATCCTGACCCTTCAGCTTACCCCTTCTCTGGGACATCTGTTACCAGAAAACGTCTGTTAATAGAAAAATTCTATTCTCTTTGCCAAAAATTGGTCTCCAGAATTCTGCTCTATGCTCAAATATTCTCCAAATGATAATCACGTCAGACCACTTGGAGATGACATTAGCACATCCCTCTGAAAGTTTGGACCTTGTGACATCACCTGCTGAGCAAGGCAAGATTAAAGTGGAAAGACTAAGTGAAGAAGAACTGACCAGATTAATGAGAAAGAATATGAACACTGACTCTCTCCTGCATCTTCCATCTTTATTCCCCTGTTCCTGTGCCTCTTAAAAACAGATTTTTTCTTTATTCGAAAGGAAATTGCTCAAGTACTTTTCTTATAAAAAGTGGGAGTCTCTTACTGTGAACTAGAGTTAAAAATGGTACTTAACCATAAAAATATTTAATATTAACCATTCTCACAAATGCAAATAATGATTGCTTCAAAATACTGACCCCTGAAAAAGTCATATATTCACACAGTGAATAGTATAGGCTCAAGAAAAATCTGTCATAATATGAAATATAGCACACATGGAATGCATTTCCCATTGAAGACAATATTTCTTTCTTACATAAATGTTTCACTTGCCACTGAAGTAAACGGAAGTTCATGAAGGTTGGCCAAACAAGGGGTTCATTTTTTTAACACGGTACAGAACAAAGTGTGTTCTACTGCCAATTACCCTTCACTGAAAAGGCTACCACGTCTCAGGGGCACGGCCAGGGGTCAAAGTGGTATATGTGCTCCTGTAAGAAACAAAAAGCATGAAGTGACAGTGACACTGTCAATATACTTTTACCGCTACATAAAAACAAGGAGCACAGGTTCACATGAGTACAAATTTAGAGAGAGAGAGAGACAGGGAGAGATTGTGACACAAAATACATTGTTTTTAGGACTCTTTTCCTCATATTAACCACAAAACAGTAACATGCTGATCAGGAACCAGAATGTATTCAGAGTGTCTCGTTGTGTCTACTACACAAATAGTACTAAGTTGATTCCAACTTAAATTCAACCCCACTCAATAATCTGGATTGGTTTAATAGGCTACATGATCCCCAACAGCATTTTAGAAACTGAAAAACTCAAACTGTTGTTATTTCGGTTAAAGTGGAAGACCACCATATTTATTATTTTAAAATTGAATTTTAGTGATATATGAAAATGCCACATAGACATATAATTTTTTTTTTTTTAAACAGTGAATTACTTCCCTGAGTCTCAAAAATATCACTGGTCTAGTTAACAGTGCATTCCAAAAGCCTGTTTGATTAAAATCATCACATGTCACAGATAACATTGTAATTGTCCCTTTTCAGAAGTATATTTACACTTTAGGTATCCCAACAGCCTTTAATCAAAGCTGCTCTTTCCCAATCTTATTCCTCTAAAACATATTTTTTTTTAAATTTCATATTTCCTTTTCTTTTTATATCCCATTACTTTACTTTTTTTTTTTTTTTTTTTACAACATAGTATTTCTTTATATTCTCAGAATTGGATTAGGAGTTTCAAGCTTCATTCAAATTTTTTTAGCACTGAGATAATAAACTTTCTAGACTTCTAGCAGTAATACTAGATGCCAAAATACATGGAACTATATCAAAGTTTTGAATTAATATAAATAAGAAGTCCAGCATTCTATTCACACTAAGTCAAACAAGTGGAATTAAAATGTCATTAATTTTTAGCTAGGCAAAATTTCATGTTTTCTAAAATATACATATTATATTACACATGTGATTTACATAAGGCTTCCCTCATAGCTCAGTCAGTAAAGAATCTGCTGATAGTTCAGGGGACCTGGGTTCAATCCGTGGGTCAGGAAGATCCCCTAGAGAAGGAAATGGCAACCCACTCCAGTATCCTTGCCTGGAAAATCCCATGGACAGAGGAGCCTGCTTGGCTACAGTCCATAGGGTCACAAAGAGTTGGAGACAACTGAAGAACTAACACTTCACTTCACTTGAGTTGCTTCAGTCATGTCCAACTCTTTGCAACCCTACGGACTGTAGCCCACCAGGCCCTTCTGTCTATGAGATTCTCCAGGCAAGATACTGAAGTGGATTGCAATTTCCTTCTCCAGGGGATCCTCCTGACCCGGGAATCAAACCTGTGTCTTTTATGTAACCCACATTGGCAGGTGTGTTCTTTATTATTACTGCCACTTGGTATATATGTATACAAAAGCTTTCTTACTACACTTGATAAAGGCTTCAGAAAGAACTTCAAAAAGAAAAAGGGGTGGAAAAAATGGAAAACATAGACTAAATGAAATGAGAACACTGAAAATGAAACAGAAAAAGCGAAACAAACCAGATAAAAGTAAAAGATCATCAAATAGTGCAGTTGATTTTAAACATGGCTATTCACTAGAAATAGACCTGAAACTATGGAGAAAAAATGCAATACCTAGGCATGTATGTTTTTAAAAAAACTCCAAGATAATTCTAATATACATCTGGATGATTTGGGAGAATGGCACTGAAACATGTATAATATCATACATGAAACGAGTCACCAGTCCAGGTTCGATGCACAATAATGGATGCTTGGGGCTGGTGCACTGGGATGACCCAGAGGGATGGTACAGGGAGGGAGGAGGGAGGAGGGTTCAGGATGGGGAACACGTGTATACCTGTGGTGGATTCATGTTGATATATGGCAAAACCAATACAATATTGTAAAGTTAAAAAATAAAATAAATAAAAAGTGACTACAGGTTTTTCTATTAAATAGTGGCTTTAGTGATATAGAATTCTATTATTTTCTGTTGATCAATCATGAAACAATGGTATTAGTGAAAAATAGTTACATAATCACAATAGTAAAAGATGTTTATCAGTTTTCACATTCAATAGCCAGACAAAAATCTTTTTTAAAAAATTACAATTGCAAGTCATAATGGAAACATGAAATTTGGAAATCTTAGCAGTGGCCACAGGACTGGAAAAGGTCAGTTTTCATTTCAATCCCAAAGAAAGGCAATGCCAAAGAATGCTCAAACTACCACACAGTTGCACTCATCTCACACACTAGTAAAGTAATGCTCAAAATTCTCCAAGCCAGGCTTTAGCAATGCATGAACCGTGAACTTCCAGGTGTTCAAGCTGGTTTTAGAAAAGGCAGAGGAACCAGAGATCAAATTGCCAACATCTGCTGGATGATAGAAAAAGCAGGACAGTTCCAGAAAAACATCTATTTCTGCTTTATTGACTATGCCAAAGCTTTTGACTGTGTGGATCACAATAAACTGTGGAAAATTCTGAAAGAGATGGGAATACCAGACCATCTGACCTGCCTCTTGAGAAACCTGTATGCAGGTCAGGAAGCAACAGTTAGAACTGGATATGGAACAACAGACTGGTTCCAAATAGGAAAAGGAGTATGTCAAGGCTGTATATTGTCACCCTGCTTATTTAACTTATATGCAGAGTACATCATGAGAAACGCTGGGCTAGATGAAGCACAAGCTGGAGTCAAGATTGTCGGGAGAAATATCAATAACCTCAGATATGCAGATGACACCAGCCTAATGGCAGAAAGTGAAGAGGAACTAAAAAGCCTCTTGATGAAAGTAAAAGTGGAGAGTGAAGAAGTTGGCTTAAAGCTCAACATTCAGAAAATGAAGATCATGGCATCTGGTCCCATCACTTCATGGCAAATAGATGGGGAAAGAGTGGAAACTGTGGCTGACTTTATTTTTCTGGGCTCCAAAATCACTGCAGATGGTGACTGCAGCCATGAAATTAAAAGACACTTACTCCTTTAGTAAGGAAAGTTATGACCAACCTAGACAGCATATTAAAAAGCAAAGACATTACTTTGTCAACAAAGGTCAGTCTAGTCAAGGCTATGGTTTTTCTAGTGGTCATGTATGGATGTGAGAGTTGGACTCTCAAGAAAGCTGAGTGCTGAAGCATTGATGCTTTTGAATGGTGGTGTTGGAGAAGACCCCTGAGAGTCCCTTGGAGTGCAAGGAGATCCAACCAGTCCATCCTAAAGGAGATCAGTCCTGAATGTTCATTGGAAGGACTGACGTTGAAGTTGAAACTCCAATACTTTGGCCACCTGATGTGAAGAGCTGACTCACTTGAAAAGACCCTGATGCTGGGAAAGACTGACAGCAAGACGAGAAGGGGATGACAGAGGATGAGAAGGTTGGATGGCATCGCTGACTCAATGGACATGGGTTTGGGTGGACTCTAGGAGTCAGTGATGGATAAGGCGGCCTGGCGTGCCGTGGTTCATGGGGTCGCTAAGAGTTGGACACGACTGAGCGACTGAACTGATAAAATAATACATACAATTTGGGGGATTATGTAGAGTAATGTGGTAAGTGGAAGTGCATACAGGGACGTATTTTCATCTGTCCAGCCAGTCTGTATCTTTTGGTTGTTACATTTAATCCATAAGTTAATTATCAATATCATTTTCTTACTGTTTCATGTTTATTTCATGTAGGTCTTTTCCTCCTCTTGTGTTTCCTGCCTAAAGAATATTCTCTAGCTTTTGTTGGCTAAAGTTGGCTCGGTGGTGCTGAATTCTCTTAACTTTTGCTCATCTGGAAAGTTTTTGATTTCTTCATCAAATACAAATGAGAGTCTTGCTGGGTAGAGTATTATTGGTTGTAGGTTTCCTTTTCATCACTTTAAATATATCATGCCATTCCCTTCTGGCTTGTAAGCTTTCTTTTGAAAAATCAACTGATAACCTTATGGGAGTTTCCTTGTATGTTATTTGTGGTCTTCCCTTTTTGCTGTTACTATTTTATCTTTGTCTTTAATTTTTATCAGTTTGATTACTATGTATCTCAGTGTGTTCCTCCTTGGATTTATCTGCCTGGGACTCCGCATTTCCTGGACTTGGTTAACTATTTCCTTTCCCATCTTAGGGAAGTTTTCAGCTATTATCTCTTTAAATATTTTCGTGGGTCCTTTCTCTCTTTCTTCATCTGGAACCCCTAGAATGCAAATGTTAGTTCATATTAGTGTTGTCCCAGAGGTCTCTTTAGGCTGTTTTCTTTTTTTTTTTTTCATTTTTTTTCTATAGTCTATTGTGTCAGTGATTTCCATAGTTCTGTCCTCCCAGTCACTTATCTGTTCTTCCACCTCAGTTATTCTGCTGCTGATTCCTTCTAGTGTATTGTTTATCTCTGGTTGTTTGTTCTTTAGTTCTTCTAGGTCTTTAGTAAACATTTCTTGCATCTTTTCCATTCCATTTCCAAGATCCTGGGTCATCTTCATTATCATTATTCTGAATTATTTTTCTGGAAGTTTGCCTTCATTCAGTTGTCTTTCTGGTGTTTTATCTTGTTCCTTCATCTGGGACATAACCCTCTGCTTTTTCATCCTGATTAACTTTCTGTGATATGGTTTTCATTGTAGCTACTATGGGATTGTGGTTCTTCTTGCTTCTTAAGTCTGCCCTCTGGTGGATGAGGCTAAGAGACTTGTGTAAGCTTCCTGATGGGAAAGACTTGCAGTAGGAAAAACTGGGTCTTGCTCTGGTGGGCAGGACTGTGCTCAGTCAAGCTTTAATCAAATTATTTGCTGATGAGTAAGGTTGGGTTCCCTTCCTGTTGGTTGTTTGACCTAAAGCAACCTAGCCCTGAGGTCTACAGAGTCTATGGTAGGGTTAATGGTGACCTCCAAGAGGACTTATGCCAATGGGGCACCCTCCAGGATTGCTGCTGCCAGTGCCCCTTTCCCTGCAGTAAGATGAATACACACTTCCATAAGAAACCCTCCAACACTAGCTGGTAGATCTTGTTCAGTCTCCTGTGGGGCCACTGTTCCTTTCCTCTGGGTCTTGGCGCATGCAAGAATTTGTTTGTGACCTCCAAGAGTGGATTCTCTGTTTCCTCCAGTCCTGTAGAAGTTCTGTAATTAAATCCCAATGTCCTTCAAGGTCAGATTCCCTGGGGATTCCCAGTCCCTTTGCCAGCTTCCCAGGCTGGGAAACTGTGGGATTCAGAACATTCACAACAGTGGGAGTACTTCTTTGGTATTATCATTCTCCAGTTTGTAGGTCACCCACCTAGTGGGTATGGGATTTGATTTTATCATGATTGTACACCTCCTACCATCATCTTGTTGTGGCTTCTTCTTTGTCTTTGGACACAGGGTATTTTTTTTTTTTTTTTTTGATGGGTTCCAGTATCCTTCTGTTAGTGGTTGTTCAACAGTAGGTTGAGATTTTGGTGCTCTTATAGGAGGAGATGAACACATGTCCTTCTACTCCACCATCTTGAAGCAGAACAAAAAAATCTTTATTTAAGAAAATGTTTCAGGTTGCAAGAAAAGTACAATGAATTATCACCGACCTTTCACCTAGAGTTGAAATTGTTATTTCTCTGTGTAGTGCTATAGATATGCATATGGATATGGCTAGCAGCACCAATGTGGGCACATATTTATTATATACTTATTCTTCTTCTGTTTGATGTGTTGAATGATTTGAGAGCTGCATTCTCCATGACTCTTCACTTTTATATACTTCCGCATGTATTTTCAAGAACAAGGACATTATCTTACACAATCATGAAACAATGATCAAATTTAAGAAACTTGGTGTTGTTACAATACTAGTATTTATATTCAATCCAAATTCAATTTTTGCCAATTGTCCCAATATTGTATCTTCTTTCAAACGGTCCAAAATCCAGCTCATTTCACGTAGTTGATAAATCTTTTTATTCTCTCTAAATCTGCATCAGTCCTTATATTTCACTGCCTTTCATTAAATTGATATTTTGAAAGAGGACATGTCAGTTGTTTTGTAGAATGACTTTCAGTCATTCTAGCTTGTTTGCTAGTCTCCCTGTGATTCTATCTGAGGTTATTGATATTTCTCCCAGCAATCTTGATTCCAGCTTGTGCTTCATCCAGTCCAACATTTCTCATGATGTATCAATAACCTCAAATATGCAGATGACACCATGTTTACAGCAGAAAGCAAAGAAGAACTAAAGAGCCTCTTGATGAAAGTGAAAAAGGAGAGTGAAAAAGTTGGCTTAAAACTCAACATTCAGAAAACTAAAATCATGGCATCTGGTCCCATTACTTCATGGCAAATACATGGGGAAACAATGGAAACAGTGACAGATTTTATTTTGGGGGGGCTCCAAAGTCACTTCAGATGGTGACTGCAGCCATGAAATTAAGATGTTTACTCCTTGGAAGAAAAGTTATGAACAACCAGCATATTAAAAAGCAGAGACATTACTTTGCCAACAAAGGTCCATCTAGTCAAAGCTATGGTTTTTCCAGTAGTCATGTATGGATATGAGAGTTGGACTATAAAGAAAGCTGAGCACTGAAGAACTGATGCTTTTGAACTGTGGTGTTGGAGAAGACTCTTGAGAGTCCCTTAGACTGCAAGAAGAGCCAGCCAGTCCATCCAAAAGGAAATCAGTCCTGAATATTCATTGGAAGGACGATGCTGATGCCTAAACTCCAGAACTTTGGCCCTCTGATGTGAAGAATGGACTCATCTGAAAAGACCCTGATGCTGGGAAAGATTGAGGGCAGGAGGAGAAGGGGATGACAGAGGATGAGATGGTTGGATGGCATCACCGACTCAATGGACATGAGTTTGGGTAAACTCCAGGAGTTGGTGTTGGACAGGGAGGCCTGGCATGCTGCAGTCCATGGAGCAAAGAGTTGGACACAACTGAGCATCTGAACTGAACTGTGATTCTATTCAATATCATTTTCAAAGTTATGCATAACAGTGTTTCCCTTAATACCATATCTTTACAGAAGAATATTAGTATTTCCAAAGGATAATTTATGCATATATAAAACATATGCATATTTATAAATAAGATAACATTGAGCTAAATATATAAAAAATGCTATAATACATAATGTATGATATATATAATATAAAAAACATATATATGTGCATCAATCCCAGTAGTGCCTCATGTTTTTACATAGTGAACACCCCCACACATTCTCAAATACTACTGGGGGTGGGCAGGCCCTGCTTTTCTGAATGAAAAACCAGGCAGATAGGTACAGACAGAATCTGATTCTATAATTATTTTCAAGCATTTATAGCATAAAAATGAATCTCACAAATATTTTCTCCATAAAACTACTTTACATGAACTTTCCTTTGTATTCTATTTTCCAGTCAGTGAACATAAACATTTTCACATTTTAACACACCTCACAACTCAGTCTATTTTCCTCATGACTGCCTGGTCTAAATGCTCCTATAGAATTAACATTTCAATTTTGCTTATTTTGACAGGATATTTAATCCAGAATGCTTCCATATTAATCAGTGGTTGTATTTTAAGTCTGGGTTTTATCATCTGCTATAGAAGTAAAGCACTGGATAGGATGCCATGCCATTAACATCAAAATAGGGAAAGAAGTGAAGAAAAGCAAAGGTGTCAGAAGGGTGATCGGGTGGTTTTGATTTTGAGTTCCATTCAAACAACTACAACACTTGTGGAAAAATAATTTGACAAACTTCACAGAAATTTGCAGAAGCCCAGAAACTGGTCCAACACCCTTTTTGGCCTGCTGCCACTAGTGAGGAAGTTTGGGGGGTTTTTTGCTTTCTATCTAACAGATTTCTTACATCCTACTTGCATCTCTCCTTTCACCCCCAGTCATGCCAAAACAAGGCTGCTGTGTCCTGTGATCCTCCAAAGTCCCATATAGCCAAAGAAAATCATTTACAACCTAGGTGCAAAATGCTTTCCTGGAATCAAAGTCTATCATATATTCAGGCTTCTATATTAGAAAATCTTGGTGCATTCCATGAAATATATATATACATACTAGTTGACTTTTGAAATTGCAACCTGCTGGATTTTCACAAAGTTTGGACATGTTTGGGCATATTCATATCTAAGGAATAAGTTTTTATTTGTCTATGTTTTTGTATCTATTAGCCTGTTCTGATGCATCTACAATGAGAATGTACCACAGTTTGTCTTTCCATTCTTCTGTTAATGGATACTTGTTTGTCGGTGGATGTTTCTTTACTACCTAGCTATTATGACTAAGGATCTCATGAACATTTTTGTATGTGTTATTGGTGGGTGCATGAACTCCCTTCTCTTTGGTATATATGTAGGACTGGAACTGCTGAGTCATAGGGTAGATTTAGTTACTACATTAGTTTTTCAAAGGGCTGTACTTTTTTTATACTCTGGCTGGCAGTATTTTAGAGTTCCAGACAATCCACATTCTGAACTAAATTAGCAATGACACCTCTTGTGATAACTCATGTTTGCTAAGGTATAGGTCAGAGTCTCACATGCTGTGAAGCTGAAGTATGACTTCTCTGCCTAATTTAATTAATACTGAGTCCAGTTTACTCTCAAACTGCCATGGGAGACAAATATTACTGAATCATTTTGCAGATGAAAAGAATATAAGTTGTAATGTTACTTTCAATGGGCAACATCCATTTTTATCAATCAATGGATATGTAGAATGGTTGTTGATTACAGTGAACGTGATTTAATTGTGTAAAATAAATTATAAATATATCTTAATATGTGGAACAAGGTTAACAAGCACTATATGTTAAATCTTTTCTTCTTTATATATATATATATATATTTTTTTTTTCCTTTTCCTTTCCTTATTCTGTCTCTCCCACTGAGTATGTGCTCACATCCCCTATCTACACACCTCTTACCTAGGTGATTACCACCTTTGTTAATCTATCTCAAATCCAATGTCTAGAATGAAGAGTTGCAGAACTGCCCATTTCTTTGACAGTACAATTTTGTGAGTTCCAACAGTTCTAAACTTTTGGAACTAATTTTGTTACTCACTATGCCTTGACTAATATTCAATAGATTTTAATTTGTGCATTCTTGATAACTCATATATCCTCAGATATAAGTTGGACCCTATTTCATGCATTTATACCATCTCATGTGCAGCAAATTTCTTGTTTTTGTAGTGATACATCTTGAACTGCAAAGCCCTAAGTGGGACACACAGGTCTTTGGCCAAATTTAGAGAGTAACAGTCAACACAAGGCCACTTCATTCACAAATAACACTCCTCATTCCTTTAGTTTTCTTTTAAGAAAAATAAGTAGCAGTTTACTTACTTTCTTTTCTTTCTTCTTTCCTTATTTTCTTCTTTCTACATTCAAAGACCAAAATATGGCTCTACAGTATCTACCTTCAAAGTTGACTCCTTGATATAGCAAGGCAAATCATAATGAATCTTTCAGAAAATGATTTCTCTCTTTTTCCATATATTGTTTTTAATCCCATATTATCATCTTTGATTAAACAGGCAACAAAAATACAACAAAATAGATTGAGATTTCATTGCATGAGTAGGTGGTCAACTGTAAGTTTTCATATTGTTCAGTTGTCACTTTAACAGGAATATTTTGACTTATTTCCACTCTGAGATGTGCATAACTCAGACTGAAATAGTGATTGCAGTGAATTCTACATTTTAATTAGATGTCTTATTGGCTGGTGATCTGGGAGTTAAAAAAAAAGATATAGAATTTAACAATTTCCACCATACCTAAGCCTCTTCCTCCTTTTTCCTTCCTACTTTTCTCTTGGATAAACTTACTTGGGAAATTGTCCTTTAAGCGAATTCCAAATTGGATGTTTCTTAAAATATCTTTGGAAATCCAGTATATTGACAATCTAGAATCTCTCAACTTCCAAACTTTTAACCTACTATGATAATACATCAATGCATTCCTGTATGTGTGTGTGTACCTGCATAATGAAGAAGCTATACCAGAGATGAATTATTAAATTTTTATGATTTTCTAACACAAATATTAAATATAGAAAAATTATAAACTCTTTAAAATGATAGTAATATATCTGAAACCACATAATTATGAATTCAATATTTTCCAAGATAATACTCCATTGGAATAATGATAAAAATAACATTTTTGAAGCTTTTGTTACCTGAGCCTTGAGAAAAGTTTAAAAAAAGCACACAGATTGAGTGATTCCCAGTATATAGGTTAAAAAAAAAATTAAAAACACTAGCCATAGTGAAGGAGTAAGTGTAAGATCTAAGGGAAGTCTACAAGACACTGTAGGATTAAAGAACAGTATCCCAAGAAAGGAAGAACATGAAGGAGTGCACACCTTAGACAGAAGGTATGGTTCAGCCACCAGATAACAGAGTTCAATAGTTCAGCTAAGCCTGAACAGGTCTGGAGATTCTGGCTGGAAGGCAGGTGCAAGAGCAGGTGATGAGGAACTGGCCACGTGGGCCTGCAGTAAGAGTCCAGAAGCACACAAACTTGAAGAAGGAGCAGCAGTTCTGGGTGGACTCTGCAGCCCTCTGACTGCACACATAGGCTGTGTGTGGGCTCACAGAAAAGGCAGCTTAGGATGTGACCCTTGCAGGGTCGGACACAACTGAAGCGACTTAGAAGCAGCAGCAGCAGCTTGCATCACAAATGCTGCAAACAGACAGTGTGGGAGCTATGATTTCTCTGTTGAGAGGACTGCAGAAAAGTGATCACCAGGCAGAGGTGCCAGGCCCCAGAGGGATCATGGCTGGGGCAGGCTCCACTGGATGGCCTCACAAGCCCACTGCCACCACCTCCTCTCCAGAAAATGAAATTACTTGCTCTTCCCTCAGTGTCTCTCCAGCACACTCTGCCGAGAAATTTAACTTCATGCTCATTTTAAAGGGGAAATGCTTGAACAAATCCTGCTGTTCACCACAGAACACATATTAAAGGATATATTCAGGGATGAGAGACAAATAATTGAAAACAGTTCCCACCCTTGGCTACTTAGCTTCCATGCGTTCTCTTCTACACACTTGACCTCTCCAGAAACAGACACAACTTTCTGTTTTACAAGTAAAGTTGTTATTCTTCCCCTAAATGGGAAGATACACAGTCCCAATAGTCACTTATGTCCATCATAAGCTGTATTAATTACTCCTCATATTCAATCACGTATTTGTCTCAAAATATTCTGCAACCTAAATTTAAATCAATTTATACTTATTACTTCTAATAATTCCAATTATTTATTATTTCCTATAAATTATATTAACTTCCTATAACTTATATATAACTGATTTTATACACAACAAGCAGAAAAAAGAGAATGAATCATATATACAAATAAGTGCATGCATTTAAAAAGCATAAAAAACTTTTGTAAAACTACTACAGCCCTAATTTTTGTAAATGGTCACAGGGTTATAGTTGATATCTATGGCATCTTTCACCTATCATTCCCATATTTCCTTTGACTTCAGCCAGAATCTCAACTGTTCTGGGTTCTTTACTTAATTGACTGAGATCTTCATTTCTGAAGAGCCTGAGTCCTCAGTCATCTTACCAACCATAAGTTGGTATAGTTTTCCACAATATTTACAGCTAGATGTGGAAATGCTAAGTGGGTCCCTGGAGATCCTGTGAATTTCAGACATAGTTCTCCTTGTCTTTATTGTACAGCAATAACCAGATTTACCCCTTACCCTTAGAAAACAAAATCAACTACTAGGTTTCCTCCTTTTTAGCTCACCTCCCTTTTTTCTTTCTTTACTTTGTAGCATAGGGAACCAAAAATGAAATTCTCATCTTCCAATTTGGTGGGGCCATCATATGCCCTGGTGGAAGCAATACACTCCTGTGTGCTAAAATCTCCAAACGAGCAGTGCCCAAAGTTGCCAGAAAGATAAGCAACGAATCTGCAAGCAGTTATTAGGTATAATAATGAGAGTAACCAGTTTTGCTTCCGTTCCTTGATTCTGATTATGGGGAAGGAAAAAAAAAAAAACATGCTGTGCAACAACCTCTGATTAAAAACATAAACTCCACTCTGTAAAATGGAACTTCACCCTTTCACAGTGTTATTTCCCAGTTGACACCATAACTTTAATAAGCCATTTCATCTTTCAATTAGCCCAGCTGCTTTTGGATAATGAGGTACATGATAAGGCCACTCGATTCTCAGGCATGAGCCTGCTGCACCACATTTGCTGTGAAATATATTTCTTGATCTGATGAAATGCTTTATGGAATATCATGATGGTAGATCAGGAACCCTGTACATCCACAGATGATGTTAGAAGAAATATTACCAGTTAGGAAAGATAAATTCATGTCCAGGATATTTGTGTATTCCAATAAGGACAAATATTGTTTCCATAATGGAAGGACAGTGTAATTGACCTGCCACTAGGTGGCAGGGTGGTACTCAGAAATGGTGCCATGTTGGGAATTTGGTGTTGATCTCCCAATGTTAGCAGATTAGGCTATAGATTAGTGACAGCCAGGTTAGCCTTAAAGGACTTCCCCGATGGCTCAGCAGGTAGAGCATCTGCCTGAAATGCAGGAGACTCAGGAGATACGGGTTCAATTCCTGGGTCAGGAAGATCCCCTGGAGAAGGAAATGGCAACCGGCCCCAGTATTCTTGCCTGGAGAATCCCATGGACAGAGGAGACTGTGTATAGCCCACAGGGTTGCAAAAAGTTGGACACAGCTAAGGACGCAGGCACAGCATGGCAGGGCAGACAAACAGAAAATCTCAGTCGTGCTCTGAAGAAAGAAGCTTAGCCTTAGTAAGAGGACGTTCATGTTGGGTCTCTGCATAGCCTTCATTCCTACCTTCATGGACAATTTGTTCATGGGTCCATTGAGTAAGAATTGGATTGGCGGGAAAAGAGGCTGACTGATATCCACGAAGGCATTATTTTGTCTACTTGTTAGTGAATCTCTTCTGCAGCGGATGCCTTTTGGTTAGCATTCACATAGAACAAAAAATTTCTCACATTCTCTGTGCATTCTGAGAGGCCCGTATACATGTTTCCCCAAAGCATATTTGTTACCAATCTTCCAATTTTATTTCTTTAAGTCCCTGATTGAATTGAACTATCTACTGAAGTGGGTTGCCATTTCCTAGTCCAGGGGGACTTCCCGACCTAGGGGTCGAACCTTCCCGACATCGCCTCCGCAACTCCTGCATTGGCAGGCAGGGTTTTTTTTTTCGTTTGTTTGTTTGTTTTTTAAACCACTAGAGCCACCTGGGAAGAACTGAATTATCAACTATTGCCCTAAATCAGTTCTTCACTTGGCCAGCATTCACTTCAGGTGCAGTGAATAAAATAGATTTATGCCTCCTAGGAGGATTTTCCTTCACCAATGTCTTTCAAGATGAATCCGGAATAGGGCTATATTTTCATGTCAGTTAATTCAGTCTAATCTAGTGCTATAGTCCTTTCTTTTTGATCTAATACCTTTGGAAACCATTTGCACACCTGTTCCCCAGGTTTCTGCCAGTACACGATAGCAACATTATTTTTCCTGGGTTGCGGTGCCTAATTGTCACCCTGAAGCATGCTGAAATTTGACTCTAGCTATGAGTAGCTTTTTTCTTTATTCAACATTTTTTTCATTGCTGTATTTTTTTTTACAATTTTTCAGAGGTATGATAAAGTTGATTGTGACCATCTTTGCTTAAATATTCATTGATGTCACTCTAACAGTGATCTAGCTTTACTCTATATGATGTTCAAATTATTCTGTTACTCTCGTTTTGCCCCTTTAAGTCAACACATGTGCACTTTTCATCAATAATAGTTTACCTCCTTAATTCTCAGTTTTCCTGTGTATTATTATAGAGCCACTTCTCTTTCAGGGTTTGGGAGATTAGTTATATTGTATGACAGCACAATATCTGTCATGAAGAATTTCAATAGCTCTCCACGTTATATGGTAAAATTAGCTCTCCTTCATGATTTGTATAGTTTCTTTTCTTCCTGAGTCATTCAACACATATTTACTTACCACCTCCTAGATGCCAGTCAACTTGCTAACAATGGGAGACATATTAAGGAACAGGATACAACCCCTGCTTGAAAGTGGTCAGTAGCCCAATGACAATTAAATAGGCAAGTACCATACTCAGAAGAGGGAGGCCACAGGTAGGCTTGGTACAGTTTTGAGGGAGATTAGAGAATCCTTTGCAGAGAAAATGATATTTGAAGTTACTAATTTAGAGAAAGTGCACAGGCTAAATTTTCTAAACTGAATAGAAGGAACAGTAGATGTTAGTCAATTTAAGGTAAAGAAAGAGGACAAGCCCGAAATAGGAACTCTCATGAGCAAAGCCCCTAAAGTTGCCAAAGAGCATGAAATAATTGGGAAAATTTAAGAGGCTGGTTTTACACTGAATGATTTGAGATTGCAGAGAGACTATAATAAATGTTTTAAGGAAGAAAACACAATCATACTTTAAATATTTGTTAGACATTTAAAAAGAAAAACCCTCAATTAATCCACAGAGAAAATACTACCTAATTCCATATATTATAAATTACAGAGACCACATTCTATTTATAAACCCACTCAACAAAAACATTCTATGTTTAAGTTTACATGTAAGGAGAAAATTTAAAATGGAAATTAACTATCATATAGAAATAAAAGTGAGTACAAAATACATAACATTTTAGTTATAGGCAGGGCCAGAATAACACTGAGGCATTCAGAATCTTTAACACAACGATTAGAAAAACTGCTAATAAAGGAATCTAGGAAAACCAAAATTAGCTTTTAAAAGATAGAAGATATACATTTCAACAGTGAGTCAATAAAATATAAAGCATTTTGGACTTAATAAATATAATGGGAAATATTTTTAAGATTAGAATTGATTGGAATAGAATATGCAATCTTCTGTTAATCTAAAAATGGATTATTTTTAGCAAAATACAAACAAGTACATCTAAAAAAGTGTTTGTATAAATACATAATGAATTTAAAGAAGAGCTTGCAAAAATCATAAATAAGAAAAACTGATATAAAAAGACAAACAATTGAATTATAAAAATGTGCTAAAATCTATGATCAGAAATTTCACAAAGGAGGAACTAGATAGGACTAATAAATCCATGAAAAAAATGATCCACCTCACTAGTAAGCGAGAAATTGCCACCTAAAGTAATACTACCATATTGTTTGCATTGGGGGTTAAAAAAATAAAAGAAAATAGTTCAGTGGCATTCAGGATGGAAATCTATTATAGAGTGAAGTGTCAGACTGTCCCCCAGTGCCCTATTTATTTCTTTGGTCAGGCCCATTTCTCTAGTTAAGTTTTCCAGTTTTTCTTCAGTCCTGCACAAGTGGCTTCCCAGCCTTCCAGTTTCCTAAACATGCTCATATAGGTCAAATTTACATACGGAGTCAAGCTCATACTCTAATAATAAATACTAGTAAGAAAGTATCTATTTTTACTCTTCTTGGACTAAACATTAAAATAGATATATCGTGAAGCCTTTCAATATATATTTACAATGACTCTACTACATGTGAAGATCTTTCTCAGAAAACATATGTGATGAGAATCATATACATATATTAATTACTGAAAATGCCTAAAATGGTAGCCACCCTCATAGATAGTTTCCAGAAGCCCCAGTGCTTGGTCTTCATGCCCTTGTGTGGTTCTCTCCCTCATTCAATCAGGGTTGGTCGTGTAACCAACAGAATATAGAGGAAGTGACAGCATCCTTTCTGAAGTGGGGTCATATAAAGCATTGTGCCTTCCTGGTTGCTCTGGATAACCAGTCACCATGCTGTGAGGACACTCCAGCAGCCCTTTGCCTTTGCCACGAGGTGCTGGGGCTTCCCAATAATAGCCAGGCCTTACCAGCCAAGTGAATGGCTGACCCTCCCACCAGTGAAGCCTTCAGTTGACTGCAGCCTGGCTACACCCTGAGTGTAAACTTATGAGAGACTGAGAAAAAACCATTCAGCCAAGCCAGTCTTCAGTTCTTGACCCAAGGAAATGCTAAGAGATATTTAATAACTATTGTTCTTGTAAACTAAAAAAAAATTCAGCGCAATTTTTTAGATAACAATACATAACTAAAATAGCTATGAGTGCTTATTCAAATTTAGTGTCTATTTCAATTTTTTGTTTGTTTGTTTCCCCCTTGGTGGAGGTTTAGTCACTATGTCATGTCCAACTCTTGCAATCCCATGAATTGTAGCTGCCAGGCTCCTCTGTTCATAGGATTTTCCATCAAGAATACTGGAGTGGATTGCCATACCTTCTCCTGGGAATCTTCCCGACCCAGAAATTGAACCCAGGTCTCCTGCATTGCAGGCAGATTCTTAAAGCTATTTATTTACCAAATGACCATAGAAAGCAAGTCTTCAACAGTAACAGGAAGAAATCAGTCTCAAAGAGTATTTAAAGCAGTTTTTAATATGTCTGGTTTTCTGGTATGAAATGCAAATTATTCTATGTTAAAACAGCTGATGTTCTTTGGCAAAGATTGAAAATCTAGGAAGAAACTTTTGTTAACAACTCACTTCAGGAATAGATATATAGACAGAAATAACTCATTACTGAATATTTCTTTTCTGCTTTGGATATTAATCATCATTTGGAAACTAAATAGGACATATACACACACTAATAGCAAGTAGCTGAGTTCTTTACATGAATGAATGGCAATTTCCATAAATTGTCATTATGCCAAGAACAGGTGAAAGCATCCAGGTAACACTGTGATTCTGATAATAAAGGTTTCTTATAAATGGAGCATTTCTTATAAATGGAGTTACTACTTTTAAGCTGTTCTCAGACTAGATGTACTTAGTTCTGTGGCACTTTAGAAGTCCATAGTCACCTCACCCATATTAGGTATGGTTCTCAATTTTATAAATAAGATTTACATGATCTTTGTTTTTCCTTTATGCCTTGACTACATTCCCATTTATATTCTTAATTTTGTTTCTTTGTTTTTTCCACTGCCCAGGATTTTCTTTATTATATATAAATAGTAAAAGCAATTTAAATGTGCGAAGATGACATCCAGATGTTAAAATAATGTACATTCACAATTAGAAAAATATAGGGTTGTTCAGGTTCTACAAGAAACTTCCCTGCTGATGGAAGTTGAACATATGATTCTCCCTTTACTCAAGAAAAACCACTTAATAAAAATATATATAAATAAATAAAGTACCCTCAGAAAGTCACAGTAAGATGCAGGCAATCTTCATCATACGAGGCTCCTTGTCTTTGCAAATGACTGGCTATTGTGGGATTTGTGTGGCACTCTGGGTTGATAGGATTTTGTTAGGATCCACACTGATGTTGAGGCTGCTGGCACCCCATCTCATACTTCTCATGTGAAAAGCACCACCTGAGTGTAAGATACTGACAATTATTTCTATGGCATTTTGCTTCAGTTCACTCCATGCCTTCCTATTACTAGCTCACTAATTTCTGTGAAACAAACAGATAAGTTTTATTGCAGAAAGGAAGTTTGATTATGTGCAGAATTCCATTTTATTGAGCTGTTTAATCTACTTGTCTAAGCCATTTTAATATTCTCAATAGATAAAATTACCTGTGCGAGGCTTCTCTCAGATATTAAAGCTTAGCTGTCTTTTGGCCTCAGTTTCAATGTATGATTTCTTATCATACTTTCAGAGGCTACATCAGCTAAGTGACCTGAAGCTCTCCCTACTCTTTGTTCACACCCCTTCACTTGTTGTATTTGAGGGGATGAGGATTAGGAGAATACAACCAACCATAGGAAGTGGGATCCTACTTATTAAAAGTCAAATCTCTAAAGGCTTATGTAGATTTTGCTTTTAAAAGAACTGAGAAGGGCATCTTGGCTGCTGTGTTTTGCAATATGTTAAAAGGTTGTTTTTCAACCTCTATGGTTCAGAAAAGTCAAACCTGAAAGATACCTTCAGCCTATGCTCTCATTCCCTTTCCCTCACTCACCTCACAGGCTACCCCCTCCCCATACCCTCCCGACAACAGCCAATAGCCACTGCAGAGAGTGAACTTTTACTGTGAAAATGCTTTGCTCTAAGTTTGCAAAATATATGCTCATGAATTTGAAAAGGAAAAAAAGGAAGAAAGAGGAAAGGGGGTGGAATGAAGGAAGGATGGAAGGAAGGAAGGAAGGAGGGAGGGGAGGGAGGAGAAGATGGAGAGAAGGAGGAAGAAGGAAGGAAGGAAAGATTCCCAGGAGTTTTCATTTGTTCCCTTGACGAAATGTATTTAATAGTTTTCTCTAAGATATCTCCAAGGTATGAATGATAACAATGTTTATACCAGAGATAAGAATGAATTGAAATCCTAGTTCACTCTGGGAGCTAATAAAAGTAAAGATTTGAATTTTAAGTATCACTTTCTCCTAGAAGCACGGGAATAAGGAAACAGGGGTCAAAAGGGCAGCAACAGTGCTGTAAGCACTTTATCTGAAATATAAACATCACTGGAGTGCATTTTGGACCAAATTACCTCTCTCAGATCTGGGATGTTAGCATTCCTGCCCTACTTAAGCATGCCAATTTTACTGTGGCTTTGAGGAGGGTTGATCAGGGGACTTGGTTGGACACTTGAGGAAAGGCTTACCTCAAGGACTAATATAACTTAGGCAATTAAAAGGCATCCCACCGAGGAGAACCTCATAAAACCCCGAATCCCTGAAACAGAGTCCTTACCATAAATATCACAGGCAAAGGGAGCATGCATCACTCCATTCAGAAGAGAACTGCAGTCACCTTTGTCTTGTAAACACAGTTAGAGGACCCAGAAATACTGAGCTTGAAAGACTGGACATTCTGCATATTATAAAAATTTCTAGGAATATTTTGTTTTCTGGACAGAAAAATAAATAAATAATATCTATGATTTCTGTACTGTATATCCAGATCTAAGTTTTTCAATAAATTTTGCTATCCTCAAATCCATCATGAAACACTGTGATGAAACCTTAACACTTTGGGTACAGAGACTCTTTTCTTAGGCCAAAGGTGGAAAACCCAAGGGACCATAGGTAAATGAATGGATAAACAAAGGGATGAACTGTAGTATATATGTAACAGTATAATATAATATTATACAGCCTTTAAAAGGAAGGAAATTCTGGTACATGCTATGACTTGAGTGAACCTTGAAGACATCATGCTAAGTGAAGTAAGCCAGTCACTAAAGGACAAATACCACATGATTCCACTTATAAGAGGTAGTCAAATTCATAGAGCAGAAAGTATTACAGGAAGTAAAATGGTGGTTGTCAGGGACTGCGGGTAGGGAGAAGAGTTGTTTAATGAGCAGACTTCAATGTTGCAAGATGAAGAGTTCTAGAGTTAGATGGTGGTCATGGTAGCACAGAATGTGAATGTCTTTAATACCACTGAATTGTATACTCAAACATGACTAAGATAGCAAATTTTTTGTTATGTATATTTTGCCATAATAAAAAATAATAAAAATTTAAAGAGAAGTTTATTATGAAATTAAACCCTTTTTATTTATCTAGGGCTATCTAAATTCACCCAGCTCCATAAAAGCTATCCTGCCATTCACTTGAGAAATAGATCATTAGAACAATCTCGGGCCCTATACATTTCTTTTTAGAATGCCCTTGACCAAGACAGTTAGTAGCCATTACAAATGAAAGAGAAGCCAGTTAAAATGTTAACAGTTATACTTTTTTCATCGTATTGGTGGATGCTCTCAGCACACAGAGTCTTGCCTCTGGGACTGATACACGTGTACCTGGCAGGATCACCCAGTTGCTAATCCTGCAACCTTACTAATGAATGAGGAGACAAGGATTGTTTTAAAACCCAAACTTTGCAAAGCTGTAAATTGGTTTTGAGTGTTGCTTCCAACAGTCCTAGCCAAAAGGTTGTTCAGCCAGTCTGCTTCTTTTGCTCATTTTGTCTGTTACTAACCTGGTCTATAAATGCTTCCTGCTGGAACTCTTCCTCCTGGATCAGTAGCTTTGATTAACCAGGCATTTCACTTGCTATAAAATATGGATGTTCTAGGAAAGATGAGAGCAAACAAATAAATGAGGATTTGGTTGAAGGAAGGTACAGATTGTCAAGAATAAAAACATAAATTTAAAACTTAAAATATGCTGCACTTCATATTAGTAAGTTGAGAGACTAAGATTTTCAAATAGTGTAGCTTCCATTGGCTTTCAGTTGTCTTTAGGAAACCTCTCCATTTTCACTTTACTTAGTTCTTCAGCATGCTTTCTAAATATACTTGTTAGATAAGAGTCATATATTTACACTGCCTTAACAATGAGGGGCTTGAGAATGTGATAAATAAATACAGCCCATGTCCACTATCATTTAATTTTGCATAAAGACCCATTCGGGCTACCCTCATGGCTCGGTGGTAAAAAATCTGTCTGCCAGTGCCTGAGAGAGACACGGGTTCAATCCCTGGGTCAGGAAGATCCCCTGGAGGAAGAAATGGCAACCCACTCCAGTATTCTTGCCTGGAAAACCCCATGGACAGAGGAGTCTGATGGGCTGCAGTCCACAAGGATGCAGAGTCACACTTGACTAAATGACTGAGTACACAGGCAAAGACCCATTCACATGTTGAATGCTTGCAAAACTTTGGCAAAAATACTATGTTTTACACTGAAACAAGAAACTTAGCCTTTGCTTTTAAACTGATAACAGTTCTTCCCTTCTGTTTGGATTAATGGAAAATCATTTTGCTCTGAACTAAACTGCATAGTATTTCTTCTGCGATCCCATGCTCTGGGGTGCATAGCTCAGTTGCTCAGTGCAGGACTGCCTGATCCTCTTCCTACTAAGAGAAACAGGGATGGGAGACTTGGGTGTAGGGTGGGGAGGAGGATGTCCCACACAGGAAAATAACTTCTGGAATTCATCATCCTAATGAAAATACAAACAATGATACATGCTCTGCTTATCAATCATTGTACAATACAGAAGCAGCCCAGGACTTGACACAGTGCTAGTTCTTTCAGCCATGGGGAAAACCAAGTCCCCTGGTGTAGTTTCCATCTTAATGAAAGAGATAAGACAAATATAAAAGAAGGTGGAGAATCCTTCCAAATAAAAATAGCAAGTTTAGGGCTTCCCTGGTGGTTCAGTGGTTTAAAATACACCTTGCAATGCAGGGGACTCCAGTTTGATCCCTAGTTCAGGAAGGTCCCACATGCCATGGGACAACTAAGCCCTTGACCACAACCACTGAGCCCACGTACCTAGAACCTGTGCTCCACCATGAAAAAGACTACCGCAATGAGAAGCCTGCACACCACAACTAGAGAAAGTCTGTGGGTAGCAACAAATACCCAGCACAGTCAAAAATAAATAAATAAATGATTTTTTTTAAATAGCAAGTTTAAATTAATGTGTCAAATATGTAAGTAAATACATATGTCTTCTAGAGCCACAAGAATTATACAACATCAAAGAGACAAGTAAGGAAAATAATTTTATATCTGTCATACTTCAGTCAGAACTTCTATCTTTGTGTGTCTCTCATTTGATAAAGTTAATTTATTTTCACAGTTCAGCGTAGACAATGCAAGTAAACTTTAAAAAATGGATGTTGGATGGAAAATAAGAACACATTTACTGCAATAGGTATAGATGCAAGACACCATGAAGAACCCTGCTATACCAGATTCATTTACACAATTATTTGGAAATCCAAACATCTCTGACCAATTTTTAAAAATTAAGCCTTGTCTCATGATTAAAATTAAATAGAAATAGCTGAATGTCCTTAACTGAAATTCAGATGAAACAACTCCATCTTTAAAATACTTTGATTTCTAAAAATGATTTTCACATTTTTTGATGACTTTTAGGTAGCCAAACACATTTTTAAGTCAATATTATGATATTGACTTAAAGATACCCTCGAATATCTGACTCCCATTCCTAAGTCTTCAGTTGTTTAATTTTCTCTTAAGTAATTACTTTTTCCTTACTCTTACTAGTTTGTATGAAATCTTTTATCTAATTTATTTAAGATTAAGTCATTGTATACATTTATCACAGAAAACTAAGTAATGCAAAGTCAGAAAACTAAGAAGAAAAAGCTGGCAAGGACTAGTGCAAAAATTATGATTTATTTGTATAAATATCAGTTCTTTCCCATAAATGACTGGAGTGGTATGGATCAGTCCACAATCTTGCTATTGCTCCAAGCTCTACTGGTAAGCAGACAGAGCTAGAAAATGCCAGGTTTTTAAGCATTAACATCAGCTTTCAAGGCATCACTTGGTTCACCAAGGAACACAACAGAAAGAGAGAGTAGATCCTTGGTAGATAATCACTCTTCACTAAAACTCAATAAACTAAGCAAAAGGGTAAATTTCTAATGATCTCATACACAGACACACATAGATACACACATCCATACATACTCACACCAGAGATAAACTCTTGAAACAAGACCTGAAATCTTGGGGGAAGAATTAAATCTGCAAAAAGTCTATCATTTTTATTATATAAAGAAAGTTCAGCTACCTTTTTGTGTGTGTGTGAATGATTTTGTTGTTATTTTTCAGTCATTAAGCTGTGTCCAACTCATTGAGACCCCTTGGACAGTAGCCTGCCAGGCTCCTCTGTCCATGGGATTTTCCAGGCAAGAATGCTGGAGTTGTTTGTCATTTCCTTCTCCAGGAGATCTTCCTGACCAAGGGATAGAACCTGTATTTCCTACCTTCGCAGGGATTGCAGGCAGATTGTTTACCACTGAGCCACCAGGATATTCCATGATAGTTCTTAATATATTTCAAGGCAGTATAGAAATATTGAATATTACAGTGGTGTTGGAGAAGACTCTTGAGAGTCCCTTGGACTGCAAGGAGATCCAACCAGTCAGTCCTGGGTGTTCATTGGTAGGACTTATGTTGAAGCTGACATTCCAATACTTTGGCCACCTAATGCAGAGAGCTGATTCATTTGAAAAGACCCCGATGCTGGGAAAGATTGAGGGCAGAAGGAGAAGGGGACAACAAAGGATGAGATGGTTGGATGGCATCACTGACTCAATGGACATGAGTTTGGGTGGACTCTGGGAGTTGGTGATGAACAGGGAGGCCTCATGTGCTGTGGTTCATGGGGTCCCAAAGAGTCAGACACAACTGAGTGACTGAACTGACTGAACTGAACTGAACTGAACTGAACTCAGTTACATAATAACAGCAACAATGAAAACCAGTCTCCTAATACTCCCCATCAATTTCCATCCAGTATAATAATGGACAAGGAACTTCAATAGCTATTTCTCCAAGGAATATATACACATATGGAAAGATGCTTATAATCATTAGCCATTAGGGAAATGCAAACTAAAACCACAATAAGGGGCCACTTCACACCCACTAGGATGGCTGTAATAAAAAAGACAGAAAATAACAGTATTGGTATAAGGATGTGGAGAACTTGGAACCTTCCTGCACTGCTGGTGAGGATGTGAAATGTTGCAAACACTTTGGAAAATAGTTTTGGCAGCTCCTTAAAAAGGTTAAAAGTAGATTTACCATATGACCCAGAAATTTCACTCCTAAGAGAAATGAAAATATGTGACTTCACAGAAAACTTTACATCAAAATGCTTAGCAAAATTATTTATAATAGCCACAAAATGGAAATGACAAAAATGTCCATCAAAAAATGAATGGATAAGCAAATTGCTTTATCCATGCAATTACATAGCAATAGGAAGGAATGAAGTCTAACATATGCTGCCACATAGACAAACCTTAAAAACATGCTAAATGAAAGAAGCCTGTCACAAAAATAATCATGTGTTATGTGACTCTATTTATATAAAATGTCTAGAACAGGTAAATCCATAGAGCCAGTAAGTAGACTAGTGTTTGCCAGGACTGAGAGAGAAGAAATATGTTGTAATTATTAAAGGGTACTAGGTTCCTTTGGAGGATGATGAAAGTGTTTTAAAATTGTGGTGATGGTTACACAATTAATATGCTAAATGTACTAAAGAGCACTACAATGTAGGCATTAAATGAGTGAATTTTACACTATGTGAATTATATCTCAATGAAGTTGTTAAAGTGAACTCTGATTGTTTACTCACTAAAATGATTAATCTATTGTCTTTTTTTCAGTATTACTAAATATTTCAACTTTCCCGCTTCCCTGGTAGCTCAGATAATAAAGAATCTGCCTGCAATGCAGGAGACCCTGGTTCAATTCCTGGGTCAGGAAGATCCTCTGGAGAAGAGAATGGCTACCTACTTCAGTATTCTTGCCTGGAGAATCCCATGGAACAGAAGAGCCTGGTAGGCTACAGTCCATGTGGTTGCAAAGAGTCAGACACGACTGAGCAACATTCACTAAGGAAATAAATAAGGAAATTGATTTTATAAAAAGGGAGGTAAGGGGCTTCCCTGATGGCTCAGTGGTAAAGAATCCACCTGCCAATGCAGGAGACACATGTTCAATCCGTTGTCCAAGAAGATCCCACGTGCCACAGAACACCTAAGCCTGTGTGCCACAACTACTGAGCTGTGTTCTAGAACCCAAAAGTTGTAAATACTGAAGCCTGCAAGCCCTAGAGCCTGTGTTCTGCAAGAAGAAGCCATCGCAATGAGAAGCCTGCGCACTGCAATTACAGAGTAGCCCCCACTAGCTGCAACTAGAGAAAAGCATGTGCAGCATTGAAGACCCAGAGCAGCCAAAAATAAATAAATAAATGTATCTTTTAAAGGGGGTAAGAACCATTTAAATAAACAAACTGGATTGAGCCAAGGTCTTCATTCCTAATACACTCCATGTAAACTACACTCCTCACAACTGAGATTCCACCTCTCAAGTATCAATCACCATTTGTCTTTTAACTCAATCTATACGAATCAGAATCTCTAAGGACAATTTTTACAAATCACCTGGAAGTCACATCTAGAGGTATTTTCCTTCTCTCCACAACACTGAGATTTGGAGTCACTCATGTTGGTTGAAATGTTGCTTGTCCCCTCTCTCTGATTTGGAATTAGAAATAAAAGAGTGGCAGCTAAAGTCAGTCTCTGAAATTATAGTATCTATCAGCAGAGTTTTTTTTTTTAAATGGAAACATTTCACGAAAATATAATTTATCTGTCTTAATAATACTCAGTTCAGTTCAGTTCAGTCGCTCAGTCGTGTCTGACTCTTTGCAACCCCATGAACCACAGCACATGAGGCCTCCCTGTCCATCACCAACTCCCACAGTCCACCCAAACCCATGTCCATTGAGTCAGTGATGCCATCCAACCATCTCATCTTCTGTTGTCCCCTTCTCCTCCTGCCCTCAATCCTTCCCAGCATCAGGGTCTTTTCAAATGAGTCAGCTCTCTGCATCAGGTGGCCAAAGTATTGGAATGTCAGCTTCAACGTCAGTCCCTCCAATGGACACCCAGGACTGATCTCTTTGCTGAAATCAAAAAAGAGACGTTTCAATTTATAATGAAAGCTTCCATTTCCACTGTTTCAGAGTATATGAATCTGCTTTGTGAAGTTACAATTTCCACTTCATAGAAGAGAGGAAAAAAGGGGAAAGACACTTTAAAATATTGTTGGGAAAACCCACTTTATAAAAATGTCAGCCTCCTTATAATCCAGAGAAACACATGTGATAGAATTTACTAAGACTGCTTTATAATAAAACTACACATTTTGGTCATAAAGGATCTTAGAAAAATTTACTACATATTCAAAATTTATTATAAATTCAGACAATTCTAGTTCTAGTTAATGAATTATCAAAAGGACTTCATGCATTTCATGAAAATTCCCACAGCATGGAAAACATACAACATAAATATAATATCAATTAAAATAATTAATTATTATATGTGCCATAAAATCTTACAGCAGATTCTTAGATTAATATTGTAAATTTCTCTGAAAGAGCTTAAAATTGTTTTTTCAAATTCTGTTCCACCAAGCTGAAGTCCCTTTCAAATAACTAGTCTCATTTAAGGTGAGATCTCATACAACCATTTAATAGCCCGGGTCTTCTCCTGTTGAGTTTTTTTTTTCTCCCAAGTCCATCAACAATGGCATTTTTGTATAAATAAGTTCTTTCCAAACCATAAAGTACATGTGAGTCATTGGGAATCTTTATAAAGTGCAGATTATTATTCAGTAGGTTTGGAATATGGCTTGAGAATCTGCATTTATTTTGTGTTTTCTAGTGTGGCCATTGCTGGTAGTCCACAGTTCACACTTTGAGTAGGAATTGTTTAAACCATATATTTTTGCACTAATTGTTTTTCAACTCTTCTTTGTGTATTAGTATGTCAACTAAGAGCCTCTTAAATACAGAAACAATTTCTTTTCCATTTTCTTTTTACCTCCATCTCCTAGCATAGTGATCATTAATACTGTCGATGAAAAATATGTAGTTCCCAGTTGACTCTGCTAAAAGCAGGGCAGTAGTATACCATTACTCACAGCTACTTGAACAGAATACAGGTGAAATCTGTTACAAATAGAAGATCATTTTTTCTAATTGTCTGAGTTACATAGTCATAATTGCCTCAAATATTCTGACTGACCCTAGTAAGTCTCAAGGAAATGATGTCTTGGAGGCAAAGAAATTGAGTGATGCAAAAAAGACAGATTGAGATGAAAAGAAACAGCTGTCTGCCTACAATTAACACTTAAAAATTCTGATGATATAGCCAAGCTTGAAGGAAAAACCAAAAAAAGACAATTTTCCTGTGCCCAGAATGCAGAAGGAATTAGAGAAGTAAGTAAGAGCTAATGCTGTGGCAGTGCATTTGGGTATTAGAGTAGAGGTAGGTCCTAGTAGGTGGGAGCAAGGGTTTATGCACACGTGGTGACAGGTCAAGTGATCTCTGGCAGACACAGTGAGGTCCTGGTGAGATCTCCCTTCAGGAAAAAGCATATTGCCCAGCTGCACAGAGTTTCATGAACAGACAGCCTTCAGGTGTTGTTTAACTGCATCAGGCTCCCCTCAGATTTACAGCCTGGAGATTGCTGCAGCCAATGACTAAGCCAGCCTGTGGCATAGGGGCATGACCTCTCCCATACCATGTGGGAGTCCTTTAATTAGCCATCTTTGTCCTGAAGCCTTCTGTTGGACCATATTCAATTAGATCTAGTCAGATGCCTCTTTCTCCCAATCGGCTTCCTCTCTTTTTGATTCCCAAGTGTTTTTCCCTAATAAATTGTTTACACTCCTAACTCCATCACAGCACATGCTTCTGGTAAGACTCATATGACATGACCACAGGTACCAGAGAAGGGGAGCTAAAACCATCTCCCTAGGAAAAATGTTTCCCCTTTAGTCTAGGTGCAGCCATTATTTATTGAATTACTCAGGCTCCACTAGGGATGGTATGGGGAGGGAGGTGGAAGTGGGGTTCAGGATGGGGAACATGTGTACACCTGTGGTGGATTCATGGTGATGTCTGGCAAAACCAATACAATATTATAAAGTAATTAGCCTCCAATTAAAATAAATAAATTTATATTAAAAAAGAAAGCAAATCAAAACAAACAAACAAATCAGAAACAAAAATTAACTGCTTCCCAGGTTTCCATGCAGCAAGGGGAATGGAGTATCAGTTTCACCAATCCTTGCCCTCACATGAGGCTGGAAGGTGGAAAAAAAATTAGACTCATTTTCCAACCACTTTTGTAAGAAAAACTATGGCATTCTGGTTGATTAAATCACCCTTCTTATGTTTGTTGAGACTTGAGTTCAAATGACTTTGCAATGATTTCTTTTCTACTTATTTGTCTTCCTTTTACATGCTAGTAAGGTTATGCTCAAAATCCTTCAAGTTAGACTTCTGCAAACCAAGAACTTCCAGATGTAGAAACTAGGTTTTGAAGATGCAGAGGAAGCAGAGACCAGATTACCAACATTGGTTGGATCGTGGAGAAAGCAAAGGAGTTCCAGAAAAACATTTGTGCCATTGATGATGCTAAAACCTTTGACTGTATGGGTCACAACAAACTGTGGAAAATTCTTAAAGAAATAGGAGTACAAGACCATCTTACCTGTCTCCTGAGAAACCTGTATGCAAGCCAAGAAGCAACAGTTAGAACCAGACATGAAACGACTGGCTTAAGATTGGGGAAAGAGTACAGCAAGGCTGTATATTGTCACTCTATTTAACTTACATGAGGAATCTATCAGGCAAAACGTCAGCCTGGATGAATCACAAGCTGGAATCAAGCTTCCCAGGAGAAATATCAACCACCTCAGATATGCAGATGGTACCACTCTAACAGCAGAAAATGAAGAGGAACAAAAGAGCCTTTTGATGAGGGTGAAAGAAGAGAGTGAAAAAGCTGCTTTGAAATTCAACATTAAAAAAAAAAAAAAAAAACTAAGATCATGGCATCTGTCCCATCACTTTACAGCAAATGGAAGGAGAGAAGGGGAGTGTAGTGACAGATTTTATTTTCTTGTGCTCCAAAATCACTGCAGACTTGTGACTACAGCCATGAAATTAAGAGATACTTGCTCTTTGTAAGGAAAGCTATGACAAATCTATACAGCATATTAAAAAGCAGAGACATCACTTTGCCAACAAAGGCTCATATACTCAAAGCTATGGCTTTTCCAGTAGTGATGTATGGATGTGAGAGTTGGATCATAAAGAATGCTGAGCACTGAAGAACTGATTCTTTTGAATTGTGGTGCTGGAGAAGACTCTTGAGAGTCCCTTGGATGGCAAGGAGATCAAACCTGTCCATCCTAAATATAAACTCCAAATATTCATTGGAAGGACTGTTGCTGATGCCGAAGTTCTAATAATTTGTCGATTTGATGTAAACAGCTGACTCATCAGAAAAGACCCTGATGTTGGGAAATATCAAAGGCAAAAGGACAAGGAGATGGCAGAGGATGAGATGCCTTGATAACATCACTGACTCAATGGATTTGAATCTGAGTAAATTCCAGGAGAGAGTAGAGGGCAGAAGAGCCTGGCATGCTGAGGTCCGTGGGGTCACAAAGAGTTGGACATGACTTAGTAACTGGACAACAATATCAGCATAAGTATAACTGACATTATTTAATGACCTTCTTTTATGTTATCTTTTCTACGATTCATTTTGGTAGTGGTCCAGCACTTTTATAAGTGTCTGTTATAGACTTCTAACTATATAACATTTTCATCTGATGCACCACATCCTAGGATAAATATAATATCACTTCCTAAAGAATTGAGATACTAAGTTACATTAACACCAATACAGTATACTAACGCATATATATAGAATTTAGAAAGATGGTAACAATAACCATATATACGAGACAGCAAAAGAGACACTGATGTATAGAACAGTCTTATGGACTCTGTTGGAGAGGGAGAGGGTGGGAAGATTTGGGAGAATGGCATTGAAACATGTATAATATCATGTATTAAATGAGTTGCCAGTCCAGGTTCGATGCACGATACTGGATGCTTGGGGCTGGTGCATTGGGACGACCCAGAGGGATGGTATGGGGAGGGAGGAGGGAGGAGGGTTCAGGATGGGGAACACATGTATACCTGTGGCGGATTCATTTCGATATTTGGCAAAACTAATACAATTTTGTAAAGTTTAAAAATTAAATTAAAAAGAAAGAAAGAAAAATAAATAAATAAATATTCACTCTTTCATCATGAAAATAGTAATCCTCCCGGATGCTGTCCCTGTCATGCCAACACCTGTCTTAGGGATAATTGGATACTTAATGGAAGACTTAAAGCTTAGTGACTGCAATAACTTCGGGTTGAGTTTACTGTTTCCTACCAGAAAATGTTCATTTTTTAATGTGCAGAAAGAGAAAGGAACAACAGAGGATGAGCTGGATGGATGGCATCACCAACTCAATGGACATGAGTTGGAACTTCAAGGAGTTGGTGATGGACACGGAAGCCTGGGGCGCTGCAGTCAATGGGGTCACAAAGAGTCGGACACAACTGAGCGACTGAACTGATACCTATTTTATTCACCTTATTTCAAGAGACTGAGCCAGACCTTCCTGTGAGTGTTTCAGGGTCTTCTGCAGAAGCGTGGGTCATCAGCCACCTGCCAAAGGGACAGGGGCACTGATAGCAACAGTCCTAGTAGGTGTGGTGGATGGCATAAGTCCTCTTGGAGGAGACTGCCATTAGTCCCACTATAGAGCTGGTGGGTGGGCAATCCACAAGCTGCAGAATAATAGACCCCACAACAGACTTCCCAACCTGACAAAGGGATGGGGACTCCCCAGGGAATCTGACATTGAAAGTCAGTAGAATTTGATTATAGAACTTCCACAGCACTAGGGAAACAGAGACTCTAGGAGGGCACAAACAAAACCTCATGCACACCAGGACCCAGGAGAATGGAACAGTGACCCCACAAGAGACTGAGCCAGACTTGCCTGTGTTTGGGAGTCTCCAGCAGAGGTGTGGGTCCACAGTGGCCTGCCACAGGGTCAGGGGCCCTGACTGAAGCAGACCTGGGAGGCACAGCATGCTGGCATAAGTCCTTTGGAGGAGATCGCCATTATCACTACCATAGTTTGGCCTCATGTCAAAATACAGGGAGAGAACACAGCCCCACTCATCAGCAGGAAATTGGATTAAAGATTTACTGAGCATGGTCAGGAAGCAACAGTTAGAACTGGACATGGAACAACAGAAAGGTTCCAAATAGGGGAAGGAGTACATCAAGGCTGTATACTGTCACCCTCCTTATTTAACTTATGTGCAGAGTACATCATGAGAAACGCTGGGCTGGAAGAAGCACAAGCTGGAATCAAGATTGCTGGGAGAAATATCAATAACCTCAGATATGCAGATGATGCCACCCTTATGGCAGAAAGTGAAGAAGAACTAAAGAGCCTCTTGATGAAAGTAAATGAGGAGAGTGAAAAAGTTGGCTTAAAGCTGAACATTCAGAAAACTAAGATCATGGCGTCTGGTCCCATGACTTCATGGCAAATAGATGGGGAAACAGTGGACAGGGTGGCTGACTTTATTTTTCTGGGCTCCAAAATCACTGCAGATGGTGAGCAGCCATGAAATTAAAAGACGCTTACTCCTTGGAAGGAAAGTTATGACCAACCTAAATAGCATATTACAAAGCAGAGACATTACTTTGTCAACAAAGGTCCGTCTAGTCAAGGCTATGGTTTTTCCAGTGGTCATGTATGAATGTGAGAGTATAAAGAAGGCTGAGCACTGAAGAATTGATGCTTTTGAACTGTGGTGTTGAAGAAGACTCTTGAGAGTCCCTTGGACTGCAAGGATATCCAACAAGTCCATCATAAAGGAGATTAGTCCTGGGTGTTCATTGGAGGGACTGATGTTGAAGCTGAAGCTCCAATACTTTGGCCACCTGATGAGAAGAGCTGACTGATTAGAAAAGACCCTGATGCTGGGAAAGATTGAAGGCAGGAGGAGAAGGGGACGACAGAGGATGAGATGGTTGGATGGCATCACCAACTCAATGGACATGGGTTTGGGTGGACTTTGGGAGTTGGTGATGGACAGGGAGGCCTGGCATGCTGCAGTTCATGGGGTCGCAAAGAGTCGGACATGACAGAGTGACTGGACTGAACTGAACTGGCCTTGGAGTACAAAATGAAGTAGGGCAAAGGCTAACAGGGTTTTGCCAAGAGAACACTCTGGTCATAGCAAACACCCTCTTCCAACAACACAAGAGATGACTCTACACATGGACATTACCAGATGGTCAATACTGCAATCAGATTGATCATATTCTTTGCACCCAAAAAAGGAGAAGCCCTATACCATCAGGAAAAAAAGACCAGGAGCTGACTGTGGCTCAAATTATGAACTCCATATTGCAAAATTCAAACTTGAATTGAAGAAAACAGGAAAAATGCTAGGCCATTCAGGTATGACCTATGTCAGGTCTCTTATGATTATACAGTAGAACTGATGTAAGATTCAAGGGATTAGATCTGATAGACAAATTGCATGAAGAACTATGGATGGAGGTTTGCATCATTGTATAGGAAGTGGTGATCAAAACCATCTCCAAGAAAAAGAAAGGCAAAATTGTTGTCCTAAGAGGCCTTACAAATAGCTGAGAAAAGAAGCAAAAGGCAAAGGAGAAAAGGAAAGACATTCTCATCTGAAAGCAGAGCTCTGAAGAACAGGAACGAGAGATAAGAAAGCATTCTTAAGAGACAAGTGCAAAGAAACAGAGGAAAACAATAGAATGAGAAAGAATAGAGATCTCTTCCTAAAAATCAGAGACACCAAGGGAATATTTCATGCAAAGATAGGCACAATTAAGGACAGAAAATGTTTGGACCTAACAGAAACAGAAGATATTAAGAGGAAGTGGCAAGAATACACAGCAAAACTGTACCAAAAAAGGTCTTAATGACTCAAATAACCACAGTGCTGTAGTCACTCAACTAGAGCCAGATATCCTGGAGTGTGAAGTCAAGTGGGCCTTAGGAAGCCTGACTATGAACAAAGCTAGTGAAGGTGATGGAAATCCATCTTAGCTATTTGAAATCCTAAAAGAAAATGCTGTTAAAGTACTGCACTTCATATGCCAGCAAATTTGGAAAACTCAGCAGTGGCCATAGGACTGGAAAATGTTCATTCTCATTACAATCCCAAAGAAGGACAATGACAAAGAATGTTCAAACTACCACACAGTTGAACTCATTTACATGTTATCAAGGTAATGCTCAAAATGCTTCAAATGAGGCTTCAACAGTACCTGAACTGAAAACTTCCAGATATTCAAGCTGGATTTAGAAAAGGCAGAGGAACCAGAGATCAAATTGCCAACATCCGTTGGATCATAGAAAAAGCAATGGAATTCTAGAAAAACATCTACTTCTTCATTGGCTATACTGAAGACTTTGTTTGGATCACAAAAAACTGGAAAATTCTTAAAGAGATACAATACCAGGACATTTTACCTGACTCCTGAGAAACCTGTATGCAGGTCAAGAAGTAACAGTTAGAACCGAACAGGAAACAATCAGATCAGATCAGTCGCTCAGTTGTGTCCGACTCTTTGTGACCCCATGAATCGCAGCACGCCAGGCCTCCCTGTCCATCACCAACTCCCGGAGTTCACTCAGACTCAAGTCCATCGAGTCAGTGATGCCATCCAGCCATCTCATCCTCTGTCGTCCCCTTCTCCTCCTGCCCCCAGTCCCTCCCAGAATCAGAGTCTTTTCCAATGAGTCAACTCTTCGCATGAGGTGGCCAAAGTACTGGAGTTTCAGCTTTAGCATCAGTCCTTCCAAAGAAATCCCAGGGCTGATCTCCTTTAGAATGGACTGGTTGGATCTCCTTGCAGTCCAAGGGACCCTCAAGAGTCTTCTCCAACACCACAGTTCAAAGCATCAATTCTTCAGTGCTCAGCCTTCTTTACAGTCCAACTCTCACATCCATACATGACCACAGGAAAAATCATAGCCTTGACTAGATGGACGTTTGTTGGCAAAGTAGTGTCTCTGCTTTTGAATATGCTATCTAGGTTGGTCATAACTTTCCTTCCAAGGAGGTAAGTAATTTCATGGCTGCAGTCACCATCTGTAGTGATCTTGGAGCCCAAAAAAATAAAGTCTGACACTGTTTCCAATGTTTCCCCATCTATTTCCCATGAAGTGGTGGGACCGGATGCCATGATCTTAGTATTCTGAATGTTGAGCTTTACGCCAACTTGTTCACTCTCCACTTTCACTTTCATCAAGACGCTTTTGAGTTCCTCTTCACTCTCTGCCATAAGGGTGGTGTCATCTGCATATCTGAGGTTATTGATATTTCTCCCAGAAATCTTGATTCCAGCTTGTGTTTCTTCCAGTCCAGCGTTTCTCATGATGTGCTCTGCATATAGGTTAAATAAACAGGGTGACAATATACAGCCTTGACAAACTCCTTTTCCTATTTGGAACCAGTCTGTTGTTCCATGTCCAGTTCTAACTGTTACTTCCTGACCTGCATACAAATTTCTCAAGAGGCAAATCAAGTGTTCTGGTATTCCCATCTCTTTCAGAATTTTCCACAGTTTATTGTGATCCACATAGTCAAAGGCTTTGGCATAGTCAATAAAGCAGAAATAGATGTTTTTCTGGAACTCTCTTGCTTTTTCTATGATCCAGCGGATGTTGGCAATTTGATCTTTGGTTCCTGTGCCTTTTCTAAAACCAGCTTGAACATCAGGAAGTTCATGGTTCATATATTGCTGAAGCCTGGCTTGGACAATTTTGAGCATTACTTTACTAGCGTGTGAGATGAGTGCAATTGTGCAGTAGTTTGAGCATTCTTTGGCATTGCCTTTCTTTGGGATTGGAATGAAAACTGATCTTTTCCAGTCCCGTGGCCACTGCTGGGTTCTCCAAATTTGCTGGCATATTGAGTGCAGCACTTTCATAGTATCATCTTTCAGGATTTGGAATAGCTCAACTGGAATTCCATCAGCTCCACTCAATGGACAGGTTCAAAACTGGGAAAGGAGTATGTCTAGGCTGTATATTGTAATTCTGCTCATTTAACTTATATCAGAATACATCATGTGAAATACCAGTCTGCCTGAAGCTCAAGCTTGCATCAAATTGCCGGGAGAAATATCAGTTATTTCAGATATGCAGATTACACCATCCTAAAGGCAGAAAGCAAAGAAGAACTAAAGAGCCTCTTGATGAACATGAAAGAGGAGAGTGAAAGAGCTGGCTTAAAACTCAACATTCAGAAAACTAAGATCATGGCATCCAGTCCCATCACTTCATGGCAATCAGATGGGGAAACAATGACAGACTATTTTCTTGGGCTCTTAAATCGCTGCAGACACTGACTACAGCTATGAAATTAAAAGATTCTTGCTCCTTGGAAGAAAAGCTATGATAAACCAAGACAGCATATTAAAAGGCAGAGACATCACTTTGCCGACAAAGGTCCATATAGTCAAAGCTATAGTCTTTCCAGTAGTCATTTATGAATGTGAAAGTTGGCCTATAAAGAAGGCTGAGCACCAAAGAATTAATGCTTTAAAAAAAATTATTTTAATTGGAGGCTAATTACTTTACAATATTGTAGTGGTTTTGCCATACATTGATATGAATCTGCCATGGGTATACATGTGTCCCACATCTTGAATGCCCCTCCCACCTCCCTTCCCATTCCATCCTTCTGGGTCATCCCAGTGCACCAGCCTTGAGCACCCTGTCTCATGCATCCAACCTGGACAGGTGATCTGTTTCACATATGATAACATAGACGTTTCAATGCTATTTTGAATTGTGGTGCTGGAGAAGACTCTTGAGAGTCCCTTGGAGAGCAAGGAGATAAAACCAGTCAGTCCTAAAGGAAATCAACCCTGAATGTACATTGGAAGGACTGATGCTGAAGCTGAAGCTTCTATACTTTGGCCATCTCATGCAAAGAGCCAACTCATTGGAAAAGGCCTTAATGCTGGGAAAGATTGAAAGCAAAATGAGAAGTGGATGACAGAGGATGAGATGGTTAGATAGCATGACTGACTTAATGAACAGGAATTTGAAAAATCTCCTAGAGATGGTGAAGGACAGGGAAGCCTGGCGTGCTGCAGTTCACAGGGTTGCAAAGAGACCCAACTGCGTGAATCAAAAACAACAATACCTCTTCATCAACTTTAGTTATGATTAAAAGTAGATTTTTCATATTGAGGGAATCTAAATTCCCCAAAATTTTAACCTGGATAAAATCTAGTTATGTTTGTTTGTTTGTTTGCTTTGTTTTTAGTGTACACATACATGCGTGCACACACACATACATGCAAGGTCCAATATTTTAGGTAAATTAATATCTTAGAAATGTTTTATTATCTCATTGACTCACTGCTTATATTCTATCCTCTAAAATCTTCTTAGGCTAGTAAAACCATCTTTTTTCAGTTAAACTTGACCCAGCAGGATGTTTGAATGCCAAATGTTAGAACAAACAGTTTAGGCAATTAAAGACCTAGGCCTTGATGGCTTGGGCTGGGATTTCAACTGGCTGTTAAATAATCATCTAATTGTGGCTGTGGACAGGACATTGGGAAGTCAAGCAGGAGTAACTCTCCTGCATCTGGAATTGAGATGAATTATGTGTCCATAAATATGAGGCAGATATCAAGTTACTCATTATGTTACACAAAGAATCAAGGAAACAGAGCAAGCAGTGAAGCTAGTTAAGGGAATCCATGAAATTAAAGCTTATCTGTTTGAAAATCAACTTTGACTAGACAGTGAATACCTATCATTATAAGTACAGTAGGTAAATTGTGATTTGAGTGGAATGCATTTGTATATATAGCCTTAGCTGATATAATGTATTTTGGTAAATTTTCACAAATTAGACTCTCTAAACAAGGTTGATTAGGTTTATTCTCTATCATTATCTTAGTGGCTCAAAAACATGAGATAAATTTTGTAAAATGTGGCAGGGTGGGGTGGGGTAGCAGAAGGCTAGTGCTGAAGAGTGGCACGGACTGGCCAGGGAAGGCGACTGAAGGTGGCCTGGACTAGAGATCTTGGACCTATCAGTTATAAAGGATGTGGAAAATAAATGTATGATTTGTCTTTTTATTCCAAAGTAGTCTTTTCTGACCTTGTGATCTTATTTCTGTATAAACTCCTAGTTTAAAAGAGAAAATAATGGGTTAACTTCCTTTTACTGTAAGCCTGTTCTTCTCTACCTGTTCTGAGGAGCTTTTTATATTAAGAGCTGACTGGGCCTGGTTCAAGTAATACCAGTTTTTCTAGATATTTTACAGAAATTTAATGTCAGCACTTCTCATAGGACAGAAATGTCCCACCAATTTCTAATGAGTGGCAAAGGAAATTAAAACTTGAGAAAAATTCTCCTTCAAAGGGAAACTTTCTACAGAGTCTTTTTTAGGCTAGTTGCATTCATACCCATCCTTTAAGGGAATCTATAGAAATACAATAAATTACTCCTACATATTTACACAGTTGAATATGAGATAAGTGACATTTTAGTTGACTCTTTAGGGATATTTTATTATAATAAAAAAGAAGCTGTATTCTAAAATAATAATGATAATAATAGTAGCAATAAAAGATAATAGTAATACATTACAATACACTAATAACAAATTCAGTGTCCTATTGAGACACATACAAATTTCTAGACAAAAGTTTCAGACTAATTGTAGCTTCTGTACCTCTCATGCCCACACAATCTTCCCTGTCAACTAGTGGGGCATCACAACTATGGATGAAATTCTCTTTCAAAATTCCTATTACAAGTAAAGAGTTCACTATGTTCTTTTGTAGGGAATAAGAAAAAAATGAAATATAATGCCTTTTCTGAGCATTAAAGTGACTTCAGAATCTGTACTGATATCTCCTGCTTCTTTTCTACTATTGATAATTCATGTCTTCTCTCTTTTGTTTATCTTTGTCATTTTTGTATCTCATTTGCCACTAGGGGTAAAGGATCTGCCTGCCAGTTCAGGAAATGAGGAAGATATGGGTTCAATCCCTGAGTCAGGAAGATCTCCAGAGTAGAATGGCAACCTGCTCTATTATTCTTGCCTGGAAAATTCCATGGACAGCGGAGCCCAGTGGGCTACAGTCCGTGGAGCCACAGAGTCAGACACGACTGAGCAACTGAGCACTGTCATTCTTGCTAGAACTTGTCAACTTCATTAATCTTTTCTATGAAATTAATTTTATTTCATCAATTAAAAAATAAATATATAGTTTTCAATGTCATTGATTTCTGCTCTTGTCTTTATCAGTTCGTTCTTGCTTTGAGTTTAATTTTATTTTTCAAGCTTCCTTCTCTTTAAACTTCCTCTTTGATACCTAGATTACTGAGAAATGTGCTACTTCATTTGTAAGTATTTGGAGATTTTCCTATTATCTTTTTGTTATAGATTTCTAGTTTGATTTTACTATGGTCAGAGAACACAGACTGCATTATTTAAATTCTTTTAAATTTATTGAAAGTTGTTTATGGCCCAGAATATGTTCTGTCTTGTGTTATATTTTGTTACCAATATGTGTTATATTGGTGCCTGAAAAAAAGTGTAGCCCATTTTTGGTGATGGTGGATTTGAATTCTTCTATATTCTAGCTGATTTTCTGTCTGGTTGTTCTATCAATTAATGAAATATGGGTTTAAAATCCCTAGACATAATTCTGAATTTGTCAATTTCTTTTCTCTATTCCATCAGTTTGTTTCCCATATTTTGTTTTCTAATACATGGGACAATGTTAATGAATCTTAAGGGCATTATGCTCAATGAATAAAACCAATCTCAAAGGTTCATGGTTCCATTTATATAATGGGTAATAGAATAGTGGTTCCCAGGGGTTAGAAATTTCAAGATGGGCAGGGAGAGGAGAGGACAATAATAAAAGGATAGCATGAAGAAGATCTTGTTGTGGTTACAAAAATTTAAACATGTTATAAAATGACATGGAACTGCACACACACAGTGTTCCAACATAAAATTCCTAGTTTTGATATTGTACTGTAACAATATAAGAGCAATCATTGGAATAAACTGGGTAAAGGGTACATGGGACTTCTCTGAACTATCTTTACAACTTTATGAACAGATACAATTATTTCAAAGTAAAATACTTTTAAAACAACAGAATGCCAGTTAAATTTGAATTTCAGATAAAAAATGAATAACTCTTTGGTATAAGAATACCCCCACGTGATATATGGGTTAAATGTATACTATTTATTGTTTATCTGAAATTCAATTTTAACTGCATATTCTATATTTTATCTGGCAATCCTACCTGGGGTACTGCATCTAATTTCCATGGATGGGGGAAGAGAACAAAAAAGATAGCTTCAAATACTTGAATCTTATAAGCTGAGGGAAAACAACAGTGAATAGTCAGCAAAACACACTCATTTAACCTGTAATCATAATCCTTTCTCTCAAGCTTCAGTCTAGCTTTGTCCCATATTGAATTCAGTAGCTGGTCTTCAGTTATCAGAATCTAGATTTTACTCTTAATAGTTCAGTTCATTTCAGTTCAGTCGCTCAGTCGTGTCCGACTCTTTGCAACCCCATGAACTGCAGCATGCCAGGCCTCCCTGTCCATCACCATCTCCTGGAGTTCACTCAAACTCATGTCCATAGAGTCGGTGATGCCATCCAGCCATCTCATCCTCTGTCATCCCCTTCTCCTCCTGCCCCCAATCCCTCCCAGCATCAGAGTCTTTTCCAATGAGTCAGCTCTTCACATGAGGTGGCCAAAGTATTGGAGTTTCAGCTTCAACGTCAGTCCTACCAATGAACAACCCGGACTGATATCCTTTAGGATGGACTGGTTGGATCTCCTTGCAGTCCAAGGGACTCTCAAGAGTCTTCTCCAACACCACAGTTCAAAAGCATCAATTCTTCAGTGATCAGCTTTCTTTATAGTCCAACTCTCACATCCATACATTACTGGAAAAACCATAGCCTTGACTAGATGGATCTTTGTTCACAAAGTAATGTCTCTGCTTTTTAATATACTGTCTACATTGGTCATAACTTTTCTTCAAAGAAGTAAGCATCTTTTAATTTCATGGCTGCAATCACCATCTGCCGTGATTTTGGAGCCCCCCAGAATAAAGTCAGCCATTGTTTCCACTGTTTCCCCATCTATTTGCCATGAAGTCATGGGACCAGATGCCTAGATTTTAGTTTTCTGAATGTTGAGCTTTAAGCCAACTTGTTCACTCTCCTCTTTCACTTTCTTCAAAAGGCTGTTTTTCGCTTTCTGCCATAAGTGTGGTGTCATTTGCATATCTGGGGTTATTGATATTTCTCCCTGAAATCTTGATTCCAACTTGCGCTTCATCCAGCCCAGCATTGCTAATGATGTACTCTGCATATAAGTTAAATAAACAGAGTGACAGTATACAGCCTTGACATACTCCTTTCCTGATTTGGAGCCATTCTGTTATTCCATGTCCAGTTCTAACTGTTGCTTCTCAACCTGCATACAGATTTCTCAGGAGGCAGGTCAGATAGTCTGATATTCCATCTCTTTAAGAATTTTCCACAGTTTGTTGTGATCCGCATAGTCAAAGGCTTTGGTGTAGTCAGTAAAGCAGAAGTAGATATTTTTCTGGAACTTTCTTGCTTTTTTGATGATCCAGTGAATGTTCACAATTTGATCTCTGGTTCCTCTGCCTTTTCTAAATCCAGCTTGAACATCTTGTCCTTCAAGGCAAAGAAGGACATCTGTAGGGAAATCTACCCTTCAGGACTCTAGTCCTTCTGGGAGTTGGCCCTGCGCTGGTTTGTGCATTTTCACATCGTCTGTCCTCCTAGAATAGAATATGGTGGAGCAGGAGGACGTGCACTCATCTTCTCCTGTGAGAACTCCAAAATTACAACTCACTGCTGAGCAACCATCAACAGGAGAATGTTGGATCCCACCAAAAAAATATAACTCACGTCCAAGGGCAAAGGAGAAGCCCCAGCAAGATGGTAGGAGGAGCAAAATTGCATTTAGAATTAAACCCCATACCCACCAGAGACACTCAGATGGCTCAAACAAACCTTGTGTGCACCAGGACCCAGAGACCCCACAAAGACTGAGCTAGAGTTGTGTTTGAGTGTCCCCTGAGGAGGTATGGGTCAGCAGTGGACTGCTGCATGGGCAGGGGCTCTGGGTGCAGTAGACCTGGGTATGGCATAAGCCCTCTTGGCGAAGGTTGCCATTAACCCCACCATAAGGAAACGGCAACCCACTCCAGTATTCATGCCTGGAAAATCCCATGGACTTGGGGATCCTGGTAGGCTATAATCCATGGGGTCACAAAAAGTCGGACATGACTGAGCGACTTCTGTGTGTGTTCTGTGTGTAAAGCCACCACAACCTACACAGGAATGGGAAAACAGACTCTTGGAGGGCAGGAACAAAACCTTGTGCACATTAGGACCCAGTAGAAAGGAGCAGTGACCCCAGAAGAGACTGATCCAGACGTGCCCGTGAATGTCCAGGAGTCTCCAGCAGAGGCATGAGTCGGTGGTGGCTGACTGCAGGTTTGGGAGCACTGAGTGCAGCAGTGAGTGCATGGGACCTTTTGAAGGAGGTCTCCATTATCTTCATTATCTTCCACCATAGTTTGGCCTCAGGTCAAACAACAGGGAGGGAACACAGCTCCGCCCATCAACAGAGTTGACTTAATGACTGAACAACAACAAAAATGCTCCAGACTTTTCTCTATGTGAGATAAATGAATCCACATTTGCTCACTGGTACTGGATCTCTGTCATATGCAGCTGTACATGGTGCACAGCTAAAAATCACACAGTCATCAAAAACATAATGCCTATATTCTATATCCCGTGTTCATGATAGATATCAGTGATGAATCCAAGATCTCCTTTCAATTGATATTAAGATAGATCTAGAGATGGGCAACAAACTGATGAGAGCTGGTATGCAAAAGGGTATCTATTTGCTACTTTGGTTGGTAGGTAGGACGGGGGTCACTACACTTGTCAGGAAAATATTTTGTGAAATCTCACACTTACTCTGCTACTGTTTCTTATGACCTGAGAAGCCCCCTTTTCTCCAGAGTTTTGCCAACACTAATGCCACCCAGTTTTTCTTTCTCAAATAATAGTTATAGGGTAGAATCTGGTATTTTCTGACTGTATTGTCCCTTTCTTCTTTGCTGGCTCCAAATATCTTCATGTTTCAATGCTAATTATGACCTTGAAACAAAAAAGGTCTCCTCTGCAACAGCAAGAGAAGGTGTGCAAGATATGTATTTGCTTATTCATTAGTGAACATTGCATTCAGCTGCCTTTAACAGTCAGGAAGGCCATATCTACTTCTTTGACAGAACATTTGTTCAAGACATCCCCTTTCTGGAAACATGCTTTGCCTTTCTTATCCCTCAAAGCCCAGATAAAGAACCATCTGACTCTCCAAATCCATTCCAGCCTTCTCATTTCCTGATGACAATTCACTCCTTACTGCACAGCTCCCATTTTGCCAGTAAGAACTACCTGGTTTTGTTATTTACCTGTGCAGATGCCCTGCCTCCCTTGGTAATCTTTAGCTTCTTGGTATCTCTTGTATAACAACTGTGTTTCCAATCTGTAGCTCACAGATTGTTGGGTATGATGGTTGTTTCAATAGTATCTTCTCTGATTCTGAATATTAGCTGCCCTCCATTTTATTCCTGAAACCTCTAAACCTCTACCTATTTTGCCTTCTAAAAGACAGCCTTGTTGTTGATCCAAGACTATAGCAATCTTTGTCCTAACCCAAACTCTTTGCCACTCTGGTTCCATGAGTCTCTTTCAACCTTGTAGCCAGTTGCTGTTGGTGAATTATCCATGTTTCTCTGGATTTTATTTTATTTTTTCTAGCCATTTTATATGTAGAAGTGTGTATATGTCAACCCCAATTTCCCAATTTATCCCTCCACCCTTCCTCCCAGGTCCCATGTTTGTTTTTTTTTTACACCTGTGATACTATTTCTGCTTTGTGAATAAGTTCATTTGTACCATTTTTTTTTTTAGATTCTACATATAAGCAATATCATATGATATTTATCTTTCTCTGTATGACTTGTGTCACTCAGTATGACAATCTCTAGGTCCACCAATGTTTCTACAAATGACATTGTTTTGTTCTTTTTATAGCTGAGTAATATTCCATTGTATATATGTACCACATATTATTTATTTATCCATTACTCTGTTGATGGACATTTAGGTTGCTTTCAATTCCTGAATAATTGTAAATAGTGCTGTAATGATCATGGATACATTTGAAAGTAATGGCTATATTTGTAATACACATTAGAAACCATAAAAAAAGTTAAGAACTAAAATGTATGTCATACATTTGCATATATATTTTTAACAGAGATAAGTCATTTGCACACTAATGATTGCCAAATGCCAGCATGTGCATCTTCATATGAAGATTTTCTTCAAAATCAGGACATTCTACTCTGCCTCTCATATCTGGAGAATTAACACCCCAGACATAGTTTCTGTCCAATAACTGATGGGAGTTGATGATGAACACCCAAACTCTTTCACTTCCTGGTGGGATAATACATGTTCTCTATAAGAATTTCCAAGTTTCCTCCCATAGGATTGGGCCCCAGTTGCCCACAGATAGCTATTTGATTCCACAGCCTGTATTGGCTGTCTTCTCTCCCCAACTTATTCCCCACTCCCTACAGGTATTTTGTAGGTATTTCTGCCCACCCCCCAAAAAAATTTGTTAGCACTGGAATTTTTTTCTTAGGGTGAACTTCGGGGGAAACCCAAATTTAGATAGCCTTTACTGCTTTTGTAACTTATACTCATCCTTCAGGTCTTGTCTTAGAGATGGCTACTTCACTGAGGACATCTCCAAATATCCATCCAAACATCCATGCTTGGATGTTTGGGACTCCCTGGTATGAACTTTCATAATATCATTGACTTCTATAAGGTAAAGGATTTTTTATACTTCTGTAAAGGAAGTAAAGGATCTTATCATAAGATCTTCCATAGTATTGATAACAAGGCAATAATATAATTATTTGTGTAGTTATTTGTTTAGTATCTGTAACATCCATTGCCATATCTTAACACAAGGCATAGCATAAATTGAGCATTTAATTAACATATATAAATTGAATGGATAAGTAAATGAATAAACCTGGGACTTCATTTCCTGTCAGGTTTATTTATGCAGTTTATCTCCTTCCATGATCTCCATTTCCATCTGCAACATGTTGCAAAACAGTGTAATTTCTGAAAATATTATAGTACTCCTCAGAGTGGTCTGCCTGCTTCAGTCTTGTCCTTAACCAATCCAGTTGTCACCTAGAGTGTCTTCCTATTGCACTTAAATTCAAGCTGTTTATTCTGACTTACCTGTTTCTGTGTGATTCTGCACCTTTTGTTCCTTCAAGCACATGTCCTGCCACTTCCCCTTTTGCTCACACTGTTCAAACTCATTGGGTTTACACTCCTTCCTAGAATATGCCAAGCCCTTTCAACCCTCAACACTTTGATCTTCTTTTTACTTGGAATCCTCTTGTGTGCCCTCTCCTTGTGCTAGAAGAGTCCTTAATGAAAAGATTATCAATTCGGATGTAGCTAGTAATCAGCCAATCAATGAGAGAATATGCAAAGACCCAGAGAACTGTCACTAGAAAGGGACAATGGGGAGGAATTGATACCAGAATTACAGAAATTTGAAGCTATAGTCATAGAAGGATATATTATTACCAGAACCTCTGAACTTACTTCCCAAGGTACATGAGAAGAAACACTTTAATTTGTTTTTTCTATTCTTCCATGTTCTCTTAGTACCTCATTGGTTGATAGGAATAGGAAGCTGCAAGGCAAGAAAACCCAAGTGATTCTCATCAGAAAAAAAAAAAAAAAAAAATGAAATTGTACCTATGTAGAGTAACAAATTTTAGCTAGACTTACTGTGGTGATCATTTTGCAATATATACAAATGTCAAAATGTTTCACTATATGCCTGAAATTGCTATCATTGTTATATGTAAGTGATACCTCAAGTTAAATACATTTAGAAAGAAAAGAAAATGCAAGTGATGAAGACTATAAGAGTCAATTCCACAAGGTATAAAGCAGGAAAAAGTAGTGTGGAAAAGATATAAAAGATGGCAAGCAGAAAATAATTAGCAATAAAAGACCATTAGAAACCTCTCAAGTCTTGCACTCAGGAACTTGCCTTGCTCTGCATGTGTGTTCAGTAATCCTTACCGAAGGGCAAAATTCTTCTGCTTAATTTTCCTAAATTGTTTGAATTTTAACTTAAACCTAGAACATGCATTTAAGTATGACACCAAAGCCATTCTACTGAATCCTAGAAAATTAAACTCTTTAAAAAAGGACTTTGAAATCAAAATGTTAAAAATTGAATTACTTCATATAGAACTATCATCATCCAGTGCTATTCTCAAGATCAAAGATTTGGTTCAAAGTTTCTAATAGAAAGGAGACCTGATATCACCACAGGCTTCCAGTGAGGTCAGAAGAGTTAAAACCTAGTAGTTAATTCTGATTATAAATAAACAAACCATTACAAAGACTAAACCCAAGGCAACTCCACCCATTCTCACCTGGATTTAACCACATCTATCGAAACTACTATCCAGGACTTCCCTGGTAGCTCAGATGGAAAAGCAGCATCTCCCTATAATGTGGGAGACCCGGGTTCAATCCCTGGATCAGGAAGATCCCCTGGATAAGAAAATGGCAACTCACTCCAGTATTCATGCCTAGAAAATCCTATGGACCGAGGAGCCTGGTAGGCTATAATCCATGGGGTCGCAAAGAGTCGGACACTACTGAGTGACTTCTGTGTGTGTATCCAAACTACTTGCCAGAGGCAAACATAAATCCTTTCTAGAGGAAACAAATATCACCTCAACTTGTCTCTATACTTTTTCATATATTCCTGTATTATTTTGAACACCATTAGAAAAGATGAAATGATCAATAACAAAGAAAAAAGAGATTAGGAAAAAGCTACAAGAGATCTAGGTATTCAAGTTAATATTTTTAAGAAAATAGATTATAAAATGAAGCATTAGTACATATATTTAGGATACTTCAAACATTAAATAGAATGTCTAGAACTCAAGAACACACTATTTGAAGTAAATAATTCAGTTAAATAGATGTAATTAACAACTAAACATAGATAAATATACACAATTATGAAAGGAAAAATAGGTATTTCTAAGTACCCAGACTTAAGCACAGAGAAAAAAGGAAGAATAAAAGTAAATTAAAATGCATAATAGATATTTGGATTTAGTAAAAAAAAGTCATGTAATTGAATGCCAAGAAAAAGAATCAGAAACAATTGGGAAGAAGCATCATATGAACATATACTCACTGTATAAATATAAATATGCATGCTAAGTCACTTCAGTCATGTCAAACTCTGTGTGACCCTATGGACTGTAGCCTGCCAGGCTCCTCTGTCCATGGGATTCTCCAGGTAATAATACTGGGGTTGATTGCCATCTCCTCCTCCAGGGAATCTTCCTGACCCAGAGATCGAACCCACATCTCTTACATCTCTTGCATTGGCAGGTGGGGTCTTTACAACTAGCACCAGCTGGCAAGCCATATATATATATATATATATATATATATATATATATATATATATATATATATAAAATCAGTGTCTTGATGGACAGTATCAAGCCAAAGATTCAAGAAGAGTAGTGGATCCCAGAAAGGATAACTACACAAAGAAAACATTCCTAAGTATACTGTGATAAATGAGTGCATAATCAAGAATAAAGACAAAACCAAGATGAGTCAGATATAATAATAAATTAAATGTAATTGAATGACATCTTTAGAGTGCCAAAAAATAATTACTAAGCAAGAATTCTGTCCTATGAGTAAGTAGTCTTTTAAAAATCATTAAAATAAAAGTATTTCAGACAAAGCCAGAAATTTTTTTTTCTTATCAGCACATCTGCATTAAGAATTAAATACTACTGTTAATCGGAGTTCTTTAGGAAAAAGGAAAGAAATCCTATATGGAAACATGGACATCAATGAAGGATGGTAAAGTAATGGAAATGGTGAGTATGTATTAAGCATAAATGTATATTGATTACAGAAATAAAATAATGACAGCTTTGGGGATTTGAAATATATATGTAGAATTAGGATATTTGAAAAAAAATATGGAAGATGTTGGAGGAAGGAACTGGAATTCAAGAGTCCTAAGATCCTTCAATACTTGATAAGTCATAAAGGAATAAATTCTAATAAACTGTAACAAATTAAAATTCTTATTGCCATCTCAACAGTGTATACCTAACATGATGAAAAGGGGAAATAATTAATAAAAATTTAATAAAACAATACAATTGATTTAGCTAAAGAAACAAGAAAAGTAGAGAAAAATATTATAGACTATAATATAGGTGAGATAAATATATGGTAAATAATAATGGTAGAAAAAGCCTTTTTTTAATTTTAATTTTTAATTTTTTAACTTTACAATATTGTATTGGTTTTGCCATATATCAACATGAATCCGCCACAAGTATACACATGTTCCCCATCCTGAACCCTCCTCCCTCCTCCCTCCCTGTACCATCCCTCTGGGTCATCCCAGTGCACCAGCCCCAAGCATCCAGTATAGTGCATCGAACCTGGACTGGCGACTTTGTTTCATATATGGTATTATACATGTTTCAATGCCATTCTCCCAAATTATCCCACCCTCTCCCTCACCCACAGAGTCCAAAAGACTGTTCTATACTCTTGATGAAGGCGAAAGAGGAGAGTGAAAAAGTTGGCTTAAAGCTCAACATTCAGAAAACGAAGATCATGGCATCTGGTCCCATCACTTCATGGGAAATAGATGGGGAAACAGTGGAAACAATGTCGGACTTTATTTTTCTGGGCTCCAAAATCACTGCAGATGGTGACTGCAGCCATGAAATTAAAAGACGCTTACTCCTTGGAAGGAAAGTTATGACCAACTGAGATAGCATATTCAAAAGCAGAGACATTACTTTGCCAACAAAGGTCTGTCTAGTAAAGGCTATTTTTCCAGTGGTCATGTATGGATGTGAGAGTTGGACTGTGAAGAAAGCTGAGCTCTGAAGAATTGATGCTTTTGCACTGTGGTGTTGGAGAAGACTCTTGAGAGTCCCTTGGATTGCAAGGAGATCCAACCAGTCCATTCTAAAGTAGATCAGTCCTGGGATTTCTTTGGAAGGACTGATGCTAAAGCTGAAACTCCAGTACTTTGGCCACCTCATGCGAAGAGTTGACTCATTGGAAAAGACTCTGTTGCTGGGAAGGATTGGGGGCAGGAGGAGAAGGGGACAACAGAGGATGAGATGGTTGGATCGCATCACTGACTCGATGGACGTGAGTTTGCATGAACTCCAGGAGTTGGTGATGGACAGAGAGGCTTGGTGTGATGCAATTCATGGGGTCGCAAAGAGTCAGATATGACTGAGCAACTGAACCGAACTGAACTGAAGCCAAATGTATCAATAATTTCATTCAATATAATTATATTAAACAATCCGAACAAAATTATCAAAATGGTTAAAAAACAACTGCAACAAAATCATGCTATATGTTGTTCACAAAAGCACACTTTAAATGGAAGAAATAGAGAAAGCTTATGAAGCTATGTAAGGAAAAAGGTATATCCCGAAAAGCATAATTTAAAGAAAGGTGACATAATTATACTAATAGACAATATAGTCTTTAAGGTAAAAGGGGTCCAGAGATGAAAAGGGATGTTTCATATTTTAACAAAGTTTGACCCTTCAGGAAAGTAAAACAATTCTTAAGGTGCTTGGATCAAATTGCATAAAGTGAAAACCTATACAACCAAAAATGACAGAATTAAAATGAGAAACAAAGCCAAACATATTGTGAGATTTTAACACACTTCTCTTAGTAACTGATAGGAAAAACAGATAAAAATTACCAAGAGTATAGATAAGCAAACATGAATTGATAAGCTTAACCCAATGGGCATATAGACAACATTGCATGCAAAGTTTGTAAAACATGATTTTTTCCTCTCTTATTAAAAAAAAAAAAAATGCATGCAGCAACCTTAACCCCTACATAAATTCTCAACAAATTTCATGGGTTAAAATAACCTACAGCCCAGATTACTGTACCCAGCAAGGATCTCATTCAAATATGAAGGAGAAATCAAAAGCTTTACAGACAAGCAAAAGCTGAGAGAATTCAGCACCACAAAACCAGCTTTCCAACAAATGTAAAGGATCTTCTCTAGACAGGAAACACAGAAAGGGTGTACAAACTCGAACCCAAAACAATAAAGGAAATGGCAACGGGATCATACTTATCAATAATTACCTTAAACATAAATGGGTTGAATGCCCTAACCAAAAGACAGACTGGCTGAATATATACAAAAACAAGACCCCTATATATGCTGTCTACAAGAGACCCACGTCAAAACAAGGGACACATACAGACTGAAAGTGAAGGGCTGGAAAAAGATATTCCATGCAAATAAAGACCGAAAGAAAGCAAGATTAGCAATACTCATATCAAATAAAATAGACTTTAAAACAAAGTCTGTGAAAGGAGACAAAGATGGATGCTACATAATGATCAAACAATCAATCCAAGAAGAAGATATAACAATCAAAATTATATATGCACCCAATAAAGGAGCACCACAATATTTAAGACAAATGCTAACAAGTATGAATGGGGAAATTAACAATAACACAATAATAGTGGGAGAGTTTAATACTCCACTCACACCTATGGATAGATCAACTAAACAGAAAATTAACAAGGAAACACAAACTTTAAATGATACTATAGACCGGTTAGACCTAATTGATACCTATAGGACTTTTCACCCCAATACAATGAATTTCACCTTTTTCTCAAGCACACACGGAAAATTCTCCAGGAGATATCACATCCTGGAGGCCCTAAATCTAGCCTTGGTAAATTCAAAAAAAATGGAAATCATTCCAAGCATCTTTCTGACCACAATGCAGTAAGATTAGATGTCAATTACAGGAGAAAAACTATTAAAAATTCCAACACATGGAGGCTGAACAACACGCTGCTGAATAACCAACAAATAACAGAAGAAATCAAAAAAGAAATCAAAATATGCATAGAAAAGAATGAAAATGAAAACACAATAACCCCAAACCTATGGGACACTGTAAAAGCAGTGCTAAAGGGAAGGTTCATAGTAATACAGGCTTACCTCAAGAAACAAGAAAAAAGTCAAATAAATAACCTAACTCTACACCTAAAGCAACTAGAAAAGGAAGAAATTATGAACCCCAGGGTTAGTAGAAGAAAAGAAATCTTAAAAATTAGGGCAGAAATAAATTGCAAAGAAACAAAAGAGACCATAGCAAAAATCTACAAAACCAAAAGCTGGTTCTTTGAGAAGGTAAATAAAATTGACAAACCATTAGCCAAACTCATCAAGAAACACAGGGAGAAAAATCAAATCAACAAAATTAGAAATGAAAATGGAGAGACCACAACAGACAACACAGAGATACAAAGGATCATAAAAGACTATTATCAGCAACTATATGCAAATAAAATGGACAACTTGGAAGAAATGGACACATTCTTAGAAAAGTATAGCTTTCCAAAACTGAACCAGGAAGAAATATAAAATATTAACAGACCCATCACAAGCACAGAAATTGAAACTGTAATCAGAAATATTCCAACAAACAAAAGCCCAGGACCAGATGGCTTCACAGCTGAATTCTACCAAAAATTTAGAGAAGAGCTAACACCTATCCTACTCAAACTCTTCCAGGAAATTGCAGAGGAAAGTAAACTTCCAAACTCATTCTATGAGGCCACCATCACCCTAATACCAAAAACTGACAAAGATGCCACAAAAAGAGAAAACTACAGGCCAATATCACTGATGAACATAGATGCAAAAATCCTTAACAAAATTCTAGCAAACAGAATCCAACAACATATTAAAAAGATCATACATCATGACCAAGTGGGCTTTATCCCAGGGATGCAAGGATTCTTCAATATCCATGAATCAATTAATGTAATACACCACATTAACGATTTGAAAAATAAAAACAATATGATTATCTCAATAGATGCAGAGAAAGCCTTTGATAAAATTCAACATCCATTTATGATTAAAAAAAAAACCTCCAGAAAGCAGGAATAGAAGGAACATACCTCAACATAATAAAAGCTATATATGACAAACCCTCAGCAAACAGTATCCTCAATGGTGAAAAAATGAAAACATTTCCCCTAAAGTCAGGAACAAGACAAGGGTGCCCACTCTCACCACTACTATTCAACATAGTTTTGCCTGGATGCTTGGGGCTGGTGCACTGGGACGGCCCAGAGGGATGGTATGGGGAGGGAGGAGGGAGGAGGGAGGAGGGAGGAGGGTTCGGGATGGGGAGCGCATGTATACCTGCGGAGGATTCATTTTGATATTTGGCAAAACTAATACAATTATGTAAAGTTTAAAAATAAAATAAAATTGGAAGAAAAAAAAATAAATAAAAGGCAAATTGTTCCTCCCCCCCCAAAAAAAAAAAAAGAAATAAAAGGAATCCAGATTGGAAAACAAGAAGTAAAACTCTCACTGTTTGCAGATGACATGATCCTCTACATAGAAAACCCTAAAGACTCCACCAGAAAATTACTAGTGCTAATCAATGAATATAGTAAAGTTTCAGGATATAAAATTAACACAGAGAAATCCCTTGCATTCTGAAACACTAACAATGAGAAAACAGAAAGAGAAATTAAGGAAACAATTCCATTCACCATTGCAATGAAAAGAATAATATACTTAGGAATATATCTACCTAAAGAAAAAAAAAAAGACCTATATATAGAAAACTATGAAACAGTGGTGAAAGAAATCAAAGAGGACACAAATAGATGGAGAAATATACTGTGTTCGTGGATTGGAAGAATCAATATAGTGAAAATGAGTATACTACCCAAAGCAAACTATAGATTCAATGCAATGCCTATCAAACTACCAACAGTATTTTTCAGAGAGGTAGAACAAATAATTTCACAATTTGTATGGAAATACAAAAAAACCTTGAATAGCCAAAGCAATCTTGAGAAAGAATAGAACTGGAAGAATCAACCTGCCTGACTTTAGTCTCTACTACAAAGCCACAGTCATCAAGACAGTATGGTACTGGCATAAAGACAGAAACATAGATCAGTGGAACGAAGTAGAAAGCCCAGAAATAAATCAACGTACCTATGGACACCTTATCTTTGATAAAGGAGGCAAGAATATACAATGGAGAAAAGACAATCTCTTTAAAAAGTGGTGCTGGGAAAACTGGTCAACCACTTGTAAAAGAATGAAACTAGAACGCTTTCTAACACCATACACAAAAATAAACTCAAAATGGATTAAAGATCTAAACGTAAGACCAGAAGCTATAAAACTCCTAGAAGAGAACATAGGCAAAAAACTCTCCGACATAAATCACAACAGGATCCTCTATGACCCACCTCCCAGAATATTGGAAATAAAAGCAAAAATAAACAAATGGGACCTAATTAAAATTAAAAGCTTCTGCACAACAAAGGAAACTATAAGCAAGGTGAAAAGACAGCCTTCAGAATGGGAGAAAATAATAGCAAACAAAGCAACGGATAAAGAATTAATCTCAAAAATATACAAGCAACTTCTACAGCTCAATTCCAGAAAAATAAAAGCCCCAATCAAAAAGTGGGCCAAAGAACTAAACAGACATTTCTCCAAAGAAGACATAGAGATGGCTAACAAACACATGAAAAGATGTTCAACATCACTCATTATCAGAGAAACACAAATCAAAACCACAATAAGGTACCATTTAACTCCAGTCAGAATGGCTGTTATCCAAAAGTCTACAAGTAATAAATGCTGGAGAGGGTATGGAGAAAAAGGAACCATCATACACTGTTGGTGGGAATGCAAACTAGTACAGCCACTATGGAGAACAGTGTGGAGATTCCTTAAAAAACTGGAAATAGAACTGCCATATGACCCAGCAACCCCACTGCTGGGCATACACACTGAGGAAACCAGAAGGGAAAGAGACATGTGTACCCCAATGTTCATCGCAGCACTGTTTATAATAGCCAGGACATGGAAGCAACTTAGATGTCCATCAGCAGATGAATGGATAAGAAAGCTGTGGTACATATACACAATGGAGTATTACTCAGCCATTAAAAAGAATACATTTGAATCAGTTCTAATGAGGTGGATGAAACTGGAGCCTATTATACAGTGTGAAGTAAGCCAGAAAGAAAAACACCAATACAATATACTAATGCATATATACAGAATTTAGAAAGAAGGTAATGATAACTCTATATACGAGACAGCAAAAGAGACACAGATGTATTGAACAGTCTTTTGGACTCTGTGGGAGAGGGCTAGGGTGGGATGATATGGGAGAATGGCATTGAAACATGCAAATTATCATATGTGAAATGAATTGCCAGTCCCGGTTCAATGCATGATACAGGGTGCTTGGGGCTGGTGCACTGGGATGACCCAGAGAGATTGGATGGGGAGGGAGGTGGGAGGGGGATTCAAGATGGGGAACACATGTATACTTATGGCAGATTCAAGTCAATGTATGGCAAAACCAATACAATATTGTAAAGTAAAATAAATATATAAATAAACACGTGTACAGCCGTGGCAGATTCATGTTGATGTGTGACAGAACCAATACAATATTGTAAGGTAATTAGCCTCCAATTAAAATAAATAAATTAAAAAAATAAAATAAAATCAAAATTATTTCATAACCAAAATGGTATTTTATTTAATCAATGAAAAACAAAGAAAATTTCCAAATATTAGGAAATAAATTTATAAATAACTCTATGGATCACAGACAAAATCAAAAACATTTTTATAAGAAAACTACATTGAAAATAAGATATGAAAATGCTATATATAGTGTCTTGTTCAGAAGTAAATTTATAGACTTTTGTATATATTTTTAAAAAGAAAATGGTTGAGAATCAATGTTCTCAGTTTACATCTCAAGAAGTTAAACATAATAGCAAATTTAAAAATAACATGTAATAAATAACATGGATACAATTTAAAATTGGTGAAATAGAAAACCATCAAAGAAGAAAGTTTTAAAAAATTAAAATAGAAAACAAGGAAAAAAAGAATGTTTCTTTAAAAAGGCTAATACACTTCTGATAAGAACTGTGAAAAGAGTACAAACTACTAATATCAGAAACATAAAGGAGATATTTCTACAGATTTTATATTAGTGTGAATATTGTTCTAATACATTTGAAAATGTATAAAAAATACAATAATCCCTAGAAAAACACAACATACAAAAATATCTAAAGAGAAATTTAAAAATATAAACAATCCTGTCTGTTAAATAAATTGCATCTATATGTTAAAACTGTGGTTCAGATCATGAACTACTTATTGCCAAATTCAGACTTAAATTGAAGAAAGTAGGGAAAACCACTAGACCATTCAGGTATGACCTAAACCAAATCCCTTATACTATACAGTGGAAGTGAGAAACAGATATAAGGGACTAGATCTGATAGACAGAGTGCCTGATGAACTATGGATGGAGGTTTTTGACATTGTACAGGGGACAGGGAGCAAGACCATCCCCAAGAAAAAGAAACGAAAAAAGCAAAATGGCTTCCTCAGGAGGCCTTACAAATAGCTGTGAAAAGAAGAGAAGTGAAAAGCAAAGGAGAAAAGAAAAGATATACCCATTTGAATGCAGAGTTCCAAAGAATAGCAAGGAGAGATAAGAAAGCCTTCCTCAGTGATCAGTGCAAAGAAATAGAGGAAAAAAATAGAATGGGAAAGACTAGAAATCTCCTCAAGAAAATTAGAGATACCAAGGGAAAATTTCATGCAAAAATGGGCTCAATAAAAGACAGAAACGGTATGGACCTAACAGAAGCAGAAGATATTAAGAGGTGGCAAGAATACACAGAAGAACTGTACAAAAAAGATCTTCATGACCCAGATAATCATGATGGTGTGCTCAGTCACCTAGAGCCAGACATCCTGGAATGTGAAGTCAAGTGGGCCTTAAGAAGCATCACTATGAACAAAGCTAGTGGAGGTGATGGAATTCCAGTTGAGTTATTTCAAATCCTAAAAGACGATACTGTGAAAGTGCTGCACTCAATATGTCAGCAAATTTGGAAAACTCAGCAGTGGCCACAGGATTGGAAAAGGTCAGTTTTCGTTCCAATCCCAGAGAAAGGCAATGCCAAAGAATGCTCAAACTTACCCCACAATTGCACTCATCTCGCACGCTAGTAAAGTAATGCTTAAAATTCTCCAAGCCAGGCTTCAGCAATATGTGAACAGTGAACTTCCAGATGTTCAAGTTTAGAAAAGGCAGAGGAACCAGAGATCAAATTGCCAACATCCCCTGGATCATGGAAAAAGCAAGAGAGTTCCAGAAAAATATGTATTTCTGTTTTATTCACTATACCAAAGCCTTTGACTGTGTGGATTTCAACAAAGTGTGGAAAATTCTGAAAGAGATGGGAATACCAGACCACCTGACTTGCATCTTGGGAAATCTGTATGCATGTCAGCAAGCAACAGTTAGAACTGGACACAGAACAACAGACTAGTCCCAAATAGGATAGGAGTATGTCAAGGCCGTATATTGTCACCTTGCTTATTTAACTTATATGCAGAGTACATCAATAGAAATGCTGGGCTAGATGAAGCACAAGCTGGAATCAAGATTGATGGGAGAAATATCAAAAACCTCAGATATGCAGATGACACCACCCTTATGGCAAAAAGTGAAGAAGAATTAAAGAGCTTCTTGATGAAAGTGAAAGAGGAGAGTGAAAAAGTTGGATTAAAGCTCAACATTCAGAAAACGAATATCTGGCCCCATCACTTCATGGCAAGAGATGGGAAACAGTGGAAACAATGGCTGACTTTATTTTTGGGCTCCAAAATCACTGCAGATGGTGATTGCAGCCATGAAATTAAAAGACGCTTACTCTTTGGAAGGAAAGTTATGACCAACCTGGACAGCATATTAAAAAGCAGAGACATTACTTTGTCAACAAAGTTCCATCTAGTCAAGGCTATGATTTTCCAGTAGTCATATGTGGATGTGAGCGTTGGACTGTGAAGAAAGTTGAGTGCCAAAGAATTGATGCTTTTAAATTGTGGTGTTGGAGAAGACTCTTGACAGTCCCTTGGACTGCAAGGAGATCCAACTAGTCCATCCTATAGGAGATCATCCTGGGTGTTCATTGGTAGGACTGATGTTGAAGCTGAAACTCCTACTTTGGTCACTTGATGCTAAGAGCTGACTCCTTTGAAAAGACCCTGGTTCTGGGAAAGTTTGAGGGCAGGAAGAGAAGGGGAAGACAGAGGATGAGATGCTTGGATGTCATCACTGACTCAATGGACATGGGTTTGAGTAAACTCCAAGAGTTGATGATGGACAGGGAGGCCTGGCGTGCTGCAGTTCATGGGGTCGCAAAGAGTTGGACACGACTGAGTGACTGAACTGAACTGACTGATATGTTAAAACCCTCCCACAAGGAAACTCCACAATTACATACTTTTACCAGAAAATGTTATAATTGCTTAAGGAAGAATTAAGTGCCATTCTAGATAAAATTGTTTAAAGAATAAACAAAGAGATATTTCCTAAGTAACGTTATGAGGCCAACATAACACTCTCACCAAAACCTGCTAAGAACAGTTATAAGAAAAGAAAATTACAAAACAATCTCTCTCATAAGCATATTTCAGAATCTAAGCAAAATATTAAAAATTCATATTCAGTGAAATCCAAATTCAGAAAATATGTTATGATCAAGCTGGATTTATTCTAGGATTATGAAGCTTACTTGTAGAAATCAACAAGTGAAACATATCATATTAACAAGATAAGAAAGAAATGTGATTATATAAAAATAGTAAAAAAAAAAAATCTTGCAGCAAACATATACTTATATATACCTCAAAATTAAGTATTGAAAGACTTTCATTGAGACCAGGACAGAAAAGATATCACTATGCCTGTTTTTAATGAACATTGTGCTAAAGGTCCTATGGTGGAGTAAATCAAACAAGATAACAAGTAAAAGGCAAGATAATTAGGGAAAGTAATATTGTCTTTATTTAGAGACTAGGTAACAACTGCTGTTGAGTGAAAGGGAGCCCTAGTGTGCTGCAGTCCACATGACCGGGCAACTGAACAACAAAAACAAATGTGTGTGTACTGTTTCTCAGTCATGTCTGACTCTTTGTGGCCCCAAGGACAGTAGCCCAGCAGGCTCCTCAGCCCATGAAATTTTCCAGGCAAAAGTACTGGAGTGGGGTGCCATTTCCTTTGCCAGGGGATTTTTCTGACCCAGGGATCAAACCCACATCTCTTGCATCTTCTGCATTGGCAAGTGATTCTTTATCTCCAGAGCTACCTGGTAAATTGATCATGACTTGCATGCATAAGGGTTTCCCTAATGGTTCAGACAGTAAAGAATCACCTGCAATACAGGAGACACAGGTTTGATCTCTGGGTCAGGAAGATCCTCTGGAGAAGGGAATGGCAACACACTCCAGTATTCTTGCCTGGAAAATCCCAGGGACATAGGAGCCTGGCAGGATACAGTCCATGGGGTTGTAAGGAGTCAGACAGGACTGAGCAACTATCACTTTCACTTTCCATGTATAAGATCAATTTGCAAAAATGAAGTGTTTTCAATTTATCAGCAACAAATTGGTAAAATGAAATCTATAAAAGTAGCATTTATAATAGCCTTAAAGACAAATAAATTAGAATAAAGCTAATGAAAAATAAACAGCACTTATTCACAGTAAAAATAAATATTGAGAAGATAAAAGTAAATGAAAACATATGCCATATTTATGTATCAAACCACTCCAATTATTCTACAGATTTAATTCAATTCTAATCAGGGTCTCAAATTGTGTGCAGTGTGTATGTGTATGACTGTGCAAGAAATATTTTAAAATATATATTGAAACATAAAAGTTCAAGAATAAGATAGTCTGAAAGAAGACAAACTTTGAAATTCTGACGTAACTGAATTTAAGGATATTATTAAGCTACAACATATAGTATACAGTGATATTGGTACAAGATTATAATAATAGACTAATGCAACACAATAAAGAATCCAGAAAGACATCCATGTATATGGACACTTGATTAAGACAAAGACAAAAGAATGGAAAAGTTACAGTCTTTTCAATTAGTTGCATTGGATTAACTGGATATTTATGTGGAAGAACATGAATTTTTATTTATATTACACTCTTTTAGCAATGAATTCCAGATAGATTTTAGATCTAAATGTGAATTGCAAAGTAATAGCACTCTTAGAAGAAGCTACAACAGATATATGCGATCTTGAAGTAGATAAAAATATCTTAAATAATACGCAAAAACACTAACCATAAAGGAAAAAAACAGAAACCTTTTAGACTATACTAAAGTTTAAAACTCCTGATTTTTAAGAAAGATTATGAATACAAAAGTTGCAGAGTGGAAAAAGATGCATACAATATGCATAATATTCAAAGGACTTATATCTGAAATGTATACTGAATTCCTGCCAGTCTACAAGAAAAATACAGACCATCTAAAATAAAAATAGTCAAAGAAGGCATTTCACAAGAGAGGATATCCAAATGACCAATAAACCTATGCTCAACCTCATCAGTCATTAAGGAAATACAAATTAAAACCATAGTGATACCATTATATACTCATCAGAATATCTGAAATTAAAACCACTGACTATCCTGTATGTTAAGAACATGGAGAAAGTAGAATATACGTCCATCATTGGTGGAAGGACAAGTTAGTACAACTGTGTCAGAAAATTATTTGAAAATATACACAGTACAAGTAGCACTATGATCCGGAAATTCCACTTATAGGAGTATATCATAGAGAAATGCTCACCAAAAGATAGGTATGCTGCTGCTAAGTCGCCTCAGTCATGTCCGACTCTGTGTGACCCCAAAGACGGCAGCCCACTAGGCTCCCCTGTCCCTGGGATTCTCCAGGCAAGAACACTGGAGTGGGTTTCCATTTCCTTCTCCAATGCATGAAAGTGAAAAGTGAAAGTGAAGTCTCTCAGTCGTGTTCGACTCCCAGTGACCCCACGGACTGCAGCCTACCAGGCTTCTCCGTCCATGGGATTTTCCAGGCAAGAGTATTGGACTGGGGTGCCATGGAAATATGCAAAAAATTATTTTCACAGGAAACTCAAACTGAAAGAAATGCAATGCCAATCAATAATGAAGAATAAATTGTGATGTATTTATATAATAGAATACCATATAGCAAGGGGAGATAATGAAACTACTAGTTCACAAAACAACCTGGAAGAATATCAGAAACATAATATTGTCTGAAGGAAGCCAAATGTGAAAGGGACTATACTATATGACTCCATTTATACAAAGTATAAAACAACGCAAAATTGAATTATGTTGTTAATATAGTTATCCATGCGGAACAGGAGGAATAGTTCTTGGGAGAGGTCAGGTGGCATTCTTCCGAGGTGCTAGTTCTGTGCCATTTCCTGAACTGGTGGAATTTACAAAGGTTTGTTCACTATGTGGAAATTCATAAACTTGTAAACTTATAATTTGGAGTATATATATATATGTGTGTGTGTGTGTGTGTGTGTGTATAAAGTAGTTGGTATCAAGGATGAAATCAAAGAATCAAAGCAACTAGAACACTCATAAGTTGCAAATAAGGATGCAAAATCATACAACCAATTTGTGAAACAGATCAGTAGATTCTTACAAAATTAAACATGCACTTAACATATGATCAGCAACTACAGCCTTCAGTATTTAAAAAAATGAAATGTAACTCTGTGTCCACACAAAATCCCTGTGCATGAATAGCTTTATCCACAATTGCCCAAAACTAAATAATGCAAATATCCTTCAACTGGAGAATGAGTAAACAAATTGCATATCCATACAATGAATAGTGCCCAATAATATGAGGATTAACTATTGATAAAATAACAAGAATGAATTCAAATATGTTAATACTAACTGCAAGAAGCCAGACTCAGAAGACTGAAAATCTATTAATAAGACACTCTAGAAAAGGAAAAATGATAGGAATGAAGAAAAAGCACTGGTTGCAAGGATTTACAGCTGAAGGTAAAGGGTGAACTGCAAGAGTCATAAAGAATGTTTTGGTACAATTGAACTATAATATGTCTTGATTGTGGTGATAGTTCCATCTCTTTATTGTTTGTCAAAGCTCACAGAACTGTACACTAATAAGAGTGAAGATTTTTTGTATGTGAATTATTCTTTAATAAAAACATTCGGTAAAAGCCTTGTTTTTGTTGTTGCTCAGTCCTGGGGCTGTAACTTCTGTTGCTTCTTGACCCACATATAGGTTTATCAGGAGACAAGTAAGGTATCTGGCACTTCCATCTCTTTAAAAATTTTCCACAGTTTGTTGTGATGAATACAGTCCAAGTCTTTAGAGTAGTCAGTGAAGCCAACCAACTTCCCAGGTGGTACATTTGGTAAGGAATCTGCCTGCCAAAGAGGATGACAAAGGAGATGATCCCTAGATCAGAAAGATCCCCTGGAGAAGGAAATGGCAACCCACTCCAGTATTCTTGCCTGGAAAGTTCCATAGACAGAGAACCCTCACAATCTATAGTCCTTGGAGTCACAGAGAGTCAGGCATGACTGAGCACACACACAATGAAGCAGAAGTAGATGTTTTTCTGGAATTCCCTTGCTTTCTCCATGATCCAACGAATCCTGACAATTTGATCTCTGGTTCCTCTACCTCTTTGAAACTCAGTTATTACATCTGGGAGTTTTGGGTTCACATACTGGTAATGACTGTCCTGAAGAATTTTGAGCAAAACCTTGCTGGCATGTGAAATGAGTGCAATTGTTTGGTAGTTTGAACATTATTTTGCATTGCCCTTCTTTGGGATTGGAATGAAAACTGACTTTTTTAGTCTGGTGGCCACTGTTGAGCTTTCTAAATTTGCTGACATATTGAGCACAGCACATTGACAGCATCATATTTTAGGATTTTAGGTAGCTGAGCTGAAATTCCATCACCTCCAATAGCTTTGTTTGTAGTCATAATTCCTAAGGCCAATTTGACTTCATACTCCAGGATGTTCAGCTCTAGGCTGAGTGAGCACACCATTGGGGTTACCCAGGTCATTAAGATATTTTTGAATAGTTCTCTGTGTTTTCTTAACCCCTTTTCTTAATCTCTTCTGCTTCTGTTAGGCCCTTACCATTTCTGTCCTTTACTGTGCCCATCTTTTCACAAAATGTTCACTTGATATCTCAAATTTTCTTTTTTTTTAAATTAATTTATTTTTTTTTTGAAGGATAATTGTTTTACAGAATTTTGCTGTTTTCTGTCAAACCTCAACATGAATCTGCCATAGATATACAGATATCCCCTCCCTTTGGAAACTCCCTCCCATTTCCCTCCCTATCCCATCCCTCTAGGTTGATACAGAGCCCTTGTTTGAGTTTCTTGAGCCATACAGCAAATTCCTGTTGTCTGTCTATTTTATATATGGTAATGTAAGTTTCTATGTTACTCTTTCCATACATCTCACCCTCTGCATCCCTCTCTGCATGTCCGTAAGTCTATTCTCTATGTCTGTTTCTCCATTGTTTTCCTGTAAATAAATTCTTCAGAACCATTTTTCTAGATTCTGTATATATGTGTTAGAACATGGCATTTATCTTTCTCTCTGGCTCACTTCACTCTGTATAATAGGTTCTAGGTTCATCCACCTCATTAGAACTGACTCATTAGAACTGTTCCTTTTTATGGCTGAGTAATATTCCATTGTGTATATATACCAGAACTTCTTTATCCATTCATCTGTCGATGGACATCTAGGTTGCTTCCATGTTCTAGCTATTGTAAATAGTGCTGCAATGAACAATGGGATACGTGTGTCTCTTTCAATTTTGTTTTCCTCGGGGTATATGCCTAGGAGTGGGATTTCTGGGTAACATGGTGGTTTTATTCCTAGTTTTTTAAGGAATCTCCATACTGTCTTCCATAGTGGCTCTATCAATTTACATTCCCAACAGTGCAAGAGGGTTCCCTTTTCTCCACACCCTTTCCAGCATTTGTTGTTTATAGACTTTTTGATGAGGACCATTCTGACTGGTATGAGGTGATATCCCATTGTAGTTTTGATTTGCATTTCTCTAATAATGAGCAATGTTGAGCATCTTTTCATGTGTTTGTTAGCCATCTGTATGTCTACTTTCCCACTTTTTGTTTGGGTTGTTTGTTTTTCTGGTATTGAGTTGTATAAGCTGCTTGTATATTTTGGAAATTAATCCTTTGTCAGTTGTTTCATTTGCTATGATTTTCTCCCATTCTGAGGGCTGTCTTTTCAACTTACATACATTTTCACCTTACTTATATTTTCCTTTGCTATGCAAAATCTTTAAGTTTAATCAGGTCCCACTCATTTACTTTTGTTTTTATTTCCATTACTCTAGGAGGTGGGTCATAGAGGATCTTGCTTTATGTCATTGAGTGTTCTTCCTATGTTTTCCTCTAAAAGTTTTATAGTTTCTTGTCTTACATTTAGGTCTTTAATCCATTTTGAGTTTATTTTTGTGTACGGTGTTAAGAAGTGTCCTAATTTCATTCTTTTACATGAGGCTGACTAGTTTTCCCAGCACCATTTATTGAAGATGCCGTCTTTGCCGCTTTGTATATTTTACCTCCTTTGTGAAAAATAAGGTATCAATAGGTGCATGGATTTATTTCTGGGCTTTCTATCTTGTTCCATTGGTATATATTTCTGTTTTTGTGCCAGTTCCATAGTGTCTTGATGACTGTAGCTTTATAGTATAACCTGAAGTCAGGAAGCTTCATTCTTCCAGCTCCACTCTTCTTTCTCAAGATAGCTTTGGCTATTTGGGATCTTTTGAGTTTCCATATGAATTGTGAAATTTTTTGTTCTAGTTCTGTGAAAGATGCCATTGGTAATTTGATAGGGATTACATTAAATCTGTAGATTGCATTTGGTAGTATAGTCATTTTCACAATATTGATTCTTCCTACCCAGGAACATGGAATATCTCTCCATCCGTTTATGTAATCTTTAATTTCTTTCATTAGTGTTTTAAAATTTTTTGTGTACAGTTCTTTTGTCTCCTTAGGTTAGTTTATTCCTAGATATTTAATTCTTTTTATTGCAATGGTGAATGGGATTGATTCCTTAATTGCTCTTTCTGATTTTTCATTGTTAGTATATAGAAATACAAGTGATGTCTGTGTATTGATTTTGTATCCTGCAACTTCCTAAATTCACGGATTAGCTCTAGTAATTTTCTGATGCTATCTTTAGGGTTTTCTACATATAGTATCCCATTATCTGCAAACTGTGAGAGCTTTACTTCTTCCTTTCTGATCTGGATTCTTTTTATTTCTTTTTCTTCTCTGATTGCTATAGCTAGGACTTCCAGAGCTATGTTGAATAATAGTGATGAAAATGGACACCCTTCTCTTGTTTCTATTCTTAGGGGGAATGCTTTCAGTCTTTCACCATTGAGAATAATGTTTGCTGTGGGCTTATATTATATGGCCTTTACTATGTTGAGGTAGGTTCCTTCTATGCCCATTTTTTAAAGAGTTTTAATCATAAATAGGTGCTGAATTTTGTCAAAGGCTTTTTCTGCATCTATTGAGATGATCGTGTGGTTTTTATCTTTCAATTTGTTAATATGGTGAATCACATTGATTGATTTCTGTATATTGAAGAACCCTTGCATCCCTGGAATAAACCCAAGGAGAAGGCAATGGCAACCCATTCCAGTACTCTTGCCTGGAAAATCCCACGGATGGAGGAGCCTGGTAGGCTGCAGTCCATGGGGTTTCTAAGAGTCAGACACGACTGAGCAACTTCACTTTCTCTTTTCAATTTCATGCATTGGAGAAGGAAATGGCAACCCACTCCAGTGTTCTTGCCTGGAGAATCCCAGGGATGGGGGAACCTGGTGGGCTGCCATGTATGGGGTCGCACAGAGTCGGACAGGACTGAAGCGACTTAGCAGCAGCAGCAGATCATAGTGTATGAGCTTTTTGATGTACTGCTGAATTCCATTTGCTAAAATTTTGTTGACAATTTTTGCATCTATTTTCATCAGTGATATTGGCCTGTAGTTTTGTTTTTGTGTGTTGTCTTTGTCTGGTTTTGGTATTAGGGTGATTGTGGGCTCGTAGAATGAATTTGGAGGTGTTCCTTCCTCTGCAATTTTTAAAAAGAGCTTTGGAAGGATAGGCATTAGCTCCTCTCTAAATGTTTGATAGAAGTCTCCTGTAAAGTCATCTGGTGCTGGGCTTTTGATCACAGCTTAAATTTCAATGCTCATAACTGGATTTTTCATAATTTCTATTTATTCTTGGTTCAGTCTTGGAAGACTGAATTTTTCTAAGAATCTGTCCATTTCTTCCAGGTTATCTATTTTATTGCCATATGATTATTCATCATAAAAGCAAGAGAGTTCCATTAAAAACATCTATTTCTGCTTTATTGACTATGCCAAAGCCTTTCACTGTGTGGATCACAATAAACTGTGGAAAATTCTGAAAGAGATGGGAATACCAGACCACCTGACCTTCCTCTTGAAAAACCTATATGCAGGTCAGGAAGCAACAGTTAGAACTGGACATGGAACAACAGATTGGTTCCAAATAGGAAAAAGAGTATGTCAAGGCTATATATTGTCACCCTGCTTATTTAACTTATATGCAGAGTACATCATGAGAAAAGCTGGGCTAGAAGAAGCACAAGCTGGAATCAAGATTGCCAGGAGAAATATCAATAACCTCAGATATGCAGATGACACCACCCTTATGGCAGAAAGTGAAGAGGAACTAAAAAGCCTCTTGATGAGAGTGAAAGTGGAGAGTGAAAAAGTTGGCTTAAAGCTCAACACTCAGAAAATGAAGATCATGGCATCTGGTCCCATCACTTCATGTCAAGTAGATGGGGAAACAGTGGAAATAGTGGCAGACTCTATTTTGGGGGGCTCCAAAATCCCTAAAGATGGTGACTGCAGCCATGAAATTAAAAGACACTTACTTCTTGGAAGAAAAATTATGACAAACCTAGATAGCATATTGAAAAGCAGAGACATTACTTTGCCAACAAAGGTCCGTGTAGTCAAGGCTGTGGTTTTTCAATGGTCGTGTATGGATGTGAGAGTTGGACTGTGAAGAAAGCTGAGCGCCTAAGAATTGATGCTTTTAAACTGTGGTGTTGGAGAAGACTCTTGAAGTCCCTTGGACTGCAAGGAGATCCAACCAGTCCATTCTAAAGGAGATCAGCCCTGGGTGTTCTTTGGAAGGAATGATGCTAAAGCTGAAACTCCAGTACTTTGGCCACCTCATGCAAAGAGTTGACTCACTGGAAAAGACTCTGATGCTGGGAGGGATTGGGGTCAGGAGGAAAAGGGGACGACAGAGGATGAGATGGCTGGATGGCATTACTGACTTGATGGACGTGATTTTGAGTGAACTCCGGGAGATGGTGATGGACAGGGAGGCCTGGAATGCTGCAATTCATGGGGTCGCAAAGAATCAGACACGACTGAGCGTCTGAACTGAACTGAATAGTCTCTTATAATCCTTTGTATTTCTACATTGTCTGTTGTAACCTCTCCTTTTTCATTGATTTTATTCTTCTCTCTTTTTTTCTTCATGAGTCTGGCTAAGGGTTTGTCAATTTTGTTTATCTTTTCAAAGAGCCAGCTTTTAGTTGTATTAATCTTTACTATTGTTTCTTTCATTTCTTTTTCATTTATTTCTGCTCACATCTTTGTGACTTTTTTTCTTCTACTAATTTTGGGTTTTTTTCCTTCTTGTTTTTCCAGTTGCTTTAGGTATAAATTTAGGTTATCTATTTGATGATTTTCTTGTTTCTTGAGGTAAGATTATATTGCTATAAACTTCCCTGTTAGAACTGCTTTTGCTGCATCCCATAGTTTTTGAGTTGTCATGTTTTCATTGTCATTTGTTTCTAGAAATTTTTTTATTTCCCTTTTGATTTCTTCAGTAACCTCTTGGTTGTTTAGAAATGTGTTGCTTAATCTCCATGTTTTTGTGCTTCTTAAGTTTTTTTCTTTTTTTTCCTTGTAACTGATATCTAGTCTCATAGTATTGTGGTCAGAGAAGATGCTTGATACTATTTCAAATTTCTTAAATTTACTCAGGTTTGATTTGTGACCCAAGATGTGGTCTGTTCTGGAGAATGTTCCCTGTGCACTTGAGAAGAAGGTGTACTCTTCTTCATTTAGATGGAATGTCCTAAAGATATCAATGAGATCTATCTCATATAATGTATCATTTAAAACTTGTGTTTCCTTATTAATTTTCTGTTTTGATGGTCTGTCCATTGGTGTGAGGGGGTGTTAAAGTCTCCTACTATTATTGCATTTCTGTCAATTTCTCCTTTTATGTCTGTGAGTTCTTGTCTTATGTATTTAGGTGCTTCTATGTTGGCTGCATAGATATTTACAATTGTTGTGTCTTCATCTTGGATTGATCCATTGATCATTATTTAGTGTCCTTCTTTATCTCTTGTTATCTTCTTTATTTTAAGGTCTATTTTGTCTGATATGAGGATTGCTACTCCAGCTTTCTTTTGCTTCCCATTTGCATGGAATATATTTTCCCATCCTCTCACTTTCAATCTATATGTGTCTTGAGTTCTGAAGTGGGTTTCTTGTAGACATCATGTACATGGGTCTTGTTTTTGTATCCATTCAGCCAGTCTGTGTCTTTTGGTTGGAACATTTAATCCATTTACATTTAAAGTAATTATTGAGACTGCAAGGAGATCCAACCAGTCCATTCTAAAGATCAGTCCTGGATGTTCTTTGGAAGGAATGATGCTAAAGCTGAAACTCCAATACTTTGGCCACCTCATGCGAAGAGTTGACTCATTGGAAAGGACTCTGATGCTGGGAGGGATTGGGGGTAGGAGGAGAAGGGGATGATAGAGAATGAGGTGGCTGGATGGCATCACTGACTCGATGGGCATGAGTTTGAGTGAACTCTAGGAGTTGGTGATGGACAGGGAGGCCTGGAGTGCTGCAATTCATGGGGTCGCAAAGAGTCGGACATGACTGAGTGACTGAACTGAACTGAACTGAAGTTCATAATTACCATTTTCTAATTGTTTGGGGTTGATTTTATAGATCTTTTTTCTTCTGTTGTATTTCTTGACTATATAAGTCCATTTAACATTTGTTGTAAAGCTGGTATGGTGGTACTGAATTCTCTTTACTTTTGCTTGTCTGAAAAGCTTTTTATTTCTCCATCAATTTTGAATGATATCTTTGCTGGGTACAGTAATCTTGGTTGTAGATTTTTCCCTTTCAGTACTTGAAATATATCCTGTCATACTCTTCTGGCTTGCAGAGTTTCTGCTGAAAGATGGGCTGTTAAGCTATGGGGTTCCCCTTGTATGTTACTTGTTTCTTCTCCCTTTCTGCTTTTAATATTCTTTCTTTGTGTTTAGTCTTTCTTGGTTTGATTAGTATGTGTCTTGGAGTGTTTCTCCTTGGGTTTATCCTGTATGAGACTCTTTGTGCCTCTTGGACTTGATTGGCTATTTCCTTTTCCATGTTGGGTAAATTATCAACTATAATCTCTTCAAAAATTTTCTCATACACTTTCTTCCTCTCTCCTTCTTCTGGGACCCCTATAATTTGAATGTTGGTGTGTTTGATATGGTCCCAGAGGTCTCTGAGACTGTCTTCAGCTCTTTCATTCATTTTACTTTATTCTGCTCTTCAGAAGTTATTTAGACCATTTTATCTTCCAGGTCACTGATTCATTCTTCTGCTTCAGATATTCTGCTATTGATTCCTTCTAGATTATTTTTAATTTCAGTAATTGTGTTGTTTGTATGCTTATTCTTTAATTCTTCCAGGTCTTTGTTAATTGATTTTTGCATTTTCTGCATTTTGTTTTCAATGTTTTTGATCATCTTCACTATCATTATTCTGAATTGTTTTTCAGGTAATTTTCCTATTTCCTCTTCATTTATTTGGACTTTTGTGTTTCTAGTTTGTTCCTTCATTTGTGCAGTATTTCTCTGCCTTTTCATTTTTTTTTTTTTTTAAGTTATTGTGTTTGAGGTCTCCTTTTCACAGGCTTCAAGAAAAGTTGAATACTTTCCTTGAAGAAGGTTGATTTTTTTTCCTTCCTTTTTATTTCCGCCCTCCTGAGGTTGTTCCAGTGGTTTTTGTGAGCTTCATATAGGGTGAGATTTGTGCAGAGTTTTTGTTTGTTTCTTTGCTTTCACTCTGATGGGCAAGGCTGAGTGAGGTGGTACTCCTGTCTGCTGATGACTGAGCTTGTATTTTAGTTTTGTCTGTTGTTTAGATGAGGTGTCCTGCACAGGGTGCTACTGGTGGTTGGATGATGCTAGGTCTTGAATTCAAGTGATTTCCTTTGTGTGAGTTCTCACTGTTTGGTACTCCCTAGGGTTACTTCTCTGGAGAAGGCAATGGCACCCCACTCCGGTACTCTTGCCTGGAAAATCCCATGGACGGAGGAGCCTGGTAGGCTGCAGTCTCTAGTAGTCTAGGGTCTTGGAGTCAGTGCCCCCACTCAAAAGGCTCAGGGTTTGATCTCTGGTCAGGAACAAAGATTTCACAAGTGGCTTATTATGGCATTAAGGGAGAGTAAAACAAATATCCAAAAACAAGAAACCAGAGATGAACCCCCAGACAAATGGCAGTTACAAAATCAGGCAAATAATAATTAAAATAATGGAATATACACATGTACATATACACCCATGAGCAAAGTAAGAACAGTCCAACAAAAATAAAGTACAGTAGATTGATCCAGTGAACAAAGGAAATTATATTAAAAAAATAATATTTACCAGTTAAGAACAAAAGTAACTTAAGCACAAACTGGAAAACAAAACTAAAGCAAGGTGCCAATCAGGAAATAGAGCAATGACAATAAAACAAATATGTTGAGAGGAAAGGAGAGAAAGAAAAGAAAGAAAAAATAGATATACAAAATTAAATAGAGGTAGATAAAGAAAATTTATATATGTCAAAGATTAACTGCAAAGGGAAAAGAACAGTAGGAAAAGCAAGCAAAGGAATAAATGTAGGAAAATAATAATAGATTTAAAAAATTAAAATAAAAAAATAGAAAAAAAAAAAGGAGGAAAATTCCACAAAACTCCAAAAACCCAACATAGAGGCAGAGGTTTTATCAATAAAAAATGTGACTGAGGAAAAAGAAAAATAAAAAAAGCTCAAAAGTTTAATTGAATTTCTTAGTGACAATAAAATCTACAACAACAGAGGGGGGAAAGGGAGGAAAAAAAGAAAAAATATCCAAAAGAATCTACAGGAAAACTCAAAAAATAAGAACAATAAATATCTTTCTTGAGTCACTGCTGTCAGAGTTCTTTCCCATGCTGGGAATCACACAATCCACCTTACCTCCGTAGGACGCCCTCCAACACTGTACTGATCTCTGGACCTGCTGTGGGGGCCGCTCAGATTCTAATCTGGTCCTACTCCTGTGTGTTCTTGCCTCCAATGTCCACAGCTATCAGAGCTAGTGAATTTTCTTTTGTGGGAGCTCTCAATGTCCTTTTATATATTCCATAGACACAGAGTCTGCTTAGTTGATCATGGAGATTTAATCTGCAGCTTGTACAGCTGGTGGGAAGGTTTGGGGTCTTCTTCCTTAGCCATACTGCCCCTCAGTTTCAACTATGGTTTTATTTCCACCTCTACATGTGGGTCATCCACTGGGGTTTAGCTCCTGACGCTGCCCTGGAGGGCTTGAATTTGCCCCTGTGAGGGTCAGGTGTGGAAGTGGTACAGCTGCTTGGGTCACAGGGGTTTTGGCAGCACCAGGTACTTGGGGGGTTGGCGGCTAGGGCAGCAGGAAATATAGTGCTCTAGAAAGGTATGGCAACCAGTATTTGCCAATATACTCCAGTATACTTGCCTGGAGAACCCCTTTTCTGACAGAGAAGCCTGGCAGGCCACAGTCTACAGGGTCACAAAGAGTCAGACAGGACTGAAGTGACCCTGAATAAACAAGACTTTTTTTTTTTTTTTTTCTCCCTGTGGCAGGTCTACGCCAGTGAGAGTTGAACGTGAAGGTGATGCAGCTGCTTAGCTTGCAGGGATCCTGGCGGTGCTAAGTGTTCAGAGACACAGATTGCCCACTCAGCAGGAGTTAAACCTCTTGTAGCTATGTGATCAGAAGGCCTCTTTGGCCTGTCTTTGCCCATAACTCTGTCCATTCAGGCACTTAGAGGGATCCCTGGCCTGGGGTCCTACTCTGTAGTTCAGTGCATCAGGCATTTGAGGGGCCAGCTTCTCTATTGTTAAGCTGTAGATGCTGGCGCGTGCAGAGAGAGAAGCTATGGTAATGGCTCCACCCACTATGTGTGACTCCGCAGTATCGCCTTACTTCCATGACTGCCTGGCTTTCCTTCACAGGCATTTCTCACCACGATCCCCTACCTCACATCCCCTCAATCCATCTCTCCGCAGTCACCAGCAGCTCTCACGCTGGGATTTCTCCACAGTCTCTAAACTCCAGCTCCTAGGTGCTGCCCCTTCCAGGAGACCAGCATTCCTGCCCGGCATAGGTATGGCTGTGGCAAGTACTGTCTGATTCTCATTCCATTTAGGCTGCCACAGATCAACTGTTTCACTTTCAGCCTTAAATGTTTCTCCTCTGACTCAGACAATTGCCCTGCTGTGGGGATTAGACCCCTGCTTCACTTCCTACACCCACCAAAGGCAGGTCCAGTTCTACTAACACTGCTGTTTTCCCCCCTAGTTCCTTCATCCTACCAAGTTTTGTGTGGTTCTATATATTCTTTTCCACTGGTCAGGTACTCCTGTCCACTCTCAGCTGGTGTTCTGCATGCACTTTTGTGTCTGAAGGTGTATTCCTGATGTATCCGTGGAGAGAGATGTACTCCACATCCACCTACTCCTCTGCCATCTTCACTCTACCTCCAGCTTTCTTGAAGAGAAATCTAGTATTCGCCATTCTATTGTTTTCATATATTTCTTTGCATTATTCATTTAAGAAGGCTTTCTTATCTCTCCCTGCTATGGTCTGAAATTCTACATTCAGTTGGGTATATCTTTCCTTTTCTCCCTTGCTTTTGGCTTCTCTTATTTCCTCTGCTAATTGTAAAGTCTCCTCAGACAACCAGTTTGCCTTCTTGAATTTCTTTTTTAGGGGGGAATGGTTTTGATCACTGCCTTCCGCCAATCTTACAAGTTCTGTCCATAGTTCTACAGCCATTTTGTGTATCCAATCTAGTCCCTTGAATCTATTCATAATCTCCACTGTATAATTGTCAGAGATCTGATTTAGGTCATATGTGAATAGCCTAGTGGTTTTCCCTACTAATTTTGCAATAAGGAACACATAATCTGAGCCACATTTGGCTTCAAGTCTTGTTTTTACTAACTGTATAGAGCTTTTCCATCTTTGGCTGCCAAGAATATAATCAATCTCATTTTTGTATTGACCATCTTGTAATGTCCATATGTAGAGTCATCTTTTGTGTTTTCAAAAAGGGTGTTTGCTATTACCAGTGTGTTCTCTTGACAAAACGCTGTTAGCCTTTGCCCTGATATGGTTCATATTCCAAAGCCAAACTTTCCTATTACTCCAGGTATCTCTTGACTTCCTACTTTTGCATTCCCATCCCCTATGATCAAATGTACTTTTTTTTTTTTTTTTTGGTGTTAGTTCTAGGAGGTCTTGTAGGCCTTCTTAAAATTGCTAAGCTTCTTCAGCATTAGTGGTTGGGGCATAGACTTGGATTACTGTGAGGTTGAATGGTTTGCCTTGGAAATGAACCACAATAATTCTGTCATTTTTGAGATTGTACCCAGTTACTGCATTTCAGATTCTTTTGTTGACTATGAGGACTATTCTATTTCTTCTGAGGGATTCTTGCCCATAGTAGTAGATATAATGGTCATCTTAATTAGATTCACCCATTCCCATCCATTTTAGTTCACTGATTCCTAAGATATCAATGTTCAATTTTTCTATCTCCTGCTTGACCATGTCCAATTTACCTTGATTCATGGACCTAACATTCCAGGTTCGGATGCAATATTGTTCTTTACAGAATTGGACTTTACTTTCAACACCAGACACATCCATAGCTGATCATCATTCCTGCTTTGGCCCCGGCTCTTTATTCTTACTGGAGCTATTAGTAATTGCCCTCTACTCTTCCCCAGTAGCATGTTGGACACTTTCTGTCCTGTGGGACACAACTTCTGGTGTCATACCTTTTTGCCTTTTCATTATTTCTGTGTGTTTCTTAAGGCAAGAATGCTGGAGTGAGTTGACATTACTTCCTCCCATGGACCACAATTTATCAGAACTCTCTACTATGGCCCATCCATCTTGGGTGGCCTGCATGGCATAACTCATAGCTTCATTGAGTACACAAGCCCCTTCACCATGACAAGACTGTGATTCATGAAGGGGAAAAATAACCTAGATAACCATCATTGTGTGCTTATTTCCCATGGACAAACATAGTGGGAAATGGAAAGGATACTAAACAGAAAATTAGGACTGCAGTAAGAAGCTGCTGACATTGGTCTGTTTGGATTGTTCAAGAAATACAAGCAAATTGCCTACATTCTATAATTTCTATATTTCTACAGTGAGCCCTGTGGTCAGTGACCTCAAACTACTAACAATTGCAAACATGATATTTTCTTCATTCATTATGTGTTAGCATCTGCTGTTCTCTCTGCTGGTCTTATTTTCATGTGGTAAAATTATAAATATGCTTGAATAGTCACCTTTATTTATATCTCCTAAGGATATTCTTCTTGCCAAGATAGGTTCTCATTGCACTTTGTGTATCTACTACAGAAACTATTACCTCTCACACATTTCTGTTAACAGGTTTATTTTTGGCCCCAGCAACCTTGAATTCTGAACTTCTTGGAACTCAAAGATTGTAATTTTCACATTAAAAAAATTCAATATGATGTAGACCACGGTGCATGCTTGAAAATGAAAACAAACAAACAAACAAAATGACAGAAAAGAAACAACTTGAAGCATGTCAAAGTTACTTTGTGTATATTCATCTAGTGTGATAATACATCAACAAGTCAGACTTGCATGACTTCAGTTGCACAACAAAAGGCTAAATGAACAATGATTCATAAGTAAGAGAGCAATAAATTCTCTTCATTTTTCAATTTTCACTGCAATTAGAGATTTATAGAGAGCTTTGAAACATTTGAAATTTAAAACTGAAGGCCAAAATATTCCCTTAAGTTAAAAGAAAAGGTTATGGTATCAGGGTAATGTGCCCTCATAAAATGAATTTGGAAGTTTTCCATCCTCTTTACATATCTGGACTAGTTTGAGAAGTATAGGTATTAACTCTTCTTTACATGTTGGTTACAATTCTGTGAAGCCATCTGATCGTGGATTTTTGTTTGCTGACATTTTTAAATTACAAAGTTAATTTCACTACTAGAAACATAATAAAATTCTTCATTTTTGTCTTTTAACCTTTGTACCAGCTTATGTAAGTGATCTTGAGCCTATATTTGTCTTTCTTAGTGAGGCTTTTCCTTTCTAATAGCTTCTTCTTGTTAGAGCCTTTTCTTTTCCATTTAGAGAAAACTCTAACATTTCTTTTTTTTTTTTTTTTTAATTGTTTTTTTTTTCTTTTTTTTTTAAATTTTATTTTATTTTTAAACTTTACATAATTGTATTAGTTTTGCCAAATATCAAAATGAATCTGCCACAGGTATATATGTGTTCCCCATCCTGAACCCTCCTCCCTCCTCCCTCCCCATACCATCCCTCCGGGTCGTCCCAGTGCACTAGCCCCAAGCATCCAGTATCGTGTAACAAAGACATGCTAAGAGATTTCAATTATAAAAGAAATGCCAATGTCTTTGATGAATATAGATACAAAACTCCTCAGTAATATATTAACAAAGTGAATACAACAATATATAATCATACAACACATGCAGTGGGATTTATTTCAGGGATGCAATACTCACAAATAAAGGGTTTCTCTGCTGGTATAGTGGTTAATAATCCACCTTGCAATGCAGGGGACACTGGTTAAACCCTGGTCCAGGAAGATCCCACATGCTGCAGGGCATCTAAGCCCATGTGCTACAACCACTGAGCCAGTGATCTAGAGCCTGTGAACCACAAATACTGAGCCACAACAACTGAAGTCAATTTGTCCTAGAGCCTATGCTCTGCAACAAGAGAAGTCACCTCAATGAGAAGCCTGCCTACTATAACTAGAGAGTAGCTCATGCTCTCTGTAACTAGAAGAAGCCCATGCACAGTGAGAAATACCCAGACCCATAAATAAATAAATATTTTAAAAAAATATTTGCCATCTATTTGCCATGAAGTGATGGGACCAGATGCCATGATCTTCATTTTCTGAATGTTGAGCTTTAAGCCAACTTTTTCACTACTCTCCTCTTTCACTTTTATCGAGAGGCTTTTTAGTTCCTCTTCACTTTCTGCCATAAGGGTGGTGTCATCTGTATATCTCAGGTTATTGATATTTCTCCCAGCAAACTTGACTCCAGTTTGTTCTTCTTCCAGCCCAGTGTTTCTCATGATGTACTCTGCAAATAAGTTAAATAAGCAGGGTGAGAATACACAGCCTTGACATACTCCTTTTCCTATTTAGAACCAGTCTGTTGTTCCATGTCCAGTTCTAACTGTCGCTTCTTGACCTACTTCCTGACCTTGAGGTTTCTCAAGAGGCAGGTCAGGTGGTCTGGTATTCCCATCTCTTTCAGAATTTTCCACAGTTTGTTGTGATCCACACAGTCAAAGGTTTTGGCATAGTCAATAAAGCAGAAATAGATGTTTTTCTGGATCTCTCTTCCTTTTTCAATGATCCAGCAGATGTTGGCAATTTGATCTCTGGTTCCTCTGCCTTTTCTAAAACCAGCTTGAACATCTGGAAGTTCACGGTTCATATATTGCTGAAGCCTGGCTTGGAGAATTTTAAGCATTACTTTATTAGCATGTGAGATGAGTGCAATTGTGCGGTAGTTTGACCATTCTTTGGCATTGCCTTTCTTTGGGATTGGAATGAAAACTGATCTTTTCCAGTCCTGTGGGCACTGCTGAGTTTTCCAAATTTGCTGGCATATTGAGTGCAGCACTTTCTCAGCATCATCTTTCAGGATTTGAAATAGCTCAACTGGAATTCCATCACCTTCACGAGCTTTGTTCACAGTGATGCTTTCTAAGGCCCACTTGACTTCACATTCCAGGATGTCTGGCTCTAGGTGAGTGATCACACCATCGTGATTATCTTGGTTGTGAAGATCTTTTTTGTACAGTTCTTCTGTGTATTCTTGCCATCTCTTCTTAATAGCTTCTGCTTCTGTTACTTCCATACCACTTCTGTCCTTTATCGAGCCCATCTTTTCATGAAATGTTTAAAAACTTTAAACAAATATTTTAAAACTAATAAATTCAGTAAATTTCCAAGATATAAGGTTAACATACAGAAATCTGTTTCTTTTCTATACACTAACAGTGAACTATCAGAAAGAGAAAATTTAAAAATGACAATCTCATTTAAAGTTTCATCAAAAAGAATAAAATACCTAGGAATAAATTTAACCAGGAAAGTGAAACACTTATACTCTTAAAAAATATAAAAGGTCAATGAAGAAAATTGAAGGAAATTGAAGATGGTGCAAAGAAATTGAAAGGTATTTCATGTTATTAATATTATTAAAATATCCATGCTACTCAAGAAATCTACACATTTAAAGAAATCCTTGTCAAAATACCATATTTCTTTCATAGAACTAGAATTCAATGGATATGAATTTGAGCAAACTCAGTAAAATAGTGGAGGACAGATGAGCCTGGTGTGCTACAGTCCACGGGGTTGCAAAGAGTCAAACATGACTTAATAACTGAACAACAACAATAAAAGTCAAAAAATAACAAATGTTGATGAGGATGTGGAGAAAGGGAAACCCTAGTACACTGTTGTGGAATTCTAAAGTGGTGCAGCTACAAGGGAAAACAGTACGGAGGTATCTCAGGAAACTACAATTAAAACCATCATATTATCTAGAATTTCCACTGCTAGGTATACATCTGGAGAAAATGAAAACACTAACTCAAAAAATATATGCATCCCAATGTTCATAGCAAAATTATTACAATAGCCAAAATGTGGAAGCAACCTGTGTCTATCAACCAAGATGTGGAAGAAACCTGTGTCCTGTATGTGTTCATTGGAATACTACTCTGCCATTAGAAAATGAAATTCTGCCTTTTGCAACAATGTGAATGGGCCTAGGGAATATTGTGCTTAGTGAAATCAGTCAGAAACAAACACTGTATGATATTACTTATACATGAAATCTAAAAAACAAAATAAAGAAATATATACAACAAAACAGAAATAAATCCACAGATGTAGAAAACAAACTGATAGTCATCAATGGGGAAAGGAAATGGGGAGGGAGAGATAGGTATACAGAATTAAAAAATACAAACTCCTATGTATAACATAAATGAGCAATATGTATATTTTGTATAGCATATGGAAATAGAGTCATTATTTTTTTATAATTTTAAACATAGTATAAATCTATAAAAGTATTGAATCACCATGCTGTACACCTAAAACTAATATATACTATACTTCAGTATAAACAATTTTAAAAAATAAACAAGGTAAGAATAATCTTCTCCATTTTAAACTTCCACTTAATACCTCAGCAAGTCGTTGAAAATAAGGCCTCTCGAAAGTTTCTAAAATATGATTGTGCTCTACTTTAAATAAACCCAATAATGACAGTCTAGAGAAAAGAACACACACTCATCCCTTACAAACTGATGGTTAACAAATAATTTATCGTAAAATATCTTCACACAGTAAATTCCACTCATCACTCTAAAATGTGGTTTTATTTATGAAAATATAATTTGACCACAATTTCTCCAGAATCTGCTAATTACACAGTGTTAGAGATACCTGCCCAACCAACCAATTTCACATAGAAATTGAAATACTGGCTTGTGTCCAGCATATCACTATGCACTCAAACCTGCTCCAGACTTTTTAATTATGTTTACCACAAGCTTCAGTGAAGCCAAGTTATAGGGGGAAATATGCTATTTTTTAAGAAGATTGATTACTGTATTAAAAGTCTTTTGAGAAAATATTAAGATTTTATGTGTGGTTTGGCAAAATAACTCTTTGAAGTTATTCATGTAATGCTCAAATCAAAATCATTTTAGGTGATTTCTCTAAGGAAGCAGCAAAAACACATAGTAAAAACAGAAAGGTTAGAAGTTCAACCTTCAAAAATTCTAAGACTGGCTGCTGCTAATTTGCATTTACTGACTTTACACTACCATGTTACTATCTTCTTGGTTTGCATGGGATGAATTTAAGCCTTCAAAATTAGAAAATATTGTATTATATGTATATTACATATGTTATATATATTAATATTAGAGAGAGGGAAAACTAGACACAGTTGAAAAGAAATGAAACAAAAAGGAGGTAGAAATATGCTGGTAGAGACAGAGTTAAAGAGTGAGAAAGAATGAGACAGTACATAATAAATTGTGTTTACATGGACCATAGCCCATATACATACATACATACATACATACATAGATTATCTATTAGTTTTTCATTGTTATAATGAGAAGCATCACAAAATCAGCAGCCTAAAATATATGTAGATAGATATTATATGTATGTATACTATGTAGATATATAAAACATATTTTACCTTTTGGTAGTTTAGAAGTTTGACATGGTGTCACCAGGCTAAAATCAAGGTGTTGACAGGGCTGGATCTCTTATGGAGACTCTGTTTTCTTATGCATGTTTTGGCATTCATCTGTTTATTCTGGATTCCTTGCTGGTTGTCTGTTAAAAGCTGTCTCTAGCATCTTACAGGCCACTCATATTCCTCAGTTTGTGGCCTTCTTCATCTTCAAAGGTAGCAACTGAAAGCTGATTTCCTCCAATGCCTAGTATGGCCCTCTCCTCTTCTGTTTTAAAAGGTTAATGAGATTACACCAGAAGAGTTAAAGAGTTTCCTGATGAAAGTGAAAGAGGAGAGTGAAAAAGTTGGCTTAAAACTCAACATTCAGAAAACTAAGATCATGACATCTGGTCCCATCACTTCATGGCAAATAGATGGGGCAACAGTGGAAACAGTGACAGACTTTATTTCTTTGGGCTCCAAAATCACTGCAGATGGTGACTGCAGCCATGAAATTAAAAGACACTTGCTCCTTGAAAGAAAAGCTATGACCAACCTAGATAATGTAATAAAAAGCAGAGACTTTACTTTGCCAACAAAGATCCATCTAGTCAAAGCTATGGTTTTTCCAGTAGTCATCTTTGGACGTGAGAGTTGGACTATAAAGAAGGTTGAGTGCCAAAGAATTGATGCTTTTGAACTGTGGTGTTGGCGAAGACTCTTGAGAGTCCCCTATATTGCAGATCAAACCAGTCAATGCTAAAGGAAATAAACCCAGAATATTTATTGGAAGGACTGATGCTGAAGCTGAAACTCCAATTCTTTGGCCACCTGATGAGAAGAACTGCCTCATTTGAAAAGACCCTGATGCTGGGAAAGATTGAAGGCAGGAGGAGAAGCAGAAGACAGAGGATGAGATGGTTGGATGGTATCACCAACTCAATGGACATGAGTTTGAGCAAGCTCTGACAGTTAGTGATGGACAGGGAAGCCTGCCATGCTGCAGTCCATGGGGTTGTAAAGAGTCGGACATGACAGAGAGACTGAATTGAACTGAACTGAGATTATACTGTACTTATCCATATAATTCAGAATAATATTCCATTTTGGGGTGTACTAATTAACATATTTAATTTCGTCTACAAAGTTGCATCTGCAAAGTTTCTGTTGCATGTAGTGTTAACGTGTTTTTAAGTTTAGGATATAAGGGCGTGGGCATCTATGAGGGCCATTATTCTGCCTAATGAAATTTATTTTGATAGGTTTATTTGCTGTCATCTATGTGTGCATTCTTGCCACTTCTTCTTAATATCTTCTGCTTCTGTTAAGCCCATACCATTTCTGTCCTTTATTGAGCCCATTTTTGCATGAAATGTTCCCTTGGTATCTCTAATTTTCTTGAAGAGATCTAGCCTTTTCCATTCTGTTGTTTTCCTCTATTTCTTTGCATTGATCGCTGAGGAAGGCTTTCTTATTTCTCCTTGCTATTCTTTGAAACTTTGCATTCAAATGGGTATATCTTTCCATTTCTCCTTTGCTTTTCGCTTCTCTTATTTCAACAGTTATTTGTAAGGCCTCCTCAGACAGCCATTTTGCTTTTTTGCATTTTGTTTTCTTGGGGATGGTCTTGATACCTGTCTCCTGTACAATGTCACAGACCCCTGTCCATAGTTCATCAGGCACTCTGTCTATCAGATCTAGTCCCTTAAATCTATTTCTCCCTTCCACTATATAATCATAAGGGATTTGATTTAGGTCATACCTGAATGGTCTGGAGTTTTCCTCCACTTTCTTCAATTTAACTATGAATTTGACAATAAGGAGTTCATGATCTGAGCCACAATCAGCTCCCAGTCTTGTTTTCACTGACTGTATAGAGCTTCTCCATCTTTGGCTGCAAAATATAATCAATCTGATTTCAGTGTTGACCATCTGGTGATGTCTATGTGTAGAGTCTTCTCTTGTGTTGTTGGAAGAGGGTGTTTGCTATGATGAGTGCGTTCTCTTGGCAAAACTCTGCTAGCCTTTGCCCTGCTTCATTCCGTATTCCAAGGCCAAATTTGCCTGTTATTCCAGGTGTTTCTTGACTTCCTACTTTTGCATTCCATTCCCCTATAATGAAAAGGACATCTTTTTTGGGTGTTAGTTCTAAAATTCTTGTAGGTCTTCATAGAAGCATTCAACTTCAGCTTCTTCAGCATTACCGGTCAGGGCATAGACTTGGGTTACCATGATATTGAATGGTTTGCCTTGAAAACAAACAGAAATCATTCTTTCATTTTTGAGATTGCATACAAGTGCTGCATTTCATAGTCTTTTGTTGACCATGATGACTACTCCATTTCTTCTAAAGGATTCCTGCCCACAGTAGTAGATAGAATGGTCATCTGAGTTAATTGACCCATTCTAGTCCCTCTTAGTTCGCTGATTCCTAGAATATTGATGTTCACTCTTACCATCTCCTGTCTGACCACTTCCAATTTCCTTGATTCATGGGCCTAACATTCCAGGTTCCTATGCAATATTGCTCCTTAAAGTATCAGACCTTGTTTCCATCACCAGTCACATCAACAACTGGGTGTTGTTTTTGCTTTGGCTCCACCCCTTCATTCTTTCTGGTGTTATTTCTTCACTAATCTCCAGTAGTATATTGGGCACCTACCAACTTGGGGAATTCCTCTTTCAGTGTCCTATCTTTTTGCCTTTTCAAACTTTTCATGGGGTTCTCAAGGAAAGAATACTGAAGTGGTTTGCCATTTCCTTCTCCAGGGGACCACATTCCGTCAGGCCTCTCCACCACGACCCAGCCATCTTGGGTGGCCTCACACGGTATGGCTTAGTTTCACTGAGTTAGACACAGCTGTGGTCCATGTGATCAGATTGGCTAGTTGTCTGCGATTGTAGTTTCAGTCTGACTGCCCTCTGATCTCCTCTCTCAGTGCCTACCATCTTACTTGGGTTTCTCTTTCCTTGGATGTGGGGTCTCTCTTCAAGGCTGTTCCAGCAAAGCACAGCCGCTGCTCCTTACCTCTGATGTGGGTTAGCTCCTCTTGGCCACCACCCCTGACCTGGGGCACAGCTGTGATCACTCACCTAGAGCCAGACATCCTGGAATGTGAAGTCAAGTGGGCCTTAGGAAGCATCACTACGAAAAAAGCTAATGGAGGTGATGGAATTCCAGTTGGGCTATTTCAAATCCTGAAGATGACACTGTGAAAGTACTGCACTCAATATGTCAACAAATTTGGAAAACTCAGCAGTGGCCACAGGACTGGAAAAGGTCAGTTTTCATTCCAATCCCAAAGAAAGGCAATGCCAAAGAATGCTCATACTACCGCACAATTGCAATCATCTCTCACACTAGTAAAGTAATGCTTAAAATTCTCCAAGCCAGGCTTCAGCAGTATGTGAACTGTGAACTTCCGGATGTCCAAGCTGGCTTTAGAAAAGGCGGAGGAACCAGAGGTCAAATTGCCAACATCCACTGGATCATCGAAAAAGCAAGAGAATTCCAGAAAAACATCTATTTTTGCTTTATTGAATATTCCAAATCCTTTGACTGTGTGGCTCACAATAAACTGTGGAAAATTCTGAAAGAGATGGGAATAGGAGACCACCTGACCTGCCTTTTGAGAAACCTGTATGCAGGTCAGGAAGCAATAGTTAGAACTGGACATGGAACAACAGACTGGCTCCAAATAGGAAAAGGAGTATATCAAGGCTGTATATTGTCACCCTGCTTATTTAACTTATATTCAGAGTACATCATGAGAAATGCTTGGCTGTAGGAAGCACAAGCTGGAATCAAGATTGCCAAGAGAAATATCAATAACCTCAGATATGCAGATGACACCACCCTTATGGCAAAAACTGAAGAAGAACTAAAGTCCCTCTTGATGAAAGTGAAAGAGGAGAGTGAACAAGTTGGCTTAAAGCTCAACATTCAGAAAACTAAGATCACGGCATCCAGTCCCATCACTTCATATCAAATAGATGGGCAAACAGTGGAAACAATGGCTGACTTTATTTTTCTGGGCTCCAAAAATCACTGCAGATGGTGATTGCAGCCATGAAATTAAAAGATGCTTACTCCTTGGTAGTAAAGTTATGACCAATCTAGACAGCATATTCAAAAGCAGAGACATTACTTTGCCAACAAAGGTCCATCTAGTCAAGCTATGGTTTTTCCAGTGGTCATGTATGGATATGAGAGTTGGACTATAAAGAAAGCTGAATGCAGAAGAATTGATGCTTTTGAACTGTGGTGTTGGAGAAGACTCTTGAGAGTCCCTTGGACTGCAAGGAGATCCAGCCATTCCATCCTAAAGGAGATCGGTTCTGGATGTTGTTTGGAAGGACTGATGTTGAGGCTGAAACTCCAATACTTTGGCCATCTGATGCAAAGATCTGACTCATTTGAAAAAACCCTGATACTGGGAAAGATTGAAGGCAGGAGGAGAAGGGGACACCAGAGGATGAGACTGTTGGATGGCATCACTGACTTGATGAACATGGGTTTGGGTAGACTCCAAGAGTTGGTGATGGACAGGGAAGCCTGGCATGCTGCAGTTCATGGGGTCCCAAAGAGTTGGACATGAGCAACTGACCTGAACTGAATGTGCGCATTATATATTGATCTAGTTTTTCATTCACCTAGATGGGCCTTGCTACTCAGCATGTAATAATGAAAGTTTAATGCAAAGTATATAACTGGAAGAAACACAAGCTGGAATCAAGATTGCTGGGAGAAATATCAATAACCTCAGATATGAAGATGACACCACCCTTATGGCAGAAAGTGAAGAGGAACGAAAAAGCCTCTTGATGAAAGTGAAAGTGGAGAGTGAAGAAGTTGGCTTAAAGCTCAACATTCAGAAAACGAAGATCATGGCATCCGGTCCCATCACTTCATGGGAAATAGATGGGGAAACAGTGGAAACAGTTTCAGACTTTATTTTTTTGGGCTCCAAAATCACTGCAGATGGTGACTACAGCCATGAAATTAAAAGACACTTGATCCTTGGAAGGAAAGTTATGATCAACCTAGGTAGCATATTCAAAAGCAGAGACATTATTTTGCCAACAAAGGTCCATCTAGTCAAGGCTATGGTTTTTCCTGTGGTCATGTATGGATGTGAGAGTTGGACTGTGAAGAAGGCTGAGTGCCAAAGAATTGATGCTTTTGAACTGTGGTGTTGGAGAAGACTCTTGAGAGTCCCTTGGACTGCAAGGAGATCCAACCAGTCCATTCTGAAGGAGATCAGCCCTGGGATTTCTTTGGAAGGAATGATGCTGAAGCTGAAACTCCAGTACTTTGGCCACCTCATGCGAAGAGTTGACTCATTGGAAAAGACTCTGATGCTGGGAGGGATTGGGGCAAGAGGAGAAGGTGACGACAGAGGATGAGATGGGTGGATGGCATCACTGACTCAATGGACGTGAGTCTGAGTGAACTCTGGGAGTTGGTGATGGACAGGGAGGCCTGGCATGCTGCTATTCATGGGGTCGCAAAGAGTCGGACACGACTGAGCGACTGATGTGGTCTGATCTGATATAACTTCACAATTGTTTCAAGGGTAAAAATCATCAAAGGTCTTAGGGTAATCTGACCATCAAAGGAAATAATGATAGCAAATCATAATACATAGCACAAGATGAGAATCTATGAGTCTATATAAAAATTAATAAACAAATAAATGAAAGCACCCTTCCTTTGTGGTGTGTGCATGCTCAGTTGTGTCTGACTCTTTGTGACCTCATGCACCAGGGCACAAGGCTCCTCTGTCCATGGTATTTTCCAGGAAAGAATACTGGAATGGGTTGTTATTTCTTACTTCAGAGGATATTCCTGACGCATGGATAGATCCTGAATCTCTTTCTAGGCAGATTCTTTACCTCTGAGTAAAGCCCACCCTTCCTTTGAGTAGAATGCCAAGTAACACATGCAAAAGGTATTAGTAATATAGGGAGTCAACATGTGAGAATCAAGTTAGTAGCCATAGTTTCAGGGAAATACCATCAGATGGTGCTAAACCTATCGAGTGATCAACAATAGGATATCATATAGCCTCAAATATCTTCCCTCAAGACATTTATTAACTACAAAGGGGAAAGACTAACTTTCATATAGAGAAACCTGCCAGTCATCACCTTAAGCAAATGAAAATTATCCACCAATTTTGAGAAAGGTGCAACTTATGCCTCCAGAGGTGATGCTCTAAGAAGAACACAATATTCTGTCTGTGAAATTCTTTCCCACAAATCATAACATAAATTTATAAGTAAGCAATGTTTTTGTTCAGTAGCTAAATGGAGCCTGACTATTTGTGACACCATGGACTGCAGCATGCCAAGCTTCCCTGTCCTTCACTATCTCCCAGAGTTTGCTCAAATTCACATCCATTGAGTTGATCATGCAATCTAACCATTGCATCCTCTGCCACCCTTTTTCTTTTTGCCCTCAATCTTTCCCAGCATCAGGGTCTTTTCAATGAGTCAGCTCTTTGCATCTGGTGGCCAAAGTATTGGAGCTTCAGTTTTAGAATCAGTCCTTCTGATGAATATTCAGGGTTGAATTCCTTTGGCTCAACTGGTTTGATCTCTTTGTTGTCCAAGGGATTCTCAAGAGTCTTCTCCAGCACCAAAATTCGAAAGCATGACATGAGTAAGCAATAAACAGATACAGATTGGGAGACAAAATCAATGAAAGGTCCATGCTCCTCAGGAATTCCACGGTGATTAAAAAAAAATAGATAGCAGAACTACTCCAGATTAAAAGAAAAGGAAGAGACAAAGCCAACAAGTTTTCCTGGATTGCATTCTGAATAAGAAAAACTCATTTATTTTGCAATAAAGGAAATTATTGAAACAATTACCAAAACTTAAGGTATGTATTTTAAAGACTACTATTATATTAATGGTTATTTCTTTATTTTGATAATTGTACTGTAGTTGTATAAAATAATATCTTTGTTTTAGGAAAAATACTCATATATTTAGAAGTAAGTACATGTTATGTATTACTCTCAAATTATTCAGAAAAAAATAATATACATGTGTATAGAGAAATAAAATTGTAAAGCAAATGTTACAAAATATTAAAATTGAATCAGACAAAGACAATATTGAAAATGCTTTCTAAGATTTCAAGGTTTTGAATTATTTCAAAATAAAAACTTAAAAATAAATCATTAAAGAAGTTGATTGTTATTTTCACTATACAAATTACAATTTGATGTAGGTACCATTTGGTGGCACTAGTGGTAAAGAGTTTAAGTATTAATACAGAATATATACATTTAATATCATATATCTAGGAATGTTTTTAAGGGAAGATGAACAATAGGATCTATATGGTAGCAAAAGAAGCTGATACACTCTGAGCAGAAAGAGCAGAGTGAGAGTTGTAAATCTGCTTCTGAGTTGGAGCAGAAATCAATGTTTATCAACTAACAGTCACTTCTAAGTTTACAATTTAAAGAAAGTAGGAGCTGTCAACACAAAGTGTAAATGATCGAGCAAGATACCAGAGTAAGGGGACATGGAGCTCACCTTATGCCTGTGAACATATCAAAAATACATCAACAAATGGAAAAATTCTCACTGAAAACTAATTGGAAACTAGCAGAAGGACTTCTGTACAATCAAAACTATCAGAAAGATATATGTGTAATCATGTAGGAAGCAAAGAAAACCAATTGGGTTGGAACCTGTGCCCCTGAGATGGGGCTAAGGGGAAAAGGGACAGTTGCCTTGAGGAGTGAGCTGTGAGCACCACAGATTAGGCATTCTAGTCTTGGGGTCCTACATGGGGTTGATGACCCACCTCATTGCAGGACTGCTGGGACTAGCAGAAGGCAGTGGGAAGCTTGGACTAGGCTCATGAGGAGTGCATGCCCACTGGCTTGCCCCTAAGGAAGAGTGGAGAGAGGTCTGCTTCAGTGGCTGCCAGATTTCCCTCTACTGCCTCAGTATGCCTTCCAGCCTGAGGTGAACAAACATTCCAGCCCCATTCACTGTATGTCACAGTGCACCACTGGATATGGAGCACTGGATACTATGCAGACAGAGACAGAGGTGACCTGGTCCTGGGACACAGCCTGGGTGGGAAGGTAGGGGTCAATGTTGGTACCTATTCAAACAGTGCCTCAGAAGCAGCCCAGATCCCTAGGCAACCGATTCATCACAGCTCAACCCTAAGATCCCAAGAGTCCACATGAGCCCTGATTACCCTGCTGTATGCTTTGCCATAAGAAGTGTCATGATCTGATAGGCTAAGAGGAACAAAGGACATTTACACTCAAGGCTGCAACTGAAAAGAGTGAGGAAAACAATTGCAGACAATGGCACAGGCAGCACATTAGAGACAGATCAAAACTATCTGTGGTCAACACAAGCCGAGAGTCGACATGAGGTCCACTTGCTTCAGCATTCACCTCTTCTAGGGCAAGGGTCCCAGTGCAGGGAGAGAGGAAAAATACACGCTTAGAGGGAACAGAACCATCCTGAGCCTGACCCTTAGGGATTCTGCTCCAGCAATTTAGAATCAGACCCTGCCCTCCTCCCCTCCGCCAGGGGAATGGCGGCCACTAGGCAGGGGAGGGTTTGCCTCACACAAGACTCCAGTTCTAGCTGTCCCATTTTACCCCCAACAGGGGTGATAGCTGCCAGAACACTGTGTGGAAAGGTGTGACTGGCATCTCCACCCAATTCAGCTCTCCCACCAAAGGCACTGGGTACATGCAGTCTGTATAGACAAACTCCCACATAAGGTCACCATTTCAAGACCTTGGGAGTTCAACTGTTTTACCTAAATTCATAGAGGCAAAGAGTGTTAAGCAAAATTAAAGGCAGGGAAACTGCTAGCAATTGAAAGAACAAGGAAAACCCTGAAAAAAAAAAAAGAAACAGAAATAAACAATTGGCCATATAAAGAATCCAAAGCATCACTAAAAATGTTAACTGAATAAGGAAAAAGAATAGACATACACAATGAAAATTTTAACAATAAACAAGAAAATATTAAAAATACTCAGAAATGAAGAATTCAGTAGGTGAATTAAGAAACACACACACACACACTAGAAAGGATGGATAGCAGGCTAAGTGACACAGAAGAATGAATAAGTGATCTGGCATTAAATAATGGAAATCACCCAATCAGAAGAACAAATTTTAAAAAGAAAGGAATATAGTTTAAGAGACCTCTGGGATAACATTATGCATATTAACATTTGAATTATAGAGATCCCAGAAGGAGAAGAGTGAGAGAAGGGAATCAAAAATATATTTAAATAAATTATGATTGAAAAGTCCCAAAATCTGTACAAGGAAACAGATATAAAGGTATAGGAAACAGATAGATCAGATATCACAGTTAAAACAGGAAAAGTTAAAAATAGAGAATTCTAAAGGCAGCAAGAAAAAAACAGAGTCATATACAAGGGAATCCCCATAAGGGAATCTTTGGAAGCCAGAGTGAGTGGCATGATATATTAAAAGTACTGGGAAAAAAAAAAAAAAAAGAAGAACCTCTGCAACCTACTATACTCTGTCAGCAGGACTACCATTTAGAACAGAAGGAGAGATCAAGAACTTCTCAGACAAGCAAAAGCTAAAAGAGTTCTTTGATATTAAACCTACTATAAAAGAAATGTTAAAGGGTCTTCCCTAAGTGGAAAAGAAAAGTAAAAGCCATAGAAAAGGAAAAAATCCCACTAGTAAAGGCAAATATATAGTCCAAAGGCTAAGGATCAGCTACTTAAACTATTACAAAAAATAAAAGACAAAAAAATTATAAAAGCAATTATCATAGTAGACAAGGGCTAAACATGAAGTTTAAAAAATGAAGTCAAAAACAAAACTGTGGAAGAGGGGAGTAAAAAAATTTGAGTTTTTAGAATGTATTTGAACTTACATCAGTTTAAAATAAGAAGATATAATTATATAAACATGTATGAACCCCATGGTATTTAGAAGTAAAAAACCTATTAATACAATGGATACACAAAAATAGAGAGGAAGAAACATGTCTATTACTAAGCTGGGCATACACACCAAGGAAATCAGAATTGAAAGAGACACGTGTACCCCAAAGTTCATTGCAGCACTGTTTATAATAGCCAGGACATGCAAGCAACCTAGATGTCCATCAGCAGACAAATGGATAAGAAAGCTCTGGTACACATACACAATGGAATATTACTCAGCCATTAAAAAGGATGCATTTGAATCAGTTCTAATGAGGTGGATGAAACTGGAACCTATTATACAGAGTGAAGTAGGCCAGAAAGAAAAACACCAATACAGTATACTAACACATATATATGGAATTAGAAAGATGGTAACGATAACCCTGTATGCGAGACAGCAAAAGAGACACAGATGTATAGAACAGTCTTTTGGACTCTGTGGGAGAGGGCAAGGGTGGGATGATTTGGGAGAATGTCATTGAAACATGTATAATATCATATGTGAAACAAATCGCCAGTCCAGGTTTGATACATGATACAGCATGCTCAGGGCTGGTGCACTGGGATGACCCAGAGGGATGGTAGGGGGAGAGAGGTGGGAGGGGGTTCAGGATGGGGAACACATGTGCACTCATGGCAGATTCATGTTGATGTATGTATGGCAAATCCAGTACAATATTGTAAAGTAATTAGCCTCCAATTAAAATAAATAAATTTATATTTAAAAAAAAGAAAATCATCAAACCAAAAGGGAATTAATTAATAAAAGGCCATGAAAAGAGAAGAACTATAAAAATTACCGGAAAACAAATAAAATTGCAGTGAATACCTACCTAGAAACAATTACTTTAAATGTTAATGTGTCTATGTACCAAATGCACTAACCAAAAGACACAGGGTGACTGACTGGATTTAAAAAAAATTCTAAATGCTGCCTACAAGGCACATGAATACACATGTGTATGTGTGCTTAGTTGTGTCTGATTCTTTGTGACCCCATGGACTATAATCCACTAGGTTCCTCTGTCCACAGGATTTTCCAAGCAAAAGTACTGGAGTGGGTTGCCATTTCCTTCTCCATGGGATCTCCCTGACCCAGCAATCAAACCTGGATCTCCTGCATTGGCAGGCAGATTCTTTACCACCGAGCCACCTAGGAAGCCCACAAGACCCACACTTTAAAGCTAAAAACACACACAGAATGAAAATGAGATGGATTAAATATAAATATGTTCTAAAAATTTCTTTCCCCATTTCCTTCTCTTTGTCCATAGATAAAAATAACTAAAATAGAATGGGCACTGGGGGTTTATTAAATCATTTTGTGTATCCCTCAAGAAGAAACTGAGGATGTTGAGGTGGAGCAACCAGAACTCATGCATTGTTGGTTCAAGAAAGTAAATTAATACAATCATTTTGGAAAATGTTTGGCAGTTTCTAGTAAGTTATCGGAGAAGGCGATGGCAACCCACTCCAGTACTCTTGCCCGGAAAATCCCATGGATAGAGGAGCCTGTTAGGCTTCAGTCCATGGGGTCTCTAAGATTGGACACGACTGAGTGACTTCACTTTCACTTTTCACTTTTCATGCATTGGAGAAGGAAATGGCAACCCACTCCAGTGTTCTTGCCTGGAGAATCCCAGGGACGGCAGAGCCTGGTGGGCTGCCATCTATGGGTTCGCACAGAGTCAGACACGACTGAAGTGACTTAGCAGTAGCAGTAGCAGCAGCAGTAAGTTATATATACACTTAATTTATGAATTAGTTATTGCACTCCTAAACACTTATCCCAGAGAAATGAGTGAGTATGTTCTACAATCTGACTTGTACATACATGAATACTTATAGCATCACTATTTATGAGACTTCCAAACTCGAAAAAATGTCCAGGAACAGGAAAATACATCAACTAATTATGATATATTCACATAGTGAAATATGAATGGTCAACAAAGGATGACCAACAAATGAATACATGCAGTGACATAGAGCAATCTCACAAATATTACCCTGAGCCAAAAAAGTAAAGAAAAGAGAAAAAGTATCACATGAAGCTCAAGGGGGAAAAAAATCATTTTGATACAATTTTAGAACTGATTAACTTTGAAGAGAAGGTAAACATATTGATCAAAAAGAGCACAACAGAATTTTCAGAGGTGATGGAAATGTTCCTTATGATATGGGTGAAAGAAATGCACATGTGTCAAAAAAAACCCTGCATGTTTAAGATTTATTCATTTTACTGAATATAAAATTAAATGTCAATATAGTTCTGTTGGCATTAATAAAAACCTGTGGATATCTAGCCTGTGGATGTTCTTCACCCTTTAGACTCATGTGTCTTCATGACACTTAGCAAACAAAGGCTGTCATCTCTTCACACACGTACTTGCCTAGTAAAATAAAGAAATGCTACATTTACAGTAAGTTTCCATTGGGAAACTGTAACTATTATTTCTTAAAGAGGAATCAGCATATGGGCTAACTGAACAACTCCACTGGAATGTAACTCAATCATATGCCTTGTTGGAAGAAAGATTTTAAAGAGCTATGGCTCTTCTCAAAACTGAGTATACAAATCTCCAAGCTCCTTTTAAATATCATCTGACAAGCATAGCAATGGGCTGTATGAGTCCCCAGATCAAGTGTCCACAAGATGGGTTTCTTAAAAAGGTAGTAAATACAGGCGCTCTTACTGAAGTATTTGCCTAGAGATATTTCTGTTCCTGAGAATGAAATGCAAATTTGTTTCCAGTAGTCTGCTGTGGGATACTGGTTTTTAATGGTTTTACTTCAAAACCTGATGAAAATTGGGAGTGAGTTCATCTCTTTTTATAAGGTTCATTGGTGAGGTTTCCAACATGATCTAATCTTGCCCTGGAAAATGAACTGAAAGGAGTTGACTGGTTGTTAGGAATGAGTTCAGTGGCCCCACTTTACAGCTATCCAAGCGGATGTCTTCATGGAATTCTCAAGGTTGCTCCTGTCCCAGCTGGGTTCAGGGACCTCCCTGTGACTTCAGAGGGACTTCCCAGAGCAGAACAGGGAAGAAACATATCCAAGACCTTTCAGAGTATAAGTGTGCTTCTCCTTCCATTAGCTACTCCTATTTTCAGATCTGTATAATTCAACTTCCCAAATTAAAATCAGGTTAAAAACCAATAACCTCTGCTCACTCTCAGACACAATCTATTATGCCTGAATTTAAACACCAACACATCTGTTTTCCTCCATTGAAATGACATAGGTAGATTGTACTAATATTAAACCTTTTCAAAGCACACTTGAATGGAGTGAAAAGCTACCATACTAACATAACAAAATTAACAAAATTCCACCATTAAATATATTTGCTTTAGCTAGTTAATGCCTACCTTCTTCATAAAAAGAGATGAAATACATGTTTCAATGCCTACTTTCTTCGTGAAATTAGATGAAATATATTTTTAATAGTCCTGACCTCCAAAAAGTTAAGACGTCATTAGGACAAATAATATACACATATTAAACCACAATGACAACAGAAACCTGATACATGTTTATAAACAAAAAATTAAAAAGCAAAACAGTTTACAAATGGAGGCATAATAAGTTCCATAGAATTTATTGAAAAAAGTCTCATGGAAGAGGGCCAGGTTTTGTGCTGGACTCTGACAGAGTAAAAGAACTTTCACTTTTGATTATCAAGCCAGTTTCTCAGAGAAAAATATACTTGAAGTTTTAAGTGGGGGGCAACTTGCTGTCCAATTCTGAGGACATTCACAATGTCTGAATACCTTTCTGGGCGTCAAAACGAAGAAGGTGCTACTGGCATTCAATGGGCCAAGGAAGATGCTAAACACATAATACTGCCCAGGACAGCCCTCTTCAATCCTGCACTACCTTTGTCCCCCAAATTTTCAGGTTCAAATTATTATTAGTTAAAAGGTACTATTTAGGATTATTCAGAATTTCCACATCCATAATTGAGGCTAAACTGCCTTTTATATCTATGTGTTCCATGGACCTCAAGAGATAGAGAAGACCAAAATAGTATTTGAGTATTTTCAAGAGAAGTTTTAAACACAGTTTTAAAAGGAAGCACAAATCTTAAAACCTTCACTTAAATTACCCTTCCCTTTTATTCCCCCTCCAACTTGATGGAGATATAATTAACATACAACATTGTGTAAGTTTAAAGTGTACATCATTTGATATATGTATTGCAAAATGATTATTACAATAAGAATAGTTAACATATCCATCCTAAAGGAAATCAGTCCTGAATATTCATTGGAAGTACTGATGCTTGAAGCTGAAACTCCAATACTTTGGCCACCTGATGTGAAGAATTGACTCATTTGAAAAGACTCTGATACTGGGAAAGATTAAAGGTAGGAAGAGAAGGGGACGACAGAAGATGAGATGGTTGGATGGCATCACCGACTCAATGGACATGGGTTTGGGTGAACTCCGGGAGTTGGTGATGGAGAGGGAAGCCTGACATGTTGCAGTCCACAGGGTCACAAGAGTTGGACATGACTGAGCAACTGAACAGAACTGAACATATCCATCATCCCACTTAGTTACCTTTTTATGTATGTCTATGGTAAGAAAACCCTGATGCTGGGAAAGATTGACGGCAGGAGAAGAAGGGGGCAACAGAGGATGAGAAGTTTGAATGGCATCACGACTTAATGGACATGAATTTGAACAACATCTGAGAGATAGTGAGGACAGGGAAGCCTGCTGTGCTGCAGTCCACAAAGAGTTGGATTCGACTTGGTGACTGAACAGCAAAAGGTAAGAAGTTTTTAGATAGACTCCTTAAGCAACTTTTGAGTTTACAGCAGAGTATTCTTAACTATGGTCACTATATTGTACATTATTAGATTTCTAAAATGTATTCATTTTATAACTGAAAGCTTGTACATTTTGGCCACCCTCAACTATTTTCCTTACTCCACTCCACCCTTCATACCACCAACCAAATTGCTATTTCCATAAGCTCCATATTTTTCAAGGTTCTGCATGTGAGATCATACAGTATATGATGACCATATACGTATACAGCTTTTCTCTGTTTGATTTCCTTCACTTAGTATAAGGCCCTCAAGTTTCATTAACGTTGTAACAAATGGCAGAATTTCCTTCTTTCTTATTACTGAATAATATTGCATCATATATACACACATACACACACCGACATAGCATAACATATTCTTTATCTAGTCCTGCATCATGTGTGCTTAGGTTGCTTCCACGAACTTGGGTGCAGATATGTCTTGATTGCTAAGGATATATATCCAGAAGTGGTATAAAAGGTAGCTCTATCTCTAAGTGGAAAGGCATGTTGTTCATGGAAAAGGCAATCTATGCAATATGAGAAGATATTTGTAAATCATGTGTCTGATAAGGGGTCAAAATTTACATTATAAAAAAGGTGCTCAACATTACTAAACATCTCACATGCAGAACCTTGAAAAATACAGAGCTCGTGGAAATAGATATTGGTTGGTGGTATGAACAGTGGGCTGGGATAAGGAAAGCACCATGTGAGAACTTCCCTGGTGGTTCAGTGGTAAAGGTTCATGCTTCCAAATGTAGGAGGGACAAGTCTGATCCCTGGTCAGGAGTTAAGATTCCACATGCTATGAGGTGTAGCCAAAAATTAAATAAAAAACAAATCATAATGTGATATCACTTCAGATCTGTTGCAATAAATACTATCAAAAAGACAAGTGATAACAAATGCTAGTGAGGAAATGGAGAAAAGGGAAATCTTGTGCACGTTAGTGGGGATGTAAATTGGCACAGTATATTCTCTGAGAAAATGGATAGAGAATCCAAAGTGAAAGTTCCTTTTCTCTGTCAGAGCTGAACTCAAAGCTCTCATGAGACTTTTTCAGTAAATTCTATGGAGCCCTAATATATGGTATGAGCTGGTATGGCATTCGGTATTCCAATGTCATGGTATTTGGAGACAAGGCTCTTGGGAGGTAGTAGAGAAAGATAAAATCATGAGGGTCAAGCCCTGGTTTGATATAATCAGTGCTGTCTTAAGAAGAGGTGCTAGACAGCTTGATCACCCTCTCCGCACTAGTACAAAGGAGAGGCCATGAGAGCACACAGTGATATGGCAGCTGCCGACAAGCCCAGAGAAGAGGCCTCAGGATGAAAACTACCTTGCTGACAATTTAATCTTGGACTTCCCAGCCTCCATAACCAAGAAATACATTGCTATTCTTTAAACCATCCATGGAAGCCCCAAAAGACAGATACAAAAACCTACTGTTTTTCAGGTATCGCGTTAGACAGTAGCACCCTATTAATATAAGCCCTTAGGGCTTCCCTTGTGGCTCAGCTGGCAAAGAATCTGCCTGCAATGCAGGAGACCTGGTATTGACCCCTGGGTTGGGAAGATCCTCTGAAGAAGGGAAAGGCTGCCCACTCCAGTGTTCTGGCCTGGAGAATTCCATGGACTACAGCAGAGTACAGTAGAGTAGTACTCGTGCAAAGAGCAGGACAACGACTGAGCGACTTTCATTCCATATGTGACTTTCATTTTATGTTATTAAGAATAAGAGACATAAAAAGCCCTTAGTCTCACAAAATGGGATCACCTATAAAGAAATTTTACATAAAGAAAGGAGGGAGAAGAGATCAGAGGAGAAAAAGAAAGAAGAGAAGAGAACTGGAGAAGGAAAGAGGAGGGAGAAGAAGAAGAAGAGAGACAGACAGCCTCAGAAATCTCCAAAGTTTAAGGTACAAGCAAATAAGGAAGAATCTGCAAAGACTCGGTCCATGGGTAAACTAAGATGTCAGAGGATATTAAAGAAAAGATACATTCGTTGATATGAAATCTTGTCTTTGGAAGGCAGAAGGTATTCTCTGATTTGGCTATTGGAGGTTATCATTAACCTTAACAAGAGCAGTTCCAGTGGAGCTTGAAAACAGTCCCCAGAGCACAGTGGTCTTAAGAGAAAGAGTGGTAAAGAAATGGAAACAGAGTGGCCACATTTACCCTTTGGAGAAATACTGATGGGAAGGGAAACAGGAAGTGGAGTAGGACAATGTGAGATGGAAGAGCTACAGTGGAAAGTGATTTAAAGGGGATGCTTGACTTCTAGTTTTTTATAAGATACAATCATGCTCGCACACCAATAAGAAAACCCAACAAAGAGGGAAAGATTGACTGATAATGGAGAAAAGACAGGAAATAATTTAAAGACTGGACTTCTTGAGAAAGCAAAAGCTGAAAGGTAACATGTGTTTTTGATTGGAGTTAGATATTTTTTTAAAAACTATAAAGAACTACAATGGAGACAGATTCAGGCAAGGTTAAAGGTTTGGTGAAGGAAGTGAAAAGGAGAGTTCCAACTAGTACCTTTTATTTTCTCAGTGAAGCATAGCAATTTAATTGTTTTCATTCTTTACTACTTTTTTCTTTCCTGACTTGCTCCTTTATAAATTTCTTAGTCATCCATCAGGAAACATAGTATCTTAATTTGGTATTTTACAGCTTCAAAGAGAAAGGACAAGTTAATATTTACATTTTTAACGCCCTCAAAATACTCTTCAAGCCTTCATGTGAAAAAAAATTTTTTTTTAATGTAAAACCAATGTTCTTGTTTTGAAAGAAGCAAAACTTATTGAGATAAAAAGAAAAAGGAAGAGAAGGATATGAGAAATAAAGTTGATTGAAAATTACATAGGAATGTTCTGAAGGAAGTTGGATGAATACTTTATGCCATAATAGATACACTGGAAAGATAGCCACGTAAACTCCAGCACAGTCCTCTGGATGAAATTAGACAGACACGCAGATAGGGAAATGTCTTCACGGTGGGTCAGCAGAACTGGGTGAGAGGAAAAAGAAGCGTATAAAACTGAGTACAGATTGAATGAAGCACTGGATTCGGTATGAGCCCAAGAATGTGAGTTTAGGTCCAAGTGAGTTCCCAGGAGAAGTTTGGGAAGAGGATCAGAACATGCTACCCCAAAGTATGCTATTTTAACCAAAGGATTATTCTGAGTTGAAGACAATTAAGAAGCAGCAGACACAGGGAAGCCATCTATCCTCTCCCTCTTCACCTAAAGGCAAAGCAGAAACATTCTTTGTGGAGGTAGTAGCTTCCTTTTTCCTCCCACATCAGAAGGAGGAGAATGACTTACCATTGGAGACATCCTGACTTGCATCTCATTAGCAAACCTTACTGAAATAACCCCACTCTTCCATTAATTTCCCCCGTATCATCTTATCAAAATTTACCTCTCCTAGTAGCCCAATCCTCTTTTGTTTGTGTTGTCGCTTTTCCACTAATTTATCTATCTTTGGTAAAATGGTATAGAAGCCCTCAGGCTTAACTGCTTCTTTGGGTTTTATGCTTTCTTTTCTGTGATATCTCCATGTAGATGTAAAAATTAAAATATTAAAATCAAATAAAATTTGTATTCTTTTTCTCCTGTTAATCTGCATTTTGTCAGAGATCAACCCAAGAGGATAAAGGATAAAGTTTTATCTCTCCTATACTTGAAATGTATGTGTTCACCAAGGAAAAGCAGAGAAGGCAGATGTGAAGTGTGCTTAATAAGTCCCTTAAAGGGAGATTCTATTCTAGAAGTAGTCACAGAAATACAGGGAAGACTTTTAGGATGGTCAGTCCCTTAGGTTACTGAAGAAGTAAGAGGAGGGTAAATAACAAACCATCCAACTGAGGTAAATACGAAAAGCCAGAACAGTCTAAGTAGCAATTGCCTTATGTTGTATATTGAAAGGCAAATATCTTGATAAGGATATTTATCCTGTACCTTTCCAGATGCTTGAGCTTTCTTTAGCTAAAATCCTGAACTAGAACCTGATCATTTGATAACAGCAATTTAGTAGGACAACAAACATTTTCATTCTTCCTCTGGAAGAAAAATGAAGCTCTTAATTAGGAATTCAGCTAAAAGTTTGAAAGAAAAGAAACAGAATTAAACACTTCACTGTCTTCAACTGCACATTCTTGTAAAACATTTATTTAATTATTCAATAAAAGGAAGGTACTTTTCTATTTCTGTTTACCTTTGGTACACTTGGCATTTGACTAGACATCTCAAACTCCTGAATCACAGCTTTTCAGGGATTTGATTTTAAACCACAAAAAGGCTAAGAAATGGTAGACTAATTACATTATGCTCCTTAATCCTGATACTAATGCTCTAGATAAAGAGGACAGAAAGAAAAATAAGATCTAAGTAATTATTCAATGAATTATTTTTGAAGAAAGGGTACAATGTATATACTCTGTATGCACAAAACACTTGAGCACTTTTTAAAACTTTGATTATTTTTTAAATTTATCCCAAAGAGAGAAAAATATCTTGGGATGGAATACAGATTTTCTACTTGCCAGTTTTTCTAATTTCTAAATATTTTCTAATTTAAACAGTTTCTAAGTAAATGCCTTCATCATTCTCTTAAACTTTAGAATAACTTTAGTTAATAATATTAATAATAATAATAAACTAATAATTTAGTTAATTATAATAATAATATAAAATTAATCTCCTTAATTAGAGTCATTTAGCTATACTTGTTAAGTTGGCGAGATAAAATTTTGAGAGAAGTAGTAGACATGAAATACTGTAAGGAAGTAAATTATTATTATTCATATATTTCATTTTCTAAAGCTTGTCAATTGCCTTTATTTGAAAACAATCCATCTCTACCTGAGATAACTCAACTTCCCTCTGAGTGAACTTTCTACTTAAATTTGGCTTAGACAATTCCATTTATGATTTTTAGTTTAGGTATTAGAACTATCCGGTTTGGGAAGTTTTCATTACATTTTCTTGAAATGAAAAGAGCTAGGTGTTACAGGGAGGGCATTACTTGTCTTTTTTTTTTTTTTTTTAAGTCCCCCTTGCTTGCTGATTAATAAGGGGACAATCATTGTTTGCCTTAGATTCTGTCACTTAAGCTGTTTAGAGAGACTTATGTAGGTTTCCAGTGCAAGACCTACAACAATCTGAGTCAAAAACCATTTTATCTTTCTGGATCAAATTGACAGGGAGACATAGAATATATTATATTTATCTAGAAAGCAAAATCACCAAGTTTTAGTCCAATATGTGATGTGAAAACAGATCAGGCAAAGGTATAACCACACACCCATAATAAAAACATAATATTGGAAGTGAAATAATGAAAATAGAGAACATGGTTTATTCATTGAAATGTGATATCTACAAAGCCATCATCTCATCTGGAATGTGATCATCAAGCACAGATAAGAGTGAATACAGGAGAGTAATTTGTTTTAAAAAATCACTATGGACTACACTGATGCTTTGCCCAAGAAAAGGCTGTCATTATCCACTAATGGATAGTGTTTGACACTATCCATTCTTATCAGATCTTCAAGATTATAAAAGACTATGATTTGAAATTAGCATATTTATATTGAGCATGGATAAGTAGAGTTCCAACTGCCTCATGGTCTCTTTAATAATTCCAAGAGGCTTTATCTATTTGGTGTAAAACACTGTATATACTAAGTGTTATAACATATATCAGAATATATTCGGTCCTAAGGTACCATCAGGAGCTAATAAGTAAACCACGTGAAACACAACCACGTTAGACTGTGGGATGTATGCAAAAGTGAGATTTCTTTTAGATTTTGCTTTCTGAAAGAGTTACCTAAGACACAAGAACAAACGGCATATGCAAAAACTAAAATCTTCCTAATGAAGGGAAATGGCAAGAGCCATAGGGTGGGAAGATAAAGGAGAACTTATTGGATGGCCAGAATGAAGAGTTTATAGGATGGATGGTATGGATATTGAGGCTGAAAATTAAGGAAGATAAAGTAGAAAATGCAATGCTCCATTTAGAAATGTAACAATTGTTTTCATTATTAATTGCAGTACTTTTTCAGAGCCTCTAACAGGCAAATGGGCTTCCCTGGTGGCTCAGAGGTTAAAGCGTCTGCCTCCAACGCGGGAGACCCAGGTTCTATCCCTGGGTCGGGAAGATCCCCTGGAGAAAGAAATGGTAACCCACTCCAGTATTCTTGCCTGGAGAATCCCATGGACAGAAAAGCCTGGTAGGCTACAGTCCATGGTGTCGCAGAGTCGGACACGACTGAGCGACTTCACCTTTGAACAAGCAAATGTGCACTGTGACTCTCTGAGAAAAAATGTGTGTAGCATGCATAATCTCAATGGCTTGCTTCATGAAATTCTGGATATGAGATATAAGATTCCTGCCCATCTGTGATGTACTTTTAGGGAAACTCTATTTAAGGGAATTTAAAACTTCTTCATAATGTGAGAGCAGTAATATTTATTAATAGAATCAGACCAGCCCCCAAAGTATTTGGAGTTTACACCTACTATGAATGATCTAAAAATGACCAAATTCTAAATTGAAAGATAATTTGGAGCCATCTGGTGCAAAGAAAGATATATGCATCTAAATGCAGAGTTCCAAAGAATAGGAAGGGGAGATAAGAAAGCCTTCTTACGTGAACAATGCAAAGAAATAGAGGAAAACAATAGAATGGGAAAGACTAGAGATCTGTTCAAGAAAATTAGAGATACCAATGAAATATGTCATGCAAAGATGGGCAAATAAAGGACAGAACCTGTATGGGCCTAACAGAAGCAGAAGATATTAAGATAAGGTGGCAAGAATACACAGAAGAACTGTATGAAAAGGATATTAATGACCCAGATAACCATGATGGGTAATCACTCACCTAGAGCTACACATCCAGGAAAGTGATGTCAAATGGGCCTTAGCTGAAGCAAAACTACAAAGCTAGTGAAGGTAATGGGATTTGAGAAAAGCTATTTCAAATCCTGAAAGATGATGCTGTGAAAGTGCTGCACTCAGTATGCCAGGAAATTTGGAAAACTCAGCAGTGGCAACAGGAATGGAAAAGGTCATTTTTCATTCCAATCTCAAAGAAAGGCAATGCCAAAGAATGTTCACACTACTGCAAAGTTGCACTCATTTCACATGCTAACAATTCTCCAAGCTAGGCTTCAACAGTATATGAACCAATAATTTCCAGATGTTCAAGCTGGATTTAGAAAAGGCAGAGGAACCAGAGATCTAATCGTCAATACACACCGGATCATAGAAAATGTAAGAGAATTCCAGAAAAACATCTATTTCTTCTTTATTGACTATGCCAAAGCCTTTGACTGTGTGGATTGCAGCAAACAATGGAAAATTCTTTGAGAGATGGGAATAACAGACAACCTTGCTTGCTTATGAGAAATCTCTATGCAGGTCAAGAAGCAACAGTTAGAACTGGACATGGAACAATGAACTGTTTCCAAATTGGGAAAGGGAATATGTCAAGGTTGTATAGTCACTCTGCTTATTTAACCTATATGCAGAGTCAGTCAGTTAGTTCAGTCACTCAGTCGTGTCTGATTCTTTGCAATCCCATGGACTGCAGCATGGCCAGGCTTCCCTGTCTATTACCAACTCGCAGAGCTTGCTCAAACTCATGTACATCAAGTCAGTGATGCCATCAACCATCTCATCCTCTGTTGTCCCTTTCTTCTTCTGCCTTCAATTGTTCCCAGCATCAGGGTCTTTTCCAATGAGTCAGTTCATTGCATCAGGTGGCCAGAGTATTGGAGTTTCAGCTTCAGCATCAGTCCCTCCAATAAATATTCTGAGCTGATTTCCTTTATGATTGACTGGCTTGATCTCTTTGCAGTCCAAGGAACTCTCAAGATTCTTCTCTGACACCACACTTTGAAAGCATCAATTCTTTGGTGCTCAGTTTCCTTTAGAGTCCAACTCTCATATCCATATGTGTCTACTGGGAAAACCATAGCTTTGATTAGACAGACCTTTGTTGGTAAAGTAATGTCTATGCTTTTTAATATGCTGTCTAGGTTGGTCATAGGTTTTCCTCCAAGGAGCAAGCTTCTTTTAATTTCATGGCTGCAATTGCCATCTGCAGTGATTTTGGAGCCCCCCCAAAATAAACTCTTATCACTGTTTCTGTTGTTTCCTCATCTATTTGCCATGAAGTGGTGAGACCAGATGCCATGGTTTTTGTTTTTTGAATGTTAAGTTTCAAGGTAGCTTTTTCACTCTCCTCTTTCACTTTCATTAAGAGGTTATTTAGTTCTTCTTCACTTTCTGCCATAAGGGTGGTATCATCTGTGTATCTGAGGTTATTGATATATGCAGAGTACCTTATGTTAAATAACAGGCTGGATGAAGCATAGTCTGGAATCAAGATTGCAGGGAGAAATATCAATAACCTTAGATATGCACATTACACCACCTTTATGGCAGAAAGCGAAGAAAAACTAAAGACCCTCTTGATGAAAGTGAAAGAGGAGAGTGAAAAAGTTGGCTTAAAGCTCAACATTCAGAAAATGAAGATCATGGCATCTGGTCCCATCACTTCATGGAAAATAGATGGGGAAACAGTGGAAACAGTAGCTGACTTTATTTTTGGGGGCTCCAAAATCACTGAAGATGGTGATTGCAGCCATGAAATTAAAAGACACTTACTCCTTGGAAGGAAAGTTATGACCAACCTAGATAGCATATTAAAAAGCAGAGACATTACTTTGCCAACAAAGGTCTGTCTAGTCAAGGTTATGGTTTTTCCAGTAGTTATGTATGGATGTGAGAGTTGGACTCTGAAGAAAGCTGAGTGCCGAAGCAGCGATGCCTTTGAACTGTGGTGTTGGAGAAGGCTCTTAAGAGTCCCGTGGACTGCAAGAAGGTCCAACCAGTCCATTCAAAAGGAGATCATCCTGGGTGTTAATTGGAAGGACTGATGAAGCTGAAACTCCAATACTTTGGCCACCTGATGCGAAGAGCTGAAACATTTGAAAAGACCCTGATGCTGGGAAAGATTGAGGGCAGGAGGAGAAGGGGACGACAGAGGATGAAATGGTTGGATGGCATCACCAACTCAACGGACATGAGTTTGGGTCAACTCCAGGAGTTGGTGATGGGCAGGGAGGTCTGAAGTGCTGCACTTCATGGGGTTGCAAAGAGTAGGAAACGACTGAGCGACTGAACTGAACTGAACCACTAAATTACTGAAATAATTTTTGTATAAACTTCTTCTCATCCCCATATTCTCCAACCTCTTCCTGTTTTGCTGATTTCTAGGACTTAAATAAGTTTATCTCATTTCCATATCCTTTTTTTTTTTTTTTTGAAATGGTCTTTTTGATCTTAATTCTGCCATCCTCCCTGCTTCAGGTCAGCTTAAATTTGATCAGAAGCCTTCTCCTAAACTAGATAAAATGTTAGAAAAAGACTAAATACAAGACTCTGAACTAGGTACCAGACACTGCTATTCAAAAATGCAAGTAATCCATTGGTCAATCATATGTTAGGTACAAAGGTGATCACCTAGCCTACATAAATTATGAGGAGCAGGTTTACTCAAATCTACTTATATTACATCTGTCCCAATGAGCCAAGAAAAGGAAGATAAAGTCCATAATCCAGCTAGCCAAAATATCTGACTAAATTCTCACTTGATACCATTCAGAATAGGTTTCAGAATTTGCCTTTCCTTTTTGAAAACTAGCATATCTGTTGCTGTTCAGTTACTCAGTCATGTCTGAGTCTGTCTTTCATCATCTTCCAGAGCCTGCTCAAACTCATGTCCATTGAGTCGGTGATACTATCCAACCATCTTATCCTCTGTTGTCCCCTTCTCCTACCTTCAATCTTTCCCAGCATCATGGTCTTTTCTAATGAGTCAGCTCTTCACATCAGATGGCCAAAGTATTGGAGCTTCAGCATCAGCCTTTCCAATGAATATTCAGGATGATTTCCTTTAGGATTGACTCCTGGTTTGATCTCCTTGCAGCCCAAGGGACTCTCAAGTGTCTTCTCCAACACCACAGTTCAAAAGCATCAGTTATTCAGCACTCAGCCTTCTTTATGATCCACCTCTCACATCCACACATGATTATTGAAAAAACCTTAGCTTTGACTGGATTGACCCTTGTCAGAAAAGTAATGTCTCTGCTTTTTAATATGCTGTCTAGCATATTTGTATGCTAGATACAATTCTAACTTTTCTCCAATTCTCAATGATTTGGCAAAGTTTGCAGCATTTCTGCTATCTTGCCTCCATGTCCTCTTAATATCATGGGTTTCTTCACTTGGAACAACCATTTCTTCATTCTTTCCCTGAATGACATTTTTTTCGTGCTGTATCAGGAGCGTTTATCATCATATTTTAAACCACTATACTCATCCTGAAGAAAAATAGAGATGCCTTCCATTAAATGTCTTGCTCTGAATCAGGGATCCTGAATCTTAGAACTATTGAATCAAATCATTCTTTCTGGGAAGATGCCCCATGCAATAGAAGATGTTTAGCAATATTCCTGGTCTCCAGGTACTAGATACCCGTAACTACACCCCTCTCCCAAACGACTACAATCAAAAATGTCTCCAGATGTTGCCAAATGGCACAAGTTGGGGGTGGCAGGGTGATGTGGAATCACTTCAGTTAAAAGCTACTAATCTGAACATAAACAAATTTAAAAGAATGATCTTTTTGTCTGTTTTTCTCCCTAATGTGCACTTTTTATTTAATTCCATTCAGACTAATTCAGTCAATGAACAACATATAATTAAATTAGTGAAATATTCTTAGAATTATTGTTTTCTTTTTCTTTTTTTTTTTTTAAACTGGTTATGGCTTTAGAGCAGAAAATGAGAAGGCAAGTGTTACACATCCAAATTGATAGAAAAACTTAAGGGCTAAGAAGTATCAATCGTGTTTTAATTAGGGCTGCAGCAACAGATATCATACACTGCAAGACTTAAACAGCAAATGTTTATTACTCACAGTTCTGGAAGCTGAAATGTCCAAGATTTAGGTACCAGTCAATTGAGTTAATGTGAGAATCTTCTTCCTGGCTTGCACAAAGGCGACTTTTAGCTGTCTTCTCTTATGTGGAGAGACAGAGATCATCTGTCCCAGGTCTCTTCTTAGAAGAACATTAATCCCATTCATCAGCCCTCCACCTTCATTACCTCCCAAATGCTCTACCACCACATACCTTCAAATACCATTATAATAGCATTTAAGGCTTCAACATAGGAACTTTGGAAGGGAATACACATGTTTAATACATCAGTTCAAATCAGTTTCTCAGTCGTGTTCGACTCTTTGCAGCCCCATGAATCACAGCATGCCAGGCTTCCCTGTCCATCACCAACTCTCGGAGTTCACTCAGACTCACGTTCATCAAGTCGGTGATGCCATCCAGCCATCTCATCCTCTGTCGTCCCCTTCTCCTCCTGCCTCCATTCCCTCCCAGCATCAGGGTCTTTTCCAATAAGTCAACTCTTTGCATGAGGTGGCCAAAGTATTGGAGTTTCAGCTTTAGCATCAGTCCTTCCAATGAACACCCAGGAATGATCTCCTTTAGGATGGACTGGTTGGATCTCCTTGTAGTCCAAGGGAATCTCAAGAGTCTTCTCCAACACCACAGTTCAAAAGCATCAATTCTTCGATGCTCAGCTTTCTTCACAGTCCAACTCTCACGTCCCTACATGACCACTGGAAAAACCATAGCCTTGACTAGATGGACCTTTGTTGGCAAAGTAATGTCTATGCTTTTAATATGCTATCTAGGTTGGTCATAACTTTCCTTTCAAAGAGTGTCTTTTAATTTCATGGCTGCAATCACCATCTGCAGTGATTTTGGAGCCCAGAAAAATAAAGTCTGACACTGTTTCCACTGTTCCCCCATCTATTTCCCATGAACTGATGGGACCAGATGCTATGATCTTAGTTTTCTGAATGTTGAGCTTTAAGCCAAGTTTTTCACTCTCCTCTTTCACTTTCATCAAAAGGTCCTTCAGTTCTTCTTCACTTTATGCCATAAAGGTGATGTCATCTGCATATCTGAGGTTATTGACATATCTACCCGCAATCTTGATTCCAGCTTGTGCTTCTTCCAGCCCAACGTTTCTCATGATGTACTCTGCTGCTGCTGCTGCTAAGTCGCTTCTGTCATGTCTGACTCTGTGTGACCCCATAAACGACAGCTCATCAGGCTCCACCATCCCTAAGATTCTCCAGGCAAGAACACTGGAGTGGGTTGCCATTTCCTTCTCCAATGCATGAAAGTGAAAAGTGAAAGTGAAGTCACTCAGTCATGTCCAACTCTCAGCGACCCCATGGACTGCAACCCACCAGGCTCCTCCATCCACAGGATTTTCCAGGCAAGAGTACTGGAGTGGGGTGCCATTGCCTCCTCCCCATGATGTACTCTGCATATAAATTAAATAAGCAGGGTGACAATACACAGCCTTGACATACTCCTTTTCCTATTTGGAACCAGTCTGTTGTTCCATGTCCAGTTCTAACTGTTGCTTCCTGACCTGCATATAGGTTTCTCAAGAGGCAGGTCAGGTCATCTGGTATTCCCATCTCTTTCAGAATTTTCCAGTTTATTGTGATTTACACAGGCGAAGGCTTTGGCATGGTCAATAAAGCAGAAGTAAATGTCTTTCTGGAACTCTGTTGCTTTTTTGATGATCCAGTGGATGTTGGCAATTTGATCTCTGGTTCCTCTGCCTTTTCTAAAACCAGCTTGGACATCTGGAAGTTCACGGTTGATGTATTGCTTAAGCCTGGCTTGGAGAATTTTGAGCATTACTTTACTAGCATGTGAGATGAGTGCAATTGTGTGGTAGATAGTAAATAGAATAATCATAATAAAAAAAGACCAAGCTGTATTCTTGATAGTCACAAAAGGCTTTTAAAGATCACATAATTTGGAAGTTTCCATAAGCCTCTCTCTGGACCAACAACCTTCAGACTCTTCCCCTCTTTCAATCCCATGGTAGTTTATTTTGTTGTTGTTGTTATTGTTTTTCTCTTTACAGTACCATTCTATGAGGAAGGGCATTGGTTTTCCATGGATACAGAATGTCCCAAGGACCCAACAAGAGAGAATATATATCTCAATTGGAGCGTCTAATGCCCCCTGGTGGCAAGATAACCTATGTCTTTTGACCTGTATTTGAGGCTTATATTAATACTTAGAATTGGACTAATTTTCAGGGATGTTTTATGTCAACATTGTCAGTGAGGCTGCAGAAGGATGGTATATTTTTTCTTCCAAGAAAAAAGATCAAGCTGAAGTGAGGCATTGCTTGTTTTGGCAAAAGGTCACACTGATTTTCTTCAGTTAGATATGTGATGTTTAACATGTTCATGTTTTTAAATTAAAAATAAAGTTAAGGTCCAGTTTTGATCCAATGTCTGTGTTCTCATTTTTTAATTAAAAAATTAAAAATATACTCATGAGAACAAACAGGAAATTCACTTGTCTCATTAGATCACCTCTCTTTCAAAACAAACAAACAAATAAGAAGAGATGTTCTAGTAAACTAAGAAAAAAATCAAGGCTGCTGCTCCATTTGTGGTAAAGCTGAGGGCATCAAATGTTAGATTTGGTAACAAATTATTTAAGAGCTGACAACAAACTGACTCCTTTTGTACTGTGCTATCATGGATTCTGCTTATGAAATAGAACTTGACATCTATATATGGTAGGTTAATGTGGGAGGAAAAAACTCCTTGTTTTGGAAGATTTTAATTTTTTGTGGCTTCTGGTCATTTTATTTTTTTAATTTTTTTATAGTTTTTTTCTTTTTTTTAATTTAATTTAATTTTTTAACTTTACAGTATTGTATTGGTTTTGCCATATATCAAAATGAATCCACCACAGGTATACATGTGTTCACAAAAGAAAGAAAATTTAAAAATCAGGGTAAACGTCCTTTCTGAATTAAATACTTTATTCTGAGTCAGTGCCTGCCAAAATTGATTTTCAGTGGCATGCAGCATTTTTTGGTGAAGAGAGGGTAGGGTTCTGAATGGATTTAGCATTGTTTGAAAGTTTATTTCAGATAAACCATGATACTTGGAGCATAACTTTGATTCATGGTGCTTTAATACATTGATCTATAAAATAAAAATGAATCAGCCTTAAGCTTTCTATGTTCAAAGATGCATGTTAGGCACTGGGAAATAACCTTGACAATGATCCCTCCCTTCAGAAATATGACAAAGGCTTTTGTTATAAATGACAAGTGTTCTCTTTAGGGAATTTCTTCTCAGAAACAAATCCATCCCATTGGGAGGTGGCCTGTCAGAGGTAAACTTTGAGTTGACCTAAAAGAGCTAATTCACTATAATTCTAGATTGGACAAGAAGCACTGTGGCAACACGGAAGAAAGACATTGTATAAATCCAAATAATGAATATGATTATGAACCAGATTAGAACTATACAAACATTCCTCTTTCACAAAGGCAGAGTTTTGATGTGTCAAACCCCAGCTCTTTCTTTGCCAGAGGATAATTCAATGAATACTGACACCAGAAGCCTCTGATTGCAAGTGCATGAAACCTTGGTTTCTAAATCCCTTAAATAAATGTCACACCCTGGCACAAGTGTTGGCTGGCTTTGAGACACCGAGGTCTATTGAGTTCAAGGTGCAATGGAGATCCCACCCTGCAAGGTGCATTGGGATTCCATAAACCAATTGCCTCATCCAGACTCAAGAGTTTAGAGGAAAATTGGCAAGCATCAAAGCAGGTGCAATTCTATCCTTCTGATGTCTATGGACTAGGGTGGGGCGACAATGCTATAGAGTGTTCTTTTGTATAACTTTTATGGGTCTGGAAGTACTCTTTACAAGCATCTTTCCCATCCCAAGGCATGTATAGGCTCACACACTAAACAGTGATGCTATTTAGTCTTCTGTCTTCCATTCCATATATTATGGGTATGTTTAAGTCATAGGAAAAATCTGTGCAAAAGAGATACATAGACTAGAAATGATGAAATCTGGGGTTGAAGTTTTAAAGTAAAAGCTAAAGAAATGAACACCTGGAGATCAGAAGACCATCTACCTTTAAAAAACAGCCTATTCAGGAAAGGGGATGTTGAGTTCAGGGTACTAATTTGACTTTTTTTAAGGTTATCAAGCAAGAGTTGAGTCCATTTTCAGTACCATTTTTTTTGCACAAACTGGTCCAAAATAAATAACCAGCACAGCTGTGGTGCAGGAAACCTCCTGTGTAAATTATTTTCATGTGTTTGGCTTTTTAAAATGAATCTCAGTCAATCTTTCCATGGATTTTGGTCCACGTTAGTCCACATATAATTGTATTTTTCTGAAAAGTTAAGGGAAGTAACTATCTCCCAGGCACCATCTCTATTATGGCCTCTTTTGTTGTTGCTGTTGTTTGATTTGTTTTGGTTTGTTTGTTTTCAGATTGAGTTTGAAGCTCAGCATATATATTCTTACTACTCCTAATACACTGTGGAAGTTGGTTTGGTTTGAAGCAATGCAACTGATTAAATATGGGAAGTTTACCACCTCGCCCACTCTGTCTCCCTCTACCTCCTCTCCAGAACACTCAGATTCTTGGCTTTACTATTTATAGTCACAGGGAAGCTCTTGCTTCTCCCACCCACCATTGCTCCAATTTGAAACACATGCAGGGGAAGAGAGGAAGGGGAGTTTGTGGGAGGAGAGGTGGAAGTACCACACCCACTGTGAAGCCACCATTCCATCCTGTTTGCATGTGGTTAAACACCCAAAAAGAGAGGGAGTTTGCTGGGATTCTTTACAGTACATCCATACTTACTGGTCCAAAAACACTTTGGTTTCTTATTATCTGACTCATTCTGACTTTAGCATAGATCAGTTTCTTGATCATGATAGAGGAAAAACCAATAAAGGGAAATCTCTCAAGGCATAACTCCCAATGCTTAAAATAAAAAGTAGAGGAAGGGAAAAACAGAACATTTTTTCATCATTTTCTCAGGAGTTATCACATTCTCAAAGTCCTGCACCTCACCCCATGGAAGACCTGATACCTAAAGGTGGTACCTCATAGCAAACACCACACACAGAGTACACACACACACGGACGCACACACACACACTCACCTGAAAAGGGAAGAAAATCAGATGGTTCATACTTTAAGGCCACTTGCACATTTTTCTGGAAGGTGAGAAGATGGGAAATCAGAGGAAAAGTTTATAACAGTATTTTGGCAATCTCCCCACTCTATAAACTCTATCCATAGGCAATTGTTGGCTTGTGCCAATTTTGCTTAACTAAAAATGACTCATATTAAATAGTAAGGGTGGATGTTTGGTGATGGCTAATCCTGTGTTCTTTTTACCTTTTAACAGAGGATAAAGATATCTCTCAGGCTACCTTTGTGTTATGTACCTTCAACAGTTGTTCTGGCTTCCTTCATATCTTTTGTTTCCATGAGACTTTGAAGTTTTTCACCTACCTCTATGACTTTTTCTTCACATAAGTGACTGAAGTAAGAATCATGTATATAAAAATCTAAAAACAAAATCAAATAATTGGTGATCATTATTGCCCCTGACAGCAGGTTAAAAATGGGGGAGGATGATGATGTTTGCTATCAAAATGAGGGGCAGAAATCTGGGGTCAAATTGAACTGGGTTTAAATTCTGAGTCTTCTCATTCCTAGTTATGCAACCTTAGGCCAGTTGTTTCTATAGTCTTCCTAAGGCTCAGGTTCCTTGCCTATGCAATAGTATTGATAAGAGTGTGTACCTCAGAGGAGATACATAGGAATTAAATCATATAAAGACATCACCACAAAACTGACATTTTAGGTTTCAATTTAAGGGGTGAGAATAAACCATGCAACTGTAAACTGTGAACAGTTTCTTCAACTTCATTCTTTTAAATCAAGGTGTTCTTGAATTTGGAACTTCTCCAGGGGTCCAGTGGTTAGTACTCTGTGCTTCCACTGTAGGGGACATGGGTTTGATTCGTGATCAGGGAGCTAAGATCCTCCATGTTGTGTGGTATATATATATATATATATATATATATATATATATATACACATATATATATATTTTTTTTTATTCTTGAATTCATTGTAGCGATTTAGTGATGGTATAAATGTCCATATTGTACTCCACTCGCAAAATCTGTCATGCAAAGCAAAATTAACAAATATTAGTAAGTATTCTATATTCCAGTATACTTTTTAGGAGAGAGCATAGTTGAAAACATATAGCCAACCAATTAACCTTATCCAAAAATAAGAAGGACAAAAATACCATCTGTATTTCTGTTTATTAGTAGCTACTACTGAGACAAAGAGCCCTCTTCTGGAGTTTGGATGACTGTTAACAGGAAGCCCAAGCCAATCCTCAAAAATGTCAAACCACAAGGGAGTTTCCAAAGTTGATTGATAACAGCTGATCACATATCCCACCCATCCATGCCCTCCTCCTCCCACCCATACACCAGAAAGAAAGGAAGGAAAAGTAAGCACAAAACCCAAATTTTATCACTGAACATGCATTTGTCAACTTCATTGTGCTACCTTCTCCTCCTCTAAGACCCATTGGAGTGCTATTATATCTGTTAATGCTCCAAGCACTCCCAAAATGTGAACTCTAAGAGCATATCACACAACAAAGCTGGAGGACTGAACTATATCTTCTGAGGAAGAAACAGCAAATTGAATTCTAATCTTTAGCTTAGTTTTAATTTCTGCTGAAAAGTGTTTCTTAAAGTTCTGTTTTAACATTTGCTCATGGTTTTTTAAGTATGGCCAAAAATATACCATCCATTGTTTTACTTGATGAACAAAGAAAATAAATTCCTGGGGAAAAAATAAATTCAGAGGGTCATGGTCATTTTTAGCAATAGTCAGTAGTCTTAAGAAAAATTGCAATTTTAGACTATTTTACAAAAGTCATGGTATTTTGGCCCTGAAGTTACAGGTTCAAAATGATAGACATCTGAAATCACATTCCCAAATTTATTTCATTTAGCTATTTCCTTGAATATTAAATCAGCATCAAGAGACATATTACTAAAAGTGATGGATTGACCAGTTGAGGGAAGTCAAGAATAGGTTTTTTGTTTGGTTGGTTGGTTTTCCCACAAAACAGTGCATCTCCCTTGCTTCACCTATCATCAGGATGTTTTCAGGGTATATACCAATCTACAACGCAGTTCTTCAAAATGGTCATATAAGAGCCATTTAAAAACCCCTTCTCTCATAAAATGAACTTGCAGTGGAACATTTTGTGCTCACCTTTTACCTTACATATTTCCCAACCCTGTATATTTGAGCATGTTCAACTGTTCGTTGCCTGCCTATGCTTGTGCCAGTAATTTGATGGGATGTCCTATAGAACCATTTGATAAAATAATGCTTTCTGATTGCTTTGCGGGAGACACCACCAGTGATCCTCTTATCACACTGAGAAATACTGGTCTAGCCTCACACAGTTTTAGAACAGTTTCTTCTCACTATTTAGAAGTTTAAAAGCAACACCAAACAACTACTTTAAACTTTTTTTATTAGACTAACTTTTTATTCTATACATGTCTGTACTCTTTGACATTTTAAAAATATGCAATTATAATTAATACTTTAATTAAAAATGTGTAACATTATTACAAATACTATTATTATATGATCTATGAAAGTACATTTTATATAATTTAAAGTATGAATGAAGGGCTTCCCTGGTGGTTCAGTAGTAAAGAATCTGCCTGTCAACGCAGGAGACAGTTTTGATCCCTGAGGCAGGAATTTCCCACATGTCGTGGAGCATCTAAGCCTGTGAGCCGCAACTGTGGAGCCTGTACTCTAGAGCCCATGCTCCACAATGGGAGAAACCAGCACAGTGAGAAGCCTGTGCAAACAACTAGAGAGTAGCCCCCACTTACCACAGCTGGAAAAAAGCCCATGCAGCACCAAAGACCCAAAACAGACAAAAATAAATAAATGAATAAATACAACTCCCTTCTCTCTAAACAAGTAGAAGACGGTACATAATGAAACATAGAGAGGGGAGAGCTTGTAGTTATATATATATATATATATATATCAATGAAGGGTGTGTATGTGAATGTTGGAAATACTTTGGGAAGGGGAACAGTTTGGTTCCTAGCTATATCACTTTCTGCTTATATGATCTCTTGCAATTAATTCAAGTGAGTATATTTTACTCTTTGCTCATTTGTAAAAAATATTTGGTAATGGGTAAATTTGTTATGGGCATGATAAAAGACAGAAACAGTAGAGACATCATAGATGCTGAAGGGATCAAGAAGATATGGAAAGAATACAAGGAGGAACTGTTCAAAAAAATCTTAATTACTACAATGGTGTATGGTCAGTCACCTAGACCCAGACAGTCTGGTGTGTGAAGTCAAGCGGGCCTTAGGAAGCACTGGTGGATGCTAGTGGATGCAATGAAATTCCAATAGAGCTACTCAAAACCCTGAAGGATGATGCCATCAAGGTGGTGCACTCAATATATCAGCAAATCTGGAAGACCCAGCAGTAGCCACAGAACTGAAAAAGCTCAATCCTCATGCCAATTCCCAAGTAGGGTAGTATTAAAGAATGCACTAACCATTGGACAATTGCACGCATCTCCTATGCTAGTAAGGTCATGCTTACAATCTTGCATGCTAGGCTTCAGCATTATGTGAACCAAGCACTTCCAGATGTTCAAGCTGGGTTTAGAAAAGGAAGAGAACCAGGGATCAAATTGCCAGCCTTTGCTGGATCATAAAGAAGGCAAAGGAATTCCAGAAAAACAGCTACCTCTGTTTCAAGGACTATGCTAAAGCCATTGACTGTGAATCATAACAAACTGTGGAAAGCTCTTAGATGGGAATACCAGACCATCTTACCTGTCTCCTGAGAAACCTGTATGCAGATCAAGAAGCAATAGTTAAGACCTTGTATGGAACAAGTGATTGAGAAAGGAGTATGACTGGGCTGTCTGCTGTCACCTTGCTTGTTTAATCTATACAATCAGCACATCATGAGAAATGCCAGGCTGAATGAGTTACAAGCTGGAATCAAGATAGGCGGGAGAAACATCAACAACCCTGGGTATGCAGATGATACCACTCTAATGGCAGAAAGCAAAGAGGAACTAAAGAGCCTCTTGATGAGGGTGAAAGAGGAGAGTGAAAGAGCAGACCTAAAACTAAATATTAAAGAAACTAAGGTTATGGCATTCCGCACCATTACTTCATGGTGCATAGAAGTAGTGACAGATTTCCTCTTCTTGGGCTCTAAAATCACTGCGACTGTTAAGTGCAGCTATGAAATCAGAAGACGATTACTTCTTGGCAGAAAAACTATGACAAACCTAGACAGTGTGTTGAAAAGCAGAGACATTACTCTGCTGAGAAATGTCCATATTGTCAAGGCTATTGTCTTCCCAGTGATCAAGTGCGGTTGTGAGAGGTGGACTGTAAAAAAAAAAAGGCAGAACACCAAAGAATTGATGCCTTCGAACTGTGGTGCTGGAGAAGACTCCTGAAAGTCCCTTGGACAGCAAGATCAAACCAGTCAGTCTTAAGGGAGATCAACCCTGAATATTCATTGGAACGACTGATGCTGAGGCTCCAGTATTTTGGTTACCTGATGAGAACAGCTGACTCATTGGAAAAGTCCCTGAGGCTGGGAAAGACTGAGAGCAGAAGCAGAAGAGGATGTCAGAGGATGAGATGGCTGGATGGCATCACTGATGCAATAGACATGAACTTGGGCAAACATCGGGAGATGGTGAGGGACAGGGGTGCTGCAGTCCATGGGGTCACAAACAGTTGGACTTGACTGGGTGATGGAAAAACAACAACAACTTCGTTATAACAATTAGTGCACGTAAAAACAATGCACTTCTGGTTTATGTTGCGTAGTCATCCACAGACATTATTTTTCTACTATAAAGCACCTTTTACCTGGTGGCCTATCATACCCTAATAGCCACCTACATAGTGATTGCTTTTTTAATTCAATGCAAAATTGGCTAGTCCATCAACTGAAACCACAGTATAGACTCATCAGCCATTTTCAACCTTTGCTTTGCTTTGCAGTTCTCCAAAGACTGGTAACAGCTTTGAGTGATGTAGTCCACAGGTATGGTCAGGACTTTTGTAGATCATTTTTGTTGGATAAGAAAGCCTTTATTACTGTTACTTGTTTTTCTGTCTGGTCTGTAAATAGAACCAAAGCTGTTCAACCTTGGAGACTTGTTCTAGTGCACTCATGTCCTTCTAAATTAAATTAAAAACAAACAATAATGATCAAAATATCTATAATTGAGTTTTAAATGGCTAATTTCTAATAATATTCACAAATAAAAATACATTATACAGAGTGAAGTAAGCCAGAAGGAAAAACACCAATACAGTATACTAACGCATATATATGGAATTTAGAAAGATGGTAACAATAACCATATATACGAGACAGCAAAAGAGACACTGATGTATAGAACAGTCTTATGGACTCTGTGGGAGAGGGAGAGGGTGGGAAGATTTGGGAGAATGGCATTGAAACATGTAAAATATCATGTATGAAACGAGATGCCAGTCCAGGTTCGATGCACGATACTGGATGCTTGGGGCTAGAGCACTGGGATGACCCAGAGGGAGGGTATGGGGAGGGAGGAGGGAGGAGGGTTCAGGATGGAAAACACATGTATACCTGTGGCGGATTCATTTTGATATTTGGCAAAACTAATACAATTATGTAAAGTTTAAAAATAAAATTAAAAAACAAAAAAAAAATACAGTGTATCCTGTATGTTGTAACAGATTCACCCAATAATCATTTTTGTTAATATCCAGAAAGCCTAGTTCATGCTAGTATTATGAATTTATGCTTTTATGAACAATACTTTTTCTATACGGTCACTCTCTAAGTTATTTTCATGACTAGTTATTAGACCTCACTATATACTGCAAATAAATTAAAGTGTTCTCTGAAATATATCATTAGGCAAAGATTTTGGAGAAACAATTAAATGGAATATCTTGGCAGGTGGCTATGTTTCTTCAGTGAAGGCTGAGCAAGAGCATGTCTAGATGAATTAATAAGTTTCACCCAATAAACAAGGGTTCATGCACAATTTAATACTTAATTAGAAAGGCCACAATTAAGCTGTGAACATGTCTGAAACTTTGATATGCATTAACTTGGAAGGGAGAAGAAAAATCTCTAGACATTCAAAGAGAAAAAGTATTCAATAGTACAACAACAGGAAAGTGGAGATCCCATCAAGAAAAAAATGAAAGACAGTTGTCCTTAGTCGGAACCTCAGAGGAAAGAGCCTCAGATATGAATAATTGTAATAATTGTATGATTTTTTCAATAGGCATTTTCAAATGATTAAGTTCTTTTGAAGGTGCCAAATTATTTGTGTGGCATTTTTGTTTTGTTTGCAACATAATTAGCATCTAAGTACTGCTCTATCTACCTGTCAGGCAAATTGATATTTTGCCTAATGTAACATATCCTCTTTTTCTAAAGCTTCTTTAAATATAAGAAAACATAAACTATGCCTAAAACTTATACTGAGATTCTTAAGAGGATATTCTCATGGAAATGTGTCTGTATTGCAAGTAGTACAAGGATAAATGGGCTCCCAATTTGTCCTCAAAGTCTAAAGCAGACATTGACATCTATTTATGACTTGGTAACTTTTTTGCTAGTATTATGAATTTATGCTTATGATTTTTGCCTTCCAAATTCTCTCTCTCATATATATAATTGTCTGTTATGTATGTTATATAACACATGTGTTAAGTCACTTCCCTTGAGCTTCCCTTGTGGCTCAGCTGGTAAAGAATCTGCCTGCAATGCGGGAGACCTGTGTTCAATCCCTGGGTTGGGAAGATCCCCTGGAGAAGGGAAAGGCTACCCACACCAGTATTCTGGCCTGGAGAATTCCATGGACTGTATAGTTCATAGGGTCAGAAAGAGTCAGGCACAACTGAGAGACTTTCACTTTAACTTTAAGTCATTTCAGTGTTGTCTGACTCTTTGAGACCCTATGGACTGTGTAGTCCACCAGGATCCTCTGTCCATGGATTCTCCAGGCAAGAATACTGGAGTGGGTTTTCATGCCATTCTCCAGGGGATCTTCCCAACCTAGGGACCAAACCCACATCTCTTAGGTTTCTTGCATTGGCAGGCATATTCTTTACCACTATTGCCACCTGGGAAACCCCACCACCTGGGAAGCCCTGCCACTTGGGAAGCCCCAAATAACACATATATCAGTTCAGTTCAGTTCAGTTCAGTCGCTCAGTCGTGTCCGACTCTTTGCAACCCCATGAATCGCAGCACGCCAAACCTCCCTGTCCATCACCAACTCCCAGAGTTCACTCAGACTCACGTCCATCGAGTTGGTGATGCCATCCAGCCATCTCATCCTCTGTCATCCCCTTCTCCTCCTGCCCCCAATCCCTCCCAGCATCAGAGTCTTTTCCAATGAGTCAACCCTTCACATGAGGTGGCCAAAGTATTGGAGTTTCAGCTTTAGCATCATTCCTTCCAAAGAAATCCCAGGGCTGATCTCCTTCAGAACGGACTGGTTGGATCTCCTTGCAATCCAAGGGACTCGCAAGAGTCTTCTCCAACACCACAGTTCAAAAGCATCAATTCTTCTGCGCTCAGCTTTCTTCACAATCCAACTCACATCCATACATGACCACTGGAAAAACCATAGCCTTGACTAGACAGACCTTTGTTGACAGTCATATCTCTGCTTTTGAATATGGTATCTAGGTTGGTCATAAGTTTCCTTCCAAAGAGTAAGTGTCTTTTAATTTCATGGCTGCAATCACCATCTGCAGTGATTTTGGAGCCCCCAAAAATAAAGTCTGACACTGTTTCCACTGTTTCCCCATCTATTTCCCATGAAGTGATGGGACCAGCTGCCATGATCTTAGTTTTCTGAATGTTGAGCTTTAAGCCAACTTTTTCATTCTCCTCTTTCACTTTCACCAAGAGGCTTTTTAGTTCCTCTTCACTTTCTGCCATAAGTGATGTCATCTGCATATCTGAGGTTATTGACATTTCTCCCAGCAATCTTGACTCCAGCTTGTGCTTCTTCCAGCCCAGCTTTTCTCAGGATGTACTCTGCATATAAGTTAAGTAAGCAGGGTGACAATATACAGCCTTGATGTACTCCTTTTCCTATTTGGAACCAGTCTGTTGTTCCATGTCCAGTTCTAACTGTTGCTTCCTGACCTGCATATAGGTTTCTCAAGAGGCAGGTCAGGTGGTCTGGTATTCCCATCTCTTTCAGAATTTTCCACAGTTTATTGTGATCTACACAGTCAAAGGCTTTGGCATGGTCAATAAAGCAGAATTATATATTTTTCTGGAAATCTCTTGCTTTTTTGATGACCCAGCGAATGTTGGCAATTTGATCTCTGGTTCCTCTGCCTTTTCTAAAACCAGCTTGAACATCTGGAAGTTCATGGTTCACATATTGCTGAAGCCTGGCTTGGAGAATTTTGAGCATTACTTTACTAGCATGTGAGATACGTGCAATTGTGTGGTAGTTTGAACATTCTTTGGCATTGCCTTTCTTTGGGATTGGAATGAAAACTGACCTTTTCCAGTCCTCTGGCCACTGCTGAGTTTTCCAAATTTGCTGGCATACTGAGTGTGGCACTTTCACAGCATAAATATACCCTTTTATAATGCACTTGTTTTTATGCTTAAAACTTTAAAAATAATGCACATTACTGATATATATAAACTCTCAATTTCCCTATGCATTAGTTATGCTTTTGGAAGATGATAAAAATTAATAAAAGTGAAATTATTTTAATTGTTAGTCATTACTTATGTGGCATAAAACCCAGCATATCACATGAGTTCACTGAGTGCTCTACACAGTAAGTAGTATTTTTCAGAATCCATTCTAGCTTCCAATGTGCATTAAATGCTGCCCACACAAAGCTGAAGAGTTGTTGTGCCTCTAGTAGACTGGGATTTAGGAGCTGAGAAGAAACAAGTGAATGATTAATATCTCCTCTGATTATAAAATAAATGAAGTTATTAATTTTCATTTCTGAGCTTAAGTGGTAGCCCTTCACAATCCTGGGGAGATGAAACTGACTTGAGTCTCACATTTTATGTAGATTGATTCAGGTCTCAACAGATTAATGTAAAAGACTTATTTTTCTTTAAAATCGAAATTGCCTTCTGCTCAGTGAGACCAGTTCTTCCCCAATACACATTCATACTCACATAGCCACAATTTTCTAGCACTTGAAAGACTGCAACAAAGTATTCTAGGTGGGATAAAAATTAATAAACTGGGGTTTGTTTCAATAAGCTGTTTTTTCCTCACTCTCCCCATAAAGATCTATAAGATTAGTTGCTTATTCTCAATGGGTTTCCCTGGTAGATCAGTTGGTAAAGAATCCACCTGCAAGGAAGCAGACCCCTGTTCAATTCCTGGGTCAGGAAGATCCACTGGAGAAGGGATAGGCTACACACCCCAGTATTCTTGGGATTTCCTTATGATTTAGCTGGTTAAGAATCTGCCTACAATACAGGAGACCTGGGTTCAATCCCTGGGTTGGGAACATCCTCTGGAGAAAGGAAAGGCTACCCACTCCAGTATTCTGGATACAAATGAATAAACTGGGGTTTGCTTCAATAAGCTCTTTTTTTTCCCTCACTCTCCCCATAGAGATCTACAAGGTTAGTTGCTTATTTTCTGGGTGAGTGTCTATTCAAAGGGAATACAAGTTGAAAGTTAAAAGAATAGCTAGAGAAAAAGGCAAATGTTTGGAACAAGCCTGATTGGTGAGTCTCAGAAATCTTTTGATCTTATAAAAGTGGTGGTAACAATTTTGTTTATAGCAAGCATGAGACTAAGACACAGGAAAGGAAAGCATCCTTAAAAGATGAGACCGGTCAGTTGAAGAATGGCCGACCATGTTCTGTTAAGAGTCCTGCTCCTGTTCTAGCCCAAATTCACTAGTTCACATTATCTGACACAGAAAAGTGTTCTGAGCTAATGAACAAGCTAAAGCATGGAAACTTTTATAAATACAGTTTTGTTATTTTTTTAAAGCACTATTAATAACCGAACTCAAATAATCAAAAAGGTTGCCTACTAATTATCCTAATTTAAGTAAGAGCAGTTACTAATCATTCTAACATGTAAAGTGGTGCCTCAGAGTATGTGACTGTGTTTGAAAATGATTTGTTCTCATCCCCTGGTTCATTAGTTGTTGAATTCTATTTCACTGATTCTTAATAAGTTAATGGAAAGCCAATCTCTTATCAAATATTGGAGGTGGAGAGATTTACAGTGACTCCTTTAACCTTCTCTTTTGTACTTCTAGTTAGCTAAAATAATTGAAAATCTTTCAAAGTCCAATTGTTACACATTTAACATTTAAATCTTTTGAAAGTATAAAATTGGTTACACCTTCAAAATAGAGCAGATGATTCTGAATCATGGAGTGAAATTAAGCCCTTGGCATGGGTTTGGCTGTTTAGCCCTGGTCCCTAAGTCTATTCCACATTTGTGCATCAATAACAGTTTGAAAATCAATCAACCAGTCTAGAAGTATCTGAAATGCATTTATTTATTCAACAAATATTTTTAAAGCACATACCATGCCAGTACTAGACAATGGGATTTTTTAAAGGAATGTGTTTAAAATCGTGTCTGTGTGTGTCCCTGTGTATGTAAGATGGTAGGTGTGCAGACCTATAAGCCCTGGCTATGGTATGACAAGTACTTGAACAGATGCATTTTAGGGTCTCAACAAAAGTAGATATAATTCTCTGAATTAACAATGTCAAGCTTTCCTACAAGAACCACCCATGACACACATGTGGCTATGCATCCCCAGCAACGCTCACTCTTTCATCTTTCATTTACCATTCATTCAACTGGGGAGGGGTTTGGGGATGAGCTAGGTAGAAACTTTTTATTATTTATTTTGAGTCATAAAAGAGACAGGAGAACAAGGGCAAGACCAGGAGGACCCAACCCTTCTAAGTAACATATTGGGAGTTGGCTTTCCACTTGGCTAAGTGAGCTCTTCATGGGTGAATTCTGAGACCTGATCTCTCTTCAACCTTAATCTCTGAAAAGCAATCAATCCTGTTCCTATATGAGACATTGGACTGGAACATAAAAGAACAGCACATCCTTGGCAGGAAATCAGAAATTAGGAAAAACCCTAAGAGTCCAAAGTCATGTCTGTAGGTCAACTGATAGATCTTTTGTGGTGGAAACCACTGGTAGGGAATGGTATGGCTGTGGGTAGAAATGGCCTTCAAGAAGGGCTGAATTCTTTGCAGCCTATATACAGCAAGCTGTGCTTCTACCCCAAGGTCGAAGCATACTAGTGGTTGATGTTACAACCACTAGTATGCTACTGGTTGTAACATCATTAATAGTTTCTGCCATAAGACCTCTGTAGTTCAGGAAATCTGATTTGGAGCAGATGAAATTGAAGAGAAACATTTTCAAAGTCAAATGAGTTGTGATAGACATTTTTGGTCAGTGAGAGGAAAAAGTCCGTTAAAAACATATGACCAAATAAATCTTTTTTCATGATAATCAGCTGCTTAAGTTAAATAGAGTTTAATGTTACTTTTTAACTTAAAAAGTCATCTGTCATGTAGAAAGTATCATCAGCAGATAATGTGATGCAGATACTATTGCTTGGCTTTCCCTTTCATATCTACTTAGGCTGCAAATAAATGCTATTTTTTTTCTTTAAATTAGAAAACTAATTCCCTCCAACTTGTACTCAATACATTTTCAACCTGTCAAAGACATGAATGACTAGGGACTCTCTCTCTGAAATTACACAGATTTTCAGAGTTAGTTAAACAATAAATCAATGCCAGATTGTTATTTCTATGATGACAGAGAACTTGGAAGTGAATACAGTGATCTGGAAGGAAAAAGAAACACTCTTTTGATTTCAATTGATTCATCAATGAAGTGGGTGAGCAAGGACTCAAGCATAAAGCCCAGGAAGTAAAGGATTGGGAAAAGAGATTTGGTCTTGATTTGGTCTTGAAATATGAAAGGTCTTGCCTCATGCTGTTGACCTATGGACAGCTTGAAGTGAAGGTAATGAGTACTCTTGACTCTGTGGTGTTAGTGTAAACAATCTCATGGGCTCAAGTATCAGCCACTTAAATAAACCAGGAGACAGAGGAAGTGATGTTTATGGGCTAGAGATCTGGACTGCTTCTTAAACAACATGAGTACACAGATAATGAAAAGCTGATATAATGAAAAGAAAACAAGAAGGAATGGCATGGGGTCAACTTGAGGGGAGGGGTTAGAAATCCTGAAATCTAGTTCTGTGATAGAAAAAATAGAGAATTTTATGCCCTTGAGACCAATTGATGTCTTACCTTAAAAAGTTAGTGTTTCATTGTTTACCTCATATTGCCAAAGATCCTTTTCTTTTTTTTGTAAGACACTTTTCTTTCAAAAGTTACAATCAATTTTATTTATCCCTGCAAATAAAAGGAAGTCATATTGAAAATCTCTTGTACTAAAGCAAACTTTAAAAACAATTTACTTTTCAAATATTAAAACCATTATGATGTTTATGTTTACTAGATTTAATATAAAATTTTAAAATTTTAAGAAAAAACTACACTAAGAAAGAAAACGATATACTTAGAAATATCCTTAGTATCAAGGGTAACCTGGACTAGAATTTAAATATGCTGTTAGTTTCCTAAGTGAAGAAATACTGAAACATAAATGCACATTATTAAGTGAAAGAAGCTAATCTGGAAAGGCTATACTTTGATTCCAACTATATGACATTCTGGAAAAGGCAAAACTATGGACACAGTTAAAAAAAAACTCAGTGGTTACCAGAGTTGTAATCAAGTGGGAGAGACAAATAGGCAGATCACAGAGAATATTAGGGCAATGAAAATAATCTGCATGATATAATAATAATGGATATATATCATTATTGCTGTTTTTCAGTCACTCAGTTATGTCCAACTCTTTGCTACCTCATGGACTGCAGATGCCAGGCTTCCCTGTACTTCACTGTCTCCTGGAGTTTACTCAAACTCATGTTCATTGAGTCGGTGATGCTATCCAACCATTTCATCCTCTGTTGTCCCCTTCTTCTCCTGCCCTCAATCTTTCCCAGTATCAGGGTCTTTTCCAATGAGTTGGCTCCTCACATCAGGTAGCCAAAGTATTGGAGCTTCAGTTTCACATCAGTCCTTCCAATAAATATTCAGGGTTGATTTCCTTTAGGATTGACTGGTTTGATCTCCTTGCTGTCCAAGGAATTCTCAAGAGTCTTCTCCAGCACCAGAGTTCAAAAGCTTCAGTTCTTCAACATTCAGCCTTCTTTATGGTCCAACCCTCACATTCATACATTATACATTCCTCAAAATCAAAGAATATACAATATTCACCAAGAGTGAATCTTAAGACAGCTTATGGACTTTGAGTGATTATGATGTTTCAGCGTAGGATCATATTTGATTAAAAAAAAAAAAGTATCATTCTGGTGAGTGATGTTGGGGGAAGTTGTGTATGCGTAGGGGCAGGTAGTATATGAGAAACTGCTCTACCTTCCCCTCAGTTTTGCTGTAAGATTAAAACTGCTCTAAAAATAAAGTCTCTTAAAAAAAAACTCTAAATTTTTTTTAAAAGTCTCTAAATAAAGACTCTCAACAAACAAATAAATAAATGCAAAGAAGGTAGAGGGGAGCGAGCAAGAAGTACATTTGTGTAAGAACTATGGCTTTATTTCAATCCATGAAGAACCTTGCCAGATCCTCAGGGTAGATCAAAAATACACCATTCATATATATATTAAGAATGAGAGTCCAAGGCCTATTCTATTTTATCAATAAGCCTCTACAGTACACGTAATTTGGGGATTCATCCTTCCAGTTGGTATAATACAACTTGTAGTTATGGCCTTCTGCTTCTTAATTGGAGTGTCAATATTCTTTTCATAGGCAGGCTCTGAATTGAAAGTACACTTAAATTGAATCAGTCCACCTGCATAACTTGAGATCTGAGAGCTGAGGTATTTCTTCTCTTCCCTTTTCTACATGTCTAGTTCCTCAACATCCCTGTTTCCTGTCAGTTCAAATTGATCACCACTATAATCTAAATCACTGTCTTTGCATCACAACCAGCTTTCCCCCAGGGATTGTCTTGTTTCTGCAATGAGTGCTATCATTCTCCCTTACTAAGTCTGCCCTCCCCTAACCAGCACCAATAGCACATCAACAAATATTCTATTTAGTTCTACTTATACTTCTTTTGCTATGTCACCTATAGCTACCCTTCACATCCTGTTCCCAATACCATTACTGATCTCCATATAACTGATCTCTTCATCTCTAATTTCTCCAGCTCTTATTCTGTCTGAGACTCTCTTAGCAAATCATTCTTTCTGAATCATGGTTGAGATACGATATTTCTGTAGTTCTCCATTGCCTATGGACAAAACTGCAAAGCCTTTAACTACTTTTCCTCACCTGGTTTTTTATTATCACCTCCTTTTCCCCAACCCTCTAGTCTAGATTGCTGACACTTTCCTTCCCAAATACATTTTGTGTTTTTCCTCCCCTGTGCCGGGGTTTCAACTCCAAATACTTCCACTTGGAATGCACCTCTACTTCATGAAATCCAGGTCATTTTTAAGCCCCAATTCTAGTGTCTGCTTCTCCATGGAATTCTGCTTTGGTCACCAAGGCTGATCCCCCTTCTCAAGCCTACTAGTTAGTATTTTATCTGTATATTTCCTATGAGATTATCACATACCTGTCTCTATTATGTTTGCTTGTGAATGCATTTTATCACCCCTTCTCTTTAACCAGGTTGCAAGATAAGATCCTGTCTGATTCATTCACCTTGAAAGCCCTTCATAATGTTTAACACACAGTAGAAACACAGTAAATACTTGCTAAGCAAAGAACAAGCAGCTCCCTGGAAAGCCTAGAGTGTAAAGACCTTTTATAAATTTTCCATTACAGAGTAATCACTAAAACTCTGACCCCCTACTCATGAGATTTTAAAGAATATCACATAATGAAATGTCTCATTCATCCAAAGCTGCTACTATTGTCTTTTGAAACATAAATGTAAATCCCTCTTAGGAATAGATTTGGTAGATGTGATTAAAAGCAACTTTTAAAAGTGTGACACATAATCAAAACTCACTGTATGATTAAAAGGCACCAGCATTTTTTAAGTTAGCTCATTTTCTTACAACTTCAAATTAAATCTCAAAAGGGAGAAGAAAGTTCATGTTTGAATGGGTACATATAATTTAGTCTGAATACCAAAACACTGCTTGTAAAATAGACCATATCTAACAGAAAAATTGTGCTGCATCAATTAAGTTTAAATGGTATATTTCTTCAGTTAAACAATACTATTTTTATAAAATATAAACTTACAAACAGATTTTCAAAACTAACAAATTTAGAAAAGTTCATTTTAAAGATGTTCTCTCTGGGGTTGAAAGAAAATGTGAATCACTTCAGCAGATCATTAACTGTATTGCCTTAGAATGACAGAGCAATGATTTTCCATGAATCATCTTGAGGCTTCTGTTTTTTTCTGGAAATTAGAATAGAAAGATTTGAAAGTAAGTATTTGTGGAGATAGTGCTATCATTTATGTCAGTTTTTTTTGTTTTGTTTTGTTTGGTTGGTTTTATTAAAACCCCTCAGTGAAAGAGCAATCCAGTTTAAATAAATCACTTATAAAGAAAAAGGCACACTGAAAGTAAAATTGCTGTCTATGGTTTTCTAAAGGCTTGATCAAGGTTCAGAGGAAGGTTAACATAAGAGTCAAACTTCCATTAAGTTTTCAGCCTAATAAATCCATCTGGCATGTGGGAAAAGAGAAGTTCAGTGCAGTCTACCAGCCTCTATCTCTAATTATCTTACAAGAAGCTCCTTTTGTTTCTATGGTCCTCGTTTTGGATAAATGGTTCAAAAGGTAATGATGCCTCAATCTTCATAAATACATTCCTAGGTAGAGGCTTAAATACACATATTTCAACTGTGGCAAAAGTTCCTCAGATAGCAAATAACTATTTTAGGGACAATGCCTAAACCTCCATCTTGGTTCCACAACTTATTAGTTGTATAATATTCAGGAAGTCACCTGACATCTCTGCAGTACTATAAAATAGGGATAAGAATTGTTTCTACTGTATGAGGCTGTGATGAAGATTAAATGAAAAAATGCATGCTAAATGTATGGCACAAACTTTGAACCACCATACACACTCAGTCAACTGTTCTTGTTAGTGCTGCCATACTTAATGCCATGTTGTTGTTGTATTATTGTTACTGTTGTTGTGTGGTCAAACTCCTTTATCTTATAGAACAGCAGTCTAGAAGCATCACATAGCTAAAGCTTAATGACCAAGAGGGAGTGTGTTCTGATGTCACAGTGCTTGAGTTTGAATCCCAACCCTTCTGCCTACCAGGTGTGTGACCTTGCTTAACTTAATTAATATCAGTTTCCTAATTTGTAAAATAGGCATAATAGGATTTACCATCTCTTAGCATTGTTGCACAGAGGAAGTAAGTTAATTCATAAATAGCAACTAGAATAAGTGCTCAATTAAACACTGGCTATTATTATTAAACATCATTATGATTTCTATTACCACCATTGTTACTATGAGCAGACTTACACTGCATACTAGACTAGTGGTTAGAACTCTAGCTGTCATATGATAGGCACTGAATGAACATTAGTGAACGAAAGGTGGTCTGCAATTATAGAAACATGGATGGACCTCAGTTCAGTCGCCCAGTCATGTCCGACTCTGTGTGACCCCACGGACTGCAGCATGCCAGGCTTCCCTGTCCATTACCAACTCCCGGAGCTTACTCAAATTCAAGTCCATTGAGTCAGTGATGCCATCCAACCATCTCATCCTCTGTCCTTCCCTTCTCCTTCTGCCTCCAATCTTTCCCAGCATCAGGGTCTTTTCCAATCAGTCAGTTCTTTGCATCAGGTGGCCAAAGTATTGGAGTTTCAGATTTAGCATCAGTCCTTCCAATGAATATTCAGGACTGATTTCCTTTAGGATGGACTGGTTGGACGTCCTTGCAGTCCAAAGGACTCTCAAGAGTCTTCTCTATCACCACAGTTCAAAAGCATCAATTCTTCAGTGCTCAGTTTTCTTTAGAGTTGGACTCTCACATCCATACCTGACTACTGGAAAAACCATAGCTTTGATTAGACCGACCTTTGCTGGCAAAATAATGTCTTTGCTTTTTAATATGCTGTCCAGGTTGGTCATGGAGAAGGCAATGGCAACCCACTCCAGTACTTTTGCCTAGAAAATCCCATGGACAGAGGAGCCTGCTAGGCTGCAGACCATGGAGTCGATAGAGTCGGACACGACTGAGTGACTTCACTTTTACTTTTCCCTTTCATGCATTGGAGAAGGAAATGTCAACCCACTCCAGTGTTCTTGCCTGGAGAACCCCAGGGACGGGGAAGCCTGGTGGGCTGCCGTCTATGGGGTCGCACAGAGTTGGACATGACTGAAGTGACTTAGCAGCAGCAGCAGGTTGGTCATAGCTTTTCTTCCAGGGAGCAAGTATCTTTTAATTTCATGGTAGCTGTCACCATCTGCAGGGATTTTGGAGACCCAAAAAATAAATAAAGAAAGAAAGTCTTTCACTGTTTCCATTGTTTCCCCATCTGCTGCTGCTGCTGCTAAGATGCTTCAGTCGTGTCCGACTCTGTGCGACCCCGTAGATGGCAGCCCACCAGGATCCACCATGCCTGGGATTCTCCAAGCAAGAATACTGGAGTGGGTTTCCATTTCCTTCTCCAATGCATGAAAGTGAAAAGTGAAAACTGAAAGTGAAGTCACTCAGTCATGTCGGACTCTTAGCGACCCCATGGACTGCAGCCTTCCAGGCTCCTCTGTCCATGGGATTTTCCAGGCAAGAGTACTGGAGTGGGTTGCCATTGCCTTCTCCGGTTTCCCCATGTATTTGCCATGAAGTGATGGGACAGAAGGCCATGATCTTAATATTCTGAATGTTGCATTTTAAGCCACTCTATTAAGCCACTTTTTCACTCTCCTCTTTCACTTTCATCAAGAGGGCCTTTAGTTCTTCTTCAATTTCTGCCATAAAGTTGCTGTCATCTGCATATCTGAGGTTACTGATATTTTGCCCAGCAATCTTGATTCCAGCTTGTGCTTCATCCAGCCCAGTGTTTCTCATGATGTACTCTGCATATAAGTTAAATAAGCAGGGTGACAATATACAGCCTTGACATACTCTTTTCTTATTTGGAACCAGTCTATTGTTCCATGTCCAGTTCTAACTGTTGCTTCCCGACCTGCATACAGATTTCTCAGGAGGCAGGTATAGTGGTCTGTATTCCCATCTATTTAAGAATTTTCCATAGTTTGCTGTGATCCACAGAGTCAAAGACTTTGGCGCAGTCAATAAAGCAGAAGTAAATATCTTTCTGGAACTCTCTTGCTTTTTCTATGATCCAACGAATGTTGGCAATTTGATCTCTGGTTCCTCTGCCTTTTCTAAATCCAGCTTGAACATCTGGAAGTTCATGGTTCAAGTACTGCTGAAGCCTGGCTTGGAGAATTTTGAGCAATATTTTGCTAGCGTGTGAGATGAATGCAATTGTGCGGTAGTTTGAGCATTCTTTGGCATTGCCATTCTTTGGGATTAGAATGAAAACAGACCTTTTCCAGTCCTGTGGGCACTGCTGAGTTTTCCAAATTTGCTGACATATTGAGTGCAGCACTTTCACAGCATCATCTTTAAGAATTTGAAATAGCTCAACTGGCATTCCATCACCTCCACTAACTTTGTTCATAGTGATGCTTCCTAAGGCCCATCTAACTTCACATTTCAGGATGTCTGGCTCTAGGTGAGTGATTACACCATCATGGTTATCTGGGTCATGAAGATCTTTTTGGTATAGTTCTTCTGTATATTCTTGCCACCTCTTCTTAATATCTTCTGCTTCTGTTAGGTCCCTACTATTTCTGTCCTTTATTGTGCCATCTTTGCATAAAATGTTCCCTTGGTATCTCTAATTTTCTTGAGTAGATCTCTAGTCTTTCCCATTCTATTATTTTCCTCTATTTCTTTGCATTGATCACTGAGGAAGATTTTTGTATCTCTCTTCACTATTCTTTGGAACTCTGCATTCAAATGGGTGTATCTTTCCTTTTGTCCTTTGCCTTTAGCTTCTCTTCCTTTCTCAGCTATTTGTAAGGCCTCCTCAGACAACTGTTTTGCCTTTTTGCATTTATTTTCTTTGAGGATGGTCTTGATCATTGCCTCCTGTACAATGTCAAGAATCTCCCTCCCTAGTTCTTCAGGCACTCTGTGCATCAGATCTAATCTCTTGAATATAAACTCTTGGATGGACCTAGAGATTATCATACTAAGTGAAGTAAGTCAGAAAGAGAAAGACCAATACCAATTGATATCAGTTTTTTGTGGAATCTAAAAAATTATGATGAAAATGAAGTTATTTACAAAATAGAAGCACACTCACAGACTTGGAAAAAATTTTTTTTGGTTACCAAAGGGGCAAAGGGTAAGAAAGGATAAAATAAAAGCTTGGGATGAACAGAATACCATTATATATAAAATAGATTTAAAAGAAAACAACAACAAGGACCTACTGTATAGCACAGAGATCAATATTCAGTTTAGTTCAGTTCAGTCGCTCAGTTGTGTCTGACTCTTTGTGACCTCATGAACCACAGCACACCAGGCTGCCCTGTCCATCACAAACTCCCAGGGTCCACCCAAACCCATGTCCATCAAGTCGGTGATGCCATCCAACCATCTCATCCTCTGTCGTCCCCTTCTCCTCCTGCCTTCAATCTTTCCCAGCATCAGGGTCTTTTCCAATGAGTCAGCTCTTCACATCAGGTGGCCAAAGTATTGGAGTTTCAGTTTCAACATTAGTCCTTTCAGTGAACACCCAGGACTGATCTCTTTTAGGATGGACTGGTTGAATCTTCCTTGCAGTCCAAGGGACTCTCAAGATTCTCCTCCAACACTACAGTTCAACAATACTCAGTACCTTACAATAACCTATAAAGAAAAAGCATCTGAAAAAGAGTATATATATAAATTTTTAAAATAAATAAACAAAGGTGGCCAGAGGGGAGCAGTGCCATTATGATTGTAGCACAAAGACATGGCAACAATGATTTAAACTTTCATTCATGATCTAGTACTTAAACAAACAAATAAGACCTTTAACTGTGTGCTCTAGGAAGAAGAAAAACTTCAACTCTGGTCTACAAAGCTGAACTATAAAGTCCTATAAAGTCCATGGCATTTCCTCACCTGCAAGGCCTTTTGTCTTATTGCAGGCTGCTATCCATGCAGCCAGCATGAGCTAGTTCTCACCTGACATTTAAGGTTCTGTCCGCATCCTCTCTCTTGAAGCAAGCTCTTCCTGGAGCTCTTTCTGATAAGACACTGTTGTACTCAGATTAGAAGGATAAGGAACTGGAGCTGGGAGACACTGTAACAAAGAAGGGATCAAAATGGGATGACCGTTTGTGGCTTACTGTGAGTTTTGTCAGTGTGGCTGGAAGTTTGCCTTTCAGTCCACATAGACTGAGAAACATTGTCTATGCATTTGCAGCTTGGAGAAGAAAAAAGAAGGAGACTATTACTGGGAATTTTGTTTCTCTGCCATTTTCCTCTTTTCAGAACTGATATCATTACTGCTGTGTCAACTGGGAGAGAAGTGGGTATACGTTGGCTATATAAAATTGATGAATATTCAAAAGAGCTTTAATTTTGTTTGTAATATCTTTTCATTTAGAAGTGACCCTATTGCAAAATTCAGGCTTAAATTGAAGAAGTATGGAAAACCACTAGACCATTCAGGTATGACCTAAATCAGATCCCTCACGACTATATAGGGGAAGTGACAAATAGATTCAAGTGGTTAGATCTGATACCCAGAGTGCCGGAAGAACTATGGACTGAGATATGTGACATTGTACAGAAGGCAGTGATCAAGACCATCCCCAAGAAAAAGAAATGCAAAAAGGCAAAAAGGTTGTCTGAGGAGGCCTCACAAATAACTGAGAAAAGAAGAGATGCTAAAAGCAAAAGGCAAAAGACAAAAGGAAAGATACACCCATTTGAATGCAGAGTTCCAAAGAATAGCACTGGGATGACCCAGAGGGATGGTATGGGGAGGGAGGAGGGAGGAGGGTTCAGGATGGGGAACACATGTATGCCTGTGGCGGATTCATTTCGATATATGGCAGAACCAATACAATATTGTAAAGTTTAAAAATTAAATTAAATTAAAAAAAAAGAATAGCAAGGAGAGATCAGAAAGCCTTCCTCAGTGATCAATGCAAAGAAATAGAGGAAAACAACAGAATGGGAAAGACTAAAGATCTCTTTAAGAAAATTAGAGATCCCAAGGGAACATTTCATGCAAAAATGGGCTTGATAAAGGACAGAAATGGTAGGGACCTAACAGAAGCAGAAGATATTAAGAAGAGGTGGCAAGAATACACAGAACTATACAGAAAAGATCTTCATGACCCAGATAACCATGATTGTGTGATCATTCACCTAGAGTCAGACATCTTGGAATGCAAAGTCAAGCGAGCCTTAAGAAGCATCACTATGAACAAAGCTAGTGGAGGTGATGGAATGCCAGTTGAGCTATTTCAAATTCTTAAAGATGATGCTGTGAAAGTGCTGCACTCAATATGTCAGCAAATTTGGAAAACTCAGCAGTGCCCACAGGACTGGAAAAGGTCTGTTTTCATTCTAATCCCAAAGAATGGCAATGCCAAAGAATGCTCAAACTACCGCACAATTGCATTCATCTCACACGCTAGCAAAATATTGCTCAAAATTCTCCAAGCCAGGCTTCACCAGTATGTGAACTGTGAACTTCCAAATGTTAATGCTGGATTTAGAAAAGGCAGAGGAACTAGAGATCAAATTGCCAACATCCATTGGATCATAGAAAAAGCAAGAGAGTTACAAAAAAATGCTGACTTCTGCTTTATTGACAATGTCAAAGCCTTTGTGTGGATCACAACAAACTGTGGAAAGTTCTTCAAGAAATGGGAATACTAGACCACCTCATCTACCTCTTTAGAAATCTGTATGCAGGTCAAGAAGCAACAGCTAGAACTGATCAGGGAACAACAGACTGTTTCCAAATTGGGAAAGGAGTAGGTCAAGGTGACTAGTCAAAGGTGACTGTATATTGTCACCTTACTTATTTAACTTCTATACAGAGTACATCATAAGAAATGTTGGGCTGAATGAAGCACAAGCTGGAATCAAGATTTCCAGGAGAAATATCAATAACCTCAGATATGTAGATGACATCACCCTTATGGCAGAAAACAGAGAATAACTAGAAACCTCTTGATGAAAGTGAAAGAGGAGAATGAAAAAGTTGGCTTAAAACTCAACATTCAGAAAACTAAGATCATGACATCCGGTCCCATCACTTCATTGTCTCCCACAGGGAGACAATGGGTTACCAGCAGTAAGGAAGATCTCACACATGCCTGACCAGGAAACCTCTTGGCCCCCAGGCTTAATTTCCTTCTCATACTTTGGAGACCAGGTGTCCTGGCCTGGAGATAACCCTGAGGTAATAGCAGGGACAGTTCCCCAGAGCCAAGCATGCAAAAATACCATTGCAAAGACTCTGAAAATATAAATTGTCATTGCAGCCACAGCCCCAAAATGGAGGTGGACCTATATGCAAAACTTAACCAAGATAACTACCTACGAAAATAAAAGATGTAGATAAGGCTCAGATTCTACAAATAAAGCAGTCAAAATGTCTATATCACAGTGAAAATTTCATCGATCTTATCAAGAAATAGAGAAATCACAAATTAGAAAAGACAACCAACTGATGCCAACACTGAGATGAATCACATATTGGTGCAGTCTGACAAGCTGTCATAAAAATACCTCAACAAGCACTTACAAATTCTCTTAAAACAAATTTTAAAAAGAAAATCTAAACAAACAAAATAAGTATAAAAATAAAGAAAAACCAAGTGGAACATTTAGAATTGAGAAATAAAATAGTTGAAATTAAAAAAGCAACAACAACTTGCTGTCTTGGTTCAATTTCGAGATGAAAGAAGATAGAATCTGTGAACAAGGGAATTCCCAGGTATTGTTAGTGGTAAAGAACTCACCTGCCCATGCAGGAGACTTAAGGGACACGAGTCCGATCCCTACGTTGGGAAGATCCCCTGGAGAAGGGCTTGGCAACTCACTCCAGTATTCTTGCCTGGAAAATCCCATGGACAGAGTAGCCTGAGGGGTATGGTACATGGGGTCTCAAAGAGTCAGACACTACTGAAGCAATTTAGCATAGCATAGCATGAACATGGGGCAAATCCATAAAATTTACTCAGTACAAAAACACAGAAAAAACAGACAAGAACAGAGTATCAGGAATCCATGGCATAACAAAAATGAGACAACATTCATATCATCAGAGATGCAGAATGAGAAAAGAATGAAAGTGGGGCTAAAAGAATATTTGAAGAAACAATGGCTGAAAACACTCAAATTTGATAAAAGACACATGTACAGATTTAAGAAGGTGAGTGGCTCATCAAAGATAAAACCTAAGAAATCCACACCAAGTCAAAAATAATTTAATTTGTGAAAGTTAAGAGAAAGAAAAAGATGAAAGCAACCAGAGAAAAATGATATATTATCTATAGGAATACCAGTTTGAATGACAGTGTGTTTCTTATATTAAATCATGGAGTTCAGAAGGAAGTGTGCAACATTTTTTACATGCTGAAGAGAAAAACGAATAACCACAAATGCTATACCCAATGAAACTTTTTTTTTGCAGAAATGAAGAGAAAATAAAAATATTCGCAGGTCATGGAAAACTAAATAATTTGTCACTAGCAGATGTATCCTTGAAGACTGATAGTAGAAGTTCTTCAAGAAGAAAGGCAATCATGAAAGAAGTAATCTTGGAGATGAAGAACAAATGAAGAACTACAGGAAGAGTGGAGGGGTGGGCATGCAGAATACACTCCTGCTTAAGAGTTTTACACATCATTCCTGATATTTGAATCAAAATTTGTCAAGACAATATTGAAAACAGAAAAGGAAAAGGGAAATACTGGCAAGAAAGTTCTACAAACTTCATTCCAAGTGGTAAAATGTTGATATCAATGGATTGTGGTTAAGTCATATATAGGATAGCTCCCAAAATAATCACTGAGAAAACAGGTAGGCTGGGACCTGGAACCTGGGACCTGGGACCTGGGATCCTTCACTGAAGGCTTGCACCTGGACAAGTCCCTTCAAGCAACAGATAGAAATACTATAAGGGAAAAATACCAACTGCACACATGCCCAGTTGGAGCAAATTATGTACTATGAACAATAAGATTCAAAAAGGATATAAAAATCAACTGCCACCTCTGAGGTGCTTAGAGCAAAAACAGAGTAATGTGCATGATCCCTGCACACAGCTCCATCAAAAAGGTGGGCAGACCACCAAGTCACCCTCCAACCTCACCCATTGATCTGCCTCCACCTTCAACCCACTGAAGAGACCACATCATCCCTCCACTTCCTGTACTAAGCTGGGGCATCTGTTACTTGTTCTTGCTCCCCTGTGCTGCAGCACAAGTCCCAGTAAAGCCTTGTCTGAATTTCTAATCTGGCCTCTTATGAATTTGTATTGATTAAATAATCTAATAACTCAGGTCAATAACAAAACCACTCAAAGAGATACATCCAAACTCAAAGCACAGTGGATAAATTAAAATGGAATGCTTACTTATGCAACCCACAGGAAGGCAAGCATTGTGAGGAAGAGGAACAAGAAACAGAAAAAACAAACAGGAAAAAAGTGTCAGGCTTGAGCTTTAACATATCAATAATCACCTTAAATGTAAATAGTCTTCAAACCAATTAAAAGGCAGAGTTTGGTAGAGTGGTTTGAAAAACACAATGATCCAACAATATAATGTCTAAAAGTACTCATTTCAAAAATGATGACATAGATTTTAGTAAAAAAAAAAAGAAAAAATATGTCATGGAAATATTAATCAATTATTTTATTTAAGTAGGAGAAAATGAATTATACATAGAGCAAATAAAATTACTAATAACACAAAAGGACATTATATAATAAGAAAAATCCACCAGGAAGCAAAGAAAACTTTAAAAGTGAACCTGCCAAAAACAGTTTAAAAATATTGGACTGGCCAAAAAGTAAATTCAAAATCTTTTTTCTTAATTAATTAATTTATTTATTTTTACTTTACAATATTGTATTGGTTTTGCCATACATCAACATGCATCCGCCATGGGTGTACACGTGTTCCCCATCCTGAACCCCCCTCCCATCTCCCTCCCCATACCATCCCTCTGGGTCATCCCAGTGCACCAGCCCCAAGCTTCCTGTATCCTGCATCGAACCTGGACTGGTGATTTGTTTCTTATATGATATTATACATGTTTTAATGCCATTCTCCCAAATCATGCCCCCCTCCCTCTCCCACAGAGTCCAAAAGACTGTTCTATACATCTGTGTCTCTTTTGCTGTATCACATACAGGGTTGTTGTTACCATCTTTCTAAATTCCATATATATGCGTTAGTATACTGTATTGGTGTTTTTCTTTCTGGCTTACTTCACTCTGTATAATAGGCTCCAGTTTCATCCACCTCATTAGACTGATTCAAATGTATTCTTTTTAATGGCTGAGTAATACTCTATTATGTTTATGTACCACAGCTTTCTTATCCATTCATCTGCTGATGGACATCTAGGTTGCTTCCATGTCCTGACTGTTATAAACTTGACAAACTTTATGGTCAACCCAATGCATGAAATAAAATCTGATAATACACATAAAAATGTGTGATAGTTCATTTCAGTCACTAACTCATGTCTGACTCCTTGCGACCCCATGATCCGCAGCCCACCAGGCCTCCCTGTCCATCAGCAAATCCCAGAGCCCACTCAAATCCATGTCCACTGAGTCGGTGATGCCATCCAACCATTCCATCCTCTGTCGTCCCCTTCTCCTCCTGCCCTCAATCTTTCCCAGGATCAGGGTCTTTTCAAATGAGTCAGCAATTCGCATCAGGTGGCCAAAGTATTGGACTTTGAGCTTCAACATCAGTCCTTCCAATGAACACCCAGGACTGATTTCCTTTAGGATGGACTGGTTGGACCTCCTTGCAGTCCAAGGACTCTCAAGAGTCTTCTCCAACACCACAGTTCAAAAGCATCAATTCTTCAGTGCTCAGCTTTCTTTAGAGTCCAACTCTCACATCCATACAAGACTGCTGGAAAAGCCATAGCCTTGACTAGACAGACCTTTGTTGACAAAGTCTGCTTTGTCAACATGCTATTTTAATCTGCTTTTTAATATGCTATCTAGGCTGGTCATAACTTTCCTTCCAAGGAGCAAGCCTCATTTAATTTCATGGCTGCAATCACCATCTGCCATGATTTTGGAGCTCAGAAAAATAAACTCAGACACTGTTTCCCCATCTACTTCCCATGAAGTGATGGGACTACATGCCATGATCTTCGTTTTCTGAATGTTGAGCTTTAACCAACTTTTTCACTCTCCTCTTTCACTTTCATCAGGAGGCCCTTTAGTTCTTCTTCACTTTCTTGCATAAGGGTGGTGTCATCTGCATATCTGAGGTTATTGATATTTCTCCCGGCAATCTTGATTCCAGCTTGTGGTTCTTCCAGCCCAGTATTTCTCATTATGTACTCTGAATATAAGTTAAATAAGCAGGGTGACAATATACAGCCTTGACATACTCCTTTTCCTATTTGGAACCAGTCTGTTGTTCCATGTCCAGTCCTAACTATTGCTTCCTGACCTGCATACAGGTTTCTCAAGAGGCAGGTCAGGTGGTCTGGTATTCCCATCTCTTTCAGAATTTTCCACAGTTTATTGTGATCCACATAGTCAAAGGCTTTGTGTTTCAAAAGCAGAAATAGATATTTTTCTGGAACTCTCTTGATTTTTTGATGATCCAGCAGATGTTGACAATTTGGTCTCTGGTTCCTCTGCCTTTTCTAAAACCAGCTTGAACATCTGGAAGTTCACAGTTCACGTATTGCTGAAGCCTGGCTTGGAGAATTTTGAGCATTACTTTACTAGCGTGTGAGATGAGTGCAATTGTGTGGTAGTTTGAGCATTCTTTGGCATTGCCTTTCTTTGGGATTGGAATGAAAACTGACCTTTTCCAGTCCTGTGGAGCAAAGTGATCCATATAAATGTAAGTGTATATATATATATATATGTTTTCATATTCTTTTTCATTACAGGTTAATATATTGATTATATTTCTCTGTGCTATACAGTAAATCCTTGTTTATCTATTTTATATATTGTAGTACGTATCTCTTAATACCATACCACTAGTTTATCCCTCCTCCCCCTTTCCTTTTGGTAACCATACACTTGTTTGCTATGTCTGTGAGTCTGTTTCAATTTTGTAAATGAGTTCATTTGTATTAATTTTTAGATTCCCCATGTTTTCCTGTATCTTGACTGTGGTGGTGAATGTACATGTCTTTACACCTTGATACATATGCCTGTACATATGTACACACTTCTACACACCTTATTATACATTATTATAAGTAAAACTAAAGAGTCTGGATAAATTCAGTGAGTATATCAATGTCAATATCCTGATTGCATGCTGTATTATAGTCCTGAAAATATATAAAGAACTCACACAACTCAACAACAGCAAAATAAATACTCAGATTTTAAAATGGGTTAGAGACCCAAATAGACATTTTTCAAAAGAAAATATATAGATGGCCAACAGGTACATGAAAGGATGCTTAATATCAGGGAAATGAAAATCAAAACTACAATGCAATATCATGCTTAAATCTCTCAGACAGGTCATCATCAAAAAGCAGGATATAACAACGGTTGGTAAGGATGTGGAGGAAAATTAACCCATGTACACTGTTGGTGGGCATGTAATTGGTGCAGACCCTATGGAAAACAGTATGGAATGGAGGTTCCTCAAAAAATGAAAATAAGACTACCAATATAATCCAACAATTCCGCTTCTGTGTATATACCCAAAAGGAATGAAATCACTGTATTTGAAGGGATTATCTTCATCCTCATGATCCTTATAACATAATTCACAATAGTCAAGATGTGGAAACAACCCAGGTATCCATCAGTGGATGAATAGATAAAAAAAAAATGTGATATATATCCACACACACATATAGAAAAGGCAGAGGAACCAGAGATCAAATTGCCAACATCTGCTGGATCATGGAAAAAGCAAGAGAGTTCCAGAAAAACATCTATTTCTGCTTTATTGACTATGCCAAAGGCTTTCACTGTGTGGATCACAATAAACTATGGAAAATTCTGAAAGAGATGGGAATACCAGACCACCTGACCTGCCTCTTGAGAAACCTGTATGCAAATCAGGAAGCAACAGTTAGAACTGGACATGGAACAACAGACTGGTTCCAAATAGGAAAAGGAGTACATCAAAGCTGTATATTGTCACCCTGCTTATTTAACTTATATTCAGAGTACATCATGAGAAACGCTGGGCTGGAAGAAACACAAGCTGGAATCAAGATTGCTGGGAGAAATGTCAATAACCTCAGATATGCAGATGACCCACCCTTATGGCAGAAAGTGAAGAGGAACGAGAAAGCCTCTTGATGAAAGTGAAAGAGGAGACTGAAAATGTTGGCTTAAAGCTCAACATTCAGAAAACGAAGATCATAGCATCTGGTCCCATCACTTCATGGGAAATAGATGGGGAAACAGTGGAAACAGTGTCAGACTTTATTTTTCTGGGCTCCAAAATCACTGAAGATGTGATTAAAGCCATGAAATTAAAAGACACTTACTGGATTGATGTTGAAGCTGAAACTCCAATACTTTGGCCACCTGATGCGAAAAGCTGACTCATTGGAAAAGACCCTGATGCTGGGAAAGATTGAGGGCAGGAGAAAAAGGGGATGACAGAGGATGAGATAGTTGGATGGCATCACCAACTCTATGGACATGGGTTTGGGTGGACTCCAGGAGTTGGTGATGGACAGGGAGGCCTGGCATGCTGCAGTTCATGGGGTCACAAAGAGTCGGACATGACCGAGCAACTGAACTGAACTGAACTGAACTCCTTGGAAGGAAAGTTATGGCCAAACTAGACAGCATATTAAAAAGCGGAGACATTACTTTGTCAACAAAGTTCCGTCTAGTCAAGGCTTTGGTTTTTCTGGTAATCATGCATGGATGTGAGAGTTGGACTATAAAGAAGGCTGAGCGCAGAAGAATTGATGCTTTTGACCTGTGGTGTTGGAGAAAACTCTTGAGAGTCCCTTGGACTACAAGAAGATCCAACCAGCCCATCCTAAAGGAAATCAGTCCTGGGTGTTCATTGGAAGGACTGATGTTGAAGCTGAAACTCCAATACTTTGGCCACCTGATGTGAAGAGCTGACTCTTTTGAAAAGACCCTGATGCTGGGAAAGATTGAAGGCAGGAGGAGAAGGGGACGACAGAGGATGAGATGGTTAGAAGGCATCACCAATTCAATGGACATGAGTTTGGGTAAGCTCCAGAAGTTGGTGATGGACAGGGAGGCCTGGCGTGCTGCAGTTCATGGGGCCACAAACAGTCGGACATGACTAAGCAACTGAACTGATACTCATACTGATATATACATGCATACATAAAATTTAGCTGTAAAAATGATGAAAACCCTACCATTTGTGACAATAAGAATTGAAACAGAGAGCATTATGCTGAGTGAAGTAAGTCAGAGAGATAAAATTATGATCTCACTCAGATGAGGAATCTTAAAAAACTCATCATAGATACAAGAATACATTTATGGTTGCCAGAGTTGAAAAAGTGAAGGAGGGCAAAATGAGTGAAGCAGAAAAATGACAAACTTCTAAATATTAAAAAGAGAGAAAAAAAAGAAATAAACCAACTCTCTTGCTGTATTTAGACCCAGATAATGGCAATAATATAAGACTTGGATACCAGAAATGCCTCTGTTTCTGCATTTAGTTAAGCTACTTCTCACAGCACCACTCAGTGTGGCTAGTTTACAGGCAGTCATGAGAAATGTCTGGCTAGGTCCAGAAGGAGAATTCTGTAGGGTAAAATACAGGGAAAAGAAGCTATGGTGTGGATAACAGAGCCATACCCAAGTCCCATGGGGGGACCCCTCAATAGCTAAATCATTGGTCGCCAGATGCACACTTTGCCAGACCTATTTTTTTTTTTTTTAGGTTTCTTACAACCATGGATTCCTAAACCTACTCATTGTTCTTTGGTTGGTTGTTTCTTTTTTTTTTTTTTTTAATCTCTTTCTTATTTGCAATACAATGATGCGATTTGATGTGTCACATAGAAAGACATGTATTACAGGTGTTCAACAAAATCTTGTTGGATAAATTGAATTCAATAAATATTTTTTAAAAGTTATTATATGAAATATGTCTAGATACACCTATAGAAACAAAAACAAACCAAACAATTTCTTTCCTAATAGATAATAGATTAAGTAGGCTGATAGCTCTCTAACAATTCAGTGAAAGACAAAATTAAGCAAATGATACAAGTAGATGAGAGAGGAAAGATTTCTAGCCATAGAATTGGGGAAAACCTTCATGAAGGAAATGAAATTTAAATTAAACTTTAAATGAAGTGTAGGACTCAGGAGGCAAAGAAGGTGCAGGTGCTCCTTAAAGACAGAAAAAAATCAAGAAATGAAAGATTGAGAAGAGTATTTGAGATATAGCATTAAGCACACTTATCCATTATGCCAAGGAATTTGAACTTTAAAAGAATATGCTAAAGGGAACCATCATTTCAGGAAAAAGGAAATCATCAGATGTAGGGCCTAAAGAACTTAACCTTGCAGTATTATGTAGAAATGATAGAACAACTGAAAATGATTGAGAGGTTTTGAGTCTCAATGATGAAAAGATGGAATGTTTTTAATGAGGTGAAGAACAAATTCGGACCAATATCATTTTTTTCCATAAAATACCTGGGCTATCTTTAATCGATTGAAAATCAAGTTCTCTTGATTTTATCTTTCCCATCTTCAAGCAGGTATGAACTCTTCCTGATGTCCTTGGATGTGTTGGGTAAAGAAGTCAGCCACCAGCAGGATTTCCCTGGCAAAGAGTGGTGAACACCCCAGACCATCACTCTGTCACCTCCCACGGTGGAAGGTGACACTCCTTCTAGGTGGAACTGCTGCTCTTGCCAGAGGTCCAAAGGGTTCTTTGCAACATGGATATGTGAACTGAATTAAGTTTTATGGGGTAGGAGTTAAGAATTGGCTATCGTATCAGCATGAATTGATGTTCATTTGCTAAGTCGTGCTTGATTCTGTGTAACCTCATGAACTGCAGCACACCAGGCTTCCCTGTTCTTCACTATTTCCTGGAGTTGGCTGAAGTTCATGCTCATTGAGTGGGTGATGCTATCTAACCATTTCATCCTTGTGCTGCGCTGTGCTTACTTGCTTATTCATGCCTGACTCTTGGCAACCCCAAGGACTGTAGCCACCAGGCTCTTCTGTCCATGAGGATTCTCCAGGATAGAATACTAGAGTGGGTTGCCATGCCCTCCTGCAGAGGTTCTTCCCCATCCAGAAATCAAGTCCAGGTTTCCTGCACTGAAGGTGGGTTCTTTATGCTCTGAGTCACCAAGAAAGCCCAAGAATACTAGAGTGAGTAGCCTATCCATTCTCCAGGGGATCTTCCTGACGCGGGAATCAAACCAGGGTCTCCTGCTTTGCAGGTGGATTCTTTACCAGCTGATATCCTTAAGTTTATCTAACTAACTTTTGATTAATCCATTGTCACAAGGAGGATCAAGACACTGGGAAAATAAACGCTAAGTAAATGTTTAATTAGAGGAAAGAGAGAGAAGCTTAATGGGCCTCTCAGGCTCTGACCAGATTTTGCTGCATAGCAGAATTAAATTTTACCCAAATTGTTCCAAACAGAGGCTCGAAGTTCTGAGCCAAATGAGCTTCGGAAGGCCTCTGCCCATGGCCTTATACTGGCTCTGACTTGAAAACAACTGATGTTAGTAAAGGTATGAAATTGGTGAGGATATCAAAAAAAAAAAAATCTTTTCCCAGTGTCAACTTCATATTTATATTTTTTAAAAAAGAATAATAATAAGAATTAAGAAAAAAGGAAAAAAGATAGCTTTCCATTATTCATAAAGGTTCAGAAAGTGTCTGGGCAGGACCTGCCAGTAAAGCAGCATCTTTCTAGGTTGCCTTTGTTCATAATGTGACTCACAGGGGGTCACCTGTGGCAGGAGAGAATCCCTTTCTACCCCAAGTCCAGAACCAAATAAACAAATAGTACATCAACTTTGGAGAGACACACATCAGAGCTAAACATGTAATTTTGGAATTTTTTATGTGGCTATGTGCCCGGAAGAAACCTCTTAGCTCTTTACAGAGATTCATAGAGAAGATGCTGGAAGCCTCATCAGAAAGGGTTGGAACTTTATCTTCCCAGGACAAGAGTGAGAAAAAAATTATTCTGAAGTTTGTATTTGTCTCTTACTAGGAGGTAGGAGGCTCAGATGATAAAGAATCTGCCTGCAATGCAGGAGACCTGGGTTTGATCCCTGGGTTGGGAAGATCCCTGGAAGAGGGCATGGCAGCTCACTCTAGTATTCTTGCCTGGAGAATCCACATGGACAGACCAGCCTGGCGGACCACAGTCCATGGGATCTCAAAGAGTCAGACATGACTGAGTGACTCAGCACACTTCCTAGGAGGCAGGAATGTTTCCAGAGACATTCTTGTTAATTCCAAATTTCTTCACCTTAATTTTTACTCCCTTGGCTCAAGATGGTGACAGTCTTTTTAGCTTTAAATCAATAATTTGTTGTCCTTCCCATCTCCCTTTTCTGACATACTTACTTCACTCAAAAGAGAGGTACCTAAAAGCCTCTCCCCAAAAGAGATTTATGTAGCAACAGTGGGTGGATACTATTCTCTCTCTAGCCTTCTTTCAAGTAAGGCAAGTTAAAAATAACTGAAAATTTGCAAGGGCCTCAAATCAAACCTGAAAAGTCAACATCAGCCAGGCACCAGCCTCCACCAGCTACTCATCAAAGTAATTATTTATAATTCATTTATCTTGTTAGGGTTCCAGCAAAATATGTAGTTAAATAGATGGTAGATAGATAGATGATAGACAAGTGAAACTGAAGTACATTCACCTTTTTAATGACAGGATTTGGCAGAAACAAAATGGAACAGAACTGTGTAAATAAAATTATGAAGAGTACTGGGATGTAAAACAAAGTAATTGTGTCCTGGTGATTTTTCTGCCCCCTCTGCTATGATAAAAATAAGGAAGAAAATAAAAACTGTCATCTCTTGCTCCCTTGGGAAGGTCTCCACATTCTAGCTGTTGAGGTGAAAGCTAGAAAACATTTGTGTATTCAGAGCAAGTGGAGATGGTTAGAGTTTCAGCCCTCAATCTCACTCTTTCCCCAGCTGTGATCTGCTGTTAGCACCATTGAAAAGCATGTCCTTGGAAAGCTGGATTCTGACAAAGCCCTTATTATGATCATGAATCAAAAGTTCAAGGGCTGGCAGATGGAACTTTCTGTAATGATGGAAGTGTCTTATAAACCTTGTTGCCCAATATGGCAGCCACTTGCCACAGGAAATTATTGAGTATGTGGAATGTAGCTGGCCAGTCTGAAAAATTCTTAATGCTATTTTATTTTATTAATTGAAATGAAAATAGCTGCATGTGGCTAGGGGCTGCTACGTGAGACAGGGCAGTGCACCAGCTGGCGACTCCAAAGATACCAATGCAATCAGCCCCATTTTAAATATCTCTGAATTAGTATGGAAGGGCTCTCCAGTAGTAGATGAAATAATTAAAATTGCAATAGATTTTCTAAAACAATGTAATCATATGACTGATATAATTGACACAAAGATAGCCAGTTTGCTAAAGGTCCAGTTCTGCTTTGATGGGAGTGTTATTATTTGCAATAACCCTTTAAACAACCCAAACTGGACCTGCCTTGCTTGCAGTTTCAGTGTCTATATGCAAACGGTATTTTATGGTACTTTTATGTTCTCATAAGCTAGTTTCTCTTATATTATACACTTCTTCAAGGGAAGGCTTTGCCCACTAATTGCCAAAATGTCATCTGGATAACTGACTGCTTTGTCTACAGCCATTGTCTTCTATCTTGGTTGATTTGGCTGAGTTCTTAGTGCTATACAGTATTGTGGGTGACTTTAGATTTTTTTATTTTTTGCTCCCTGCTGCTGCTGCTAAGTCACTTCAGTCGTGTCCGACTCGTTGCGAACCCATAGACGGCAGCCCACCAGGCTCCACCATCCCTGGATTCTCCAGGCAAGAACACTGGAGTGGGTTGCCATTTCTTTCTCCAATGCATGAAAGTGAAAAGTGAAAGTGAAGTCGCTCAGTCGTGTCCGACTCTCAGCGACCCCATGGACTGCAGCCTTCCAGAGCTTATAGCAACTTGCTTGATCCCAACCTTTTAAACCGTCTTTATCTCTTTCATCTGTTCTTGGCCCATGTAAGCACAACTTGACAAGATTACCTAGAATGAAGGTTCTCAAACTTTAGGGCACCTGAAATCACCTAGAGGGCTTGTTAAACACAGCTTTTTGAATTCTAATATCATAGTTTCAGACACAATAGGTTAGAGGTGAGGTGGAGAATTTATATCTCTAACAAGTTCCCAGGTGCTAAGGGTACAGCTTGTCTGTGTACCACACTTTGAGAACAACTAACCTGGACTTTGGGAATTCTTCCGCCTTCCTACCTGAACTCCATGGTTGGTCATTTTGTCACGGACCCTGAAATGTCCTTTACAAAATTCATGCATATAAATCAGTTGGGATATTGTCCAAATGAAGAGTTGGAATCAATGGGTCTGGAGTGGAGCCTGGGAATCTCCATTTTAAACAAGCTCCCAGGTGATATGCATGCTTCTTCTGGTCCACCCTCTAATACCACCCTTGTCTTCCTCATCTTAATCTTACCCCCTGCTCACTTCTAACTCTGTGTCATTCTTGGAAACAGAATCTGCCAAAAAACTGAACTCTTCACACTCATGTTTGTCTTCTGCTCACCAGCACTGGAGCTGCCACTCCTCAACCCTTTGTTCAAAGCAGACATCACTGCTTCATCATGGCAATTCTGAAGGCTGAGTCTGAATGTGTCCTCAAAACCTTTCTCAACAGGTAGCTACTAACAAATCCCAGTAGAGAGGAAACTGATTGTCATTCCTGGTTCAAGTAAATCTCTCAAAATGTACTAAACTTCACCAGGGATTAGGTTTTTCCCACATTTTAATGTCTATAGATTATCATGCTTTCTATATTCCTGAGAAAATTTCGTTCATATAGCTATTCAATTCCTTCTTCCAAATAACCTTGTTAATTAGGATATACCCATTTCTTCCTGTAGTTTTCAACCATCATCTTTAATTGTCTTCTCTCTTGGTAGAAGTTGTATTGTACCTTATTAGTGTTAGTTTCTTTAACTTCTAAGACGATACTCATTTAAAGTCTTCAATATTTCTTCTTTTTAATGTATTTCTCCCTTATCTAAAAATAAGTTCATATCACATCTCAAAAACAAGTACACTTGATGCTTCCATTACATCAAAATGGTTGTCATTTCTGTCTTGGACTTTCACTCCTCAAAAATGGAGTTTATATTTATTCCATCGTCAAAGCAGCCACTCATTCCTTAACCTTCAGAAACCGATTTCTTCCCCCACCATTCTAGCAACGGTGTACCAGAGGTATTTTCTCAGGAAATTCAATGAACTTCTCACCCCTCAGTGTAGTAGTTTCTATTGATTAGGTGCTCTGAAACAAAACCTTTCATTTTCCCCTGACTCCTGGTCCACCCCTTTATTTCCCTGACTTCATTTCTTTTTCTGCCAATAAACATCTAAAAACCAAACAGGAGTCCTGTCTCTAGCATACTATAGCTTTCTCTTTGCAGTCCTCCTCAGAAACTTTGTGTAGTTTCAAAACTTCAGCAAATATCTCTCCTGTGGGTAAAGACACCCAAATCTATTTTTCTTTTAAGTTTCAGTCTGCTTTGCCGAAAGCCTACTGGAAATCTCCACATGGATTTTCTCAACATGTCTAAAACTGATCTCATATTTTCCTCACCTAAGTCAGCTTCCTCTTTGGGTTTGGAAAAAAAAAATCCTTCAAATTACCTGGGCTCAAAGTCCTAGAATCGGCCTGGACCTGCCCACCCGTCACTCTCTACGCCCAGTAAGTTCTCAAGTCCTATAAATACTTTCTTCAAAATGTTCCTCTAAACATTCCATTCCTTTTTATCATTGCCAATTCCAACTCATTGTAGGTCTCTCGTTACTTAATCTTCTAAGCATATTTTGCATTTTTCAATACTTTCCATGTCAATTAATCCAGAAGGCTACCATAATGGAAAGTCCCAAAACTCTTCCTTCTTAAGTCACTGTCATGTTCCCAAAGCCTTCATCATATCATCATTTCCTACAACAAAAACAATCTGTAATCCCATTGAGGAGACCCTAATCAGAACCATTCACTCTATACAAACATGCATCCTTCTACTTACCTCCATGAATTCTTTACTTCAGCCATGTTGATCCACATTTTCTCAAAACATGTCATCATTAGGTGCACAGAGCACCTCACCCCATCTCCATGTGCTGTAAGTTTCCTATGCCCTAAACTCCTCCCTTACGCATCCCAAACTCCAGCTTCTGTGTAGACTACTTTTGCCCCAGTATGCTTCGTATATCTAAAGACTTGTTTGAACAATGCAGGTAGTGCTTAGGTTTTCTTATATTACTTTACCTTTTCCTATGAATCCTGCACTCCTGCAGATTCAAAACTCACTGAATGAGAACCTCTGTCTTCTATCTGTTATGCCTAGAATGTAACCAAGAAGAGATTAGCAAGTCACCAGATGACTGAGTTTAAAAGTAATGATTATATTCTAATTTTGTCCATTTTATGGACTGATGTTAGAATTCATATGTAGTTTGAACTTAGTACTGATTGCCTTCAGGGTGGTAATTTAATGTAGTACCCTGCAAAAGATACACACACCAGAGCAAGTAGCATCTCCTCTAATAATGAGACCTCCACACAGTCAAAGGTTGTAGCAGAACTAAATATTGTTTCATATTCTAACTAATAAATGCTTCTAAATATTTTCAAGCTTCCTCACCATTGCTAAGGCTTAGAGAGGCTATTTGTCATACTTACAAAGGCTTCAAATGAGGCATGATTTCCAGAAGAAAGCAGCTGTGTAAAATTGGCCTGCAAACAGAAAGACAGCATAGCTGCAGGACACCTAGTCTGCTGTCAACAACCCAAACCTTTGCTGGCATTGGTAAATGTTTTATTGGTTTAATATTAAATTAACTGCCCCTGCATACGGAGTGCATTATGTTTAATGGCAGTCTGGTATTTGGAACTGCAGTTTGCTCTTATGCACCTGTAAAATTAGTATTTCATAACATTCCACTGAGTTTGTAAAGCTTCATTTGTTTTATATGCAATTTTCAAAAGCTTGACATAGGCAGAGGAACTTGAACTTAGAGAAGATCTGATGTGCAAACTCTTAATCACCAGCAAAGAGGGGCTTTCTTTTTCTGTCTACAATACACACTATATGAAAGAAAGATTATAAGGTTTTTTATTTATCTTGAGTCATCAGTGAGCGATTAATGCACTTTGGTTGCCCTTCTCTTTGCCCAGGGAAAGTCTAGCTAGGAAGATGAGTAATTACAGGTTTACTAAGATCAAACTCCAGGACCAATTCTTCAGGCTGCTCCTGTTTAAATACTTTAACTGTTAGTAAACCTTGGGTAGGGAGTCATTTTTGGTTTTGCCCAGACATTTTAAGCCTACAATTAGAGAGGATTATTTACAAATAGTATTCATTTAGGGGAAAAATTTCCCCAATTATAAAACAGTTTAAAAGAAAAACCTGAAAACAATGAAGTTTAGATTCTGTGCTTCTCTTCTTAAAAGTGATGATATGGCTAACCCAGAACTCACCTTTCACTTTTATTCAGCTAATTTACAGAAACTATTGTCATCCTCCTGTACTCTTGCCTGGAAAATCCCATGGATGGAGGAGCCTGGAAGGCTGCAGTCCATGGGGTCGCTGAGGGTCGGACACGACTGAGCGACTTCACTTTCACTTTTCACATTCATGCATTGGAGAAGGAAATGGCAACCCACTCCAATGTTCTTGCCTGGAGAATCCCAGGGACGGGGAAGCCTGGTGGGCTGCTGTCTATGGGGTTGTACAGAGTCGGACACGACTGAAGCGACTTAGCAGTAGCAGCAGCAGCATTGTCATCCTCTGTTTCTGTTTTTGGCAACTGGAAGCAGTGTGAGCTAAGATACTCAATAAAAATCTGGCTTAATAAGTTCAACTGGAATTGCGGCCACTCAGTCTTTATAGAACTCACTTTTTAAGGTGAATTATCTAGAGGCTTCAAAGGTGTCCATTCAAAACAGGATCTTCATTCATATACAAGAATGTTTGAGTATCTGTTTTTAGTTGTTCTGGATGCATCATCTAGATAAATCATAGAGATAGAAGATAGATTAGTGATTGCCAGGGGCTGGAGAAAAGGAAAAATGAGAATGACTGCTTCATGAATTTCTTTTTATGATAGAAATGTTTTAGAGCTAGACTCAACATTGTGGGGCTACTAAATGAATGTTACTGAATTTTACATTTAAAAATAATTAATTTTGTGTATGTGAGTTACACTTCAATTAAAAAGATAAAAACCTGGGTCTTGGTCATGAGCTTGCTGGTTATCCATATAGCTTTAAAGTCCCATTCAGGTCAAGGTACTATTGAGCTGCATTATAAAATGATCCCTAGAACTTATTTTCTGAATGAAACAGAGGGCTTCCAACAATTTCTTACACATTCTTATGTAATCAAATTTGCCTACTTCTATTTTGACCTCTTGCTTCTGTCTCCATAAAGACTCAGTGACCATCCCTCCCCCATCTTAAAGATCTTTCCACCAACCTCTGATTGTTTCCCCACATGATGCTGCTTTTCTGCACTTCCTTTCACTGTCTGAGTACACCTGAAGAGCTGGCAACTCTGGAGCTCTGCAGTAGCCCTCTTCCCTTTTCTTCCCTACAGAATTGCCAAGGACTGCTCTTCCCCCAGCCTGGCTGCTAAAGTCTCCCACATTTGAACCTGCAGTCCCGTCATCTTTCTTGGTTTCTGATCTCTGTGGCACTAGCTACCTGTATGTCCAGAAATCTATCCCTTCTCAAATTAAGTCCATTATAAAATAGCTTACCTTCATCTAGTTTTCAAAACAAAAGAAGAAACTTTAGACAATGCCCTCACAGACGTTATGTCTTTAAATCTTCTGAGTAATTGTGAGATAAATAATACTGCTTCCTTCCCACTCCCATTTTTCATCTAAAGAGGCTGAAACTCATAAAGAGAAGTATTTGAGATCCGTGAGTTAACAAGTTGTAAAGATGCCCACTGTTCAGTTTCCCAATTCCTTACCCATCCCCCTGAATGATAGGGATGATTTTATGTCTCATCAAGAATGATTTATTCTCCTACACTTGCAGTCTTTACAATGTCACTGTCTCTCCACCCAGGCCCCAAAACTAATCTTGTAAATCATTCTTGATTGTATTCTCCCTTAACCAAGTTTCACCCTACATTTTTTTCTATACCTATGACCATTTTTATCCTCTTTTTTCACCAGATTACTTCCAACTTCTCATAACTGGCTTCCTAGTCCCCAGTTCTATCCCTAATGGGCCCCATATGACTATATCTCATCATCTATCCCTAGCCTGAAAACCTTGGTTAACCAACATCGCCTATCAGACCACATTGAGGGTTTTATCATGACATTCATGGCATTTACATCTCACTTTCCAGACCCATCCATCAGGATTCCTTGTCTTCATCCCATGGACACTGAATTGTCATCTATTTCCTCAAAACCACTGTATCTCACACTCCTATGCTTTTATGTGTGCTACTGCTTCTTAAATGCCCCTCTTATTTAATTTTTGAACTCATAAAATCCTTCAAAATTGAACATTACTACTTTGTGAAATATTTCCTGAGTTTTCACTGCTGGCCCAGAGAGAATTGGTCAATCCTTAATCAGTATTCAATAGAAAGTATTATGCATATCATGTATATCAGTTTCCTACAGCTGCCACAAGAGAGCGTCTTCACTTTCACTTTTCACTTTCATGCGTTGGAGAAGGAAATGTCAACCCACTCCAGTGTTCTTGCCTGGAGAATCCCAGGGATGGGGGAGCCTGATGGGCTGCTCTCATGGGGTCGCACAGAGTCGGACATGACTGAAGCGACTTAGCTTAGTAGCCATAATGAATGACCACAATCTTTATTGCTTACAACAACAGAAGTTTATACTTTCACAGTTCTTGTGGCCAGAAACACAAAATCAAGATGTTCATAGGGCCATACTCCTCCTGAAGATTGTAGCAGGGAATCTGTTCTTTGCCTATACCAACCTCTGGCAGCTATCAGCATTCTCTGGCTGTGGCTGCATCTCTTTTTGCTTTGTCTTCACATTGTATGTCTAAAATCGACTTTATTCTGTACTGACAATTGAATGATACATTTGCTGGGTATAGAAGTATGGTTTGAAAATAGTTTTGCTCACAGTTTTAAAGGGCTTTTCCATTGCATTCTAGGTTCCATTAAAATTTCATGTTTAAAATTTCAGTAACCCTGTTTATAATTTCCATAAGATCTTCTCCTTTGTTCCATTTTAAACAACATTTTAAGATGCAGTGGTTACAATATCTCTCATATGTCTTTTTCAGATGATTAATATTTTCTTTAATGTTTTTGTTTGTCATCTGTATTGCTTCTTCTTCCTCTGATTTCTTCTTCCCTGTTTATTTTAGATTTTATATTTTCTGTGATAGGATTTTCTGAAATGGCTTGTTATAAATTTAAATTTTATAGCAAATACAAAATAGTTAAGTAGAATCTTTTTTATGGGCAGGGGGTGTTGTATACTGGTATGGTTGATTGGTTCCGTGGGAAAAAATCTGCCTATCAATGCTGGAGATACAGGTTTGATCCCTGGTTCAGGAAGATACCATGGAGAAGGAAATGACAATCCACTCCAGTATTCTTGCCTGGGAAATCCCATGGACAGAGGTTCCTGGTGGGCTATAGTCCATGGGGTTGCAAAAGAGTTGGATACAACTTAGTGACTAAGCAAAAACAACAAAGGATGACTCTAAGGTGATGAAAAGATGACTAGATCATCTGGCAAGCCGAATATATGTATCTGCTGTTTTTCTTTCTAGGGATTGTTTTGCTCTCTGAAAAAGAATCTCCAATATTATCTTTGGAAAGGGATATATCTCACCTTTTGCTTTGCAGACTTTTACTTGCCTGTTATGATCAATAGAACACCCCCAAACTCATCCTCCTCTGGGCCCCATATTCCTAATCTCTGAGACTTTTCTGGTTCAGTTTCTCTAGAGAACAAACTTTCAGGCCATTTCCAGCATGAGAAGTAGGGGAATTTTCTCTTTTTTATTGCAAATGGTGGAGGTGAGGACTAAGAAGTTGTGTACTTCTTTAACTGATGAAAATCAGTAAGAAGCAAATTTTACTCTTTCCAGCTCCCCAGTTCATACTTCCTTCTTCCCCCTACCAATTCCTTTAGCTGTTTTCTGACTTGCAAACCAATTGAACTGGGTGACATCAGCTTTCATACAACTATCTTCCAGCCCTGGCCCCAAAGTCATGTTGGTTTAATTTTCCTCTTTACTAAGTCATTTCCACCTACTTCATATACTTGCTATCTGCTATTTATAAACATTTGCCATTTTCTCTGCCTATTACATATTTAGATTTCCAGAAGTCTCCCAGTGCATTCAATAATTGAGTTTATTACTCTTTACTTTTTTTTTTCTTCATGAGAACTTCTAGAGAAGAAGATGGCAGATTTATTTATTTCATCTTTAGAAATAAAAGCTCACATCTATCCAGTCCCATACCCTTTCTCACTGATCTTTCAAGATCATCCTTTTACACTTTTCACTTTTCTTTTTTTCCAATAAGACAGCCTTGTTCATCACCATCCACACTTTTATAGACCCAGATTTTTTCTCTAAATTCTGTCTTTGACTTGTAATTCTCAGATTGAAGCATCATTTGGTTCCTTATTCCTTCAAGTAGGATTAAGTTGAATTTTTTCTTTTGTTCCAAATTGCCTCTAACTTCTGAAATTACATCCATTCCTTTACCTTGATGATAAATAATATCAATATAGAATTCAAAATAGGAAGATGAACAAAACACTACTGACAACAAATTATTCAAAGGAGGGCAGGGAAAAAAGGAAATTACTGGATATGCAAGTCAACCAATCATTTATTAAACACTAAGCTAACTTTTGCATATTTTCCCCTGGGATTTTAAGCTTCCAGAATGCAGAGTGGAGCATCATAGTATGGATGCTCAGTGAACTCTAAGTTTGCTCTGAGAACAAGTCTCTGGGATAAGTTTAAGAATAAAAATAGACTGCATTTCCAACTATCACAATTATGCATTTTATCCATTGCTTTGAAAAGCATACAAGGCAAATTATGATCCTATAGTGTCATTAATAAAACAAAATCAATCAAAATATCGTATGTTATTAAGTAAATCTGATATTACTTCTTATATATATATATTTTTTAACTTTACAATATTGTATTGGTTTTGCCATACATCAACATGAATCCGCCACAGGTGTATATGTGTTCCCAATCCTGAACCCCCCTCCTACCTCCCTCCCCATACCATCCCTCTGGGTCATCCCAGTGCAACAGCCCCAAGCATCTTGTATTATGCATCAAACCTGGACTGGCGATTTGTTTATAATTAATCCTCAGAATACCATTGTGGAGTCATTTTATTTTTTTGAATGGACAAATTGAGGTATGAGATAATAAAGTATGTTCTTTTAAATCATTGTTGAAAGAACTAGGAGACTTAAGAGGCTAATCTGAGCTTGGTTTAACCTCTGGTTTATCAGCCATGGGATTTTCCATATAAAATATTCTTCATGGAATAGTTGAACTTACAACTCCAAGATTCTTTTCACATTAGACCAGACACTTAAATGCAAAAATAGTTTATTTTCTAATATCTATAAGTCCCACTCCATAACATTAACCATATTTTAATTAAAGCAAATTTAATTGTAAAAATGCCTGATAGCTTGAATTTTATATTTTACACTCTCTGAAATTGCTGTGGTAAAAGTAATTAAATTTGGTTACATGTTTAAACAGAGACTTGGTCATGCATTTTAATTTAAATGTATATTTATTTAAAGGAATACTTATAATCATAATGATTCAAATCTAACCAATAATTTGTTGAATGTAAGACTATATCATGAACTTCATAGTTGGATAAAAATCACTGGATCTAAAATCATTCAATTGCCTGCATGAGCCAGAATTTGGATCAGATTTTTGGAAAATGTGGTCTACTGTTAAAGTTCTGAATTGATACTCAGTAAGGAAAATATAGAGAAACTCAAAATTCAATGTGAAGAGGAGAGGAAGGATAATATTTTATCCTTATATTATTATAAAACTTAAAATTTTATACCCTTATAAACTTTGTATCCTCTTTTATATATATATATATATAAAACTTTTTAGCCTTATTATATCCTTAAAATTGTATTTTAAAGTTATAAGGGAATTGTGTTACAATGATAGTGTTTACTCCTTAAGTATGGATGTTGCTTGATTACACCGTAAACCATCTCTCTCTAAATCTTACAGCCACTCAGCAACGCCTATCCCAACAGGCTGCCAGAAGCAAGAGACAATCCTACTACCTCAGGAAGCCTCTCAGAAAGTGGTGAAGACTGGCCATGTTGCTCTCATGCCCTCCTGTCCCAGCCTGAGAAATGAAAATTGCAATCCACTTTACTCAGTCGTTCTCTGGTCTTAAATCAAGAAGACACCATGATCTTCATGGTGAACCAAGAGTGCCCTCCCAGTCATGGGCACGACCTGGCTTCCTCTCTAGAGCTTAATGATTACCCTATTTTGCTCCTTTCAGCTCCATTTCTTTGCAAGTGGAAACCTGCTCCATGCACTAGCTCAGGTCTTCTTTCAGAGTCTCCATTCTTGATAGATTTCTTAGTCAGCAGAGGTCCTCACTCAGCCAGATTGGATTCCTTTGGACTACACCTCCATCATAGCACCATCACCTGATACCAGATTTATCAGGAAAGCTTGCATACAGCTCTTGCCTCTGCACTTGAGTCCCTAGGCCATTCCCTACAGCATGATCAGAATGGTCTCAGCCACTTGTCTACCCAAAACTCCTAAAAGGGTTCCCTTTCCTTTCCAGATAAATAACAATACCTTAATTCCTTCAATTTCACTTCCTGTTTTTCTCCAACACAATCTCTATGCTCAAGTACTATTGGGCTATTTTCAGACACCAGAGCACAGATCCCTCCTGCTCCTTAGCCCAATTGCCAAAGTTGTAGACACCTTAGTCCATGATGCCCTTCATCTTGGCTCTAGGCCACTATATCTAAAAACCACTTTCCCTAATACCAGTTCATCTATAACTTAACACCTTTTAGACATTTTAGTTTTGAAACACATTCTATGATTTTTAAGATATATTTTTGATGTTGCTGTTATTCAGTTGCTAAGTCATGTCCAACTCTTTGGGACCCCATGGACTGCAGCATGCCACACTCCTCTGTCCTCTATAATCTCCTGAAGTTTGCTCAAATTCATTTCCATTGAATTAAAAATGCTGTCTAATCATCTCATTTTCTCTTGTCCCCTTCTCCTTTTGCCTTCAATCTTTGCCAGAATCAAGGTCTCTTCTAATGAGTTGGCTCTTTAAATCACCAATAGCCAAAATATTGGAGCTTCAGATTCAGCAACACTCCTTCTAAAGAATATTCAGGGTTGATTTCCTTTTGGATTGACTTGTTTGATCTCCTTGATGTCCAAGAGACACTCAAGAGTCTTCTCCAGCATCACAGTCTGAAAGCATCAATTCTTTGGCACTCAGCTTCTTAATGTTCCTACTCTCCCATCTGTTCATGACTACTAGAAAAACAATAGCTTTGACTATATGGACCTTTGTTGGCAACGTGATGTCTTTGCTTTTCAATACACTGTCCAGATTTGTCATATCTTTCCTTCCAAGGAGCAAAAATCTTTTAATTTTGTGGCTGCAGTCAGCCTCTGCAATGATTTTGGAGTACAAGAAAAGAAAATCTGTCACTGCTTCCCTCCTTGCCCTTTCTATTTGCCATGAAGTGATGGGTCTGTATGCCATTATCTTAGTTTTTTGAATATTGAGTTTCAAGTCAGCTTTTTCACTCTCCTTTTTCACTGTCATCAGAAGGTTCTTTAGTTCCTCCTCACTTTCTGCCATTACAAAGGTATCATCTGTGTATCTGAGGTTGTTGATATTTCTCCTGGCAATCTTGATTCCAGCTTATAATTCATCCAGTCTGGCATTTCACTGGATGTACTCTGAATATACATTAAATAAGCAAGGGGACAATATACAGCCTTATCGTACTCCTTTCTGAATTTTGAACCAGTCCATGGTTCCGTGTCTGGTTTTAACTACTGCTTCTTGACTTACACACGGGTTTCTCAGGGATAGGTAAGGTGACCTAGTACTCCTACTTCTTTAATAATTTTCCACAGATTTTTTGTGATTGACAGAATCAACGGCTTTATCATAGTCAGTGAAGCAGAAGTAAAAGTTTTTTTCTGAAATTCCGTTGCTTTCTCCATGATCAAATGCATGTTGGCAGTTTGATCTCTGATTCCTCTGTCTTTTCTAAACCCAGTTTGTACATCTGGAAGGTCTTTGTTCATGTACTGCTGAAGCCTGACTGGAAGGATTTTGAGTATAACCTTGCAAGCATGTGGAATGAGTGCAATTATATGGTAATTTGCACATTCTTTGGCATTACCATTCTTTGGGATAGGAATTTTTATGTAGGAAATTAGGCTTGAGCAATGAGGAACGGCCTATTTGAAAAAGATTCAAGTTGACCTCTAAACCCCACCCCAAACATGACCCAATATGGCCGAAGCAAGCTCACGTATATGCTGCAAAGAATATAATCAGATTTTGGTATTGACCATCTGATGATGTCCATGTGTATAGTCATCTCTTGTGTTGTTCACAAGAGATGTGTTAAGAACATCAGTGTGTTCTCCTGGCAAAACTCTGTTAGCCTTTGCCCTGCTTCATTTTGTACTCCAAGGCCAAATGTGCCTGTTATTCCAGGTATCTCTTGACTTCCTACTTTTGCATTCCAATCCCCTATGATGAAATGACATCTTTTTGTGTGTGTGTTAGTAGGTCTTCATATAACTGATCAGCCTCTTCAGCATTAGTGATTAGGGCATAGACTTGGATTACTGCAATGTTGGTTTTCCATGGAAATGAACCACAATCATTCTGTCATATTTGAGATTGCACCCAAGTACTTCATTTTGGACTTTCATTGACTATGAAGGATACTCCATTTCTTCTAAGAGATTCTTGCCCACAGTACTAGATGTATAATTGTTATCTGAATTAAATTCGCCCATTGCCATCCATTTTAGTTTGCTGATTCCTAAGCTGTCAGTGTTCAATCTTGCCATCTCCTGCTGGACCACATCCAGTTTTACTTGATTCATGGACCTAACAGGCTTCTCCAGGGGTATAGTTAGTAAAAAAAAATCTGCCTGACAAGGAAGGAGACACAGGTTCAATCCCTGGGCTGGAAAGTTCCCCTGAAGAAGGAAATGACAACCCACTAAAGTATTCTTGCCTGGAAAATTTCATGGACAGAGGAGTCTGGTGGGCTACAGTCCATGGGGTCACAAAGAGTCAGACATGACTGAGCACACATGCACTCATAAATGGGCATAACATTCTAGGTTCCTATGCAATATTGTTCTTTATTGCATCAGATTTTACTTTCGCCTCCAGACACATCCACAACTGAGCATTGTTTTCTGGAGCTGTTAGTAATTGCCTTCTACTCTTCCTCAGTAGTATTTTGGACACCGTCCAACCAGGGTCAGGGAGGGGCTCACCTTTCGGTGTCATATCTTTTTGCCTTTCATACTATTCATGGGGTTTCTGTGGCAAGATATTGGAGTAGGTTGCCATTTCCTCCTCCAGTGAACCATGTTTTGTCAGAACTCTTCACTATGACTCATCTGTCTTGGGTGGCCCTGCATGGCATGTCTCATAGCATCACTGAGTCACACAAGACCCTCTGCCAGACAAGACTGTGATCCATTTGAAAGAGATATTTTTGATACTTCAAGATTTTTCTCCCTCAACTTGTCTTAGGACTCAAGTGGCTTACATTTGCATTTATGTTTTTTTTAAATAGCAAAATTTTATGAAAAATGTGTTTTTTTGGCAGATGTCTCTTATTTTTGTGGTTGAATTTAGTTTTGTACTAAACTAAACTGAACATCTTAAACACTCTGAACATATTAAAAACATTCAACACTTTAAAAATTTTCAAACTTGCAAAACTGATACTCTCAGCTGTGTACAAGAATTGATTATCTTTTTATATTATTTAAGCTCTGTCACTAAAGTCAGATAGCCAATGTTTGACCAATATTTTGGCTAACGAATATTCTGGGATGAAGCAAAGAAAATGCATTTAGATATAAGAGAGTCATGGGAATAACCTTAAAAAAAATGAAAGCATGAGTAAGAAATGATTTCACCTATTATGCAGATGTGTATATGCATTAAGTATGTGTTACTAAAAACCAAATTTCAAGGAAAGCTTGAAATATGAGATGACTTGTATTCAAGGATACTTTTTTGTGTATAATATACTTTGAATTTCACTATAGCACTGTGAGGTAGGACTTTTGTTATCTTTGCCTTAAGAAGAGTAAACTAAAATTCACACACATTAAGTGAAATGTGCCTCACATAGCTACCAAGGATGGAGGCAGGATTTGAACCAATATCTTTCAGGAAACTCACTGCTCTTTCTTCCATGCAGTCCCATATGTCTTGACATCCAAATGATGTCATGAGTTCATTAGCCTAGGTGACAGAACAGAAAATGTCACTGCAATGTCTTCTTCACTTTTTCATAATTGGATAATTCAGAAGGAAAAAAGATTTGAGAGATGTTTATGGACAAAGAGAGCATTGTGTCAGGAAAACTACAACAATACTGTGTAACAAATCACCTCAAAACTAAGTAGCTTAAAGCAACTATAACTGATCACAGCTCACACAGGACTGCAGATCAGCTGGGAATTTGCTACTCTAGGCTGGGCTTGGTTGAGGCAGACATGTTTTTAGTCTGTGGTATCTAGGGAGTTTCTACTTCAGAGGCAGGTCAGTTGAGGTCAGCATTGCCAGGCAGGTCAGGCAGTTCTGCTACAGGATGAGAGTCCAGCTTACTCAGATATCTTCCCTATCTCTTATTCTGTAGCTCAGACTACAAGGGCAGCTGTGATGTGGAGGATGTGCTTCTCATGACAACACTAAGAAACGGAGGAAGGCAAGTGTCATGAGCCTGAAGGCTGAGACTAGAGCTGGCGTTGTCATTTTCACCTGCAGGACATTGGACAAAGTCAAGGTTGAGCCCCAAAGCAAAGGGAAGAAAAATGGACTATATCCTCAAGGAGATGACCTCAAGGTGAAAGAAAGGTAGATAAATAGAGCCAGACATTCACTCTGCGAAGAGGTTGCTTTCAAAGTAATCTCTGATTTGAAAGTCTGAGATGAGGTACATGGTTTGACAGTGAAAACATTCACCTTTCATCCTTCCTCCATCCTTCCATTTATCCATCCTTCTGACAAACAGCAGACTACTGGGCCAAACAGTGCTGCAGGTGCTAAAATGAAAAATGAATTTTAAAAAGTTATCTGCCTTTCAGATAAAACAGAAACATAAATAATACCTTCATAGCATGTGGGAACTTTCATACACTAATGGGAGAGTAAATTGGACCAACTTTTCTGGATGTTAGTTTGGAATATAAATGGGAAGCTTTAAAAAAGTCATGTGATTTGACAAAGCCACTTTTCTTCTCACCATTTTGCTTAAGAAAATAACAGAATATATCCAGATGTACATACTAGGGTATCTACCAAATATTGTTTAAAAGAGTAAATATAGGAAAATAGCTTAAGTGCATTAGTATCCAATGGATTTCCAGAAAGAAATACACCAAATGTCATAAGTAGCTATCTCTGGTTGACAGGATTACAGGTTTTCTTCTTGTTTCTGCTGTTTTTCACTGTGCCTATAGTGACTACAGGCTACTTACATAAAAATTAAATTAAAAATATGACACACAATAAAACTTGATATCATAGTTTATCATTAAAACAGAAAAATCTGGGTTGCCAACAGACACATTAACAATTAAAACATAAAGCATAATTTGGATCATGACAGCTTGCTGTGTACCAAGTAAGTAAGTCCTGCAGCGAGTCCTAAGGAAACTTGGCAGAGGAGATCCTATAGGGCGTAAATCTGGAAGGTCCTGTGGAAGCTTGCCAGGAGGAGGGAGGACAGAGAGGATGTGTTCTTGGTGGAAGGGAATCATTTGTAAATATCATGAACCGTTCCGGATGTAGAAAGGAGGACAACTCACCATTTCTGCTGCTAAGTTGCTTCAGTCGTGTCCGACTCTATACGACCCCATAGATGGCAGCCCACCAGGTTCCCCCGTCCCTGGGATTCTCCAGGCAAGAACACTGGAGTGGGTTGCCATTTCCTTCTCCAATGCATGAAACTGAAAAGTGAAAGTGAAGTCGCTCAGTTGTATCTGACTCTTAGTGACCCCATGGACTGCAGCCTACCAGGTTCCTCCATCCATGGGATTTTCCAGGCAAGAGTATTGGAGTGGGGTGCCATTCACCATTTCTATCATTATTCAAAAACCTTTAGTAAGATTGAGGAACTGAGGAAGACTTGAATACATTTATGAATTCTTATTGGAATGTACTGAAGTCATGACATCAGTACATTTTTGTCATTCAAGACACACCGCTGAAGAAAAGGAGAGTGTGTTTTATTCAGTGGAAGTGAAGGATCTTAGATTATGCTATTGAGGAAATAGTTGCAAATCATGTTCACTTTCTCACAGTCTTTAATTAAATGTTTGACTCAGCTAAAAAGCTGAGGTAGCCACTGAAAGACAGTCAATATGAATAATGTTTTAGATTGGAAAATGACAGATTTCTCATAAGCAAGACATTTTTTTCTTGGGAAAGGCAGGATAGAGTTTTTCTAAACCATCGGGAGGATGTGGTCCGTTGGCTGATTTTCCATTTCTGGACTTGATTTATTACCACATGATTTCATCAAATTTGGGCTTGCTATGAGAATTTCTGCCAGGCAGGTATTTTAGACAGGATCAGATTGATGTACATCATCATATTTCCAGATTGTTACATTTTCAGCAACTATCCTATTCAGCCATTCTTTGCATGTGCCCACTGTTTCTTTTTCCTTTTTCTATAGGTTTTATATGGTGATTATTTTCTTTCATTGATATATAAACTTGAACTTTCTAAACTTCCAAGTTTTCACAGAGCCAGACATATTTTGCTTCCTTTCTCAATCAATAATACTAACAGAAAGAATATGAACTCGAGCAAATTTAAGATTGTGCTATGAATTTTGTTATAAGTTCATTTCTATTTTAGAGGATCTGTATTTGATTTCTGCCTAATTATTTCATGTACATATCTACTCTTTGCAAAAGTTTAATCATTTCCTTCAATGCAGAACTGGAGCACCTACTTGTTTTATATTTTTGTCTCATTCCCCATCCCCACTTACAGACATATATAGCACTGCTGCTGCTAAGTCGCTTCAGTTGTGTCCGACTCTGTGTGACCCCATAGATGGCAGCCCACCAGGCTCCCCCATCCCTGAATTCTCCAGGCAAGAACATTGGAGTGGGTTGCCATTTCCTTCTCCAGTGCATGAAAGTGAAAAGTGAAAGTGAAGTTGCTCAGTCGTTTCCGACTCTTCGAGACCCCGTGGACTACAGCCTACCAGGCTCCTCCGCCCATGGGATTTTCTAGGTAAGAGTACTGGAGTGGGTTGCCATTGCCTTCTCTGATATATAGCACCAAGCTATGTAATTAGCAAAGTTGGTGAATTTGGAGAAACTCATGTACATTCCAATCTTCTTCCTCTTAATGTTTATATAAAATGTTCCTATAAAATGTTTATATCCACATATCTTGCTTTTTCACCTTCTTTGTAAAGTTTCAACTTAAATTTCTACAGGAAAAATAATTTGCCAGGTACATTTGCACCTGAATCTTATGCTATTTCTTAGCAGAAAGGTGACTTTTCAGGGAAGGATATAGAGAGAGGCAAAAATAAAATTTAAAATTACATACAGAGCGTACATGCAATGAAAGTGCATTAAAGCTTTTTGTGTAAATGGTCTTTCAACTACATCTATATTTCAGTTGTTTCTGGTTCTCTTTGGACCAATAGTTTCTAATCTTTTCTGGACATTACAATCATCTAAGAAAAATGCCCCAAATTCAAGTCTTACCCCAAAGCAATTAAAATCTGAAACTATGGGGCCCAGCATGAATATTTCACACATATTCTCAGGTAATTGTACAGTCAAAGTTGTATTTACTAAATCAGACTTCTCCAAAACTAGTGAAAGTTTTGATTTATTCAAATAAACCTAATTGATAGTCAAATTAATTTAAGGTTAATTTTATTCAATATATATGATAAGAGCTGCCATTTAGGCACAAGCTACTGAGTGAGACAACAGGAATTTTAAGATCCAAGAGTCAAAAATTATTACTCCAAAGAGTTTATCACTTCAGCCATTATCAGTCCATTTTTTCTTTCAACTTCAGGCAGGCCATAAAATCAAGACTTATTCAGCTACCCATGTATTTTCTAACTTCTTTATAGCAGAACAAAAATTACTAAATTCACCAGATATTCTGTTCTCAAATTAACTGGGTGATCTGGTATTAGACTCACCCTCCATTTCAAGATGGATACTGGGCGCCCATTGTCGCAACCCAGAGTCCTTTTACAAAAGGTAACCTCACAATAGGCCTCAAAGGGGGCTGCTAATCCACCAACGCAGAAATAAACCCAAGAAGGAAACTGGATTCCAAATGTGAGATCTTGACCTCTGTGCCATTTTGTTTAGTATGAACACTTACCTGTGTTTTTCCTCCTAGAAAGCTCCCTCTTCTGAGATGACATGCCCCCTGGATTCAGACTTTAAAAAACTTTTTATTGATCCACTGTTTTCCATAGCAGTTTTATCTATTTCTTTGAAATATTTTAAATGCTAAGTAGTAATTATGTTTACATCATCTCTGGGAATGGCACGTGTTTTAGGAAAGAACAGCCAAAGCAGTTTAATGCTTTTGGCTTATTGTTTGACTATCTGAGAGCACTGCAGCTGGAAAGAATTCCATTAGTTTGTGGCTAGCATCAATACATCAGCCTCAAGAGCTTCCAAGTAAACAGAGAGAAATTGGCATGGCTATCTTGTGGCAAGCAGCAAAGAACAGAGTGGTACAGAGTTCTCCAAGAAGGGAACATTAACCCAGATGTGAACAAGACAATGAATGAATTGTTCATCAGAAGTTTTCAACCTTTCAGCTGTGAGCAGCAATTATAATCACCAATGCATCCAAACACTCAAAAGAGACTTAAACCTGAAAATTACCCATCGTGGCCCAGGCACAATTATGTCTCATTGGTCCATGAAGAACAGGCGTCCCAATTTAGCTCAGGCACTTAACTAAATTAAACTTTTCTTTAGGAGAAACCCAGAAGATCATATGGTCCTTTAACGCACACACACACCCTGCACTAAAAAAAAGAAAAAAAACAACTGGCATTTATCTTGAGTCAACTCTTCATCCTTATTGCATAACACTCCCTTCACTTCTAATCAGAAAGGCAATCTTTCTTCTAATATAGTAAATATAACTTATTCCCAAATCAACTAGAAAGGATTGCAGCTGATTATTTTAGGCCTGTAACTTCACCAAATTTTGTGGTACTATAACTTTTTTTGCCTTGTCAAAGGACAGAAGTACTTGTATGTTCTTTGCCTAGATGCTAAAGTTCCAATTAATATTTTTTTTAATTGGAGTATCATTGATTTATAATATTGTGTTATTTTCAGGTGTATAGCAAAGTGATTCAATTTTACATACATATATATTTTATTCGGATTCTTTTGCCTTATAAGTTATTACAAAGTATTGAGTACTGTTCTCTGTACTATACAGTAGGTCCTTTGTTACCTATTTTATATATATGTGTATATGTTAATCCCAAACTCCTCATTTATCCTTCTCCCGCTTTCCCCTATTGTAATTATATTGCTTTCTGTCTGTGGTTCTATTTCATTTTCATATATAAGTTCATTTGTATAATTTTTTTTAATTCCATATAGAAGCAATATTATATGATATTTATCTTTCTCTATCTGGTTTGCTTCACTTAGTATAATCACCTCTAGTTCCATCCAAAAAAGCTACTGTAAGTAGCTTAAAGCATTGCACACAATGACCAGATAATCAGACAGTGTCCTCTGTTTTAGGTGTGCAATTACACTTTGGTTCTCTTGAAATTTCTCTATTATGTAAACCCCAAATCAGATGGTTTTAATGTTTATCTTCTTAACTGGTTGTGTTTTTGCATCAATCATAGTTCAATCAAAGTGTCCCTTCCCAAGAGGCATAAGGAAAGTTTCTTCTCTTAGCATTTAGTTTAACCAATCAATGATTGAAGCTGTTTTACTACCACTGTATGCACAATCCATAGAAATATCTCTGATGTCACCTGAATACAAATAATTTAAAAAAATATTGACTATATTGTCTATCTAACCTTTGGAAAATGTTCTAAAGCTACTAACTGTTAAAAAATTAAATCTATAAAACATCTCTACTGATTTTGACCAATTGAAAATATGTATGAATTCTTCCAGGAATGATATTACATATGTATAAGGACATATGTAAAATGCATTCATGTATATTAATATCAAATGTTCACCAAAACAAAACCAATGAGAATTTTTAGAGAAGGAAAGAAAATTACTACTGCAAATATTATAGCTTAGGAATCATTCAATGAATCTTAATTCATGTAAGTTAAAGCATAATGATCAATTCTGATAATACCTAATACATTATTACTTTATTTTTGAAAACAACTTTTCATGCACAGCTCCTAGTTATAAACATAATATCATATGGGCTATTGAACCATAAATATTTCTGTAAAATTGCTCTTCTTGAGTTAACAGAATGAAAATCTGAATGAATTGTATATTTTAGGACATTTTGATATAAGAATTCAAAGGCTTAAGTTATTCTACTTTATTTTTATGAGGAAGAACCTCAGTATGGTAAAAGGGAATTTTCTGTGCTTTTCTCTAAAAATTTTAGTTTGGAAAAAACAAAAACAATTTTTGCTATTAAATGTGGCAAGCCGTATGAATATGATGGTAAGTCAAATGTTTCCAGTCCTTCTACACTCAATTAATAAGATGTTGATCTGTAGAAGAGATTTCATGTCCAGAAGGTCTTACAGGAGAAGTCTTAAATCTGACTTTCCTCTTAAAATTGTACATGACACTTTTGTCAAAAGAATGTCCAAATAATGGATAGCTAATTGAGATTCAGGAAGCACCAACACTCCCAAAATTTTATTTCATATTCGAAGTCTCATATATCTAAAAACTAAACTAGGGTACTATATGCCTGAGGAAGTGTGTTAATGGTGGATTTCCTTTTATGATCCTTGTATAAATCGTGAATATTGGTTTTTGTCTAGAAACCATAGCACATAATATTATGAATTTTCATCTCAAATTTTAATGTAAAATATAGCCTAGGACTATGAGAAATTAAGACACTTTTCCTCTTGACATTTCACAGGAAGTGAACTTCCCTTGTGTGTCTTTCCATGAGAGTGTATTTTTAAAGCTAAATGATTTTTAAATTTTTGACTGGTAGCCAATACAAAATAAAAAGGCCTCCTGAATTTTACTTGTACACTCGGTACACACATATATATGTATGTATATTTGAAACACAAATTTAACAAAACAAAACTTCTCTTTATTACAAGTATTATATTTTATATTCTACTCCATTTATTTCTGTTCTTGTTCTACCCTTGCATGTTGTTTATGACCCATATAGTGACCCCATATAGTGTGTCATAACCATTCACTAATTTTATGAACTATTCATGGTTCCCCATCCAGACTTTGGGAAACAGTTCTCTATGAAGGATCTTGGCCCTTCCTTCCTCTATACTGGAGTTAGAAAGGCCTTCTTTACACACTCATGTCTTCATCAGGCTCCCCATTATGACTAGGATCCCAAAAGTATAAGTACAATCCTGGCCCTTGACAGAAAATGCAGGTGGAAAATCACGGTTGTACAATATATAAACTCTTGCCTGTGAGACACTGTCTTTGTGGCGATTGTCTGAAGGACTGGCATAACATTCACAGAAATGATTCACCTTTGACATCATCCTCTGGAGGAAGGCACAGTAATAAAAGTCATGAAATGGTTTTCATCAAATTTCCATCAATATATCCTTCCAAAACTTCTGAGAGAATCAAGCCTCAGGAAAAAGTTCATCTAATCTAGGGATACTTTGGTCCTGGGCATCTCACACTTTAATGTGATGTGCACAGATCCCCAGGGGGTCATGTTTCAGTGTTGATTCTGGTTCAGGAAGGCTGGAGGGAAGCCTGAGATCCTAATTTTTAACAGGCTTTGAGGTTAGATCAGTGCTATTGGTACAAGAAACATGCTTTGGACCACAAGGGTCTAATGAAATTATATTGTTCCTGAAATTGGGCATTTCAACCTTTTTGAAGGCTTCTGAGATCATTTGTTCTGAATATGTATCAAGAACTGTTGTTTTCTTGATTAATTGCTTTGCTTTTGGGGAAAAGCTGTTAGTTTATTAAATTAGAGCCACTTCAGGGTAGTACATACTTTCTTTTGATTTTCTACTAATTTCTTTCTCTTCTTGCTTTCTCAGCTATTACTAATTTACATTCTGATTCTGCCTCTCACTTGTATATATTTTAAAGAAATGTTTCATATAGTTGAAAAATAAAACATATATGAGAAAGCATTATTCAAGACTCCAAGATCGACAGGAGAGGCAAGACTCCTCAGACCCACAGTCTGTGCTCCAGTGGATTTCTGAATGGTGCCTCTCACCAGCACTAGTCTTACTGAACTTTTCATGGACGCCAAGTAAGAATTGCCCTTTGACAGAGGCCAGCATGCCACCTGGCCTATACCCCAAAGTAAGAGACTTGAGCTTTTAGAATGAGAGAGGGAATATGGAAGGAAAAGCTTCACTTTGCCTTTATTTGAGGATACTGAGCACTCAGTGTAACTAGCCTGAAATCCCCACTTCCCAAACATAATCATGGGAAAACACCTGTTTTTCTATAAGGTTTTTAAATGGGAGCATTATTGCATTCTTGCTAAATTGTTCAGTCGTGCCCGACTCTGTGACCTCATGTACTGTACTCTGCCAGGCTCATCTGTCCATGGGATTTCCCAGGCAACAATACTGGAGTGGGTTGCCATGCCCTCCTCCAGGAGATCTTCCCAACCCAGGGATCAAGCCTGTATCTCTTATATCTCCTACATTGTAGGTAGATTCTTTACCATTAGCGCCACTTGGCAAGCATGATTACAGTGAGGCAAAAATTAGGCATCCTTTTGGCCCAACATGTGAAAAAAGAATAAATTTATTTTTTAATGTGGCAGTGGCTTTGTTTATATTCTCTGCTGCAGTTATAATATCTGCACAAAGAATTAAATTTAAGATGGCTTTTAATTAGATTTTTAAATGAATCTGAATTAATGGTAAGCATCCAAAGCTCATAAATTTCAATTTTAACAATAAATAAGATGCAGAGTGTTAAACAGAGAAAAAATTATTTGCAGATACAAATCTCAATGATGTTTTAAATTCACAAACCTATCTTTTGGTTACAAACTAAACAGTATTTCCATTAGTGAAATCTATCTAAGCCATATTTCTTCACTTTAAAAAGAAATACAGTATTCAGTTCAGTGGCTCAGTCATGTCCGACTCTTTGCAACCCCATGAACCGCAGCACGCCAGGCCTCCCTGTCCATCACCAACTCCTGGAGTTCACTCAAACTCATGTCCATTGAGTCAGTGATGCCATCCAACCATCTCATCCTCTGTCGTCCCCTTCTCCTCCTGCCCTCAATCTTTCCTAGTATCAGGGTCTTTTCAAATGAGTCAGCTCTTGGCATCAGGTGGCCAAAGTATTGGAGTTTCTGCTTCAGCATCAGTCCCTCCAATGAATATTCAGGACTGATTCCTTTAGGATGGACTGGTTGGATATCCATGCAGTCCAAGGGACTCTCAAGAGTCTTCTCCAACACCACAGTTCAAAAGCATCACTTCTTCGGGGCTCAGCTTTCCTTATAGTCCAACTCTCACATCCATACATGACCACAGGAAAAACCATAGCCTTGACTAGATGGACCTTTGTTGGCAAAGTAATGTCTCTGCTTTTCAATATGCTGTCTATGTTCATCATAACTTTCCTTCCAAGGAATAAGCGTCTTTTAATTTCATGGCTGCAATCGCCATCTGCAGTGATTTTGGAGCTCAGAAAAATAAAATCAGACACTGTTTCCACTGTTTCTCCGTCTATTTGCCATGATGTGATGGGACTGGATGCCATGATATTAGATTTCTGAATGTTGAGCTTTAAGCCAACTTTTTCACTCTCTTTCTTCACCTTCATCAAGAGGCTCTTTAGTTCTTCTTCACTTTCTGCCATAAGGGTGGTGTCATCTGCATATCTGAGGTTATTGATATTTCTCCCGGCAGTCTTGATTCCAGCCTGTGTTTCTTCCAGCCCAGCATTTCTCATGATGTACTCTGCATAGAAGTTAAATAAGCAGGGTGACAATATACAGCCTTGATGTACTCCTTTTCCTATTTGGAACCAGTCTGTTGTTCCATGTCCAGTTCTAACTGTTGCTTCCTGACCTGCATACAGGTTTCTCAAGAGGCGGATCAGGCGGTCTGGTATTCCTATCTCTTTCAGAATTAGAATATGCAAATGAGAACCTTTGAGTGTACTTAATGTCCAGTACTTTGGCCACCTCATGCGAAGAGTTGACTCATTGGAAAAGACTCTGATGCTGGGAGGGATTGGGGGCAGGAGGAGAAGGGGACGACAGAGGATGAGATGGCTGGATGGCATCACAGACTCGATGGACGTGAGTTTGAGTCAACTCCGGGAGTTGGTGATGGACAGGGAGGCCTGGCGTTCTGCAATTCATGGAATCACAAAGAGTCGGACACAACTGAGCGACTGAACTAAACTGAACTGAACTGGATGTAAATCAGATTCTTATCGAATTCTTGCTGATCCCCACACAGATAAATGTTAGAGAGATGATACCAGGGATGTGACTCTAAAGAAAAATAAAATATCATGGTCAGCTTGTCCTTTTTATCCTGGAAAAGGGAATATTTAAAGGAAAATGAAAAGTTTTTGTGACCTGAAGTGCTTCCCCATAGTGTTCAGCAGGCCGCTCATCCCATTCTCCATAGGAGAGGAAACCAAAAATAGGATTAGAAACAAAAAATAAACTAACACAGTAGAAACAGATAGCATCTGGAGCCGCTGTGAATGGGCAACCTATAGGCTGGACTTTCCCTCTTGGAAGCATGATGAGGCTACAGTGCTAGCAACTGGATATGCTTGGGAATAACTCTCATTTTCATTTTTGCCAAAGAAGGAAGTTGGACTCAATATTTAACACTTGGCATTTCAAGATAAAATAGTACCTGATGTTCAATAAAATCCAGGATAGGCTGGATCACCAACTCTCCGAGGACCGGGGTTCTGTTTTAATCTAGCAGCATCTCATACTTCATGTCACTCATCCACATGCATGTGTGCAATGTGCACAGACACTGACACAGCCAAAATAAAACAATAACACTTTTCATGTGAACTTAAGAAAACTTTATAAATGTTCTCCATCTATTTCCTCCTCTATAAAATGAGAGTGTTGGATCAGATTAGATCATCTTTATAATCTCTTCCAGCTCTAATGATATATCAACTCAGTGATGTCAGAAGAGGAAGCAAGCATGTGGGGAAAAAAATGCATGTAGTTCTTAAAAACAGGATGCCACGAGCCCCAAAGAAATGTCATCATGGCCCTATTTTGACGTCTCTAAAGTTTCTCTCTGGCCCATAAGCCCAGTGAATATTGCACTGTAATCCTCCCTTTGTTGAAAGTGCATAAGGTCATCAGAGCCTGAGCTAAGAGTTAGCACACCTTCACTTCTATTATTTTATTCTATTACTTTATTCTTTATGCCAAAACAAGTCACAAAGTCAATTCGTACTCATGGGGTGGGAAAACAGATTTCTCTCTTAATGGGAAGATCTACAAATATAAGTCACAAAAGGTTTGGATATGAGGAAGGGTGGAGAATCAGAGGTATGTTTGCAATCACTCTAACCCATTCATCATATAACCATTACCAAAAATCTGCATGTTGCCAATAAATGTCTTCATCTTCATTAATAGGGTTTCCAGCACCATTTTTTAAGTTCTTGAGGACTCACATATCATTCCAAATACTGAGGTATTTATCATTGTAAATTATGCCCACAGTCAAACTTATGGATTCACTCATTTTTAGTGTTCAATCTGTGTAAACCAACATAATGTTCTCCACCCCTAAGTGCTCTTGACTGCTGGAAATGATGGAGTAAAAGTCATCAAATCTTACTGTCCAATATATTTTTTTGCCATCTAGGCAAAGAGATCTATATTTTGACAATTTCAAGATCTCATTCTTCTGTAAAATTAATGGTGAGCCAAGGGATGTGGGAAGGGCAGGTAAGGGAATTGTTTTAAACTTAACTTTGATTTCTGTAAGGAGTCATGCTTTCCTTAACCTCACACATTTATTGCCATTTGTATGACAAATCTTCCGTTTTTCTTTTGAATTAAAAATTAAAGTTCCCAAGGGAAATTGTGCAATGGGAAATTGACACTTCAATAAACTAGGCTCACACATTTTATTGATTATGGTAAATCTAATTATTGCAATAAAACCTGGGAAAACAACAACAAAAAATTATCCTTTCATGCTCCAGTGGTACATATTTCTTTCTACTAGGGAAATATCTGTCTGATTAGACTCTACTTCCTCAAAGGTAATAAATAAATCGAGAAGTCATTCCAAACTGATTTTGCTTAAAATACCTTGCAAAAATCTTGATGACTTCTTAACTATTTTTATGGACTGATGGACCCTTACTCTCCAAACAAACTTAAAATATAATTCATGAAAACATTAAACTGAAGAAAAAAAATTAAATTATACTCTTGATGCTATTTAGAACTCTGAATTATAGCCTCTTTTGTCTCCTACTTTTTTTTTTTTAATTAAAAATACTTACACTGTGCCTAAGATGCAAATTTTATTTTCCTTGTGGCAACTGCCCTGGGTTCAGTGACCTGGAAAGAAAAGCAGATTCTTGGATTTAGAAGGCTTCATTTCACTTCACATCCCAGGACTGATTGGTGTGTGGCTTCTCTGCCCTCTGGCCTATCTGTCCCCCACCATCCCCCATCTTTAGTAGGTCACATTGAGGGACCATGCCTTAAGGTTGGAAAATAAGTTTGACGAACAAGATCCACCAGAAGTGAGGAGATCTCTTTACCAGTGCTGGATGTTTAATCTGCTCTAAGATCCAGGTGCTTATTCGTCTTTGAAACATAAATCATTCCTTTTCCTTTTTTGTTCCTCTACTCTTTCTTTTTCTGGAATAAAAGAGAAAAACATAATGAAATACAATTTCATTGACTTTTTGATAAACAAAAGAAAGAAACCCTCCCAACTATTCCAGTTGCCTTAATATGAATGATCAAAAATAAGTTTTTAAATTCTAAAATCTCTTCCAAGGAAAATATGTATAGAGTACAAGTCATCGATTTAAGACTCAGTTAATGTAACTTTAACATGACTTCCTCAGCCACTCAAACTTTCTACCCACAGCGATGTTGCTTTTACCTGTTTATCAAAGAAGCATTATTAAATAAAGTAAATTAAAAAAAAGAAAGTGAGGTCAAGTAGACGTAGAAATATGTTGCAGGGCATTTTTTGTATTATATGCATGCAAAGACGTGTAGTAGGAAATCCAAACCATTAAATGCACTCCACTCCTTGGTATACCAGGAAATGGCAACCCACTCCAGTATTCTTGCCTGGAGAATCCCAGGGACAGAGGAGCCTGGTGGGCTGCCCTCTATGTGGTCACACAGAGTCAGACACGACTGAAGTGAGTTAGCAGCAGCAGCAGTCTTGGTATACCACTTATTAACGCTGAATCTTTAAAGAAGTTATTTAACTTTTTTGAACCTCATACTGTTGTAGCCACATATTCTGGGAAACAAACTCACTCAGAAGGAGATAGTGGAGTGAATAGTGGAGTGCAGTTTATTACACTGGCGGGCCCAAGGCAGAGTCTCCTCTTAGCCAAGGACTCTGACCAGTTTTTGTGAAAACGTTATATACCCTAAGTGTACGTGCCCAAACCCACTGCCCCAAATTCCCTGAAACTAGTCTGAACAAAGGAGAAGAAAGATACAATCAAAGTTAACCCATGATTCATACGCCTTAAGCCTATAACAGTGGACAATTATCAATAGACCTGTGGTCATACCCCAATAAGCATAATAGAATTTATGATTCTATTGGGTTACACAGATAATTGGGGTATTCTTTTAGGCAACAGACAATCTAGGTACAAGCCCTGGGGCTCTTCCTTCCAGGGGGTCTGGTTTTCCAGTTGGTATGTCTCCGTAGATACTGAACATACAGCTCAAAGTCCACAGTCCAGCCCAAGATGGAGTCCTACATTCAAGATGGAGCCTGTTCTGTCTGTTTCCTCCTTCAATATATTCTTCCATAAGAAGGAGACAATAACAAACACGAGTATAAAATAATATGATGACAAAAAGCATTTTTCATGTTTTACACCATGCTAAAGCAGTATAAGAATCTTATTTGCTGAAATTGGAAAAGTATTGTGAGCCCAACAAGGCCCTAACAATGGAGGATAATTTTAAATGGCCCAACATTTAAACTCACCCCAAGACACATTTCACTCTGCAAATGAAGACAAAACAGATTCTTCTTGTTTCTATCATAATGATACTGGATTCTTCAAGTACATTATAGAAGTCACTCAATACTCATAGAAATAAAGAAGTGGATCTTAATCTATATCATTCTAGCTAAGGGGAAAATAATCATATACTTTCCGTACTGGCAATATAATCTTCAGTTATCAAAAGTTGCTTTTTGATTGTTTTAATCGGCATCTATTATGTGATATGTAAAAAGATTCATAATAAAAATTTTTGCAAATTAAAATCCAGTCTTAAATAATCTGTTTTTTAATGGTAGTTTCTATTAATTGGAGTCATCTTTTCTCTCTCTCTTTCTCTTTTAAACTTACTGTCTTGATATTCCTAAGGCAGGGCCGTATTTGAGACTCTCATAATTCCTACATTTTCAAAGTTTTGCCACATTTATTCTTTTTAAGGGCACTGCAACTATAATAGAAATATTACAGAAAACTGTTGTCTTCATAAGTCAAAATTCACATTACTGGATATGGAGCCCTGCTAGTGAAAAATTCTGCAGTTGTCAGAATTAGATGTTGGCTTTAAAGAAGAAATGAAATATCCCTCTGAAGTTTAAGGAGAGAAAGTGAAAGGGAAAGTCACTCAGTCATGTCTGATTCTTTGGACTGTATCAGTTCAGTTTAGTTGCTCAGTCATATCTGACTCTTTGCGACACCATGAACAGCATGCCAGGCCTCCCTGTCCATCACCAACTCCCGAAGTCCACCCAAACTCATGTCCATCGAGTCAGTGATGCAATCCAACCATCTCATCCTCTCTCATCCCTTTCTCCTCCTGCTCTCAATCTTTCCTAGCATCAGACTCTTTTCCAGTGAGTCAGCTCTTCACATCAGGTGGCCAAAGTATTGGAGTTTCAGCTTCAACATCAGTCCTTCCAATCAACACCCAAGACTGATCTCCTTTAGGATGGACTGGTTGGATCTCCTTGCAGTCCAAGGGACTCTCAAGAGTCTTCTCCAACACCACAGTTCAAAAGCATCAATTCTTCAGCGCTCAGCTTTCCTTATAGCCCAACTCTCACATCCATACATGACCACTGGAAAAACCATAGCCTTGACTAGATGGACCTTTGTTGGCAAAGTAATGTCTCTGCTTTTCAATATGCTGTCTGCTGCTGCTAAGTCACTTCAGTCGTGTCCGACTCTGTGCGACCCCATAGATGGCAGCCCACCAGGCTCCCCCATCCCTGGGATTCTCCAGGCAAGAACGCTGGAGTGGGTTGCCATTTCCTTCTCCAATGCATGAAAGTGAAAAGTGAAAGTGAAGTCGCTCAGTCGTGTTCGACTCTTAGGGACCCCATGGACTGCAGCCTACCAGGCTCCTCCATCCATAGGATTTTCCAGGCAAGAGTACTGGAGTGGGATGCCATTGCCTTCTCCGAATATCCTGTCTAGGTTCGTCATAACTTTCCTTCCAAGGAGTAAGCGTCTTTTAATTTCATGGCTGCAATCACCATCTGCAGTGATTTTGGAGCCCAGGAGAATAAAGTCAGCCATTGTTTCCACTGTTTCCCCATCTATTTGCCATGAAGTGATGGGACCAGATGCCATGGTCTTAGTATTCTGAATGTTGAGCTTTAAACCAACTTGTTCACTCTCCTCTTTCACTTTCATCAAGAGGCTCTTTAGTTCTTCTTCACTTTCTGCCATAAGGGTGGTGTCATCTGCATATCTGAGGTTATTGATATTTCTCCCAGCAATCTTGATTCCAGCTTGTGGTTCTTCCAGCCCAGCATTTCTCACGATGTACTCTGCATATAAGCTAAATAAGCAGTGTGACAATATACAGCCTTGATGTACTCCTTTTCCTATTTGGAACCAGTCTGTTGTTCCATGTCCAGTTCTAACTGTTGCCTCCTGACCTACATATAGGTTTCTCAAGAAGCAGGTTAGGTGGTCTGGTATTTCCATCTCTTTCAGAATTTTCCACAGTTTATTGTGATCCACACAGTTGAAGGCTTTGGCATAGTCAATAAAGCAGAAATAGATGTTTTTCTGGAACTCTTTTGCTTTTTCGATGATCCAGAGGATGTTGGCAATTTGATCTCTGGTTCCTCTGCCTTTTCTAAAACCAGCTGGAACATCTGGAAGTTCACGGTTCATGTGAACTTTTCACAGCTATTTGTAAGGCCTCCTCAGACAGCCATTTTGCTTTTTTGCATTTCTTTTTCTTGGGGATGGTCTTGATTCCTGTCTCCTGTACAATGTCATGAACCTCCATCCATAGTTCATCAGGCACTCTGTCTATCAGATCTAGTCCCTTAAATCTATTTTTCATTTCCACTGTATAGTCATAAAGGATTTGACTTAGGTCATACCTGAATGGTCTATTGGTTTTCTCCACTTTCTTCAATTTCAGTCTGAATTTGGCAATAAGGAGTTCATGATCCAAGCCACAGTAAGCTCCTGGTCTTGTTTTTGCTGATTGTATAAGCTTCTCCATCTTTGGCTGCAACAAATATAATCAATCTGATTTCCGTGTTGACCATCTGGTGACGTCCACGTGTAGCATTTTCTCTTGTGTTGTTGGAAGAGGGTGTTTACTATAGATGTGTATAGTTCTCCAGACCAGAATACTGGAGTGGGTAGCTTTTCCCTTCTCCAGGGAATCTTCCCAACCCAGGGATCAAACTCAGGTCTCCTGCATTGCAGGCGGTTTCTTTACCAGCTGAGCCACAAGGGAAGCCCTCAGCCATTTCATGACAGGAGAGGGGAAGGTGACAGTTAAAAGTCAATGTCAAATGTGTTGTTTTTAATTCCTTACACTCCAATGTAAATGGAAAAGATAAGTTCCATTAACTTGCTTTGAGATTCAAATGGAAAATAAAACAAATTTGAGATGACATGAAAATTAGGAACAGCCAGCTTGATTCTTTGCTGGGAAGAAACTATTTTCTAGAATGTGTCAATCTACATATCAGTGAATCTTTCCCCTCCATTGTCTTGCTAACTACAGATACTGATAATGCTATTTGAATTTTATATCTCTTCTCTACAACCTTGTTAGTCCTACTACTTGGATAATAACTGGTCACTGCAAAAGTCTTATTGCTCCTCCTTGCTTGTCAACAGAAGAAAAGAAACTAATTAAAATTCCCTGCTCCCTCTCAACCAACCAACAGCTGATCCTATTACTGTGACCTGAAGTGCCAAGATGCACATCTAAGTTTGGGGAACCAAAAGTGACTCAATAAATCCTTCATGGCAGAAACAGACAAAATCATAGCCAAAACAATTCAACTAACTTGCCCTAACTGAGAGAACCTTGTTAGTCTTCACACCCAATTTATCTGTTCAAATCCACTTGCTCCTCTTTATGTGGAATTCTTTCTGAAGTTCTTGGGAAATTTGAGACCAGAGGAAACCAGCAGGACACAGAGGATAGGGTAATCACTCCTTAAATAAGCAATTACATTTCTGGCATTACTGGAATAAATTCTATCCTGGCAAAGACTTAAACCTTGTGTCAAGTGATGATGCTAATAAGAAGTTTCTGTTCTGTGAAACTATGCAAAAGGACATGTGTAGTGAGCAGGCTCTTGACCGTGGTGCTCAGCTTCAACGCCATCTAAGGTGACTAGACTTCTGTTTCAGTTCTGTGGTTTTGGCCATAACCACTTTGGCCATAGGGCATTTAAGAACAAAGCCCTCATACTCCATGTCATGGCATCTCTGTGTGTGTGGAGTTCACTGCCTCCAGTTGGTACTTTAGCTTGGCCTTAGGCCACTTGGTGCTTCTGCCAGGCATGAAAATTGTGGGTTTTTTTTTTTTTTCTTTTTTCTCAGTAATTGTTTTGGAAGAAGAAAGAGTCTGTGATCTCCTCATTAATTCATTCTAAGACACTGAGGAGATTACTTAACTTCTAAGGGTCTTACATTCTAACTTTGGAACACAAAATTGAACACATTTCCTTCAGCTCATGTGGTGGACTCTTCTGAAGTTTGATTGAGTTATGCAAAGTGTTTTAAAAATCATAAAAATTTATGGAAAGAGAAGAAATGAAGATATCACCTGGTCACAAATTCACTTCCTGTTAATGTTATATTAATTTAGTCTTCTTTCAAGGGGTCAGCCATATTCTATGTGACATTAAAATCCTATCAGGATTCACTGTCTGAAAGAAGCAAGCCATTTTTGACATGATAATATTTCAACAAATTTTAAATAGTTTTCACTCACTCTTAAATCAGTCTCTACAACACAGTTAAAAATATTTATAAACTAGGTATGTCTATCCTGTTTTGTCTTTTTTTCTGTTCAGTGTTCTGAAACTAATATATCTATTAGTCCTTAGACTAATGGCTCTTAAGTCATTCAGTTTCCTTGGATTAGAACCCCTTTCAACTGCTCATTCACATTCTGATGAAAATTCAGTAGTTGATGTTTCTGTATCACATTTCTCTTTATCTCTCCTTGAACTTATTTCCTAATTATCACTCATAACCTCACATATCTGCAAGATGAATACAAAATTTTCTCACTCACATCTGGGAGTTCATTTTCTGGCAAGATGTTCAGGGTCTCAGGGTCTCAGGTCTCACTTCAGAGTCTATATCCCAGCCCTAAACCCTTAACAACTCCTTTCAGAAGCTCAATTAATCCTTGCAGTCACATATAACACAAATTATTCACTACTTCACATGGAAAGTGTTCTGTCCCATATTCAACATTGAGGAAACTCATTTGAGCCATTCAGTTCAGTTCAGTTCAATTCAGTTGCTTAGTTGTGTCCGACTCTTTGCGACCCCATGGACTGCAGCTGTTCTTTGGAACTCTGCATTTAAATGGGTATATCTTTCCTTTTCTTCTTTGTTTTTCACTTTTCATCTTTCATAGCTATTTGTAAGGCCTCCTTAGAGAGCCATTTTGCTTTTTTACATTTCTTTTTCTTGGGCATGGTCTTGATCCCTGTCTCCTGTACGATGTCACAAACCTCCATCCATAGTTCATCAGGCACTCTGTCTATCAGAATTAGTCCTTTAAATCTATTTCCCACTTCCACTGTATAATCGTAAGGGTCATATTCCTCATTAATTATTGAAATAAGAGGAAGGATGTACATGTGGGCCAAGTCATGTCCAACTCTATGCAACCCTATGGACTGCAGCCTGCTAGGCACCGCTGTCCATGAAGTTCTCCATACAAGAATACTGGAGTAGGTTGCAGGTCCCTTCTTCCAGGGGATCTTCCAACCCAGGGATCCAAACCTGTGTCTCTTAAGTCTACCTGCATTTGCAGGTAGGTTCTTTACCACTAGTTCCACCTGAGAAGCCCAAAAAGAAGGATATATTCCAGATAATTAAATGATTGAAGTGGAGGATCAGGTTTTAATATTTCCCTGGATGTGCAGCACAGGTGTGCATACTTCTCCATTCACTACAACAAAGGATGTATATATTATTAAAAATGCTTATTTTAGGTACAAATATGCCTCTCAGATTCTCCACCCCATAAGAATATTTGACACATATGCATTATGTTACCCCAGTCACTACCAATAAAAGACAATTTGTGCAGTGTACTAACTCAACACCCAGGATCTTTTATGAACCTTGGAGAGGAAACAGTATTGAGTCATCCAGGCTGCTTGATTTATCAGTTTAGAGGCATCAGTTACTAAACTGCTGTGATATCAAGCACATGCATGGGGAAAACATATTGTTGAGTATTTTTATAAGGAATTAGTCAATGTAATTGTGGACTACAAAGAGATTGTTATACAACTTCATTAAAGGTTGTAAAGACTTCACCACATGACATCTCTCCATGTCATAAATACATCATCAGAGACCATTATGGTCTCTAATGATGACTTCTAACATCTATTCATCAAAAATGAGTAAATGCCTAAGGAGAGCAGTCTATACAGTTTTTTATGGTTATGATAACTCCATCTGTGGAATTTCTTATGATGTTGTCATTATTTACATAAGCTGCTACATAGTATGAAGATAAGTGTATTTGCTTTTTGCTCTATATTCTTATAACCACACTTAGATAAAGAAAATAAAATCTGATCTGACATCAATAGTTTATAAAATCATATTTTTTAAAAGAGGAGAAAAAACAAAGAAAGAAAAAGAGGAGAGGAATAAGAGAAGGAGAAGCAAATAGAAAAAAACAATTTAAAATTATTTAAAGTAATTGTATACTACAGACCTATTTGTGTTGGTGAGCATATGTATTAACTGTATCAGACATGTTTGACCTTTAGAGTAATTTACATAAAGCAATAAAACTGATCACTCTCTGTGCTTAGTATTTTAATTTCAGTTTACTTCAGTCACTCAGTTCAGTTCAGTTCAGTGGCTCAGTCGTGTCCGACTCTTTGCGACCCCATGAATCGCAGCACGCCAGGCCTCGCTGTCCGTCATCAACTCCCAGAGTTCACTCAGACTCACATCCATCGAGTCAGAGACGCCATTCGGCCATCTCATCCTCTGTCGTCCCCTTCTTCTGCCCCCAATCCCTCCCAGCATCAGAGTCTTTTCCAATGAGTCAACTCTTCGCATGAGGTGGCCAAAGTACTGGAGTTTCAGCTTCAGCATCATTCCCTCCAAAGAAATCCCAGTGCTGATCTCCTTCAGAATGAACTGGTTGGATCTCCTTGCAGTCCAAGGGACTCTCAAGAGTCTTCTCCAACACCACAGTTCAAAAGCACCAATTCTTCGATGCTCAGCCTTCTTCACAGTCCAACTCTCACATCCATACATGACCACTGGAAAAACCATAGCCTTGACTACACGGACCTTTGTTGGCAAAGTAATGTCTCTGCTTTTGAATATACTATCTAGGTTGGACATAACTTTCCTTCCAAGGGGTAAGCGTCTTTTAATTTCATGGCTGCAGTCACCATCTGTAGTGATTTTGGAGCCCCAAAAAATAAAGCCTGACACTGTTTCTGCTGTTTCCCCATCTATTTCCCATGAAGTGATGGGACCAGATGCCATGATCTTCGCTTTCTGAATGTTGAGCTGCCAACTTTTTCACTGTCCACTTTCACTTTCATCAAGAGGCTTTTGAGTTCCTCTTCACTTTCTGCCATAAGGGTGGTGTCATCTGCATATCTGAGGTTATTGATATTTCTTCCAGCAATCTTGATTCCAGCTTGTGTTTCTTCCAGTCACTCAGCTGTGTCCAACTCTTTGTGACCACATAGATGACAGCACGCCAAGCTTCCTGTCCATCATCAACTCCCAGAGCTTGCTCAAACTCATGTCTATAAAGTCAGTGATGTCATCCACCCAACTCATGCTCTATCATCCCCTTCCACTCCTGCCCTCAATCTTTCTCTCCATCAGAGTCTTTTCCACTGATTCAGTTCAGGTGGCCAAAGTATTCAAATTTCAGCTTCAACATCAGCCCTTCCAATGATGTTTAGGACCAATTTCCTTTAGGATTGACTTGTTGGATCTCCCTGCAGTCCCAGGGACTCTCAAGAGTCTTGTCCAACACGACAGTTCAAAAGCATCAGTTCTTCAGTGCTCAATTTTCTTTATAGTCCAACTCTCACATCCATATATGACTACTGGAAAAACCATAGCTTTGACTAGACAGACCTTTGTTGGCAAAGTAATGTCTCTGCTTTTTAATATGCTGTCTAGGTTGGTCATACCTTTTCTTCCAAACTTCCAAGGAGTCTTTCAATTTCATGGCTGCTGTCATGATCTCCAGTGATTTTGGAGCCCAACAATATAAAATCTGTCACTGTTTCCATTGTTTCCCCACTTATCTATTTGCCATGAAGTGATGGGACCAGATGCCATATTAGTTTTCTAAATGTTGAATTTGAAGACAACTTTTTCACTCTCTTCTTTCACTTTCATCGGGAGGCCCTTTAGTGCCTCTTCACTTTCTGCCATAAGGGTGGTATCATCTGCATATCTGAGATTATTGATATTTCTCCCAGCAATTTTGATAACAGCTTGTGCTTCATCTAGCCCAGCATTTTTCATGATATACTCTGTATAAAAGTTAAATAAGCAGGGTGAAAATATACAGCCTTGAAATATGCCTTTTCTGATTTGGAACCAATCTGCTGTTCCATGTCCAGTTCTAACTGTTGCTTCTTGATCTACATACAGGTTTCTCAGGAGGCAGGTCAGGTGGTCTGGTATTCCCATCTCTTTCAGAATTTTCCAATTTGCTGTGATCCACACAGTCAAAGTCTTTGGCATAGTCAATAAAGGAGAAATACATGTTTTTCTGGAACTCTCTTGCTTTTTTGATGATCCAACGGATGTTGGCAATTTGATCTCTGGTTCCTCTGCCTTTTCTAAATCTGCATGAACATCTGGAAGTTCACAGTTCACATACTGGTGAAGCCTGGCTTGGAAAATTTTGAGCATTATTTTGCTAGCATGTGAGATGAATGCAATTGTGCAGTAGTCTGAGCATTCTTTGGCATTGCCTTTCTTTGGGATTGGAATGAAAACAGATCTTTTCCAGTCCTATGGCCACTGCTGAGTTTTCCAAATTTCCTGGCATATTGAGTGCAGCACTTCCACAGCATCATCTTTTAGGATTTGAAATAGCTCAATTTGAATTCCATCACCTCCACTAGCTTTGTTTGTAGTGATGCTTCCTAAGGCCCACTTGACTTCATATTCCAGGATGTCTGGCTCTAAGTGAATGATCACACCATCATGGTTATCTGGGTCATGAAGATCTTTTTGTACAGTTCTTCTGTGTATTCTTGCCACCTCTTCTTAATATCTTCTGCTTCTGTTATGTCCATACCATTTCTGTCCTTTATCGAGCCCATCTTTGCATGAAATGTTCCCTTGGTATCTCTAATTTTCTTGAAGAGATCTCTAGTCTTTCCCAGTCTATTGTTTTCCTCTATTTATTTGCATTGATCTTTGAGGAAGGCTTTCTTATCTTTCCTTGCTATTCTTTGGAACTCTGCATTCAAATGGGCATATCTTTCCTTTTCTCCTTTGCCTTTAGCTTCTCTTCTCTTATAAGCTATTTTGCCTTTTTGCATTTCTTTTTCCTGGGTATGGTCTTGATCACTGCTTCTGTACCATGTCACAAACTTCTGTCTATAGTTCTTCAGGCACTCTATCAGATCTTATCCCTTGAATTCTATTTTTCACTTCCACTGTATAATCGTACAGAGAAGGCAATGGCACCCCACTCCGGTACTCTTGCCTGGAAAATCCCATGGATGGAGGAGCCTGGTGGGCTTCAGTCCATGGGGTCGCTAAAAATCGGACACAACTGAGCGACTTCACTTTCACTTTTTCACTTTCATGCATTGGAGAAGGAAATGGCAACCCACTCCAGTTTTTTTGCCTGGAGAATCTCAGGGGCAGGAGAGCCTGGTGGGCTGACGTCTATGGGGTCACGCAGAGTCGGACACAACTGAAGTGACTTAACAGCAACAGTATAATCGTAACAGATTTGATTTAGATCATACCTGAATGGTCTAGTGGATTTTCCTTACTTTCTCCAATATAAGTCTGAATTTGGCAATACGGAGTTCATGATCTGAGACACAGTCAGTTTACGGTCTTGTTTTTGTTGACTATATACAGCTTATCCACCCCTGGCTGTAAAGAATATAATCAATTTGATTTCGTTATTGATCATCTACTGATGTCCATGTGTATAGTCTTCTCTTGTGTTGTTGGAAGAGAGTGTTTACTGTGACCAGTGTGTTCTCTTGGCAAAACTCTGTGAGCCTTTGCACTGCTTCATTTTGTACTCCAAGGCCAAATTTCCTGTCCAGGTATTTCTTGACATTTGCATTCACTTCTCCTATAGTGAAAAGGACATCTTTTGGGGGTGTTAGTTCTAGAAGGTCTTGTAGGTCTTCTTAGAACCATTCAACTTCAGCTTCTTCAGCATTACTAGTTGGGGTATAGACTTGGATTACTGTGATATTCAATGGTTTGCCTTGGAATCGAAGAGATATCATTCTGTTGTTTCAGAGATTGCACCCACGTACTGCATTTCTTACTTTTTTGTCAACTATGATGGCTACTCCACTTCTTCTAAGGGATTCTTGCCCATAGTAGTAGATATAATGGTCACCTGAGTTTAATTCACCCATTCCAGTCCATTTTATTTCACTCAGTCCTAAAATGTTAATGTTCACTCTTGCCATCCCCTGTTTAACCACTTCCAATTGACCTGACTCATGGACCTAATATGCCAGACTCCTATGCAATATTGTTCTTTACAGCATCAGACTTAATTCCATCACCGGTCACATCCACAACTGGGCATTGTTTTCACCCTGGCTCTGTCTATTCATTCTTTCTGTTGTTTTTCCACTCTTCTCCAGTACCATGTTGGGCACCTACCTACCTGGGGAGTTTATCTTTCAGTATCATATCTTTTTGTCAAGTCAAAATGGCAGAATAGAAGGACGTGCCCTCTTCTTCTCCTGCAAGAACTCCAAAATTACAACTTGCTGCTGAACAACCATCAACAGGAAGATGTTGGATCCCACCAAAAAAAATACCCTACCCTGAAGGGCAAAGGAGAAGCCCCAGCAACACAGTAGGAGGGTCAAAATTATATTTAGAATCAAACCCCATACCCACCAGAGATGCTTGGAGGGCTCAAACAAAACCTTGTGCACAACAGGAGACCCCCACAGAGACTGAGCCAGACCTCAGTTTGAGTGTTTGTCTCCTGCAGAGGTACAGGTCAGCTGTGGCTTGCCACAGGGGCAGGGGCTCTGGATGCAGCAGTCTTTGGTGTGGCATTAAACCCTCTTGGAGGAGGTAACCTTAACCCTACCATTGAGCCACTGACCAGATGACCCACAAACTGCAGAACAATTATACCAAAGAAACTCTCACAATGTTAAGAAAGTTCTAGGACCCACAACAAGTTTCCCAAACAGGGGATCTGGCAAAGGGACTGAGAACCTCCAGGGAATTTGACTTTGGAGGCTAGTGGGATTTGATTACAGAACTTATACAGGACTGGGAAAACAGACTCTTGGAGGGCATAAACAAAACCTTATGCACACCAGGACCCAGGAGAAAGGAGAAGTTAACCCCACAAGAGACTGACCCAGACTTGCCTGTGAATGTCCAGGAGTCTCTGGCAGAGGCATGTGTTGGTGGTGGCCTGCTCCAGCGCTGGGGGCACTGAGTATGGCAGTGCGTGCACAGGACCTTTTGAAGGAGGCTGCCATTATCTTCATTACTTCCATCATAGTTTGGTCTCTCAGGCCAAACAACACAGCCCCGCCTATCAACAGAAAATTGGATTAAAGATTTACTGAGCATGGTCCCACCCATCAGAACAAGACCCAGTCTCCCCCCAACCCCTCCCCTGGCCCCCAGTCAGTCTCTCCCATCAGGAAGCTTCCATAAGCCTCTTATCCTTATCCCTCAAGGGGCAGATAGAATGAAAACCAGAATCACAGAAAACTAACCAAACTGATCACATGGACCACAGCCTTGTCTAACTCAGTGAAACTATGAGCTATGCCATGTAGAGCCTTCCAAGACAGACGGATCATGGTGGAGCATGCTGACAAAACGTGGTCCACTGGAGAAGGAAATGGCAAACCATATCAGTATTCTTGCCTTGAGAACCCCATGAACAGTATGAAAAGTGTTTTAATTTAATTTCAATATATTCTTTAGGCCCACACATTGTATACTGTCATAAATTCACAGTTTCTTCTATTCTGCCTCCTTCTTCTCAGTATCCATGTCTTACTACCTGGGACGGAAGAGGATGTCTATAAAATAAGATCAAACTAAAGCAATGGTTTCCAATCTTGTTCAATGAAGTCAGGCATAATTCTTGGGTTTTCAAAGCCTTCTAGTGAGAGGCCAGTGGGCAAGGCAGTCTCAACAACACCATCCTACCCAAACCATGGAAGCTCCACTTTCATCTGTTTTCCATTTTGGGTATCCAAGTGTGGAATACACTGGGCTTTGAACTCTCAGGATCTTTTTTTTTTTTTTTTTTAACTTTACAATATTGTATTGGTTTGGCCATATATCAGAATGAATCTGCCTAAGGTATACATGTGTTCCCCATCCTCTCAGGATCTTTTATTTTTGTATGACTATCAGGGATCATCATGGGATGGTGGTTGCAAGGAAGAGGAGCTTTCAAGGAGCACCCTTGTCCTTTGTCTCACTGCCAGTGATTTTAGACTTTTGAAGTTATCATCAAGTGAAGTCATATATAATAAGCATTGTGTTCATATGTGCCTATGTGTATGTATGTAAAGTGTTAATTTGTTAAACACAAATATTTAAACATCCCATAATTTCTGTGAACCTGAATTGGCAATGCCTTATTTTCAAATGAGAGGTCTTAAACCACAGAAATTTCTTACTGATTTCTTGACTTCTATAGGGTTCTGATGATCAACTAGCAACATGCCAGTAAAATACAAGCTATGCCTTCCATCTACTAGTCTAGGAAATTATTTATGGGGGTTGTGAACTCGTTTGCCAATCAAACCACCCTCCAAAACCACTGGGTTCTTCTTAAGGACTAGGAACTATACACATCACTTCACTAGGTTTATTCATTTGGTCCCAACAACAGCCTATTATGATCGCAAATTTAGATGAGGAAGGTGAGCTTTAGAGAGGTTAACCAAGCCAAAATCACACATAGTAAGTGGCAGGTTCACTTCAATACACGCAGGCTGCTTCCAGAGACCAAGGGACTAACTATTGAGTTCCATTTCAGTCAGTTCAGTTCAGTAGCTCAGTCGTGTCCGACTCTGCAACCGCATGAACTGCAGCACACCAGGCCTCCCTGTCCATCACCAACTCCTGGAGTCCACCCAAACTCATGTCCATTGAGTTCCATTTACTTTAAAGTTAATACAAATTACTGTACCTTTCACTTTGGAACATGTTGGAAATGACCAAGAGTTAACTCAAGAAAGGAGCAGTTAGCTTCATGTTTTTTTATGCATTTTTGCTTTAGGCAATCTAATTGAAGATGGTAAAATGAAACAAAAATTTAAAATTAATTTCTGAAATTCTCATGAAGTATAAACAAAATTCAAATAATTAAATGTTCAAATGATGCTATTGGTTAAGTTAGAAATTATCTAAGCTTAAGACTCACTAAATCCATTGAATTTATATACATATATCAGTTTATTTTATGTGTAAATACATATATATGCATATATACACAAAATTAACCTACAAATATACATATATAAAATAATCTAATGACACAATAAGATAATTCATTTAAAAATATGTTGAGATTGGCATAAAAACTTATGACTGTGAAGAATCAATAGTCAGAATATATAAAGAATTACAACTCAAAAAATGAGGAAACAACCCAATCCAAAAATTGGCAAATGATCTAAACAGACATTTTTCTAGAGATGATATACAAATAGCCAACAAGCACATGAAAAGATGCTCACCATCTCTAGTGATCAGAAAAGTCAAAATCAAAACCATAATGAGACACCATTTCATGCCCATTAGGATAGTTACTAGAAAAACAAAAGCAGAAAGTAATGAGTCTGGCAAAGATGAACACTTGTGCACTACTAGTAGGAATGTAAAATGGTACAGATTGTGTACAGCAGTTTGATGTTTCATCAAAACAAAGAATAAACAGAAATATCATAAGGAACAATTCCCCTTTGGGGTATACTGTATAACCAAAAAAAAAAAAAAAGAAAAGTAGAGACTCAAGTACTTATATGTGAATATTTTTATCAGTATTATTTACAGTAACCAAATTTTGCCAATGAAGGTCCGTCTAGTCAAGGCTATGATTTTTCCAGTGGTCATGTATGGATGTGAGAGTTGCACTGTGAAGAAAGCTGAGCACCAAAGAATTGATTCTTTTGAACTGTGGTGTTGGAGAAGACTCTTGAGAGTCCCTTGGATTGCAAGGAGATTCAACCAGTCCATTCTAAAGGAGATCAGTCCTGGGTGTTCTTTGGAAGGACTGATACTAAAGCTGAAACTCCAATACTTTGGCCACCTCATGCGAAGAGTTGACTCATTGGAAAAGACTCTGATGCTGGGAGGGATTTGGGGCAGAAGGAGAAGGGGATGGCAAAGGATGAGATGGCTGGATGGCATCACTGACTCGATGGACGTGAGTTTGAGTGAAGCCCGGGAGTTGGTGATGGACAGGGAGGCCTGGCATGCTGTGATTCATGGGGTTGCAAAGAGTCGGGCATGACTGAGCGACTGAACTAAACTGAACTGAACCAAAAGGTAAAACAACCCAGATAGCCATCAACAAATTAATGGATTAAAAATGTATATGACCCTCAGGAAATCACAACTGAAAAAGACACCTGTTCCCCAGTATTCATTGCAGCATTATTTAGAATAGCTAGGATGTGGAAGCAACCTAGATGTCCACTGACAGATGAATGCATAAAGACTATTTAGTACATATACACAATGGAATATTACTCAGCTATAAAAAAAAGAACACATTTGAGTCAGTTCTAATGAGGTGGATGAACCTAGAGCCTATCATAAAGAGTGAAGTAAGTCATTAAGAGAAAGACAAATATCATGTGTTAACACACATATATATGGAATCTATGAAGATGGTACTTATGATGCTATTGGCAGAGCAGCAAAGGAGATGCAGACATAAAGAACAGACTTTTGGTTACAGCAGGAAGGGAGAGGGTGAAATGACTTAAGAGAGTGGACATCTGTATTGGATATACACATTCAGTTCAATTCAGTTGCTCAGTTGTGTCCGACTCTTTGTGACCCCATGAATTGCAGCACGCCAGGCCTCCCTGTCCATCACCAATTCCTGGAGTTCACTCAAACTCACGTCCATCGAGTCAGTGATGCCATCCAGTCATCTCATCCTCTGTCATCCCCTTCTCCTCCTGCCCCCAATCCCTCCCAGCATCAGAGTCTTTGTCAATGAGTCAACTCTTCGCACGAGGTGGCCAAAGTACTGGACTTTCAGCTTCAGCATCATTCCTTCCAAAGAACACCCATGACAGATCTCCTTTAGAATGGACTAGTTGGATCTCCATGCAGTCCAAGGGACTCTCAAGAGTCTTCTCCAACACCACAGTTCAAAAGAATCAATTCTTTGGTGCTCAGCTTTCTTCACAGTGCAACTCTCACATCCATACATGACCACTGGAAAAATCATAGCCTTGACTAAATGGACCTTTGTTGGCCAAGTAATGTCTCTGCTTTTGAATATGCCATCTAGGTTGGTCAAAATTTTCCTTCCACGGAGTAAGCGTCTTTTAATTTCATGGGTGCAATCACCATCTGCAGTGATTTTGGAGCCCAAAAAATAAAGTCTCACACTGTTTCCACTGTTTCCCCATCTATTTCCCATGAAGTGATGGGACCAGATGCCATGATCTTCGTTTTCTGAATGTTGAGCTAAGCCAACTTTTTCACTCTCCTCTTTCACTTTCATCAAGAGGCTTTGTAGTTCCTCTTTACTTTCTGCCATAAGGGTGGTGTCATCTGCATATCTGAGGTTATTGATATTTCTCCCGGCAATCTTGATTCCAGCTTGTGGTTCTTCCAGCCCAGCGTTTCTCATGATGTACTCTGCATAGAAGTTAAATAAGCAGGGTGACAATATACAGGCTTGACGTACTCCTTTTCCTATTTGGAACCAGTCTGTTGTTCCATGTCCAGTTCTAACTGTTGCTTCCTGGCCTGCATATAGGTTTCTCAAGAGGCAGGTCAGGTGGTCTGGTATTCCCATCTCTTTCAGAATTTTCCACAGTTTATTGTGATCCACACAGTTGAAGGCTTTGGCATAGTCAATAAAACAGAAATAGATGCTTTTCTGGAACTTTCTTGCTTTTTTGATGATCCAGCGGATGTTGGGAATTTGATCTCTAGTTCCTCTGCCTTTTCTAAAACCAGCTTGAACATCTGGAAGCTCATGGTTCACGTATTGCTGAAGCCTGGCTTGGAGAATTTTGAGCATTACTTTACTAGCGTGTGAGATGAGTGCAATTGTGCAGTAGTTTGAGCATTCTTTGGTGTTGCCTTTCTTTGGGATTGGAATGAAAACTGACCTTTTCCAGTCCTGTGGCCACTGCTGAGTTTTCCAAATTTGCTGGCATATTGAGTGCAGCACTTTCACAGCATCATCTTTCAGGTTGAAATAGCTCAACTGGAATTCCATCATCTCCATTAGCTTTGTTCGTAGTTTTGCTTTCTAAGGCCCACTTGACTTCACATTCCAGGATGTCTGGCTCTAGGTGAGTGATCACACCATCGTGATTATCTGGGTCATGAAGACCTTTTTGTACAGTTCTTCTGTGTATTCTTGCCACCTCTTCTTAATATCTTCTGTTTCTGTTAGGTCCATACCATTTCTGTCCTTTATCGAGCCCATCTTTGCATGAAATGTTCCCTTGGTAACTCTAATTTTCTTGAAGAGATCTCTAGTCTTTCCCATTCTGTTGTTTTCCTCTATTTCTTTGCATTGATCACTGAGAAAGGCTTTCTTATCTTTCCTTGCTATTCTTTGGAACTCTGAATTCAGATGCTTATATCTTTCCTTTTCTCCTTTGCTTTTCATTTCTCATCTTTTCACAGCTATTTGTGTCCCCAGACCGAACGACTCTACACATGGACATCACCAGATGGTCAACACCGAAATCAGATTGATTATATTCTTTGAAGCCAGAGATGGAAAAGCTCTATACAGTCAGCAAAAACAAGACCAGGAGCTGACTGTGGCTCAGATCATGAACTCCTTATTGCCAAATTCAGAAGAAAGTAGGGAAAACCACTAGACCCTCAGGTATGACCTAAATCAAATTTCTTATGATTATACAGTGGAGGTGAGAAATAGATTTAAGGGACTAGATCTGATAGACAGAGTGCCTGATGAACGGATGGAAGTTTGTGACATTATACAGGAGACAGGGATCAAGAACATCCCCGTGGAAAATAAATGCAAAAAAGCAAAATGGCCATCTGGGGAGGTCTTACAAATAGCTGTGAAACCAAATGTAAAGTAGATAACCTGTGGGAATCTGCTGTATGATGCAGGGAACATAAAGCCAGTGCTCTGTGGCAACCTAGAGAGGTGGGATGGGGAGAGAGGTAGGAGGGAGGTTTAGAAGGGAGGGGACATGTGTATGCCTATGGCTGATTCATGGTGATGTATGGCAGAAACCTTCACTATATATAAACTAATTATTTTCTAGTTAATTTTTTTTAATGTAGTATATGCACAATGGAATTTATTTAGCTATAAAAAGAAGTGACGTTCTGATACATGATACAACATGGATAAACTGTGAAAATATTATGATATTGTGTAGCCATGCGTCCTGGGAAACAAACTCACTCAGAAGGACAATGCAGATAGTGGAGGGCAGTTTATTACACAGGCAGGCCCAGGGCAGAGTTTCCTCTTAGCCAAGGACCCTGACCAGTTTTTCTGAAAACCTTATATACCTTAAGTGTACGTGTCCAAATCCACCTCCCCAAATTCCCTGAAACTAGTCTGAACAAAGGAAAAGAAAGATACAATCAAAGTTAACCCGTATTCATATGCCTTAAGCCTAGGTAGTTAACAGCAGACAATTATCAATAGGCCTGTGGTCATACCCCAATAAGCATAGTAGAATTTATGATTCTATTCAGTTACACAGATAATCAGGGTATTCTTTTAGGCAACAGAGAGTCTAGGTACGAGCCCTGGGGCTCTTCCATCCAGGGGCCTGGTTTTCCAATTGGTATGTCGTTTCCATAGATATTGGGCATATAGCTCAAAGTCCACAGTCCAGCCCAAGATGGAGTCCTGCTTTCAAGATGGAGCCTGTTCTGTCTGTTTCCTCCTTCATTCCCCACCTCTTGATGCTCTTAACTCATAGTATGAGCATCATTCTTAGGGATATATTGCACCCTGACTCTCCGACCTCTAATTTGAGAGAACAACATCAACCTTTGGGTTACAAAGTTCATAATACGTTGTAAAATAAAGGGTCCACAAAGCAGAACTATCAAGGCAACTATAACAATGGTAAATATAGTTTTCCACCAATCACCCTTTACCCAAGATAGGACCAAAGTCCAAAAAGGAAGATTATCATCAGACATAACTTTTACCTGACCTTTCATGTCATCTAGAGTGCTGTGTGGATGTGAGAGTTGGACTGTGAAGAAGGCTGAACGCCGAAGAATTGATGCTTTTGAACTGTGGTATTGGAGAAGACTCTTGAGAGTCCCTTGGACTGCAAGGAGATCCAACCAGTCCATTCTGAAGGAGATCAGCCCTGGGATTTCTTTGGAAGGAATGATGCTAAAGCTGAAACTCCAGTACTTTGGCCACCTCATGCGAAGAGTTGACTCATTGGAAAAGACTGATGCTGGGAGGGATTGGGGGCAGGAGGAGAAGGGGACGACAAAGGATGAGATGGCTGGATGGCATCACTGACTCGATGGATGTGAGTCTGAGTGAACTCTGGGAGTTGGTGATGGACAGGGAGGCCTGGCGTCCTGCGATTTATGGGGTCGCAAAGAGTCTGACACGACTGAGCAACTGAACTGAACTGAACTGAGGGTGCTGATATATAGCCAGATAAATCAGGAATATATACACAACATTCAACTTTAATTATAGCACAGGTCCCTCTTTGTACTGAAACTATGGTTAGTCTCAAGATGATACCAGCAAGTCCTTGTAGCAGCAGTTGATTGCACAGCTTCATCTCTTTTTCTTCTTTAAGATGATCTTGGTTTCACAGGGATCAGTGGGGTCCTTTTGTATAGTCCACTCGGCATCCTCCAGGTCTGCGTGGTATGCTCTCTTCACCCTCATGTGGTGGATCCAGGGAGTGACACCTGCAACTTTAACTACCGTAGGGCTGGTTAGAACAGTATATGGACCCTTCCAATGTGGGGCCAAGGAGTCGTGTTTCCAGTCTTTGACCACACCTGATCCCCAGGCACAAATTCGTGAATCTGTTCCCCAAGGGGGAATGGCACCCTTTCTTGTATAAACTTAGTTACCTGATTTATTACCTTACCAAGCTGTTCCATCTGCTGTGAAATCTCTTCTCCCCTTACCCGAGGCAAATTTGTTGACACCTGTTTTATTATGAGAGGGGGCCTCCCATACACAATTTTGTATGGAGAAGAGCCATGGGACCATGGGGTCATCCTGAGTCTGAGCAGAGTCGTTGGAAACAAGTCCACCCAGGAACAGTCTCTAAGATCCACTTGCAGAGTGTATATTTAAGTGTCCTGTTGGTTCCTTCCACCATCTCAGAACTCTGGGGTCTATATGTTGTATACAATTTCCACTTGATGTTTAAAATTTTGCTTACTTGTTATACTAAATCAGCTACAAAAGCTAGGCCATTGTCCGATCCAATGCTGGTAGGAAATCCAAATCTGGAAACTATCTCCCTAAGCAGGCACCAGGCCAGTTTTGATGCTCTTTCGGTCTGGGTAGGAAAAGCTTCTACCCATCCCAAGAATGTATGTATTATGACCAGCAGGTAATGGTAGTCTCGGTAAGGTTACATTTCAGCGAAGTCCACTTCCAGGTGTTCAAAGGGTAGCGTGCCTTTTACCTGAATCCTTGGAGGTTTCTGTCTGCGCTGAGAGGCAACATTGACCTGTTATCAGGCAGTGTAGTTCTGAGATTTTATCCGGGAGAGATAGATACAATCTAGGAGGTCCAGCTGAGGTGGAATTCTGGGGACATTGACCAGAGGTCTCCATTGCTGGGATTGGAGCCTGCTGAAACTGCGGCTCTATGAACTCCGGGAGAGCTGGTGGAAGAGCAGTGGCTGCTGCAGGAACTTCACCTGGCCCTGGATTGGGCATTAAGGCGGCCTCCGGTCCTGGTGGAGCACTGGGAGGCAGGCGCGTCATTATCCAGTATGGGGGAGGGGTCAGGGCATCCCCGTCCAAATCCTGTAGAATTTCCTTTTTTATCATCAGTCAATTTTTGTGCCATTAATATTTTTCCCTTTCCCTTCTGGATACAGAACCTTGTCCAAGTAGGAGGGTCTTGAGCTAACCCTAGACATGAGTCAATATATGGATATTGATCCATGTGTCCTGGCTTTCCTGTGACTACTGTATAGACTGCGTCCACTATTTTTATTTTATTTTATTTTATTTGCTTCCACTATTTTTAAATTCATTGTGTTCTCTGATGGCCATCCTACTCCCATAGGGGGTCATTCGACCTCACAGAGTATGTGGAGGTGGTTAGGCTTCATCTTCAACCCATAGTCTCCTCCTAATCCCTTCTTAAAATTTTTAATCATGCCCTCCAATACAGTTGCCTTAGATTCACTTCCTCCCATCTTCCTTACCTTCTCGGACCTTCTTCTACTTTTCCTTTTCATTCTGTCTATGATGTTCTTCTGATATTTCCACTCAATGACACTTAAATTGCCATTCTGCCTCCTTCTCAGTTGGGGTGAGAAGAGCCTTTCCTGCCAGATCCCAGAGGGAGAAGGGGGATCGGTGTCTTCACCTACCGGTCAGCGCAGCCAAACCAGAACAGCACGTGGTCCAAGACTGTTTCTCCCTTAACTTTTAAAGTCCATTTTGTCTTGATGGGCTTGATCAGGTACAGATGAAAATACAGATGGGTTAAATATCCCACGTCCCAGGCTGTCTCCGGAAAAGCCAATTCGTACTCATTTATGTATCCCCCACCTTCTAGCCTGACAATTGCGAGGGGGTCAAGAATTTCATAGCAGATGGGACACCTCCTTGGGGAGGGCAGAATACGAGCACACAAAAACCAAGTTTCTTCTCCTAAAAATCCCCTGGCAATTGCTTGGTAATAATTTTCCCCAAGACAGCGTGGACACCATCTCCTAAATGACCTTCACAAATTTCCTTTCTAAGCCCTAACACACTCGTCAATCTGTGTACCAAGCAATCATTGCCACCTGCCTATTCCAGGCTCCTGTGGGTCTGTGCCCCTTCTAATCCTTCCCAGGGAGGTGATCAGGCCCCCTCTTCCACCCTACTGTGTGGGTTCCTCCTCACCTGAGCACTCAGTTCCCCTGCTGCCGCCCACTACCTGCTAACATGAAAGGTCCGGGCATTGAGAAGCAGAATCCTTCCAGAAGGGCGAGGCGTCTTCCCCCCTCTAGAAGATTCGAGCTACAAGGCCTCAGAGTAGTCCCAAATGGGACTTGTCTTCTTAAAGTGAGGAGTTTCCCGGCCCATGCACCAAATGTTGTAGCCATGCGTTCTGGGAAACAAAGTCACTCAGAAGGACAATGCAGATAGTGGAGGGCAGTTTATTACACCGATGGGCCCAAGGCAGAGTCTCCTCTTAGCCAAGGACCCTGACCAGTTTTTCTGAAAAGGACTGCATGGTGACAGGCAGAAATGAAGTTTGACTCAACTGAACAAGAAAAGCCCAACTCATTCAACCCAAAGCCCTGATGCTTATAGAAGGTAATTGGAGACAAATCCTTACTATGGTGATCCCTAAAAGAGAAGAATAGATGGGGAATGACCCCACAATGTAATGAAAGGAAAAGAGGAGTGAATCTGTTGTAGCCACACGTTCCGGGAAACAAACTCACTCAGAAGGACAATGCAGATAGTGGAGTGCAGTTTATTACACCGGCGGGCCCAAGGCAGAGTCTCCTCTTAGCCAAGGACCCCGACCAGCATTTGTGAAAATCTTTTGTACCCCATGTGTACGTGTCTGAACCCACCACTCCAAATTCCTTGAGACTTATATAAACCAAGGAAAATACAATCCCAATAACCCCATCATTCATGTGCTATGTGCTCATGTGCTCAAACAGTCAAACAATTAGCCAATAATCAATAAACCCGAGGTTACACTCTGATACATACAGAAAAATTTATGGCCTGTCTGGAGGAAGGGGTGATAAGTGTATGTTTTCTCTTAGGCGATGAGTAACCTACATACAATCTTCAAGGTTCCCCTGTCTGGAGGGGTCTTATCCTTCCTTCTGTTGTTGTTTTCATAGGCACCAAACACAGAGTTCAGAGTCCATTGGAAAGGTGGCCGAGCATGATCAGCATGAACAGGCCTAAGATGGAGTCCAAGCCCTATGAATTCCTTCTTCATCCCCCCCACCCCGCTCTTGATGCTCTTAACTCATATTATGAGCATCATTCATAGGGATATATTGCACCCTGGCTCTCTGACCACCAATTTGGGAGAATGACATCAACCTTCCGGTTACAGAGTTCATAATACATTGTAAAATTCAGGGTCCACAAAGCAGAACTATCAAGACAACTATAACAGTGGTAAATATAGTTTTCCACCAATCGCCCTTCACCCAAGATAGGATCAAAGTCCAAAAAGGAATGTTTTCATTTGACATTGCTTTTACCTGGTTTTTCTAAAGCCAGACTGGTCATCTAAAGCAGTTGATACATTGCCAGATAAGTCAGGGATGTATACACAACATTCAAACTTAATTATAGCACAGGTCCCTCCTTGAGCAGCTGTGAATATGTCCAAAGCCATTCTATCATGAATTATCGCTTTTCTCATTTGGATTTGCTCTTCATTTAAGGCTTGGATGGCTTTTGTTCTATCTAGGAGGGCCTGTTTTGTGAAATTAGTCAAGGCCTCTACTTTAATCATAATATCTGTTGTCCCTATAGAGGGTACGAATAAGGCAGCAATATACTCATATCATTGAAACACGGATCTTGTCCACCTAGCATGTAAATAAGGTAGATTTACCTGGGCTACTGGGGTAGATTTACAACAAGTAGGTTAGGCTTTTGTTACACTGGCATTTATATCAAATGTAACCCCATGACCCGAGTCTATTGACTGTAGGTCTTACACCAAAAGAGCAAGGAGAGGTTATGATTGACAAGAGAGAGGAAAGTCTCTTTTTGTCATCCCAGAAAAGAGCAGAGTGGTTTAAAATCTCCTTGGCAGAGTGGTGACACCCACCAAGGAAGTCCATCCATCACTGACAGAGGCATAGCCCTACATATCCAGCAGTTGGAAGTGTTGTGGAAGTCTGCGTAGGAATGTGCCCATGAGATGAAAACATTGTCCTGAGTTGAAACAGAAGTCAAATTCAAAATCACGTTGATGAGGCCAAGCAGCAGGAGTTGATTGTGTGGCTTCATCCTGAAGGGGCTCGTCCAGGATCTTCTTTTCCTTCTTCTTAAGGATGGTCTTAGTCTCCCGAGGGTCAGCAGGGTCCCTCTGTGCAGTCCACTCAGCGTTTTTTGGGTCTGAGTAGTTATGTTCTCTTCACCCTCGTATGAGGGATCCAAGGGACAATATCTGCAACTTTAACTGCAGTAGGGGTAGTTAGAATAAACATAAAGGCCCTTTCACCAAGGGGCTAGCAAATCATGTTTCCAATCTTTGACCCATACTTGGTCACCAAGCGTAAACTCATGAATCTGTTCCCCAAAGGGGAATGGCACCTTTTCTTGTACAAACTTAGTTACCCGGTTTATTACCTTACCCAGTTCCATCTGCTGTGAAATCCTATTCCCTCTTACCTGAGGCAAATTTGTTGACACCTGTTTTATTATGGGAGGGGGCCTCCCATACACAATTCCGTATGGAGAATAGCCTTGGTACTGTGGGGTCATCCTGAGTCTGAGCAGAGCCATCAGAAACAAGTCCACCCAGGAGCAGTCAGTCTCTATGATCCACTTGGAGAGTCTCTTTAATGTCTGGTTGGTTCATTCCACCATCTCAGAACTCTGGGCCTATATGCAGCGTGCAGTTTCCATTTGATGTTTTAAGTTTTGCTTACTTGTTGTAAAAGCCGGGTCATTGTCTGAACCAATGCTGGTAGGAAGTCCAAATCTGGGAACTATTTCCCTAAGCAGGCACTGGGCTACTTCTGATGCTCTTTCAGTCCAGGTAGGAAAAGCTTCTACCCAGCCCGAGAACGTACATACCATGACCAGCAGGTAACAGTAGTGTCGGTGAGGTTTCATTTCAGTGAAGTCCACTCCCAGGTGTTCAAAGGGCAGCGTGCCTTTCAGCTGAATACCCAGAAGTTTTTGTCTGAATACCTGAGAGGCAGCATTAACCTGTGAGCAGGCAGCATGCCTAGGTGGGTCGCTTGGTGTGTTTGGCTTACCAGATTGTGTGCCAGCTCCTCTGGTACCAATAATTTGCCACTTAGCAATTCCCACCATCCCTTTTCAGTCTTGATGGCCCCTTCCGCTTTGGCTAACCTGACAGCCGCTGTCCTTGTTTTATCAGGCTAGTGCCATCAGTATATAGGACCCAACTAGGGTCTGGAACCTTGTGTCCTTCTTTAAAACAAACCCCAGCTACCTTACCTCCTCCTTGCAGATCTGGGCCTTCTTCTTCGACACCTGGTAACCTGCTTCCATCAGCAGCTGGAGCAGTGCTTTTGTCCCTTCCCAGCATTTTTCCTTGGTCTTGGCGGCCAGCAGCAGGTCATCCCCATATTGTAGGAGCCAACATCCATACTCTTCTGGATGGGATGAGTTCAAGTCAGAAGCCAAGGCTTCCCCAAAGATGGCTGGGGTGTTCTTGTGGGGGAATCCAGATGAGCTGTTGCTTGGTGCCCCCGACTGGATCTTCCCAGCCAAAGGCAAAGATGGGCTGTGATGCTGGGGTGAGGCGTATGCAGAAGAAGGCATCCTTGAGATCTAGGCGAGTATAAACTTTAGTCCTTGGTGAAAGGAGGCTAAGTAAGGTATAGGGGTTTGGAACAGTGGGGTGTAAAGTCACAGTAGCCTGGTTGAATAGCCTGAGATCCTGTACAGGCCTATAATACTGTCCTTCCTTTTTAACCGACAGGATCCGCGTATTCCAAGCCGACTGACACTCTACTAGAATGTCCGCTTGTTTCAACCTATTGATGCAGGGCAGTATGGCGGCCCAGGCCTCTTTCGGTAGCGGGTACTGGAGCTTTCTAACCGGGATGGTGCCTGATTTGAGTTTTATTATCACTGGAGCTTGATGTTTAGCCAGCCTGGTGGGGGGTGGGGTTGTCTTCTGCCCAGACCTCAGGGAATAATTGAATTAGCTCGCTCTCGTGCTCTTCCAGCCCACCCGGTTCTTCCTTTGGAGGCTCATGCAACCTCCACTCTTCTTAGGGTGGTATTGAGAGAGAGAGAGCAAATAAGCCATAGTGTGCATCCGGAAGGTGGGCCTCTTCTCAGGGGAGAAAGTCATTTGTGCTCCTAGTTTGGAGAGCAAGTCTCTTCCCAACAGGGGTACTGGGCACTCAGGAATGTAGATGAACTCATGAATCACTTGGTGCTCCCCCATCTGACATTCTATGGGCTGGCAAAATGATTTAATCATCTCTTCTCCCAATACCCCAGTTACAGCGGTAGTCTTTTTGGATAGTGGTGCTACAGGTTTTGTTACTACCGACAGTTCTGCTCCTGTATCCACCATGAAGTCAATGTTTTGGTCCCCCACTTTTAAGGTTGCCATGGGTTCTCGGGGACCTGATATCTCTGAGCCCTGGCAGCCCTATTTAATTTCCAAGTCAGCAAGCCCCACAACTGAGGGAGCTTCCTCTTCCTTCCTTGCCTTAGGGCATTCATTCTTCCAGTGGCCAAAAGCTTGGCACCAGGCACACTGGTTTGGCTGTAACCAGCCCGGGGCCTTCGTGGGGACTGATTGAAGGACTGTCCTGTCCCTGGGGCAGAAGAGATTTTCAGGGGGGCCCAAGATAGACTTTACCAGAGTAGGAGCTAGCATTGCAAATCTCTTGTCTGTTCTGTTTCATTCCCTCCAGCTCTCTGGCAGAGCTCAGTCTCTGCTTAATTCCAACGTCTCCCTCCCCTTCTTGTCAGTACTCACCAGGAGAGGCGGGTATAGCTTGGGCAGTTCTGCTGGAGCCGGATCCTGGAAGTGCTGGCCAGAGGCTTTTGTCACCGGGATCAGAGCCTGCCGAGGTGGCGGCTCTATGACCTCGGGAAGAGCTGGTGGAGGAGCAGCAGCTGCTGCAGGACTTCACCTGGCCCTGGATTGGGCATTAAGGCGGCCTCCAGTCCTGGTGGAGCACTGAGGCAGGAGTGTCATTATCCAGTATGGAGGAGGGCTCAGGTCATCCCCGTCCAAATCCTGTAGAATTTCCTTTTTTATCATCAGTCAATTTTTTGTGCCATTAATATTTTTCCCTTTCCCTTCTGGATACAGAACCTTGTCCAAGTAGAAGGATCTTGAGCTAACCCTAGCCATGAGTCAATGTATGGATATGGATCCAGGTGTCCTGGCTCTCCTGTGACTACTGTATAGACTGCGTCCACTATTTTTAAATTCATGGTGTTCTCTGGTGGCCATCCTACTCCCGTAGGCGGCCATTCGACCTCACAGAGTATGCGGAGGTGGTTAGGCTTCATCTTCAACCCATAGTCTCCTCCTAATCCCTTCTTAAAATTTTTAATCATGCCCTCCAATACAGTTGCCTTAGATTCACTTCCATCTTCCTTACCTTCTCGGACCTTCTTCTACTTTTCCTTTTCGTTCTGTCTATGAAGTTCTCAGTAGCCTATGTACTTCTGATATTTCCACTCAATGACACTTAAATTGCCATTCTGCCTCCTTCCTAATTGGGATGAGAAGAGCCTTACCTGTCAGATCCCAGAGGGAGAAGGGGGATCAGCGTGCCTTCACCTGCCAGTCAGCACAGCCGAACCAGAACACCGCGTGGTCCAAGACTGCTACTACTGCTAAGTCACTTCCGTCGTGTCCGACTCTGTGCGACCCCACAGACGGCAGCCCACCAGGCTCCCTCATCCCTGGGATTCTCCAGGCAAGAACACTGGAGTGGGTTGCCATTTCCTTCTCCAATGCATGAAAGTGAAAAGTGAAAGGGAAGTCGCTCAGTCGTGTCCGACCCTCAGCGACCCCATGGACTGCAGCCTTCCAGGCTCCTCCATCCATGGGATTTTCCAGGCAAGAGTACTGGAGTGGGGTGCCACTGCCTTCTCCGGTCCAAGACTATTTCTCCCTTAACGTCCGTTCTGCCTTGGTGGGCTTGATCAGGTTCGTATAAAAACACAGATGGGTTAAACATCCCATGTCCCAGGCCATCTCTGGGGAAGCCAATTCATACTCACTTATGTATCCCCTTCCTTCTAGCCTAACAATTTCGAGGGGATCAAGAATTTCACAGCAGATGGGACACCTCCTGGGGGAGGGCAGAATACGAGCATACAAGGACCAGTTTCCTATCCTAAAAATCCCCTGGCGATTGCTGGTAATAATTTTCCCCAAGACAGCGTGGACACACCTCCTAAATGACCTTCACAAATTTCCTTCCTAAACCGTACCACACTCATCAACCTGTTTACCAAGCAATCACTGCTGCCTGCCCACTCCAGGCCCCAGTGGGTCCGTGCCCCTTCTAATCCTTCCCAGGGGGGTGATCAGGCCCCCGCTTCCACCCTGCCAGGTGGGTTCCTCCTCACCTGAGCGCTCAGTTCCCTTGCTGCAGTTCACTACCTGCCAAAGCGAAGAAACCGGGCGTTGAAAGGCTGAATTCTTCCAGAAGGGCGAGGCGCCTTCCCCCCTCTAGGAGATTCAAGCCTCGGGGTGGCTTCAAATGAGACCTGTCTCCTCAAAGTGAGGAGTTTCCCGGCCAATGCACCAAATGTTGTAGCCACACGTTCTGGGAAACAAACTCACTCAGAAGGACAATGCAGATAGTGGAGTGCAGTTTATTACACCGGCGGGCCCAAGGCAGAGTCTCCTCTTAGCCAAGGACCCCGACCAGCATTTGTGAAAATCTTTTGTACCCCATGTGTACGTGTCTGAACCCACCACTCCAAATTCCTTGAGACTTACATAAACCAAGGAAAATACAATCCCAATAACCCCATCATTCACGTGCTATGTGCTCATGTGCTCAAACAGTCAAACAATTAGCCAATAATCAATAAACCCGAGGTTACACTCTGATACATACAGAAAAATTTATGGCCTGTCTGGAGGAAGGGGTGATAAGTGTATGTTTTCTCTTAGGCGATGAGTAACCTACATACAATCTTCAAGGTTCCCCTGTCTGGAGGGGTCTTATCCTTCCTTCTGTTGTTGTTTTCATAGGCACCACACACAGAGTTCAGAGTCCATTGGAAAGGTGGCCGAGCATGATCAGCATGAACAGGCCTAAGATGGAGTCCAGGCCCTATGAATTCCTTCTTTAAATCTATCACTATGCTGATGTTTGGAGGAGCTGAAAATATGCAGTGATACTTAAGAAATATTCTAAAATAATTTCCAATAGGAATTACAGGACCCAAAGGTAATTCCATTCACATTAAGGTTTTTAGCTTGCTTTGTCTAAATAATATTGTCCAAGCCCCCTAAATGATTGTATGTCTCTTGACTGAATGTAGCTATACAATGTAAGTAATGAGGGGAAAAAAGAATGTATTAAAACTGATCTCCTAGCATATTTTTGTGTCCACAATGAGAAATTAAATATCCTTCTCTGAGGCTTCTCTCACAAAATGGGAAAGAAAAAGAAGGAAGTGGTTTGAAAACTTTGCTCCCTATGTATGTGATTTAAAGGGATTTGCTTCAGAGGAGACTCTGATGCCTTAACTCTGGCAAATGCACAGAGGCAGTCAACCAGCACAAGGCAATGTTCAAAACTTCCACTCACACATGTGTCCACATGCTCACTTTTCCCATTTCTGCTGCTGTGCAGCCTTTCTGTACTAATCCATTGATTGTCTGACTTAGTGTGCAAGGAAAATATATCCTCTCACAAAACCAGCTCATCCTTTCCTATAAAGAATCTTCATGAAAGCATGAGGAAAGCTCACCAAAGTATTCAGAGGCATATACAAACAACAGCAATCACAGAGACTCCAATGAAATGGAAGCAACCCTTAGCTTTAGTTTCAGGTAAAAGAGGAGAGGTTTACAGGGTCCCAGGCTAACTTTGTATTCTCTGCTTTCCTCTCCACCTACACCCCCAAAGGAGAAGATAGGTAGAGGAACTTCACTTACTGGGTTGAGAGAATGGTTTTGCTGTGAGCATTGCAGGAATGTTTCAGTGGGGAGAGGCTGGAGACAGGGCAAAGGAACTCTGGGGGAAGGCAGGGGGTGGTGGTGGGGGGACTGTGCATATTTAATATATTCAAACCTCTTCCACAAATTAAGTGAAATGTTTTAAAAGGAAACAATATTACTTACATTTTATTTGTTTCAGCTACTTGGTTACAACTCCACTCGGGCACAATTAATGGAGGAAATAGAGTATTTTATAAGCCCAGGACTCTCCTTCAATCTGTGACCAAAAAAAAAAACAACTCTTTGCCTTAATCACTATGCATTCCTTTTGGATAGTTTGTATGTTGCCAAAACAATTATCCCGGGCTTAAGAAAAGATTCTGTCTAGTCATTCTAGAATGCTCCTGTTTGTAAATTAATAGTGAACTTTGTCATAATATTTGCATATGTATTTTAAAGTAACCCCTAATAATGCACTATTTTATGTGTTTTTATGTGCATTCACATGAACACACACACATGGGCCATTGAAAGCCAAGTTTTTTGTAAATCTGAGAAGTGAAATGTGGCATGGATGCCCTGAAAATCCTGTTTTCGGGAAATAAATTCCCTTGCTCATCCCAGATGCTATGCTCACTTAAAAAAAAAAAAAAAAAGAATAGCTTTTAATTGATCATGTAAATAAAGACATGTCCTGGAAACTAGATATGTTAAAAAGTAAAGAAAAGAAATCAAAAGAAGCTCCCACAAAATTTAAAAAATTCCATTTCTCCAAATTTGAACAAAAAGAAAAGCAACTCTAAAGATTTCTAAATGGACCAAAACATCCTAAGGTAATGGGAACAGGATGCTGGAGGTTTCCATCAGAAAGACTTTTTCTGTGTTTTCTCTTCCATCAGTTGGAATAAGCACAGACATTTCACAAACTTCCCAATTTTCTCAGAGCTTTCCCAATTCTAACCTTTGAAAATAAGCTATTTGAATATTTTTTTTCTTCTGAGAAGGATTATCTTAGATATATGTCCTATATTTTCCTTCTGTCATATGCAAAGTAAACCAGAAAGAGAGATCTCAAGTCAGAGCAGAATGAAGGTAAAAGATCAGCAATCCCAGGGTGACTGAGAAAAGCAAGGGTGTCATTCTGAGTATTACCCTCAAATGCATTCATCCCTACTTTCTTTTCGGACACCATCAAAGGCATCCAATCCAAGTTCACCAGCTGAAGTATAGACTGTGTGAACATTCCTAATCTCTGAAGAGCATAGCAAAATAAATAATCTCCCGACCCACTTTTGTTTCTGCTTTTCCCTTCCCTCCACACCTATAAATATAGTTTATTGTATACATAGCTTTTAGGGTCAAGTATTAATGATGAGAACCATTAAGAGGACAAAGGTCAGTAGCTCCTGATTTCAGTGACCCTTAAATTTAGTCTAGCATGGTAGGAATAGAATTAAAAGTGATGAAATTGTAAGTGTGATAAAATCTACTCCACTCACACAATTGAACAGCAATAGAGGAATGAACAAAATTTAAACAATAAAAATGAACTTTGTGATCTAATTACAGGCCCAGAGTTAAAGGTGAACATTCACAGCCAACTGACATGCATGAAGGCCAGACTCTGACATCCTTAAAATATCATGTGTTCTGGGATCCAGCTGCCATTTTGGAATGTTATCAAACAAACACTGGCCTTTATTTCACTTAGCTTATGTCCATTTCAATAAAAGAGAGGGCAAGACATCATTTTGGAAAATACAGAAACCAATTTTTTACCTCAGTTAAATTTTATCTTTCAAAATACATCCTTCAAACTAGTCACATTTATACCTATTTTTGATCCCTTTCAACTTGAGAACTTAGTAGTCTAGTCTTTTCTTTTGCTCACCTTTCCTCCACCTGTTTTTATTTAAATACATGTTATTTTCTTTTGTGATTTAAAAGATAATTTCAGTTTTTCCATTTTGTAAAATATCAGAAGCATATTCTTTCTGAGTTTATATCATATCATTTCCCATTGATAATTCCTTTCTTGAATTTTTAAAATCTAGTCTAAGGAAAAAATTAATAAGGTGATTAATTTAACAGTGGTTTCAACCTTTTATTTTTTTAAGTTTTTAAAAAGTTTCACAAATATTGATAGTACAGATAGTTCTTTCCTACCCTTCACACAGTTTTCCCAAATTTTCACAACTTATGTCATTATAGTATAATTATCAAAATGAGGAAATTAATATTATTAATACTATTAACTAATCTACAGATTTATTTAAATTTCACCAATTTTTCCATGCTGGTTGTTTTTCTGTCCAGGATACAATCCAGGTGTGTTTATCTGTCATGTCTCCTTCATCATCTCAGGTCCTTACAGTTTCTCCATCTTTCTTTATACTTATCACTTTGACTTTTTAAAGTTGGTTATTCAGTGGAATGTCTCTCAGTGTAGATTTATCTTATATTTTCTCATGATTAGATTAAAGCTATACATTTTGACAAGAATATTGCAGAAGTGATGTTGTGTCCTTCTCAGTGCATTATATCAGAAGAGATATTGATACATCTTAGAACTGGAAATGTAAACCTTAATCTTTTGAATGCTGTGGTGGCTGTCAGATTTCTCCACTGTTAAGTTACTACTTTTCTCTTTGTAATTAATACACACCTTTTGGGACAATACCTTGAGACTATGCAACTATCTTGTTTTTCATTATATTTACTCCCCCTAATTTTAGCATGTTCTGACCTGCAGTCATTGTTATTGTGATTGCTGCTGCTGCTAAGTCACTTCAGTCGTGTCCGACTCTGTGTGACCCCATAGACGGCAGCCCACTAGGTTCCTCTGTCCCTGGGATTCTCCAGGCAAGAATACTGGAGTGGGTTGCCATTTCCTTCTCCAATGCATGAAAGTGAAAAGTGAAAATGAAGTCGCTCAGTCGTCCCTGACTCTTAGCGACACCAAGGACTGCAGCCCACCAGGCTCCTCTGTCCATGGGATTTTCCAGGCAAGAGTACTGGAGTGGGGTGCCATTGCCTTCTCCAGTTATTGTGGTTGCTTAATGGTAATTCTCTGTTTCCTTCATTCTTCTATAGTTGTTAACTGGAATTCTATTTGTAAGAAAGAGCTATCCCTTCTCCCCCTTTTATTTATTACTCATTTATTTATATCAGATTCATGGATATTTATTTTAATCTATGTATTATAATTCAATATCATCATGTTTTGGCTCCAATTAGTCCTCGTTGTGGCCAAGAGCTCCTACCAGGAGGCTACTGTGTATTTTTGCCCTGCTGCTTTCTTTGTTCAGCACTACAAAACTTTTATGGAAACAGAAGAGATTGCACATTCATCTTGTGCTTTCTCTACCCCATACCTAGAATCAAGCAAGGAGCCCTTCTTTCTTTACTGGAGAATAATATTTAGAAACTAGAATCTTGATGGAGAGCATGCTTATTGCTACTTAGGAAAAATGTGTGTGTATACTAACCCATGGGGCTTCCCAGGTAGCTCAGTGGTAAATAATCCACCTGCCAGTGCAGAAGACTCAAGTTCAATCGCTTGGTCGTGAAGATCCTCTGAAAAAGAAATGGCAACCCATTCTAATATTCTTGCCTGGAAAATCCCAGAGACAGAGGAGCCTGGAGGGCTACACTCTATGAGGTCACAAAGAATCGGACACAACTGAGCAACTGAACATGAGCACATGATATTAACCCCGATCATCAGTTCAGTTCAGTCGCTCAGTCGTGTCCGTCTCTTTGCAACCCCATGATTCACAGCACCCCAGGCCTCCCTGTCCATCACCAACTCCTGGAGTTCACCCAGACTCACGTCCATCGAGTCAGTGATTCCATCCAGCCATCTCATCCTCTGTCGTCCCCTTCTCCTCCTGCCCCCAAGCCCTCCCAGCATCAGAGTCTTCTCCAAAGAGTGAACTCTTCACATGAGGTGGCCAAAGTACTGGAGTTTCAGCTTCAGCATCATTCCTTCCAAAGAAATCCCAGGGCTGATCTCCTTCAGAATGGACTGGCTGGATCTCCTTGCAGTCCAAGGGACTCTCAAGAGTCTTCTCCAACACCACAGTTCAAAAGCATCACTTCTTCGGTGCTCAGCCTTCTTCACAGTCCAACTCTCACATCTATACATGACCACAGGAAAAACCATAGCCTTGACTAGACGAACCTTTGTTGGCAAAGTAATGTCTCTGCTTTTGAATATGCCATCTAGGTTGGACATAACTTTCCTTCCAAGGAGTAAGCATCTTTTAATTTCATGGCTGCAATCAAAATCTGCAGTGATTTTGGAGCCCCCAAAAATAAAGTCTGACACTGTTTCCATTGTTTCCCCATCTATTTCCCATGAAGTGATGGGACCGGATGCCATGATCTTTATTTTCTGAATGTTGAGCTTTAAGCCAACTTTTTCACTCTCCACTTTCACTTTCATCAAGAGGCTTTTTAGTTCCTCTTCACTTTCTGCCATGAGGGTGATGTCATTTGCATATCTGAGGTTATTGATATTTCTCCTGGAAATCTTGATTCCAGCTTGTGCTTCTTCCAGTCCAGCGTTTCTCATGATGTACTCTGCATATAAGTTAAATAAGCAGGGTGACAATATACAACCTTGACGTATTCCTTTTCCTATTTGGAATCAGTCTGTTGTTCCATGTCCAGTTCTAACTGTTGCTTCCTGACCTGCAATTTCTCAAGAGGCAGGTCAGGTGGTCTGGTATTCCCATCTCTTTCAGAATTTTCCACAGTTTATTGTGCTCCACACAGTCAAAGGCTTTGGCATAGTTAATGAAGCAGAAATAGATGTTTCTCTGGAACTCTCTTGCTTTTTCCATGATCCAGCAGATGTTGGCAATTTGATCTTTGGTTCCTCTGCCTTTGCTAAAACCAGCTTGAACATCAGGAAGTTCACAGTTCACATATTGCTGAAGCCTGGCTTGGAGAATTTTGAGCATTACTTTACTAGCATGTGAGATGAGTGCAATTGTGCGGTGGTTTGAGCATTCTTTGGCGTTGCCTTTCTTTGGGATTCGAATGAAAACTGACCTTTTCCAGTCCTGTGGCCACTGCTGAGTTTTCCAAATTTGCTGGCATATTGAGTGCAGCATTTTCACAGCATCATCTTTCAGGATTTGAAATAGCTATACTGGAATTCCATCACCTCTACTAGCTTTGTTTGTAGTGATGCTTTCTAAGGCCCACTTGATTTCACATTCCTGTCTGGCTCTAGGTCAGTGATCACACCATCGTGATTATTTGGGTCATGAAGATCTTTTTTGTACAGTTTTTCTGTGTATTCTTGCCACCTCTTCTTAATATCTTCTGCTTCTGTTAGGTCCATACCATTTCTGTCCTTTATCGAGCCCATCTTTGCACAAAATGTTCCCTTGGTATCTCTAATTTTCTTGAAGAGATCTCTAGTCTTTCCCATTCTGTTGTTTTCCTCTATTTCTTTGCATTGATTGCTGAAGAAGGCTTCTTATCTCTCCTTGCTATTCTTTGGAACTCTGCATTCAGATGCTTATATCTTTCCTTTGCTCCTTTGCTTTTTGCTTCTCTTCTTTTCACAACTATTTGTAAGGCCTCCCCAGACAGCCATTTTGCTTTTTTGCATTTCTTTTCCACTGGGATGGTCTTGATCCCTGTCTCCTGTACAATGTCATGAACCTCAGTCCATAGTTCATCAGGCACTCTGTCTATCAGATCTAGGCCCTTAAATCTATTTCTCACTTCCACTGTATAATCATAAGGGATTTGATTTAGGTCATACCTGTATGGTCTAGTGGTTTTCCCTATTTTCTTCAATTTAAGTCTGAATTTGGCAATAAGGAGTTCATGATCTGAGCCACAGTCAGCTCCTGGTCTTGTTTTTGCTGACTGTATAGAGCTTCTCCATCTTTGGCTGCAAAGAATATAATCAATCTGATTTCAGTGTTGACCATCTGGTGACGTTCATGTGTAGAGTCTTCTCTTTTGTTGTTGAAAGAGGGTGTTTGTTATGATCAGTACGTTCTCTTGGCAAAACTCTATTAGTCTTTGCCCTGCTTCATTCCATATTCCAAGGCCAAATTTGCCTGTTACTCCAGGAGCTTCTTCACTTCCTACTTTTGCATTCCAGTCCCCTATAATGAAAAGGACATCTTTTTTGGGTGTTAGTTCTAAAAGGTCTTGTAGGTCTTCATGGAACCGTTCAACTTCAGCTTCTTGAGCGTTACTGGTTGGGGCATAGACTTGGATTACTGTGATATTGAATGGTTTGCCTTGGAAATGAACACAGATTATTCTGTCGTTTTTGAGATGGCATCCAAGTACTGCATTTCGGACTCTTTTGTTGACCATGATGGCTACTCTATTTCTTCTGAGGGATTCCTGCCCGCAGTAGTAGATTTAATGGTCATCTAAGTTAAATTCACCCATTCCAGTCCATTTTAGTTCGCTCATTCCTAGAATGTCGACATTCACTCTTGCCATCTCTTGTTTGACCACTTGCAATTTGCCTTGATTCATGGACCTGACATGCCAGGTTCCTGTGCAAATATTGCTCTTTACAGCATCGGACCTTGCTTCTATCACCAGTCACATCCACAGCTGGGTATTCTTTTTGCTTTGGCTCCATCCCTTCATTCTTTCTGGAATTGTTTCTCCACTGATCTTCAGTAGTATATTGGGCACCTACTGACCTGGGGAGTTCCTCTTTCAGTATCCTATCATTTTGCCTTTTCGTATTGTTCTTGGGGTTCTCAAGGCAAGAATACTGAAGTGGTTTGCCATTCTCTTCTCCAGTGGACCACGTTCTGTCAGATCTCTCCACCGTGACCCACCCATCTTGGGTTGCCCCACGGGCATGGCTTAGTTTCATTAAGTTAGACAAGGCTGTGGTCCTAGTGTGATTAGATTGACTAGTTTTCTGTGAGTATGGTTTCAGTGTGTGCCCTCTGATGCCGTCTTGCAACACCTACCGTTTTACTTGGGTTTCTCTTACCTTGGGCGTGGTGTATCTCTTCACGGCTACTCCAGCAAAGCGCAGCCACTGCTCCTTACCTTGGATGAGGGGTATCTCCTCACCGCCTCCCTTCCTGACCTTCCACGTGAGATAGCTCCTCTAGGCCCTCCTGCGCCCGCGCAGCCACGATCCTTGGTCGCGGGTTGGTCCTCCTGGCCGCCACCCCTGGCCTCAGGCATGGGGTTCCTCCTCCCGGCCGCCGCCCCTGACCTCAGATGCGAAGTAGCTCCTCTCAGCCATTCCTGCACCATCGCAGCCTGGCAGTCTCTGCTGCTGCCCCTGACCTCGGACGTGGGGTAACTCCTCTTGGCCGCCGCCTATATATTAATACAAAAACAGGTATGTCTCTGTATCTACCTATCTCTATATGTCTATGTAAAGCCATGAGTTTGTACTGATACCTCTGATTTCACCCATTGGCAAGGTATGCATTCTGGCCTCCATTTTCTCCTATTTATAGTTCTTACTCTGCTGGTGGGAAACTTGGCTCTCAATATACAAAATTGATTTAATTATTTGTTCAGTTTCAGTACGCACATGAAGTAATTACAGAGCTGCTCTGCAATTGCCTATACATATGTTAGAAAGAAATTTACTCACTAGAACACAATATTTGTGAGTAGTTCTTTTTGTCTTTTACCTTAAAAATATGATGACAAAATGCTGTCTTTTTAAAGTCCTTTCCTCTTTTCCTTTCTACCCCTTTTGTTTGATTGTGTTATTCATTTGCAGTGCAGCTAGGTTCATCTGTTACCTTTTCTTATTCCAGCACACACACATTTTGGTTTCAATTATTCATTTATTTTTTGGTCATGCAAGCATTATCATGATTCAAAGAGTCAGAGCTATGCTACAAAATTAAGTGACACTCAGAGAAGGGTCACTCAATACCCATTGTTGTTGTTCAGTCACTAGGTCATATCCGACTTTTTGTGACCCCATGGACTGCCCCACACCAGGCTTTCCTGTCCTTTACTATGTCCCAGAGTTTACTCAAACTCATGTCCATGGAGTCAGTTAGATAGTCAGCTATCTAACCATCTCATCTTTTGCTGCCCTCTCTTCCTTTTGCCTTTAATCTTTCCCAGCATCAGGGTATTTTCCAATGAGTTGACTCGTTGCATCATGTGGCCAAAGTAATGGAGCTTCAACTTGATTTTCAGTCTTTCCAATGAATATCCAGGGTTGATTTCCTTTAGGATTAACTGGTTTGATCTCCTTGCTGTCCAAGGAATTCTTTTAAGAGTCTTCTCCAGCACTATAGTTCAAAAGCATCAATTCTTTAGTTGGACCACTGAAGAATTCATGGTCTAACTCTCTCATCTGTACATGACTACTGGGAAAGCTATAGCTTTGTCAGCAAAGTGATGTCTCTGCTTTTTAATATGTGGTCTAGGTTTCTTATAGCCTTCCTTCCAAGGAATACCCATGCCATCCCATCTTCTCCACTCCTTACACACACACTCACACACATACTGTAGGTAACCAGACTTTTTATTTTCTGGTTTATCCTTTCTATATTTTTGGCACAAAGGAGCAGATAATGGCATATTTTCTAACATCCCATTTTTTTCCTTACATGAAGTGTATTATACTTTAAGTATCTCTTGTGCATTGCCTTTTACACTTATCCAGTATGTCCTACAAATCACTCCATAATTTTTTAGAGATCTTTCTCATTTCTCTTTACAGCTACATAGTACTCCATTCTGTGGCTATACCATAGCTTATTCAAGTACAATAAATAAGACTTTAGGTGGTTTCTAATATTTTAAAATTATAAACAATGCAGAAATGAATAATCTTGTTTGCTTTTTTTTTTTTTAATTGTTGGAAGGTGTATCTGCAGTGCAGGTTTCTTGTTCAAAGATTGCTGGGTCGAGAGATGAGGACACCTAAGGCTTTGTTCAGTGTTGCCAGGATTCCCTCCAGAAGTTTCTTCCGGTTTGCATTCCTACCTTCAATGTATAAGAATGTCTGTTCCCCCATAGCCATGCCAACAGAATGTGTTGTCCCAATTTACTTTTTCATCAGTCCTATAGGTGAGAAGTGTTGTTTTCATTTGCATTTTTCCTTTATAGTTATGAGTGATTGTGAACATGTTTTCACTTGATTATCATGTTTGTTTCCTTTTTTTTTTTTTTTTTTGGTAAATTGTCTGTTTATTCTTGCTTTTCTGCTGGATTTTTACACTATGTCCTTTAATGTTTGAGTTCTTTGTATACTAGTGATACTACTGTGGTCTATACTGCAAGTATTTTCTTCCAGTTTTTCACCTGACTTTTGACTAGTTTACAATTTTTATGTACCTCTTATGTAGCCAAATCGATAAATATTTTCTTGTATTGCCTCTGGATTTTGAGTCACAGATAGAAAATCTTTCACTTAACTTAGGTTAAAAGGAAATCCATCCATGTTTCTTTGAGAACATTCATGGTTTCCTAATTTTATGTTTAGATATCTACCCATTTGGAGTTTATTCTACTGTAAGGTGTGAGATTTGAGTATAACTTTTCTTTTTTGAAATAGCTGACCAGAAGTCCTTGTATTAGTAAGTTAGTTAATGTATTAGTAAGTTAATTTTGGCCTCAGTGGTTTGAGATACCACTTTATCAGGCATTAAACGTCCATATGTACTTGGGTCTGAAAGTGAAAGTGAAAGTTGCTCAGTGGCGTCCGACTCTTGGCAACCTCATGGACTGTACAGGCCATGAAATTCTCCGGGCCAGAATACTGGAGTGGGTAGGCTTTCTCTTCTCCAGGGGATTTTTCCAACCCAGGTTTCCCACATTGCCAGCAGATTCTTTACCAGCTGAGCCACAAGGAAAGCCCAAGAATTACTAGAGTGGGTAGCCTATACCCTCTCCAGAAGATCTTCCCAACCCAGAAATCCAACCGGAATCTCTTGCATTGTAGGAGGATTCTTTACTAAATGAACTATGAGGGAAGCCCTAATCTGCTTAATGTTCTTTTCCATTTGATGATTTGTCTGTTCATGCTTTGATACCACACTATTTTAATTTTGTAAGTTTTATGATATGTTTTTAACTCTTGTCAGGGCTACTTTCCGCTTGTGTCCAGATTCTTTTTATCCATGGACTGTAAACTTGAGGTATGTGAAGAGTCAAGAAAAAAAGACAAATGAATGATACTGACAGACTTTAAGTAATAGGGAATCTTGGAGACTATGGAAAATGGGAGAGTTTTCTGCATATCCAAACTAAAGGGAGCAGCTGCTCTTCACTTCCAGCCAATTGTTTCCCAGTGGGAATATAGGTCCAGTACTATAAGATTTAATTTTGCAAGATGAGAGAAAACAACAGATTTTTATGAGAAAACTCCCAATTTTAAAATGTTAGCTTATTGGCAATGAATTGCAATTTCTTTCAGTTTTATGTTAAGCACTGTGCTGTGCCAAAAAGTAGAGCCATATGTAAGCTACATATGGCTCAAAGATTTCTAGTTTGCACACTCAACTGTGCACAAGAAGCTGTGCTGATGAGTAATATAAATAGAATTTTCTGATGAATTTCACCCTAATTGTTGACAAAATCAGTTTTTCAGAAGGTTCATACACTCATGTCAAAGATGAGGGGAGGGAACAAAAATGTCCATAGACTAGAATTCAAATGTGTAAATAGTTCCTATTCTCAATTTTCCAGAAGGAAAAGTTAGCAATTATCCTTACAAATGTTGTCTGATTGCTGTCTCAACGTGTTTACTAAGCAATGTGAAAGTAGTTAATTGCAAAGTACCTTTGAAAGAAAATTTAGAACTATTTATTATCTAAAATGAAATGTGTATGTGTCTTAAATCATCAATACATATGACAAGAAAGACTTTTTATTTCAGATTATTTTTCAGATGTATTTGAAAAGTTTTTCATTATAAACCATGAAACTAAAAACTAAATTTAGCAATATTATATGACATAAAATAAACATGTAAAATCTCTTTACCTCATTCTCATCAAAAACAGGTTCTTGTGAATCCTTCCATGCACACACATAGGACAAACAAATTAATACAATATCATCATGAATATATTGTTTTGTACCTTGCCTTTTTCATTTCCATATCAGTTTATATGGAACTGCTTTATTCACTGCATTGTTCCAAAATATTCTATTACTGAATTGTACTTGATTAATCTCTTCATCAATGGATATTTATATTGTTTTTAATTTTTGTTATTTCAAACAATGCTGAAATGTTAATCATAATAGCCAAAATTTTACAGAAACAATCTAAGTGTCCATTGACAGATGAAAGTATAAAGAGTATACATGTATGTATGTATAATGGGATGTATATGTGTGCATATATTTATACCTAATGAAATATTTTTTAGTCTTAAAAAAGAATATCCTTCTATTCACAATGTGGATGAATCTAGAAGACATCTATACTTGGTTAAACAAGCCAGAAAGAAAGAAAAAAAAAACTGCATGATCAAACTTATATATGGGATCTAAAAAAGTCTAATACCAGAAATAGAGAACAGAACAGTGCTTTAAGCATGGGTGGTGGGAAGTTAGAGGAAATGGGGAGATGTTGGTCAAATGGTACAAAGTTGTAGTTATGTAGGATGAATAGCCTATAGATCACATATACAGGACGATGACTGTAGTTAATAATACTGGACTGAGTCCTGGAGTTTTGCTATGAGAGTAATTTCAGGTACTCTCATTACACACACACACACACACACACACATACACAAACACACACACACGTGTGTAACTATGTGGGGAAATGATATGGTAATTAACTTGACTGTAGGAATTATTTCACATATATATATATATATGTAGAGAGAGACTATAAAAGCATGCTTTATACCTTAAATGTAAAGCATTTCATTAAAGAATGTTACATTGTAGTAGTTACATCATTTGCAGTAAAAAAGAAATAGATTACTCCTATTTAATTGGATATAATTTATATCAATAAAACAATGTTTAACTAGATAAGAAACAATACTGAAATGAAGATTATTTGTATGCACACGCAAGTATATCTGTTGGGTAAATACTTAGAGAGGTGATTGCTGGGTCAAAGGATGTGTATATAATTCAAAAATTTTATACCTATTGCCCTCAAACAAAATAAACTGATTTAGAAATACAATCTGTGTGGCAAATATTAAAGTGAGCATTTTTCTGAAAATGGATTCTATAGGTTAAAGTTTATTATTTCAATATGAAATATGGCTGTATCATGGCAAATAGATGGGGAAAAAATGGATAAAGTGAGAGACTTTATTTTCTTGGGCTCCAAAATCACTGCAGACAGTGACAGCAGCCACAAAATTAAAAGATGCTTGCTTCTTGGAAGAAAAGCTATGACAAATCTGCACTGTGTATTAAAAAGCAGAGACATCACTTCTGCCAACAAAGGTCCATATAGTCTAAGCTATGGTTTTTCCAGTAGTCATCTATGGATGTGAGAGTTGGATCATAAAGAAAGTTGGGCACCAAAGAATTAATGCTTTCCAACTGTGATGCTGGAGAAGACTCTTGAGAGTTCCTTGGACAGAAAGGAGATCAAACCAGTCAATCCTAAAGGAAATTAACCCTGAATATTCTTTGGAAGGACTGATACTGAAGCTGAAGCTCCAACACTTTGGTCACCTAATGAGAACAGCTGACTCATTGGAAAAGACCCTGATGCTGGGAAAGATTGAGGGCATGAGGGAAGGGAGTGGCAGAGGATGGGATGATTGGATGGCATCATCAACTCAATGGACATGAGTTTGAGCAAACTCTGGGAGCTAGTGAAGGACAGGTAAGCCTGGAGTGCTGCAGTCCATGGGCATCACAAAAAGTCGGACACAACTGAGTGACTGAACAATAGCAACAACAGTGGCTATTTTAATTAGATTATTTTCCTATTTAAAAATCAAGTATTGCAATAATTGTGCATTTAATTTTGAGAAGGTATTTATTATCAAAATATTTATACTTATTATTGAAGAAATTAGAAAACACGCATGAAAAGAAACAGAAATTTAATAACATCCTACCAAATAACCACCAATAAGGTCTTTTCTACACATACTTAGTATACATACAAGTAAATGTACTAATAGACATGCTAAATTGACCAGAACGGTCACAATATATAAACTAACTTTGTAGACTTCACTAGAAAAGTCATTAATAAATTTATTTTAAATGACAAAATTAATTTTAATATGTAGACTCACAATGTGATATTAAACAACCAATTATTGTTCAATATTTTCTTGGTTTCTAATTCAACTTTTTATTTTTATAAACATGATGTATATTTCTGAGAGCTGGTGCTGACCTTGCATGTTCAGACAGTTCCATGAACATAGTATTTAGATTCTCAATAAATATTTGGTCTGAGGGCAAAAGAAGTATTAATTAAAATACAATGAAAAATTTTGTTTCTCTAAGTATTTATTATTTTCTTAGGACAAAGGCCTAAAGTCATGGGAATTGAGACCTTGGATATTTCTTCTGCCATAGTAGACTCTCTCCAAGTGTGGAGACCAGAGCTTCCTTAACGTAACTATCATCAATACTGGTATGTCATCTTTATGTGTGTTTGTGTGTGTGTATGTACAGCAATACACACATATACATGCTCACACACAAGTACTACTTGTACAGTGGTAACTAATATCTCAATTTTGTTGTAATTGCTTTCCTTTTTATTTAATTTTTGAAAAGATTTTTTTTGTAGACCATTTTTAAAGTCTTTATTTAATTTGTTAAAATACTATACTTGTTTTATGTTTTGGTTTTTTGGCCACAAGTTATGTGGAATCTTGGGTCCCTGACCAGAGATTGGACTCAAACCCCTTGTATCAAAAAGCGAAGTTTTAAACACTAGACAATCAAGGAAGTCCCTACTTTCCTTTTTAAAATTAGCAACAAATATAAAAACTACAAATTATTACAAAAATTTTTAACAAATTTTATTTATCTGTTATTACAAAGTGAACAAAATTGGGTCATATGTGCTTTAGATATTTAAAAAATAAAACCCTACAGTCAAAAGTGTAAAAAATAAAACCTTACAAAAAATAAAACCTTACAGTCTTTTACTCCCCTCATCAAACTGCTCCTCCTCTTCTGCCTTTCCAGGTACAAGCATTGTTATAAATTAGTATGGGTTTAATGTTTGTTTTACTATTTTTATCTTATGTATTTGAATTCAAAACCATATACTGTATTATTCTATGTTTTCAATTTTTACACAAATGGCTTTTATGTTGCAAAAAACTTTTAAAAATCTCAGTATTATTTTTCTTTCTTCCACACCATAAAATAGTTTTCAGATGCTATGCTATGGCTAACTTATTTTAAGTTCTTTGATTATTATAAAGTAATAATAGACCTATTTTCATAATTTCACTTTCTTCTTGTATAAGCTATCCATTGTCTGCAATTGTCTTTTGTCATTTGGTGTAATAGTCATGATTTACATCATCTCAAGTTTTATAATTTTATATAATGTTGTCCTTTTATACCTTTTCCATGTCTGGATGCTTGCAGAATCCTTTAAAGTCCTGTCACATTTGCCATGGTGAAACTAGTGTGGGCATCTTTGTACTGAATTGCTCAGAATGTGATAGTTATTCATGAGAAGGAAAATGATGATTTCTATTTTTCTATAAACACTCATCCTCAATTTACATCCTTTTGATTACTGCTTCTGATCTGATCTGTTTTGATTTGTAATTCTACTTTATCATAATTTTCTTTCCTTGTAACAGTTGCCTTTCAATTATGAGATGGTTCGATGGCATCGCGGACTCAAAGGACATGGGTTTGGGTGACCTCCGGGAGTTGGTGATGGATAGGGAGGCCTGGCGTGCTGTGGTTCATGGGGGTCGCAAAGAGCCAGACATGACTGAGCAACTGAAATGAACTGAACTGAACTGAAATATCAGGCTATATGCCAGCTTCATGGAAAGCATGTCTTTCTAGGTCCTGTGAAGGATGCAAATTTCCTGAAATGTAATTGTATATGTATATAATTTTCTTACCTTTTCACATCTGGAAACATGGAACTTTGAGCTTTATCACAATATATTTTATAAAATATGTGAAGATGCAGCAGGATACCTTAGGCATTGGGTTCTGGAACATACTCAATTATCCATCCTTAAGTATTTCAAATTTCAGTCATGTTTTTACCATGTCCACCTGCATATGTCAACAGTCTTTTGGGAAACAAAAAGCATTTTAAATCTCCTGGTCTTGAGTCATTCTTTGAGCAGACTGCACAATCTGGCTGCAGTTTCTGTATTTGCAATCATTTGGACTATTGCAAGTCAATCAAGAGGCTTCTTTCACTTGGGGATTTGGTTGTCAACATGAAAAAAACAGAGAACCATGGAACTGAAAGTTATAGAAAGAGTCCTCATCCTGTAAGTTTATTACTGATCTAAGTGTATGATGCGTAACAAATTCTTAATAAACTTTTCTTGCTCCATCCATCCCGAGACCTATGTTAACACAAGTACCAAATGTATGGTCAGAATCATTAGACCTCATCAGTACTAATAACCTGAGACTTAGATGAGTTACTTCCCCAAATTGACCCAGTTTGGGGTCAGGGATTGGAGACAGGGAAGGAAATAGACAGCATCCTTCACATACCTACACTCAGTATATTTTTGTTATACTCAGCTAGATTACTCTTTCTTCTAATGCCAGAATTTGACGCCTGGGGTCTGAGGACTATCACATGTCAAATACTCTGTCATCATCCACATCAATGTGCATACAGATCACATGGTGCTCTTGTAAAATTCAGATTCTGATTCAGGAGGTATGGGGTGGGGCCTGATGCTTTGCATTTATTTTTAAATTTTAATTTAATATTGGAGTATAGTTGCTTTATATATTTTTAGGGATTCCCTGGTGGCTCAAACAGTAAAGAGTCTGCCTGCAATGTGGGAGACCCAGGTTCAATCCTTGGGTCAGAAAGATCCCCTGGAGAAGGAGATGGTAACCCATGCCAGTATTCTTGCCTGGAAAATCCTATGGATTGAGGAGTCTGGCAGGCTACCGTCCATGGGGGTCACAAAGAGTCAGACATGACCGAGCGACATCACTTTTCATGGTTAATTTACAATGCTTTATTAGTTTCAGACATATAGTAAAGTGATTCAGTTATACATATACCCATTCTTTTCCAGATTCTTTTCCCATATAGGTTATTACAGAATATTAACTAGAGTTCCCTGTGCTGGACAGTAGGTCCTTGTAGATTATCTCTTTTATATATAGTAGTGTGTATATATACATTAATCCAAACTCCTAATTTTGCATTTCTAACATGCTCCCAGGAGGTGATGTCCATGCTGCTGGTTAGCAAACACAGTTTGATCATCAAGGAGTCCAGTGCCCTTTCAGGATGTGGGTAGACCAAAGAATAGTGTGCTTCTGGTCATTATCAGACAGGATGAGAACAGTACAGGGAGTGAAAAATAATGGAATAAAAAATTTGGAAGATAAATAGGGAAGGGCACTGGGGGAGAACAGAAGTGACTATAAAAGCTCAACACTGGTCTTGGATTTATATTTAGTACATTTGACAAGAAGAATTGATTTGCTATCATCCTCCACAGCCTATGTAAAAATATCTTCATGTGAAACATGTTGGATGGCATTGGTTTTAAGTCTGCATCCCACTAAGCATTTCAGTTAAAAACCTTCATGGTATTAGTGTTTTCTCACGAAAAGAACCTGCTTCTTCTTGAGGCCAACCCTCCCACACTTTTTGTCTTGCTTTCCAATATACCCAGGGATGTACACACAATGAAAAGACTACTAGGTGGGCATTCACAGACACCATGAACCTTGTTACTGAAACTCCCCAGGTGTGAGAGAAAGAATTCACTCAACTTTAGAGGCAGAGGGTCCATCAGCAAAAGCTGCAAAGAAAACTTGAAGAATCAGTACTGGCTTAAGACTGACTAATTATCTTTCTCCTTACCTAGCTTATCTTGGTTCATTGAGGAATTTATCTTTGTTTTATCTCTTTTACTTAGCTTGTTTGAATAGGAAATGAACTTCTTGGATTTCATGGGGCTGAGTGTTTAACCTGAATGGAACCACATGGACTAACTACAAATACTGCAAATCCTGAAAAGCTGAGTGACTCAAAATAGGAGATTCTTGAGTCCTGTACTTGTAGCAAAAGACAGAAATATGATTTTTACCAAATCAGCTGGCTTAAAAATATGTAAGTTATCCACATGAATTGAACATGGCCTATAAAAGAAATCAACCCTGAACACTCATTGGAAGGACCGATTCTGAAGCTGAAGTTCTAATACTTTGACCACCTGAAGCAAACAGCCAACTCATCGGAAAATACCCTGATGCTGGGAGAGATTGAGGGCAGGAGGAGAAAGGGGGAACAGAAGATTAGATGATTGGATGGCATCACCGATTCAATGGACATGAACTTGGGCAAACTCCTGGAGATGGTGAGGGACAGGGAGGCCTGGCATGCTACAATCCATGGGGTCTCAACAAGTCAGGCATGACTTGGAGACTGAACAACAGCAACAATAAATAAAATAAGAAGTAATCAATATTGCCCCTTAAGGAAATCAGGCAGTGTGCTTAAAAGAAATTTTAATGACCTTTATTTCATTTATAATTGTCTTTCATTCCTGGGAATTGGGATTTTGAAGAGAAGTTCTTTCTGTGTTGACTTTGACATCGCATGTCCTTGGAGAGTCATGCTACTGGGCAAGAAGAGAAGGCATGTTTGTTTGTTTTTTTTTTTGGAAGGAGAAGGCAGTTTTGACATAGAAGGGCATTTCTGACTGGAATATCAATTGTGTTTTTAGCCCATAACAACATACTTTTTTGTAAGGGGAATTTGGCTCTATCCATGCCAACAGTGTAAAGATTTAAAGCTCGAGTTTTCCTCAAAATGGCTGTCCTAATGCAAAGGGCAAGACAGTTGTTTGTGTAACTACATATAACAAGACAGAGTACTCACATATCAAAGCAACATAGGATGCAAAGGGTACTTTCTCTCCCTTGAGGAAGAAAAGAATTGCTCTGTGGGTAGAAGACAGAGGATTCAATAACCTAATGAACTGTTCAACTTATCCTCAGAGCATAATCAACTATATGGATTGATTATGGTCTGACAACTAGAAACCAAAATAATGCTTGTGAAAACAAGGGGCGTATGCTATTTGCACTGCAAGACACAGGCAACTGACAGGGCTCAATAGAGTTATCCAACCCAGGAGTACAAACCACCTGATTTATTTTCCTGTATTTTCAAGATGCCCCCTCCTTTTCTGCAGACAAAAGAACAAAATTAAAGATGCTACCTCCATATCAGAGAAGAAGGATGTGTACTTTCCTCTAGTGACTAAAGATGGCCAATTTGAACAATCCATTTTAATCCTCTATGAAAACTAATCAGCTCTTCTCCTTTCCTTGACCCCCAGACAGGAGAGACCTAACTTCTAAGCAGGTTAATACAAACCAAACAGACCCACCACCTCTTCTGCCCCCTACATAGAAGCTGTCTTCTTCTCAATATCCTTTCCTCTGAAATCTCATTCAATTAATACCCATTGTACAATTCATCCAGTTTCCAGTCTGATGATAGGTCTCCAAAGGCAAAACTCACATTCAAATTTCAAAATAGGGTGTTTTTAAATTTTATCAAGATAAAAGAGAAGCCAACGTCTTTCATTTGATTGTTAAAGAAACTGAGGTCCAGTACAGTCAGATGACTTGCTTAAAGTCCTAGAACCCTAATAAAAGAAATAATTGTTAATATTCACTGTCTGTTTACTATGTCTGGCACTATTCTAAGCCCTTTTGTGAGAGTTACCTCATACCTCATGACAACCACAGACTGAGGTATGTTATTAAATCCATTCTTCAGATGAAAAAATTGGAGCACAGAGAGCTTAAGTAATATGCCCAAGGTCCTCCAGCCAGTGGAGAAGGGAGGCAGAACCAAAACTCAGACAATCTCAAACCAGATCAGAGTCTCAATTCTAATTTGAAGTGTAGTGGTAGAGCTGGGACTGGAAATGAACTTCTCTTCCTCCCTGTACAGTCTGCCTTGGATCTATCATGTACCATCTCAGATCACAGAGCTCAGCTCAAATAAGAACATTTCTCCTAGGACCTGAAGAGATCTGAGATCTCATTAACCTCACTAGTACTTCTTTCAATGGCCTCATGGGTCCCCATAAGTATTATTTTATTTCTGGCTCATAAACTTTCCACCAGGACAGGACACCACACTGGTGAGGTCATTAAATCATTATAATAACAATATTATGCTAATAGAAATTATTAGTCTACTCCTTGTTCCCCCAAAACCACCTGGTGGCTTTACCTGGCAATTACTCTGAGATGTCATGGTGGATCTTAAAGCATAAAGAATATAGGGATTCATAACTTTCTCTGAGCAATGGAGTTTTCCATGTGGTAACAAGCTGGCAGGGCTGGACTATTGGATTTAGACATAAACAGGATACTGGAAAAGACTTGGGGGGCACACACAGCAGCACTCAGATTAGAATTCAGGTGGAAGAGGAGAAAGCATAGGTATTTCCAAACCCAACCTTTCTACAGAGAGAGCTTGTTGCCAATATTTTGATTCCATTATGAATTTCTTTTTTTTAAATGGCTTGCTTTTTAGTACCAAATAATAAAGCACAGGTATTAGAGCCAATTTAAGTAATTTAGAATAATTAGAGTCTTAAGTAGGCAGCACATGTTCTGAGGAGAACGATCTCTCCCAAACAACAGTGATGTCAGAGGGTTTTGGTTTGGGTCTGTTTTCTCTCTCTCCTCCCTGTGGCTCAAACGCGTGGTGTAGTTTCCCTTCTTGGAGCCCAGTTACCCAGTAACTCCTGAGACGGCTGCAGAAACATTGGCTGCCATGCACATTCGGCCTTGAAAGCACAACAATCTGGGATTTTAATTCAAACAAATGTGAAAATGGATTATAAATAGGATCCAGCTGCATTTCTAATAGTGAAGAGAAAAAAAAGAGCTGAGACCAAAAAGTAAGAAAAAGGAAAATGAAAGCATCTTACTACTCTTTTCCTTGTGACCTACCCCATGCTACAATCATCATCCTACTGAAAGAGGCCTCACAAAGGTCTAAAATGTTTTAATTATACTTAATTAAGTTGTCATTTGTTACTTGGCTTCCTGAAAGTTCTGCCTAACTAAATCAGGCTCCATTTTCAGTTCTACCTGGAGTCCAGCATTTGGTAAAGGAAAAAAAAAAAAAAAAAATGGTTTGCAGAGGCTGTCTTCCTGGAGATTTCCATCTTGCTGCCAGCGCTGCAGTTTATATATTCTTAGTACAGATGTTGGCCAGCACAACCCAACGCTTCTGCACGGGTGTTGACAAAGACGACCCCTCCCCGACCCCCAATAATCCTTTACTCTTTCCCTGCAGTGATTTTCAAAGAAGTCAATGGTTGAATGTGGAAAAATTATGAGCAATTCATTTCAAATCATTAGCATGCCACAGAGTGAGTGGAATGATGTTACACACAGGCTGAAATCATGAGGAAATACAACCTTCTCAACTCAAAATTCATATGAATAGATTGTTACTGTCACCACTTCTTGAATGGTAACTTCTACCAGATGATTTAATTAAGCCTGGAATATCCCCTATAGGGCTCCTGTGTATGACCTGTGCAAGTTATGCTTTACACAACCATAGAGGGCGCCATCCATATCTGAGTCATCACTGGTTTGTATTTTTATTTTGTTGATTTTCATGCTTGTGTGTGTGTTAGTCACTAAGTCATGCCCGACTCTTTGCAATCCCGTGAACTGTAGCCCACCAGGCTCTTCTCCTCCTGGAGAATGGGATTCTCCAGGCAAGAATACTGGAGTGGGTTGCCATGCCCCTTCCTGACCCAGTAACTGAACCCAGGTCTCCTGCATTGCAGGCGAATTCTTTACTGTCTGAACCACCAGGGAAGAGGGCAGTAAAGTGTCTTGAGGAAAGGGCCCGATTTAACTCATGCATTTGACCTAGGACAGTGCTGACAAATTAATTTCTCACTGGCCTGAATTTTAAACAAAGAGCAAAACATAATATACTTTAAGATTTTTTTCACTCTTAAGAATTGTCTATTTCTTGTCAAATGAAAACACTATGCATTAATAAATTCCACTATATAATCATAGGAAACATCAAGGATTTTCATACTGACATGTAACTCCTACATTTATTTAAAAAGCAAAATAAAACCTTCACCTCAAAATTAAACAATTTTGAAGGAATCCATTACCTGTGCATTATGCTCAACAGAATAAGACCTCCCCCACTTTTGTTTCTTTGACTTCCCACTTAGAAACTTCACCTCCTCCCCTATCTGCTCCCAAGAATCAACAATACAGGTCAGATACTGAATTTGCCTACAATGGCAAATGCTTCCCAAACATTTCAGCAAACAATCCCTAAGGTTGTCTACTCCCTTCCATGGATTGTTTGCTTCACCTGCAAATATTTCCAAAGAGAAATGTTTATCCCATTCATTGTGGAGATGGAATAATTTGTTTGAGAGGAAGCTTAGCTAGATAGCAGACAATTTTGCAAACATGCCGACAGATCAACTGTGACTCAAAAACCTCCTGTCCTTCTTGCCTATCTCTTTGAGACCATCCTCAGAGTTTTAGCACATATTCTTATGGGGTCTCTAAGATGCATTTATATATCTTTTGAACACGTAGGATTGTCCAGGGCTTCTCCAAAAATAAGTGGGTGGTCTACAAAACTGTAATATCTAAGGATCAATTTAAAAAGCACAACCCCAGTCCATGTATGTGGCATTCAGAACCCACAGTTTCCAAGGTCCCCAAGTCATTTCTATCCAGTGGTACCCACACTTCATTGTCAGTAGGAAATAAATCAGGAGAAACAAGAATGAAGACAAAGACCAAAAAAGGTAGGCGAAAGGACTAAGGGCATCAGTAGATAAGTTTCATACATGTTAAATACACAGCTGGCATTTTATTTTTTTAACTTTTTATGGTATATTGAAGTATAGCTGATTAACAATGCTGTGTTAGTTTCAGGTGTAAAATAAAGTGATTCAGTTTATATATATATATATATATATATATATATATATACACACACACATGTGTCTAATCTTTTTCAAAATTTTTTCCCAATAAGGTTATTACAAAATATTAAGCAGAGTTCCCTGTGCTATATACTAGGTCTTTGTTGGTTATTCATTTTATAAATATAGCAGTGTACATGTCAAATGAAGGAAAGTAAAAAGTCAGTATTGCCATAACAGACAAATCAAAGCTCATTTATTCTTACCAAATGTATATGTAAATTTAATCTTATTAAAATTTCTTCTAATGAAGATTAAAAGATAAATATGATGAAGAGAAAGAAGAGGAGGAAGAAGAGGAAGAATGAGATAGACAGGAAGGAATGAAGAAAAGGGAAAAAGGAAAGAGGGAGGGAAAGAAGCTAAATTTGGATAAAAGTTCTGGAGGACCCCATACATCAAAGCTATAAAAAGAAGCATTCGTTTCATTCCCAGTAACTTATGCAATAGAGATAGGAATATGCAGAAAACAGATATGTAGTTTATGTATAATAATGTTTCCTGCAGCAATGTTAAAATAGTGGCTATATATAGTTGGATGTCCAGTGTAACTGAACTATGCTGTAAACCACTGCTGACTCTTCCTCCCTCATCCTAGCCATCCTGCCCACAAACTTCATCCACTTCACAGGCTACTTTAGAATCCACACAATTTCAAGTACATCTTCGTCAAATCCTCTGCCCCATTAACTTCAAATAGCTATTCCTTCTCATCCATCAAACTCAGATTTATGTCACTGCCATGAAATATACAACCCAGTATTCAGTGCATTCACTTCACAATAATTTTGCCCATTGCAATTGCATATTTATGTTTTTGTTTGAGTGTTTATTACATAATTCCAACATGATGGCCAGGACTGTATCTACTAAAAAATACCTTGTATACATATGATCACCTGCCCCATAGAAAGAGGCCAAAAATATTTCTGGAAATAAGAAATCTACAAGAGTACTAAACATGATACTGTCATTTCAGGACCTCCATAAACTTGAATAGCCACTACATATAATATTGTAGGACATATTGAAGATCAGAGAAATAGTAAATGAGGAAATCACAGTACAAACAGCTATCTATAGTATTGTCCAAATTCATTTAAAAAGATTTCTTAATGTACATTCCTGAATTTTTCATGTCTTCTAAACATGTACCATTTTTAGAATCAAGGGAGACAAGTTTCAAAGTATCTCTTCTTTAATTCTATAATCTATTATCCATTCTATAATCCATAATCCACTGTTCAAAGTCACGTTAAAAAGATAGCATAATATGGTGGCCATATTTGGAAATCTAGTCAACCACAATCTCTTCAAACTTCATGGGTAATTCCCACAACTATCCTAAATTCCCATATTATAAGAAAACATAGTAGACTAGGTGAGCTTATTTTGTGTCATATATTTATAGACATTGCTTTTATGCATTAGACAGCATTCAGTCCAGTTCAGTTCAGTCACTCAGTCGTGTCCGACTCTTTGTGACCCCATGAATCGCAGCACGCCAGGCCTCCCTGTCCATCACCAATTCCTGGAGTTCACTCAAACTCATGTCCATTGAGTCAGTAATGCCATCCAGCCAGCTCATCCTCTGTCATCCCCTTCTCCTCCTGCCCCCAATCCCTCCCAGCATCAGAGTCTTTTCCAATGAGTCAACTCTTTGCATGAGGTGGCTAAAGTATTGGAGTTTCAGCTTTAGCATCATTCCTTCCAAAGAACACCCATGACTGATCTCCTTCAGAATGGACTGGTTGGATCTCCTTGCAGTCCAAGGGACTCTCAAGAGTCTTCTCCAACACCACAGTTCAAAAGCATCAATTCTTTGGCGATCAGCTTTCTTCACAATGCAACTCTCACATCCATACATGACCACCGAAAAAACCATAGCCTTGACTACACAGACCTTTGTTGACAAAGTAATGTCTCTGCTTTTGAATATGCTGTCTAGGTTGGTCATAACTTTCCTTCCAAGGAGTAAGCATCTTTTAATTTCATGGTTGCAATCACCATCTGTAGTGATTTTGGAGCCCAGAAAAATAAAGCCTGACACTGTTTCTATTGTTTCCCCATCTATTTCCCATGAAGTGATGGGGCCGGATGTCATGATCTTAGTTTTCTGAATGTTGAGCTTTAAACCAACTTTTTCACTCTCCTCTTTCACTTTCATCAAGAGGCTTTTGAGTTCCTCTTCACTTTCTGCCATAACGGTGGTGTCATCTGCATATCTGAGGTTATTGATATTTCTCCGGCAATCTTGATTCCAGCTTGTGCTTCTTCCAGCCCAGCATTTCTCATGATGTACTTTGCATAGAAGTTAAATACGCAGGGTGACAATATACAGCCTTGATGTACTCCTTTTCCTATTTGGAACCAGTCTGTTGTTCCATGTCCAGTTCTAACTGTTGCCTCCTGACCTGCATATAGGTTTCTCAAGAGGCAGGTCAGGTGGTCTGGTATTCCCATCTCTTTCAGAATTTTCCACAGTTTATTGTGATCCACACAGTCGAAGGCTTTGGCATAGTCAATAAAGCAGAATAGATGTTTTTCTGGAACTCTCTTCCTTTTTCAATGATCCAGCGGATGTTGGCAATTTGATCTCTGGTTCCTCTGCCTTTTCTAAAACCAGCTTGAACATCTGGAAGTTCATGGTTCACGTATTGCTGAAGCCTGGCTTGGAGAATTTTGAGCATTACTTTAGTAGTGTGTGAGATGAGTGCAACTGTGCGGTGGTTTGAGCATTCTTTGGCATTGCCTTTCTCTGGGATTGGAATGAAAACTGACCTTTTCCAGTCCTGTGGCCACTGCTGAATTTTTCAAATTTGCTGGCATATTGAGTGCAGCACTTTTACAGCATCATCTTCCAGCATTAGTAGCACTAAATTACCTGTCTGGAGTCTTATATTTTCATTCAGGGACTATCACTGCCTAATCTTGCATCTTTTACCATCAGTTTTATAATTTGTCTACTGAATATCAGATTGCCCTTTCAATATCACAGGGTAGTTTTGAGAATAGAAAAAATGGGGAAAACATAGCATAATGAGTTCTTTAAAGTGCTAAAATGTTATAGGTGTTACATTTTTTAAAATTAGGAATTTTGATGTTGCTACATTTATTGTCTAGAATAGATTAGAAATCTAAAAAAAGGGATAAGAATTCAGAAAATCAAACAAATAATGGTAGTTTTAGCCTTCCCACATATTTTGAACATGGAATCATTTGTTTATACAGCATCTTACATGATTCCTATTCTGTAGAAATTCATTTGGATAATACCAAAGTAAAATAATATATTACAACCTTTTACTTAAAATGCTGTGATAAGTTGTTTCCATTGCTCAGCCCCTTCTTTATGAGAAGTGAGCAAAGTATGTGAACATAGGCATGATATATGTCCTTCTGAACTTTAATTTTTTAATCTACTAAATGGGAAGAAGTAAAACTTTGAATATATGACAGAAAGGTGAACATCAATATATTCAATGTACCCAGAATAATATCTAAAGCAAAACAGGTCCTCTATTGGTGATAATCATTTATACAGAAAGAAAATAAGATTTTTGTCTCTGACCTCAAGAAGCATATAGCCAATAAATAAATGTTATATAAATATAAGATATTAATCAATTTTATCTTCTAGCCTAAAAAAGTGGTAATAAAGGTTTTTTGTCTATCTTGGGCTCTTAGTGGATATCAAGCCTCAAGTATTAAGGTGATACTAAAACCACAAATCTAGGACATGTGCAAGTGTGAGATTTCAATTTATATTCCAGGCAAGTTGGAAAAATCCCAATCCAGGGTATTGGCTCAGGCTAGGAAGCTGCTGGGCCCCTAGGTAACACAGGACACATCTACAATCCATGGTACCTCTGAAAGATGAGCTCACTATTAAAAATTACATGTCATAATAGGAAATTAATTACTGGGAGAGTCATCAGAATCAACAAACACCCTAAAACTGAGAAATTATAAAATAATATAAAAGTCTACAAAATTAAATATGTCTAAAATGTTTAAAGAGCCAGAAGTAGAAGTAGCAAACAAGTATATGGAAAAAAAAAAAAAAAAGATTCTATGAATAAAGAACATATACTTTATAAATGGAAACTCTAGAAATAAAAAAGGAAATGAACTTAGATAAAAAGCAGATTGTAAGATGCAAATTGATAAACATACAACAAAGCAAAAACAATAATTTTGTAACTTAAATGCACTTGAACTCAAGGAGAAACTAAACAACTATTAGAAACTAAAAATGGTCCTGCCACACACCCTAGCAATTACAATCTTATGTTTATCCCACAGAAATCACAGAAATGAAAAATTACATTCTTGCAAAATTTTATATGTGAAAGTTTATAGAAATTTCATTTATAAGAGCTAACAACCTAGACATCTCTTAATGGGTGACTAGTGATGCAAAGTGTGATATACCCATATTGTGGAATACTACTCAGCAATAAAAAAGAAATACATAATACTGATGCAACCAACAACTTGGATCTGTATCAGAAAACTATACTGAGTGAAAACAGCCAATCACATACAGGTTAGTTACTGTAGGATTCCATTTATATAACATTATTGAAATGAAAAATATATAGAAGTAAAGAACAGATTACTGATTGTCAGGGATTTGGAATGAGGGTATGAGAGATGATTGTAAAAGGGAAGCACAATGAAGAAAGACCTGAGTATCTGGATTCTGGTGGTGGTTACAAGAAACTACACATGTGTTAAAACTGCATAGAACCACACACACACACACACACACACACACACACAAACACACACACCCTACAAATGTATGTACAACTGGTAAAATATCAATTTCCTGGTTTAGATAGTATTTACTACAGTTCTAAAAGATGTTAACATTGGGAGAAGCTGAGTAAAGGGTGCATGAGACTTCTGTACATTTCCTTACAGCTTCCTATGAATAATACTGATTTCAAAATGAAAATTAGAAATTAAAAAAAAAAAGGAAAGTGTTTCCTTCTCTTCTTAAGACGTTGTAAAGTTGGCTGTGGAGTGGGCTAGCTGGCATCAGATACCAAAAGTATCCTTTTGCTCTCTCTTCTTTTCCTCTCTCTACTCTCCTTTATTGGTAACAGACCAATAGGATCATTCATCAGGACCCCCTTAATTTAGTTCCTTTTGAAGGTTTTTTAAATTCATTTGTGTATTCTAAAGGAAAAAAATCTATAAAATTCTGTCTTTGAATAATATTTGAAAAAAAAATTTAAATTCCAAATTGAAGTGTTGGGGAGGGGGCTTGGGATGGGAAAAAGCAAAGAAAGAGCTGAAGAGAAAAGTTTGTAATGAACAACTGAGTTGGGGAAAGTTCTGTTAAAGAACTTAATCAAGGAGGCTCTCCATCTTTGATTTCTCTCTGTCATTTTCAAGCCCTGTCCTTTTCCTTTTCTTTCCCTATATGTCCTTCAATTTTCACTTATTTAATTCAAGTATCATTTATCTTCAGGGGCATTCCCTTGCGGGACAGGCTTGCTCCTAACTTTCCTCCTATCACTGACCACCCAGAGGTTCCAGTCATTTCTTCCCGATCATCCTTGATAATTACTAAATTGATAACTTCCATTTAGCACCAGAATTGCTCTGGCCCCACAGTGCCTGAACAAGGCTCTTAAGCCTGTTCTAACTCCATCTTCTTAATGTTCCCCTCTCATTAAACTGAGAATGTGAGCATCTGTTTAAAAGAAAAAAAAAAAAAACCCACAAAACTCAGAACCCTGCACAAACCCACCTCTTGCAGAAACTGAAAAGCAGAGATTAAAAGACCTCCAACATGAAATGCCAGGAGACACCAGGGTTCTCATTTGCATCTCTAGTCCACTTTTGACTTAGGATCCAAGAATACTGACTGGTGCCTCTAAAGAAAAAAGTTAACCTGAAAGCTCAATTATCTTTTTTCTCCACTATTGTATTCCAAGTTTGTAATAAATCATCCTTTTTTCTATCCCAGTCTAATTTTTTCACCTCAAGCACCAGTTTCTTCAGATCCTGGGTCCTTCCACATTAAGCTCCTGGCACTGATGTTTTGCGTTCTTGCATTCAGCACATGGACAGAGTATGAGTATTTCCTCACAAACACATTTTATTCACCCAACTTCTTTCCCCATAGTTGATTGTTGACCCTTGTCCTATTCAGACACATTTAGACAGCAGGAAATAGATATGCCTTAAGCTCTCCCAAGACAAGGAGGCATTTAGAACTTCACAGAACTCAAATATTAGGAGGTTGTCAGGCTGGCTGAATGGAGGGTTCTCTCCTTTTTATTATATTGTCTCTCATCTCTACCTCTGTTCATTTCTCTATTCTCAGCTATGCAAGCTAATCTGAGAGATTTTTTTAGATTTTATTTCCCCCAGAAATTCATCTTGAACATATGTGACTTGGGGTTATTATAATCCAACCCTGACTTCAATCTAACTGAATTTATTGCTTCTGTCTGAATTTAGCTTTCCTCAGAGATGGGCTTTCCTGATAGCTCAGTTGATAGGGAATCCACCTGCAATGCAGAAGACCCAATTCGATTCCTGGGTTGGGAAGATTCCCTGGAGAAGGGATAGGCTACCCACTCCAGTATTCTTGGGCTTCCCTGGTGGCTCAGCTGGTAAAGAATCCTGCAATACGGCATGCCTGGGTTCGATCCCTGGGTTAGGAAGATTCCCTGGAGAAGGGAAAGGCTACCCACTCTAGTATTCTGGCCTGGAGAATTCCATGGACTGTATAGTCCATGGGGTTGCAAAGAATCAGACACGACTGAGTGACTTTCACTAGAGGTGGACTCTGAAACAGTATTTTGTTTGAGAGGTGATCCCTCAAATTATTAATGAGGATATAGAAAGGTGAGACAGGAAAGAGAAGACAACCAGTGGCTTGTGTATCAATCCAGTCATCACCGCAGGTGAGTAGAACTTAATCTTACTGGGAATCAGTGTGAAATATGCATCTCAGAGTTGCTCTGACCAAAGGACAAAAGTGCTGAGGTGGTATTCATCAAATCCTGTAAGTCACTGGACAACAGCACTTCCTCAGGGCATCAATTGTCTGATGTTTTCTGGCCTGCTGTGACATGGACAAAGCTGCCTTTGGTTACCAAAAAAACCTTCAAATGTTGGGACAGCTAGTCAAAGTGTTCTGCCATGGTAGGGTACCAGAACTTTGGATAGCACATGAGAGCATCTAATGTTCATTAATTTTACTTTCTCTGTATCTTAGTTCAATTTTGACTGAAATATGATTGGCTTAGCTTGGATCATAGGTCCACTTCAGTTCAGTGACTGTTAGCCACTGAAGCAAGGCCATCTGATAGGAACGTGTTTGCACAGGCTTATCCCTTCAGCAGTGGCTCTGGGGCACCACCAAAGGAGGTGAAAAACACTGGGTGCCCAAGAATACAATACCCTCTGCTGCCACAACCAGCTCATGTTTTACTCCCACTTTATCTCCTTAACTGTCAAATTACCACAATGAACATCCATCCCTGCCTTCACAATTCAGTCGCTCAGTCGTGTCTGACTCTTTGTGACCCCATGAACCACAGCACGCCAGGCCTCCCTGTTCATCACCAATGGCCAGGAGTCTACCCAAACCCATGTCCATTGAGTCCATGATGCCATCCAACCATCTCATCCTCTGTCATCCCCTTCTTCTCTTGCCCTCAATCCCTCCCAGCATCAGGGTCTTTTCCAATGAGTCAACTCTTCGCATGAGGTGGCCAAAGTACTGGAGTTTCAGCTTTAGCATCATTTCTTCCAAAGAAATCCCAGGGCTGATCTCCTTCAGAATGGACTGGTTGGATCTCCTTGCAGTCCAAGGGACTCTCAAGAGTCTTCTCCAACACCACAGTTCAAAAGCATCAATTCTTTGGCACTCAGCTTTCTTTAGAGTCCAACTCTCACATCCATACATAACTACTGGAAAAACCATAGCCTTGACTAGACAGGCCTTTGTTGACAAAGTAATGTCTCTGCTTTTGAATATGCTGTTTAGGTTGGTCATAACTTTCCTTCCAAGAAGTAAGAGTCTTTTAATTTCATGGCTGCAATCACCATCTGAAGTGATTTTGGAGCCCCCCAAAATAAAGTCAGCCACTGTTTCCACTGTTTCCCCATCTATTTTCCATGAAGTGACGGGACCGGATGCCATGATCTTAGTTTTCTGAATGTTGAGCTTTAAGCCAACATTTTCATTCTCCTCTTTCACTTTCATCAAGAGGTTCCTTAGTTCCTCTTCACTTTCTTCCATAAGGGTGGTGTCATCTGCATATCTGAGGTTACTGACATTTCTCCGGGCAATCTTGATTCCAGCTTGTGCTTCTTCCAGCCCAGCGTTTCTCATGATGTACTCTGCATATAAGTTAAATAAGCAGGGTGACAATATACAGCCTTAATGTACTTCTTTTCCTATTTGGAACCAGTCTGTTGTTCCATATCCAGTTCTAACTGTTGCTTCCTGACCTGCAATTTCTCAAGAGGCAGGTCAGGTGGTCTGGTATTCCCATCTCCTTCAGTATTTTCCACAGTTTACTGTGATCCACATAGTCAAAGGCTTTGGCATATTCAATAAAGCAGAAATAGATGTTTTTCTGGAACTCTCTTGCTTTTTCAATGATCCAGCGGATGTTGGCAATTTGATCTCTGGTTCCTCTGCCTTTTCTAAAACCAGCTTGAACGTCTGGAAGTTCACGGTTCACGTATTGCTGAAGCCTGGCTTGGAGAATCCACAAACAAGACAATATCATTATGAAATGATCTGCCAACACTCTGAACAATCTGTGTAATTACCCATGTGCATGGCTATACACTCTCTTGGGAAGTTCTCATTGCCTAAGTTTCCTTGGGCAGGATTCCTCTTCTCTACCATTTGCTCCAAAGATCATCTCTAAGAGAAATATCTTCACATAAAGAATTATATAAAAGAAAATAATAAGTTTGACCACTGTCTTTGAGCCAAGCCCTAAGTCCATTCCTGTCCAATTTTCACATGAGCTTTCCCCATGCCCTTGGATATTTCAAAGTACCTGAGGTTAATTTCAGTCTTTTCACAGTGGTTTATGTGTTTGATGGGGAAAAAAAAGTGAAAATCTCACTAGTGCAGAAGGAGGATCAGATAAGCAGAGGAGAGTTTCCACAGTTTATTTCTGTTATTGATAAAAACACAAGAAAGTCTGACATCAACAGAAACTGACAGCAGTACCATGTTACACAGCTTCTTGTTGACAAATGAGAATGATGAGAAGAGGGACAGACCTGCCAAAGATGCCAAATTATATTGGAAGAAAGAAATTCCCTTGGGTGTGCTTACATGTATGAAAATCAGTACATTCTTCTTGACCCTGGGTTTCCATAAGGTTTCCTGTTATGACAATCATCTCAGTAATACTGAGCTTTCCCTAGATATTGATGTGAATTATTTAATGTAATTGATTCCATAGGGTTTTAATCATCTATAGGTTACTGTATGAATTTTGAAATTTTTATAATCACAATTTTATCCAATTGAACTTCTCACCTCTCTTATTTATATGTTCTTCATAAATCTTTTTTCAAGGGTTATATTGGAGATAAACAATGCCAATAAAGTAAAACAAAATAAGATTTAGGTTTCAATTCTCTGAAAAAATGTCAATTCTCAGATCTAAAAGAAAAGTCATTTAAGAACCTGTACTTCCTAGAATAGTAAACTTTAATAAAGTTTACTTTCAAAACAAGCCATAAAACACTGGTATTCACTCTGCTATTGGAATTTTACGTTGCTACCTAGAGAAATTTTACACCTAAATTCTTTGCTAATAAATAATAGATTTTAGATTACATCTCTTTTTATTACATAGTTGCAATATTTTGAAATCAAGGATTTAAAAAATTGAGACTGAGAAAGACTATATAAATATCTATTCCTTACACTTTGTTGTTGTTATTGTTCAGTTGCTCAGTCATGTCTGACTATTATGAGTCATGCCTGACCTCATGGACTGCAGTACTCCAGGCTTTCCTGACCTTCACCAACTCCTGGAGCTTGTTTAAACTCATGTCCATGGAGATGGTAATGCCATTCAACCACCTCATCTTATATTGTCCCCTTCTCCTCCTGCCTTCAATCTTTGCCAGCATCTTTTCCAATGAGTTGGCTCTTCACATCAGATGGAAAAATTGTTGAGCTTCAGATTCAGCAATGTGCCTTCTAATGAATATTCAGGGCTGATTTTTTTTTAGGATTGACTGGTTTGATCTCCTTGCTGTCCAAAGGACTCTCAAGAGTCTTCTCCAGCACCAAGGTTCAAAGGCATCAATTCTTCAGTGATCAGCCTTCTTTATGGTCCAAATATCACATCCATTCATGACTACTGGAAAAACCATAGCTTTGACTATACAAACATTTATTGGAAAAGTAATGCCTCTGATTTTTAATATGCTGTCTAGGAGTAAATATATTTTAATTTCATGGCTGCAGTCAACATCCCCAGTAATTTTGGAGCCCAAGAAAATAAAGATTGTCACTGTTTCCATTGCTTCCTCATCTTTTTGCAATGAAGTGATAGGACCAGATGCCATGATCTTAGTTTTTTGAATGTTGAGTTTTAAGCCAGCTTTTTCACTTTCCTCTTTCACTGTCATCAAGAAGCTCGTTAGTTCCTCTTCACTTTCTGCCTAAAGGGTGATGTCATCTGCATATCTGAGGTTTTTGATATTTCTCCCAGCAATCTTGATTCCAGCTTGTACTTCATTCATCCCAGTATTTCTCATGATGTACTCTCATATAAGTTAAATAAGCAGGGTGACAACATACAGCCTTGACATAACCCTTTCCCAGTTTTGAACCAGCCCATTGTTCTGTGTCCAGTTCTAACTGTTGGTTCTTGACTTGCATGCACATTTCTCAGGAGGTAAGTAAGGTGGTATGGTATTCCCATCTCTTTAGGAATTTTCTACCGTTTATAAGAAAGCCTTTCTCAGTGATCAATGCAAAGAAATAGAAGAAAACAATAGAATGGGAAAGACTAGAGATCTCTTCAAGAAAATTAGAGATATCAAGGGAACATTTCATGCAAAGATGGGCACAATAAAGGACAGACATGGTAGGGACCTAACAGAAGCAGAAGACATTAAGAAGAGGTGGCAAGAATACACAGAAGAACTGTACAAAAAAGATCTTCACAACCCAGATAACCATGATGGTATGATCACTCACCTAGAGCCAGACATCCTGGAATGTGAAGTTAGATGGGCCTTAGGAAGCATCACTATGAACAAAGCTAATGGACGTGATGGAATTACAGTTGAACTACTTCAAATCCTAAAAGATGATGCTATAAAAGTGCTGCACTCAATATGCTAGCAAATTTGGAAAACTCAGCAATGGTCACAGGACTGAAAAAGGTCAGTTTTCATTCCAATCTCAAAGAAAGGCAATGCCAAAGAATGCTCAAACTATTGCACAATTTCACTTATCTCATATGCTAATAAGGTAATGTACAAAATTCTCCAAGCCAGGCTTCAACAATACATGAATGGTAAACTTCCAGACGTTTAAGCTGGATTTAGAAAAGGCAGAGGAACCAGAGATCAAATTGCCAACACCCACTGGATCTTCAAAAAAGTAAGAGAGTTCCAGAAAAACATCTACTTCTGTTTTATTGACTATGGCAAAGCCTTTGACTGTGTGGATCACAACAAACTATGGAAAATTCTGAAAGTGATGGGAATACCAGATCACCTGACCTTCCTCTTGAGAAATCTGTATGCAGGTCAGGAAGCAACAGTTAGAACTGGACATAGAACAACAGACTGGTTCCAAATCAAGAAAGGAGTACATCAAGGCTGCATATTGTCACCCTGCTTATTTAACTGTTATGCAGAGTACAATCATGCAAAATATCAGGCTGGATGAAGCACAAGCTAGAATCAAGATTGCCGGGAGAAATATCAATAACCTCAGATATGCAGATGACACCACCCTTACGGCAGTTTGTGATTGATAGGGAGGCCTGGCGTGCTGCAGTCAATGGGGTCACAAAGATTCTGACATGACTGAGCGACTGAACTGATCACAGTCAAAGGCTTTAGCATAGTCAATGAAGCAGAGGTATATGTTTCCCTGTAACTCTCTTACTTTGTTTTTGATCCTATGGGTGTTGACAATTTGATCTCTGGTTCCTCTGCCTTTTCTAAATCCAGCTTGTACATCTGGGAGTTCTTGGATCATGTACTGTTGAAACCTAGCTTGGAATATTTTGAGCATTACTCTGGTAGCATGTGAAATGACTGCCATTGTGTGGTAGTTTGAACGTTCTTTGGCATTGCTCTTCTTTGGGATTGTTATGAAAACTGACCTTTTCCAGTTCTGTGGCCACTGCTGAGTTTTCTAAATTTGCTGGCATACTGAGGGCAGCACTTTCACAGCATCATGTTTTAGAATTTGAAATAGCTCAGCTGGAATTCCATTACCTCCATTAGCTTTGTTTGTAGAATTAGTGATGCTTCCTAATGACCACTTGACTTTGACTCCAAGATGTCTAGCTACAGGTGAGTGATTACACCATCATGTTTATCTGGGTCAACTGAGTTTTTTTTTTTTTTTTTTTTAATATATAGTCTTTCTATATATTTATAGAATATAAATATATGGAAGTCCTTCTATAACACCTCTTCTTAATATCTTCTATTTCTCTTAGGTCCATACCATTTCTGTCCTTTATTGGGCCCATCTTTGCATGAAATGTTCCCTTGGTATCTCTAATTTTCTTGAAGAGATCTCTAGTCTTTCCCATTCTATTGTTTTCCTCTGTTTCTTTGCATTGTTCACTTTCTTATCTCTCCTTGATATTCTTTGGAAGTCTGCATTCAGATGGGTATATCTTTCCTTTTCTCTCTCACCTTTCATTTCCTTCTTTTCTCAGCTATTTGTAAGGCCTTCTCAGACAACCATTTTACCTTTTTGTGTTTCCTTAGATTTTCTTTCTTAATTTGAGGAGAAGGTTCATTGATTCAAGCTTTCTTATGCATGCCTTTCTGTTTCAGTGCCCCATGTGGCACAGATACACTTTGTGTTCATTTCTTTTTATGGGACTGCTTTGCACCAAGGGCTTGTCTAATTACTGAGAATACAGAACAAGACACGTGAGGCACTTGCTCTCATGAAGTTTATATTTTTCGTGGAAAGACATTAATAATAAATAAATGCACAAGCAGCATAATTTCAGAGAGATGCAATCAAAAAAAGTAAATATAGATAAAAAGTAATTTGTAGTCAAGGAGGAGGGGCAACTCTAAGAGTGGTTGTTAGAAAGGATCTCTATCAGTTAGAATAGCAGTCCCTAAAATGTCAATGGCTAAAATCCATAAACATTTAGGATTTCCCACTTAGAGTTTCCCGTGGGTCTGGGAGAGTCTCCAGTTTCCTGACCATAGAACAAAACATTTTCACAGTTTCACACTGGAAAGTAACTGATTCTGCCTGGAAGTAACATGTATTACTTTCATTTCCACCATATTCACCAAAGCACGTCACTTAGGATTCTCTAACTTTTAGGAGGCTTCAAGTTATGATTAATCTGTTGTAATCAAAGAAGGAAAACTGGAAAGGTTGACAAGGAGCTGCTGCATCTATTCTGAAACCAGAGCATGAGGAGGAGTCATTACTGAAGACTCTGAGGGAAAGGCATTTTAGACAGAGGGAACAGCAAAGGTAAAAGCCACCAGTGAGCATGAGCATAGAGTGTTGAAGAGTGGAGACGAGAGGATGACAAGCCTGAAAGAGACCAGGAGCAGAGTCTGAGAAAGGCATGGGACGCAAGTACCTGGTAGCCCTATGAAAGGATTTAACTTGTATTTGAGGTACATTGTTATTGTTAAATCACTCAGTCATATCCGACTCTTTGAGCCCCATGGACTGCAGCAAGCCAAGCTTCCCTGTCCTTCACCATCTCCTGGAGCTTGATTAAACTCGTGTCCATTGAGTCAGTGATATTCCTAAGGCAGGGCCATATTTGAGACTCTCATAATTCCTACATTTTAAAAGTTTTGCCACATTTATTCCTTTTAAGGGCACTGCAACTATAATAGAAATATTATAGAAAACTGTTGTCTTCATAAGTCAAAATTCACATTACTGGATATGGAGCCCTGCTAGTGAAAAGTTCTGCAGTTGTCAGAATTAGATGTTGGCTTTAAAGAGGAAATGAAATATCCCTCTGAAGTCTAAGGAAAGAAAGTGAAAGGGAAAGTCACTCAGTCATGTCTGACTCTTTGGACTGTATCAGTTTAGTTCAGTCGCTCAGTCGTGTCCGACTCTTTGTGACACCATGAACCACAGCATGCCAGGCCTCCGTGTCCATCACCAACTCCCGGGGTCCACCCAAACCCATGTCCGTCGAGTCAGTGATGCCATCCAACCATCTCATCCTCTGTCATCCCCTTCTCCTCCTAACCACAATCTTTCCCAGGATCAGGGTCTTTTCTTCACATCAGGCAGAAAAAAGTGTTAGAGCTTCAGATTCAGCAACATTCCTTCTAATGAATATTCAGGGTTGATTTTCTTTAGGATTGATTGGTTTAATCTCCTTGCTGTGCAAAGGACACTTAAGTGTCTTCTCTATCACCACAGTTCAAAAGCATCTATTGTTTAGCATTCAGCCTTCTATATGGTCTGACTCTCACATCCATACATGATTACTGGAAAAACCATAGCTTCGATTATACAAACCTTTGTTGGCAAAGTAATGTCTCTGATTTTTAATACAGTGTCATTTTGTCATAGCTTTTTTTCCAAGGAACAAGTGTCTTTTAATTTCATGGCTGCAGTCACCATCTGCAGTGATTTTGGAGCCCAAGAAAATAAAGTCTGTCACTGTTGCCACTGTTTCCCCATCTATTTGCCATGAAGTCAATAGGTACATTGGGAAGTACAGTATTTCAAGGAGCAGACAGACAGATCTGAATTACACGTTCTGATAATACACCCCTTTCTGTACAATGCCCCTCTACCTGTCAAGTCCAGCTTAGCAGGCTCCTTCTCTGAAACTTCCTCTTGCCCTTGGTTTCCCTGGTGGCTCAGATGGTAAAGAATCTGCCTGAAATGCAGGAGACCTGGGTTTGATACATGGGTTGGGAAGATCCCCTGGAGAAGACAATGGCTACCTACTCCAGTATTCTTGCCTGGAGAAGTCCATGGACAGAGGAACCTGACAGGCTACTCACAGTCCATAGGTCACAGACCGTGGACCATGACTGAGCGACTATCACTTGCCCTCTTAGCTATACATGTGCAATCCATTCTCTGTTCTCTGTCTTCCTGGTGTAAGACTCCATTTAACCAATGACGAATTTGCTTCTTTTTTTCTTTATTCCGTAAGTTCAGTTGCTCAGTCATGTCTGACTCTTTGCAACCCCACGGACTGCAGCATGCCAGGCCTCCCTGTCCATCACCAACTCCCGGAGTTTACTCAAACTCATGTTCATTGAGTCAGTGATGCCATCCAACCATCTCATCCTCTGTTGTCCCCTTCTCCTCCTGCCCTCAATCCTTCCCAGCATCAGGGTCTTTTCAAATGAGTCAGTTCTTCACGTCAGGTGGCCTAAGTATTGGAGTTTCAGCTTCAACATCGGTCCTTCCAATGAACACTCAGGACTGATCTCCTTTAGGATGAACTGGTTGGATCTCTTTGCAGTCCAAGGGACTCTCAAGAGTCTTCTCCAACACCACAGTTCAAAAACATCAATTCTTCAGCACTCAGCTTTCTTTATGGTCCAACTCTCATATCCGTACATGACTACTGGAAAAACCATAGCCTTGACTAGATGGACCTTTGTTGACAAAGTAATATCTCTGCTTTTTAATATGCTGTCTAGGTTGGTCATAATTTTCCTTCCAAGGAGTAAGCGACTTTTAATTTCCTAGCTGCAGTCACCATCTGCAGCAATTTTGGAACCCCCCAAAATAAAGTTTGTCACAGTTTCCACTGTTTCTGCATCTATTTGCCATGAAGCAATTGGACCAGATGCCACAATCTTAGTTTTCTGAATGTTGAACTTTAAGCCAACTTTTTCACTCTCCTCCTTCAGTTTCATCAAGAAGCTCTTTAGTTCTTCTTCACTTTCTGCCATAAGGGTGTTGTCATCTGCATATCTGAGGTTATTGATATTTCTCCCACAATCTTGATTCTAGCTTGTGCTTCATCCAGCCCATCATTTCTCATAATGTACTCTGCTTTTAAGTTAAATAAGCAGGCTTCAACAATACGTGAACCATGAACTTCCAGGTGTTCAAACTGGTTTTAGAAAAGGCAGGCGAACAAGAGATCATATTGCCAACATCTGCTGAATCATGGAAAAAGCAAGAGAGTTCCAGAAAAATATCTATTTCTGCTTTATTGACTATGCTAAATCCTTTGACTGTGTGGATCACAATATACTGTGGAAAATTCTGAAAGAGATGGGGATACTAGACTATCTGACCTGCCTCTTGAGAAACCTGAATGCGGGTCAAGAAGCAACAGTTAGAACTGGACATGGAGCAGCAGACTGGTTCCAAATAGGAAAAGGAGTACGTCAAGGCTGTGTATTGTCACCCTGCTTATTTTCCTCATTAGACAGTAAAATCCTTGAGGGAAGATATTATATCTTTTTGTTTCTTCTATCTCCAGGGCCACTTGTGATACTCATAACACAGGACCTTCTTCCAAGAATGAAGTCTGAACTTGACTCCAATGCTCAGGGTTTTGAAGGACCACGGAGCAAGAGGGGAGTTTTATGACCAGTCAGTAACTGGCTTCCAGATGGTTAAGGACAGCAGTTGCTGCTCAGAGTCATCCACAAAACCCCAAATGAGAAAGGATTCTAAGTGAAAGGGGGTGCAGGGAAAAGAGTTCTTCTCACTCGTCCTACTTGTCTGCCAAATCTGAGGGGCTTTTGAGATCTTCTGAGGTTTCTGAGGACTGCTAGAGCTCTGAGACTCACAATTTCAAGGCTACCGATTTGACCTATCACCTATATTTCTTCAAATGGAAAAAAAAAAAAAAAAAAAAACCACACAAGAGAAAGCTAGGTCAAATGAGTTCCTGAAGTCACAAAAATAATAGCATGGTGCAGTTAAGTCACTCTGCTTATGAAACTCAAAATAGTCAAGGCTGAACCTCCTTGCTTTCTGTAAGCAGATCTGGGGAGTAAAGGAAGGCTCACCTTCTCAGAAGTAACATCTAGATGTGGGATACAGGATATTCTCTGGGCAAGGCCAGAACTTTGGAACTCCTTGTTTCATGTTCTGACGGGTCACCTGCTTGCTGCCACCCAGGGCCCCCCCTCTGTTCTCTCCAGATTTTGCTGGAGGGAGGTGCCTTACTCCGTTTTCTGGGCCTTTCCCAACCCTGTGTGTTTGCTCAGATCTTCATCCAGCACTGAAGCCACCCTCCCATCCTAAAAATAGAAGAGGAGAAGAAGACTTACAAAAATATATCAAGATTTCCTCCCCCTTCAGAGCTCAGGAAAAGTGGGCACATGCCCCAGACTTAATTGTCTCCACACTCTCCATGTGTCTGGAATCATCCCTCCCATGCAATTATGTTTAAGTTGGGCTTACCTAGTTTGAAAAGTGCCTTATAAACAGAATAATATTCATGTATTACCTGCATTCTAGATGTTATCATGGACATCATCTAGTTTATCACCCATAAACTGTTATATAGTAGAACAGAGACATGACAAATTCTGAGGCAGACTTTCCTCTTCATTTTCTGAGTGGAAGGAGACTTTATTACTGATTCCAGCTATTTGACACTCAACTCTCAGTCCGCTGTCACCTTGACTCAAAGAAAAGGCAAAAAAAAAAAAAAATCCTATTTTCCAACCAAAAATTTTAACTATAAAGCTTTGCTTTCAGATGGTCAAAGTGGAGTTTGACACTGAAAGTGCCTGCTTCCTCAGGAACTTTTTTCTGCCCAACCATGATCATTCAAGCAACCCAGATACCAACTATTATCACTCACACTAAACCGAGGACATTTCCACTCTTGAATTTTTTTTCAAGTGGTTAGAAAAGTCCCCAAGTCTAAACACTGTAAGGGTCAAAATTAATTTCAAGAGATTACAAGGTTCAGCCTCTGTTTTACACAAGTCAGTTAAGTCAGTTATAGAATCACCAGGACAGAGAGCTAGTCTGTTTCTGCATTTGTTTTTTTATTGGAGTTTATAACTGTGCTCCCTTGGCCACAGGTTATATAAAGATCTTTTCATGCAGTATGACATTAACTTCCCACAATGAAGCTGTAGGTCAGGATAGCTGTCTTCTGCCTGGTACAAGGCAAATCACTGACCCCAGGGGAACCTCACAAGATCTTATGCTCTTCACCATCACACAGAGCTGCCGCCCTCAACTGTCTTCCTTAACGAAACTTCATTGTGCCAAATCCAACCTCCTGCTTCGAAGCATGACTGGAGCAATGGTTTCATTTATCAGGGCAGTAGTGTTTTCTAGAATTGCTGCCAACTCATCTTCATTGTTTAACCTAGACTTCCTACAATATAGTGAAATAAAGGCTCAAGTCTTAACCCAACACAGACCCAGGTAGATGTCCTTCTCTGGTCCTTGTCAGATTTGAGAATTTGGTCACATTATTTAATATCACTGAGGCTCATTTAGCAAAGTACCTGAAACTAGGAGACAAAAGAATGACGGTCATTATTATTATGAATTCAGATAGTGCCTTTTAATTGTAGTTCACAATATTTGCATGTTGTGTGAGGTAAAATTTCAAAATTAAACGAAATTGTTTCTGAATGTTCTCATTAGTTGATATCTATATGTATTACATACGACCAAAATAATATCTTGATCAGAAGGTGGCGCCTGTATGATGTTCTATTCATATCAGAAATAATTTCAACATCATTCATATTAGAAAACAAATTAGAAGATTGAATCTTTCAATCTTCAGCACTCAGTGCTAAAAAATTCAATCACCATTTGTTACATTAACTTGTTTAAAATATATTACATTGCTTATTTATCATTATATTTATAGCCTTATAGTTTTAAAATCACACTATTTGATAATAAGTAGCCCTTATTTCCTGGTAGCTCAGTTGGTAAAGAATCTGTCTGCAATGCAGGAGACCCCCCTGGTTCGATTCCTGGGCAAGGAAGATCCACTGGAGAAGGGATAGGCTACCCACTCCAGTATTCTTGGGCTTCCCTTGTGGCTCAGCTGGTAAAGAATCCATTGGCAATGCAGGAGACCTGGGCTCAATCCCGGCGATGGGAAGATTCCCTGGAGAAGGGAAAGGCTACCCACTCCAGTATTTTGGCCTCGAGAATTCCATGGACTCTATAGTCCATGGGGTCACAAAGGGTCAGATACGACTGAGCGACTTTCACTAGCCCTTATTTCCTTTGGTTTAAATTCAGACAGTAGTAGATTATTGTTCAGTAAATATTCACTCCCTTCTCTTCATCTCATGAAGGTGCTTTCCCCACTTTGATGTTGGACTTGGTCAAATTACTTGTTTTAGCCAATGCAATGTTAGTGAACAGGACATAAGCAGAGGCTTGGACTGTGCTTATGTAGTTGGGACTGCTATCTGACATTTCTGTCAGTCACTGTGAAAATAGCAGTATGCCCTAAATAGCCACTTGTCAAAAGAGTGTAAGAGATTAATGGAGTACACTTGACTCAACCTAAAGCTTGGCACCAAGTCCAGTCAAACCCAACTTAGACTAACCCAATCCCAGCTAACTCATAATAAAGAAAGAATTGACTATTGGATGCCTCTGAGTCTTTCAGTGTTTTGTTATGTAGCATTATTGTGGCAATAGCTGACTGATACACAGGCTCTACAAAAGACAATATACTATTCAGAACACTCTATTGCAAGTAACAGAAGCCTAACTCAAATTGTCCTGTGTAAAAATAAATCAGTTAATCACACCTGTCATTTTAGGCAAAGTTTGACTTAGATTCCTCATCTCATGGGATTCAAATGGTACATCTGTCACTGTCTCTCAACTCTGCTTTCCTCTGTGTTGGCTTCATTCTCAGATAAGCTTCCTCCTTGTAGCAACAAAGATGGTCTCCAGAAGTGCTAGGTCTGCCTTCTACCAGTATATCTACACCAGAAGATGGCTAGCACCTCTGTTCTAAAATCTCTAACAAAGACCTAGATCTAACTCTCCCAAATTGGATGATAGTTCATTATTGATCTGATTATTGGTCTAATGGGTCATGTATGGGCTACATAACCACACCTGGAGCTGGTACAGGTGGAAAGAAAGTGAGCCAGCCCCGCCTGAATCTCAGGGACCCAAAGGGAGGAAGGAATGGGTCCCCAGGGGGAAATTAACACAGTTCCCAAAGTGGCACAGAGAAGTAAAAGAAACAGAGCTATTTAGTACTTGAATTTTTCCCAACTTTATGTAAACCACCCATACTTTAAAGTTTCATATGAGAAGTGTGTTAGGCCCCTGGAGACATGGCTCACACTGCCCCAGCATTGGTTTGAGCTCCGTGCCTCAGCTTGGCTGCTCTAAACTGTACTCATTTCACTTGCCCCAGTATTTCCCTAGTGTCTTGGCCTATTTGGGTTGTGGTTGTTTGGTCAGAACAGAAGGCTTTAGTTCTCTCCACGCTAACCAGAGGGAAATGATCAAACTTAAGACATCAGAAAAAGCTAGAATTCAACCTCTGCCAGTTTTGCATAAGTTAACCTAAATGTATAGCCAAATCTTGGATTGAAAAGCAGCAAATTATAAATCAGCATCCCTGAGCTATTCTGGCCAAGCACAAGAAGTAAGACTCCCTCAAATAAAGGCTTCCAACCCAAGCCTGGATATGCTCAGTCATGTCTGACTCTTTTGCAACCCTATGGACTGTAGCCCACCAGTTTCCTCTGTCCATGGGATTCTCCCTGGCAAGAATACTGGAGTGGGTTGCCGTTTCCTTCTCCACCAAGCCTGGATATTGGCCACTGATTTTGTAAAGAGCTCTGCCTTCATGATTTCTTTAGAGTTACTCTACCAATAAGTTATCACTCTGAACTATTTTAAAACAGTCACAATATCACTTTGAATCAATACTCATAGCAAACTAGCCTAGTACTATTAATAATAACCATCATGAAATTAGTACTGGGTGAATCATCCTATGGGTCCGGATACCAGAGGCCAGGATGGCTGCAGGCCAGTGGAGGTCACAGCTTTGACAGCTTCAGCAGATCGTTTCTTCCCACTGGTCAGAGGAGGTACTGACGGTCTGTTAAACAACAGTTGATCATTTTCTTCCATAATTCTCTTTGTTTTCCTTGCCGTATCTTAGCCAGTATCTTAAAGTAATATGGTAAATCAATCTCCCTATGACGTTTCTCTCCCCACATCAAACCACATGAATGGTTCAGTCCCAGAGTAGATTAGCTATGCTTTTTGTTGATCAACTCTTTTTTTTAAAAAAATATGTATTTGTTTATTTTTGGCTGTGCTGGGTCTTTGTTGCTACATGCAGGCTTTCCCTAGTTGCTGTGAGCACGGTCTGCTCTTTCTTGTAGTACATGGGCTTCTCATTGCAGTTTCCTGTCTTGTGGAGCATGGTCTCTGTGCATACAGGTTTCAATAGCTGCAGCTATAAAATGCACAAGCTTCAGTAACTGTGGCACACAGGCTTACTTGTTCCACAGCATGTGGGATCTTCCCAGACCAGGGATCGAACCGATGTCCCCTGCATTGGCAGGCAGATTCTCAACCACTAGATTACTAGGAAAGCCTGGGCAGATGAACTCTTAATAAATAAGGGACAGATTAGTCTGGGCTCTATATAATAACATGGGTAAAATATATTTATTGGTTTAAATAAGCACATAGGATTAGAGACAAGGCAGCCTTCATATTCAAGCTGTTCCAGGTCCAGAGGTACCACTGTAGGAGGTGAGAGACCATTATGGGGATTTCTAAGCACTTGCTGAGTTTTTTAAAAAGTCCTAAAATATAACTAAATTTAAGAAAGTTGATTTTTAATGAATGAGGTTTACATCATTGGTTATTGAAAGAAGCAAGGAGTGTTTGCAGGAATACTCAAATTTTCTTGTTATACCCTCTATCAACCACTTTTTAACATCATACTCCAAGAATGGTTATTAAGAATGCTGACCAAAGGTCAAGTCTGGGATAGTCTTAACTCACAGAAGAGCAAGATAAGATTCTAAATCATTCAGGATTGTCCCTGGTTCCTTAGTGATTAGACAAGACGAGAACTTAGAGATCTCATACCCTTTGACAGAATTAAGTTCTTACCTAACAGAGGGCCAAAGGATTCCAGAAGGCAATTTCCCAATGACCAAATTATTTTTATTTTGAACAGCACTAGTAAAAATTATAAATTGCTGGCTTAAATAATACTTGCTGTTTACGAAGACTTTCACATAACTTATTTATCAGTTAAATGATTATCATATTTAAAATATTAACTAGGTAGTCTACATAGAAAAAAAACAAAAAACCCATGTACAGATAGGCATCTACATATACATTTACCTCAGTGCTCACATCCTCATTATGAGAGCAGGGGAGTCACTATCTTGACTTTGAAAAATAGCATGACTTCACACGTATACTAGTTCATCCAGCTTGTGAAGTAGATATTAACTATCATTAAGATCCTGGTTTTTAAGTTAGAAAAACTGAGACAAACCAGTAATTCAATAAGGCAACCAAGATTATTAAGAGGAAAGGAAGGAGGCCAGGATACTAGCAGCCTAGTGAAGAGAACATCCCTTCGCAGTAGAACAGGACTGGCTGGTTGATTACAGATAAACACGGCAGATGGGTCAAGATAGCAGCTGCTCTTATGCTTGTCTCTTCTTCCTGCTGATATACTCACCCTGTCTCATCACCACCCCTGCAGGAGCCATCTATTATTAAGTTCTCATTACAGGATACCAGGCATAGTGCCAAACATCTTGCATATCCTATGTCATCAGATTCTCACAATAATTCTATAAGCTGGGGCTATAATTGTATCTATTTTATAGATGGAGAACTGAAGTTCAGAAAATTAAGCAACCTGCTCTAAATCACACAGCCAGGCTAGTTGAAGAGCGGGGATTTGAATCTACTTCTGTGACTGCAAAGTTTATTCCTGTCTCTCGGCCCGCATAAACTTCCCTGCCCACTTTTGCTGCCATATTCATCCTTCCTTCGTCTCTCCTTTCTACCAATTTTCAGAATCAGAAGGTAAAGTAGAAGCAAAAAAATAGCTTTTCCTGAGAAGGCCTCCTCTTCTCAATTTATTGAGATGAAAATATTTTAACAGAAACCCTGGGGAAACTGTGTCTCATTAAACTCATGTTATGTCAGTCAGTAACTCCCTGAGTTAATTTAACACATACAATGGCTATCGACTTACCTCCCTGGCCCCTGCTGTTGTAGGTCTTGCAAATAAACCTTCCTCATACCTGCAGGTAATACTAACTCTAGTAGCAAGCTGGCCTTTTGTCACTGTTGTAATAATAGTAAAGAGTCAGGCCAGACAACTTGCTACTGAGGGAGAGTTATGTGAAAGCTGTTATGTCTACAAATAAATGCCTCTGCAAATAACACTGAAGTGGATGGTATCTTCTGGAATGCATCGAAAACTGCTTAAAAATGGGGAGTGTGGGGATTAGCAACAGGAAAAATATGTGCAAAAAAGGGAAGAAATGATTAAAAAGAAAACCCTTTGAGCTATAAGACTTTCAGTGGATTTTTTCACTGTTCTTTTTATTATAGTTGATTTATAGTGTTGTATTGGTTTCAGGTGTACAACAAAGCGATTCAGTTATGTATGCATTATATAAACATATTATATATATATACATATTATATATATATATATACACACACACACACATACATATATTCTTTTTCAGATTATTTTCTAGTATAGTTTATTACAAGATATCAAATATAGTTCTCTGTGCTATACAGTAGGTACTTGTTATTTATCTATTTTGTATATGGTAATGGCATCCGGTCCCATTACTTCATGGGAAATAGATGGGGAAACAGTAGAAACAGTGTCAGACTTTATTTTTTGGGGCTCCAAAATCACTGCAGATGGTGATTGCAGCCATGAAATTAAAAGACGCTTACTCCTTGGAAGGAAAGATATGACCAACCTAGATAGTATATTCAAAAGCAGAGACATTACTTTGCCAACAAAGGTCCGTCTAGTCAAGGCTATGGTTTTTCCTGTGGTCATATATGGACGTGAGAGTTGGACTGTGAAGAAGGCTGAGCACCGAAGAATTGGTGCTTTTGAACTGTGGTGTTGGAGAAGACTCTTGAAGAGTCCCTTGGACTGCAAGGAGACCCAACCAGTCCATTCTGAAGGAGATCAGCCCTGGGATTTCTTTGGAAGGAATGATGCTGAAGCTGAAACTCCAGTACTTTGGCCACCTCATGCGAAGAGTTGACTCATTGGAAAAGACTCTGATGCTGGGAGGGATTGGGGGCAAGAGGAGAAGGGAAGGACAGAGGATGAGATGGCTGGATGGCATCACCGACTCGATGGACGTGAGCCTGAGTGAACTCCGGGAGTTGGTGATGGACAGGGAGGCCTGGCGTGCTGCGATTCATGGGGTCGCGAAGAGTCGGACACGACTGAGTGACTGAACTGAACTGAACTGAACTGAATGTGTATCTGTTAATCCCTCAATGGGGTTTTTAATTGTGTGTTGCTTTTTTTGTTATTTTCCCTATATCTGCTGCCTAGCATGCACTTTCTTTTTCTCTACATTTTGGGAGGGTTGTTTGGATGTTGAGCCCTGAACACAGGCCCAACAGAGGCAAGCAGCTTCTCTGCAAGGCCCAAGACAAACACCAAGCTCCCCTCTCTCCTACTTTATATACTCCTCTCCAATTCCCAAATCTAGAACCACAAAACATCTATTGGAAGAATCATTTAACCTCCAAACCAAGAGTCTTAACCTATATTGTGGCAGGGAGTCATTGGACCATTCACTGTTTGATTCTCAGAACAATGATTTGAATGGAATAAATAAAGTACATAAGGCTATTAAGGAACATGATTATATTGAAATAGTTATAATAATAATTATAATTGTGTTAAAGTAATTATTCTTTTATTAAAATGTTAAATGAAAAGATCTAATATTTAATAGGTCTAATATTTAGTGGGTCTAATATTTATCACAATTTCACATGAGCATAAAGAACTGTTTGAGATGCCTCCAACAATTAGCTGTAATGTGATGTGTAACAGATGGCTGATACTACCATGGGCTTTTGTCCATATTTATAATTGATGAAAAAGTTACATGTCAATTAAAGCGCAGAAAACACAAAGAAGTAATTTTTTTTTTTCCTATCTAAGTTCTCAGACACCCTAACTTCTACCTATGGATCCACTGATGGATTCCCAAGGCAATAATCCTTTTGTAAAGAATTACACAACGGTTCTAAATTTCCCTTAAATGTTTTCACTGTATGGGTTCTACACCCTCCCTGCCCTGCACTTTGACCTGCAGAGCAGCACTTTCTAAGTGAAGAACTTATGCTGCATATATGGATTTCTAGCACCTGTCAGTAAGATTGTATTGAAAGGCACCTTGACTAGGAATGAATCTCTAGAAAACCTGAAATGATAGGTTTTTGCTATTTTTCTCCAGTTATTAAACTTAGCATTTTGGAAATAGACGTCAGCCTCCAAATGGCTTGATGATGAAAAAAGTCCATCTATAGGTAGCTGGATTAAACAAAACCAAGGCTTTGCCTACAAAAAAGTTGTTGTAATTTAAATTTTGAAAATAAAGACGATGCAGAAAAAATCCTTTTTTTTTTCCCAAAAGGGAAAAGAAACAGTTCTAGAAAATAGGAAAGAAAAAAGAAATAAAAGGAAAGAGAAAGCAAGATTTTAATAAGACTCTTGAAAGTATGACAGCACATTAGAAATCGTCCTGTCACCAGTGTCTTTGTTACTTTAGCTTCAGTCAGCAAACAGTTCTGAGTGTCAGCTTTTAGCTTTCCAGCAGGACAGTTTGAGATCAGTCTCCCCAGCACCAAGAAGATGGTACAGAAAATCAACCGTCACTCAAGTGAAAATTACACTCCTTATCGCCGGGGAGTCCATGAAATCCGGGCAACTTCAAGTAAAGGGCCAGCTCTCAAACACAGTGTTTTTGAAAAAGACTATCTTAAACATATATATATATAGCTATGCAAATTCCATGTTTCCTTTCATGCTATTTTCGGATTGTTTTTCAAATTAAACATTAGGCTCTGCAGCACACAGAGGATGTTAGATTAGAGACCTGGTGAGTTCCACAAGGTTTGGGTTTTCCGCATTTGCCTAGAAATAGCTTTTCTCTGGGTGGGCCAGGTGAAATGCAACAAAGTTATTGTTACCTCACTTCCCTTGGCTGTTTTGGGTGGAGAAGCCAGATGAAAGAGAAAAAGAGAAGAAAAGGAAAGGAGCAGCCGGAGAGAGAGAAAAAGGGAGGAAGATGCCGTTTTGGACTCAATGAAGTCAGAGAGATCTACCACCAGAGTTCTGTTGTTGTTTAAATAACAAATAGAAACCGGGTTTTGAAAAAACTAGCCTTACAACAATGATGAGAGCAGAAATGTTCACCTCCTGCACTGGACTTCAGCACTGGTTTGCCCAAGATGTACCGAGGTGAATGCAAATAGACCCCACGCATTCAGGTCCCCACTGATTCCATCCTGTCAACCAGCTGGGGCTTTTGGCTGCACTGAATTCATTTACACAGCAGCCATGAGCATTAGCTGGGAGTTAAAAAGAGAAGCGTTCTGCTCAAGTACTTAAGCCTATACCAAAAATGAATGCACCCTCACACTTTTTCATGGGCTTCTTCTACGGTTCCACCATTAAATTATATAACCTGGCATAACTAGTTGGTTGTCTTTCATTTAGAATGTACCAGCAGATTTCTTTCCAGCCAGTGGAGAATGCTTCTAATTATGTGACCGATTCAGTCACTGAAATACACCATACTATTAGTCAGGTGATTGAAGAGTGGTTTTGACAAGCTCAGAGCCTGTCGAGGACAGGAACCTAAGGCCTTAGGCCAACATCCGACTCTTTCCTGCCTATTTAGAATTACTATCTGAATAATTCATGGTTTCCATATGGGGGAGGGATGATGTTTACATATTTCACAGACTTTATTTTTAGCGAATTTAACAATAGCTGGAAAAGAAGCAGGGGATTTGCACTTCGTCAGAAAAGCAGTGCTTCCAAAAAGCCCTTGCCTCTGTTATAATTTATGTTATGACAAAGCTATAAATCAGTCATCGTACCAGTTATTTTTTTCAACAGCTATTACATCTGATGCCTTTGCTTCAAGACATGAAGGAACAAACATAATTGTTATCAAGGAAAGAATTGTGTGGATAAGGTCTTTGCCATGCTACTTTCTCCAGAAAGATGGTGGTGGTAGGGATTCTCCAGGGCTCACACCACCTCCTCCAGCAGCACCTGGGAAGGTTCACACTGGCTCATAACCCTTGTAAGAGCCAGATGTGCTCCCCCGTGCTCAGTTGCTAAGTCCTGTCAGACTTTTGTGACCCCATGGACCCGCCAGGCTCCGAGGGACTTTCCAGGCAAGAATACTGGGGTGGATCGCCATGGCCTCTTCCAGGGGATCTTCCTGATGCAGGGATGGAACATGCATTTCCTGGGTCTCCAGCATTAGTAGGCACATTCTTTACCACTGAGCTTCCTAGAAAGCCCCAAGAGCCAGATCTAGATGCTCAAAATCACATCCTCCATAGACCTTAAGCAAGGACATTTTCCTCAACCTCTGGCCATCCCTGACTTTCCTGGGTTGTTGCCGCTTCTGTAATATTTCACAAGCTTCAAAGGCTGGAAACCCACTTCCAGGGCCAAAACTCACTTCTTTCTCTGTGGGGATCCCTCCTGACTTCAAGCATCTTCTTTCTGAATTAGATGCCTTGTTTATCCCTTTATCTCTGTCTTAAGCACATTTTAAAATTCCTTTTACTCCATTTGCCATTTGTGTCTGCACAGCCTGGGGCCAGGGTGGCAACTGGCTCTATATATGGTCATCAGAGTGCTGAACATTTTTATGTCCAGTGGAATGAGTTCTCTTAGCAAAGCTGAACAATTGATGACATCCCTTGGACTGGAAGAAGGAATCAAGCTACACAGGCATATTTTGACCCCTGGGAGTGACTATAAGTTCCCAGTTCTCTTCACCTCCACTCCCACCGCCAAAAGGCCTTCATAGTAAACACAGCCCTGAGTCTCCAGTGTGCCTGTCCCATCTAAGAACATGGCTCAGTCAGGGGCACTGGGATCCCTGCTAGGAAATACCATCAGTTCCAACTCCTCCAGTCCCCTCCTGAACAGCACTTTAGAGGGGATTTCATTTCTGCAAGTTCTTGTTTCTTCATCTGCCAGTCAGAAGGATGAGCTCCTGGGTCCAGAAGGCCCCTTCCATTACTAACCCTAGTAACACACAATGAGATCTATAGGACAGACTGAACACACACTCTTTCTTTTTCTCTATATATTTTTGACGATATTTGAAATGATTTTTAGAAACCCATTTTCTTTATTTCTTGCATTGGAAGAGTTAAACAAATTTCTAAGGTTTACTTTAAAAAAAAGGGAAAATGTTAGCTCCAACAACAAGGTGAGATATAGACATAGATATAGGTATAAATCCACTTATTTAATGAGTTCTTGGGGCTAGGATCACTGGGCTAGGATTTAGGAGGCCTGAATTCAGAGTAAAGTCTTTCTTTCTCTCTCCACCCCTCCTTTATCCTTTTTCTCTCTCACTGGGACCTGCATGCATGCGTGTTCAGTCATGTCCAACTCTTTGCAACCCCATGGACTGTAGCCCGCCAGGTTCCTCTCTCCATGGGATTCTCCATGCTAGAATACTGGAGTAGGTTGCTATTCCCTCCTCCAGAGGTTCTTCGTGACCCAGGGATCGAACTTGTATCTCCTGCATCTTCTGCACCACTGGCAGATTCTTTACAACTGAGCCACCAGGAAATGCCCTAGGGGTCACATAAAAACTGTATATTCATTGAAGATTTATCCATATTAGCTTAAAATTGAAAACAACCCAGATGTCTTTCAGTGGATGAAAATTTAGATGAACCATGGTATATTCATCACGAGGGAATACTACTCATCAGTGAAAAGGAACAAAGTTCTGACACACACAACTTCATGGATGAATCTCCAGGGTATTATACTGAATGGAAAAAGACAATACCAAAAGTTTATATGCTGTATGATTTCACCTCTCTAATATTCTTGAAATAACAAAATTATAGAGATCAAGAACAAATTAGTGGTCATCAGAGGTCAGGGATGGAGGAGGGATGAAGTATGACAAGAATGTGGTGATGAAATTGTTCTGTATTTTGATTGTGTCAGTGTCAATATTCTTGATATTATACTTTAGTTTTTTGATATGTTCCATTGGGGGAAACTGAGTGAAAGTTACAAGTTAAGCAGTATACAGTATTGCTTTCTATCATTTCTGATGACTGCATCTGAATTTGCAATAACCTCAAATAAAAAGTTTAATTAAAAAACTATTACTATTTTTTTTAATTGTGTTGTACTTTCTGGTTCCATCTCAAACCCTAATGAAAATTTGGGGAAAGCTTAGGGAAAAATAGGCAATGGGTTGGTAAAATGACAGCAAGTGTCTTGCCCGGCCTTTGAGTTCCCTTTGTGATGATAAATGTCTGCCTTCAGCAGCTTGTGGAAGCTCAGGGTTGAGCAGAGATACTATCTCAACTTGTAAGAGGCAGGTGGCCTCTCCAGGGTGAAAGTGTCTCTTGGAGATAATGCAAAATGGCCCCAAGCTGAATAGAACTTTTAGCCTCGTGACCACTTGAAAGCTATTGGCAGGGCTGTGCTAATGAAGGTAAAAGGTTTTGCTTCTGTTGGTGGAAGCAGAAAATCTGGTTCTAAAAGATTTTCTTCTGAGAAATCCAGTTGCTGACCACATAGGATCTTCATAGCAGCAAATGCAGATTTATTGAAGCTAATACTCTGCCCCTTTCTGGTGACAATATTGCAGTAAGAAATATAAAGCCTACAAGGTCTAAACAATAAAACTCACTTGAAGTCCATGGAGGGAATACTGGAGGTTCAAATAGTTAGCATTTATCCAATACTCATGGGGCACTTTCATACAGTATCTCATTTAATCCACACAAGAACCTGAAGAATGGGTGTAATTATCCTTATGGTTTACAGATGTGAATGCTAAACTACAGAGAGATTAAGTGACCTGCCCAAGGTCATAAGGAACAGGCTGGGATTTCATCAGAAGCAGAGCTGAATTCTCCATCCCTGTGTAGGATAGCGGGCCTGGAGTGGCTCTGGAGTGGCTATACTGCGTGGTGCCCTGAGCACTCCCACCTTTACCCTGGAATATTCCTGTGATTATGATCTTGGTGCCCATTTGAGTTAGCATCTGGGAAGTTCTTTATTTAGCATTTATATGTAAAACCTATACCTTTGTTTTAGATGTAATTTAGTCTTATTACACATGTTTTCTTCTGCCTGCAGAAGGTATGTGTGACTGTTTATTATTGTTATAATTGCCATCTATAAATAGTTGTTCCTTAATTTAAAAAATAATTTTATTGAATTTCTCAATCATTACTTAACAGTGATAGTTAAGGTCCTACCCTTGACAAAGTGAAAGTTGCTCAGTTGTGTCCTACTCTTTGTGACCCCATGGACTACACATTCGTGGAATTCTCCAGGCCAGAATACTGGAGTGGGTTGCCTTTCCTTCTCCAGGGGATCTTCCCAACCCAGGGATCAAACCCAGGTCTCCCGCATTGCAGGAGGATTCTGTACCAGCTGAGCCAAAAGTGATGCCCAAGAATACTATAGTGAGTAGTCTATCCCTTCTCCAAAAGATCTTCCCAACCCAGGAATCAAACTGGGGTCTCCTGCATTGCAGGCAGATTCTTTACCAACCTAACTATCAGGGAAGCACCCTTGACAAAAGTACAGTGAATTACAATTTACTTTAACAAATGAAAAAAACAAGATGTGTTTCTAAAAATGAGTTAAATATTATTTAGTTTAATTAGTTAATTAAAGAGAACCATAGATTTCCATGGTCTTAGAAAATGACTACTCAAAATATTTATTTATTACAGAGTGGTATAAATATGAGCTTGTCACAATTTTAATTGTTAAATTCAATTAAATTAATATACTTCAATAATGTCTTGGATGCTTACTCCATGGTTAACTTTTCAGAAATTCTTGTGACTTGTTTCAAATATTCTGAAGAAAGCAGACATTTAAGTTTTTAAAATCTATTGGTTTATTCTTTAAGAGCCTGTATTTCCTTTAAGTAATATATGTTTTAAATTGACCTTGTTCAAAAACTTATTGTAAACTTGTAAAATCACAAATTTTGCAGTATATACATAGTAATCTCTTTCTTCCAAAAAACAGATGTAATTCACTAGCCAGGCAATCTGATGTGAACTATCTCAAATTTAGATTAGTGTAGCCTAGTAGTCCTTCTTATCCTCAATTTACATATCTTACTCATTAGGAAAAGTTATCAAATTAAGCCACAGTGGCCAAGCAATCTACGTCAATCACTACCAAAAAGCATCCAGTTTACCCAGGGGGAAAAATGTTGGAACATTTTAAAACATCTGCAACCATGAAATAAGAAAGTATCAGATCAAAGAGAGGAAGCTAGTTATAAGGTCAGTTGAGCAATTAATCGACAAAGACCGAAAGTCTCATATAAGTCCAGAAAACCTTCATTTTCCCTTCCTGCCTGAAAATTGTCAAATTCACGTTTGGAAACTATAACATAGAAAATAGAAAAGGTACCACTTTTGAGTAATAGAGTTAGAAGATTGGTATCATGCTAGATAAAGACAATTGATTGCAAAAAGTTTTTCTTGAAGGATGGATGACTTATTGGAAATCAGTAACCATGGTCAGTTAATGGCTTTGTTGAGTGTCTCTGACAAGAACTTTTGAAAGAACGTTATTCTACAGAATAGTAACAATTAGAGTCATGTCAGCAAGTTAACTGAAAATTTTAAAAAGCAAAAATGTACTCAAGAACTAAAAAAAGTAAATGGATAATTCAAAACACATTTAAAATATTACTGAACAGCTGGGAAGTTTGCAGCTGCAATAACACAAGTGTAAAGTTTACATCAAGAGTTTGTTTTGAAACTCCAAGATTCCAGTTTCTTATTGTTTTATTCACAGAGAAACTCACTGTTTTGAGAATTTAGATCACATACAAATGACAGGCTACCAAACTCATTTCCCCATCAATTTTCTGATCCAGATACTGAGTCATGTTTCAGCTTATTAACCCCAGGCAACAAGAGTGTATATTTAGCTTCCAGTTGTGTAACTAAGAAACTAAGTATATATTGACTGAGCACCTATTTTGTGTATCTACTGAGTCAAACGGGCTTCCTTGTTGGCTCAGTGGTAAAGAATCCGCCTGCCAAGTAGAAGACTTGGGTTTGATCCCTGGATTGGGAAGATACCCTTAAGAAGGAAGTGGTAAATCACTCCAGTATTCTTGCCTGGGAAATCCCATGGACAGAGGAGCCTGATGGGCTACAGTCCATGGGGTTGCAAAAGAGTGGAACAAGACTTAGCAACTAAGTCAAGCACAAAGAATAGAATGATGAATAAGACCAACAGTTTCCTCTGCTTATGGAAATTACTTTTTTTTCCTTATTTTTTTTAATTGCAGTGATAAAGCCAATTAATTATAATTATGATAAATGCCCAAAAGAGGAGGTACCTGGTGATACAAAAGTGTATAATGCAGTACAGATATGGTCAAGGGTATCAGAGAAAGTATCCTTAAAGAGTGACATTTGAACTAAGGCCTGAATAAAATCTCAGGGAGATAAATCAGGTATTGAGAAGGACAGTGTGATCAGGGGTGAAGTTGGGGAGCATTCCAGGCAGCACTAATTCTAGAGACATTGTACTGGCTCCATGACTAAAAGAAGCATGATGCATTTACAAAATGCAAAAAAAAAAAAAAAAAAAAAACCCCAAAAAAACAATGTAACAATGGTTGTGTAGAAACCACTAGCAAAAGATCCAGAACTTGGATCATGATGGCAACAGTGGTGATGAAGGGAGGTGGATGAACTTGAAAGCTATTTTCCAAGTTAAAAGAATTAGACTTGGAGATGGCTGAGAGGCAAGAATTAATGCAAAGAAATGAAGGTGTCAAGGTTAGTTTGGGGATTTCTGGGTTGCCCAGCTAAATTGGTGTCTTTCAGTGAAGAAGTCATACTTTGAACATACTCTGTTTGAGAAAGCCCCAAAGAGAAGAAGTGTATATTGGAAATAAAACTTTAGGAGTCACTGGTGTACTGAAGCTATCAGCATGGTAAGATAACTTAGAAACAGAATATAGAGCTAAAAAAAGGAGAGTCTGACTCACTCCCAAGGACTTCCAATATTAAAATCTTAGCAATATTTATCTAAAGAGAGATACTAGAAGTGGAAGGAAAAGCAAGAGCTTAGCAGCGTCACCGAAGTCAAAGGAAAACTTTGAATTAAGCCCAATTCCCAACAGAACTCACAATTTCAGTAAATGTCTCTTTGTGGTTATCTAGACACATGGTTTAAACAGCACCTGTGACTATAAATAAATAGCACTTTTGTTCACTTTTGGTTTTGTTTTTGTTTTCCCCAGAAACTAATTTGGATGAAATCTTTGAAGGAAAAGATACTCTAAGCACAGTCCAATATGATAGTCACTAGCTCCCTATGGTTATTTCAGTTAATTAATTTAGGTTAAGAATTCACCTTTTCAGTTTCAATAACCGCTCAGCCGCACATATGCCTAGTGGGCATTTTGGACACTTGTAGACATAGAACATTTCCATCTTTGTAGAATAGCTCTGTCGGACAGCACTAGTTCTAAGAGGCTCCAATGCCCATGAAAGAATGTGACAAAGTAAATCAAAAGTGAAGCAATGTCCCAGGTATTAAAATACTGCCACCATTCCAGGAAGTAAGGGGGCAGGGATGAAAGGCTGACTAGGGTCAGAGAAAAGACAGGATGCAGCATTTGTCTCTGTTATCTAGGAGAGGACTGGGGAAAGTGATAACGTGTTTCAGAATGTGTTCAAAGAGAAAAGGGCAGAAAGTTAGACTGAGGGACTTTCAACTAGGGACCGATGAATACAAGGTCTTAAGTTCAAGCTCTGACATGAAGGGAGAATATTCCTTCAAGAAAGGCGACAACCCCCACTATAGCTGTCTTTTTGACACACTTGCCTGAATTTCTAGGTAAGTTAGAGATTTGGCTGATACTATCTACTGAAGGACACATTTTTAACTTTAACCCTTATGCTGTGAAAGCCGGAAAAGAGTATAAATAATGGTAGTTAAAGGAGTTTTCTCCATTCTCAAAAACTCATGGAAGATCTGTTTGAATGAAGTTTTTCATTTAAACTCCAGGCATTTTTCCTCACCCATCTTGCTACAGCCAAGGTACTGTGTGCTGTGCTTAGTCACTCAGTCGTATCTGACTCTTTGCGACCCTGTAGTCCATAACCCACCAGGCTCCTCTGTCCATGGGGATTCTCCAGGCAAGAATACTGGTATTGGTTGCCATGCCCTCCTCCAGGGGATCTTCCCAACCCAGGAATCGAACCGGAGTCTCCTGCATTGCAGGCAGATTCTTTACTCTCTGAGCCACCAGGGAAGTCCATGAATACTGGAGTGGGTAGCCTATCTCTTCTCTAGGGGATCTTCCCAACCCAGGGATTGAACCCAGTCTCTTGCATTGCAGGTGAGTTCATGACCAGTTGAGCTCCCAGGGAAGCCCCACAGCTAAGGTGATCTCATATTAAGGGGAAGAGGTTAATTGAATACTCAGAAACATAGCTTCAAATATTTAAATTAGAATATTTCAGGAAAAATAGTTTTAAAATCTGGTATCATTGCTCACTGAATGCCATTTATGAGTGCACTAGATATGAAGAATTGATTTACTTCAGTGAAACCATTTTGTTGAATATAGGTTGGCATGTTTTTAAGTAATTAAAAAACAGTCCCTATATTATGCCTAAATAATAGTAAGTGTAAAGGCCTCATCCCTGTTTTAGAAATAAAATCAGGAACAACAATGATTACTATGTGTCAGGCTCTTTGTGTTTTTAATTCATTTACTCATCACAATAGTATGAGTTGGGCATTGCAGTTATCTCCATTTTACAGAAAGAAATACCAAAGTCAAGACATTTTAATAGACTCAATCTAATACAAAAGCAGAGATCAAATTTCCATGCCTAAACTGATCAATAGAACATTCATTCAGGTATTTAACTGTGCAATAAAACCAGAAATAACTGTGGGAGAAAACATCCCTGTGGACCAGACTGATTGTGAAATGGAATTTTTAGGAGTATTTTTCAAAAGATAAATGTGTTCATTGTTGAGAAATCATTTATTGACTGGTGTGTACTGGGCAGATTCTGTATTATTCAGTTTTTTTTATGTCCAGCCTACCTGTGTACAAAAGATAAAGATAGAGAAAGTTAAAAGAGTATTCCAGATAACTATGTCACTAAGGATTCTCAAAATAGATGTACAACTTATCCTCATCCTCTCTCTACTTTCCTCTCTCTCCCTCCTTTTCCTCTTCTTCTCTCTGTCCCTCTCTGTCCTTGCCTGTTTCTTCATCTCTCATTTCTACTTCTAGATACTTCTAGAAAGATATCTGGTCTTAATGAGACAATCAGTGCAACAACATGTCCTCATTTGTCCAAGATCATCTCAATTTGTATCTATGTTCAGGTATAATTATAAATACTGCTTCCCTTTACTCTCAGAAGTGTCTTGATTTGGATGATCAAGATTATGATCACCCTACAAATAATATTTGCTGACAAATAATATTTGCTGTTGTAGAAACTGAAACAGGAACAGAAAAACAATATTTTAATTTGCCTTTCTATTACTGGAAGGAATTTTAGGCAGGAAACTGCTTTCCACTAAGTCAGAGCTGCCAGTGATTAGACAGAGGTGGCAGAATCAGAATTATGAGAGGGAGACGGCCAGCCTGAAAGACAGCCACTTCCACAAATGTGCTGTTCAAAACATGGTAGTTTAGGTTTCCTCAACTTTCCCTGAAAAATCCCCTCCAAATTCTTGATGACCCCAAGTAAGCCATCACCACCAATCCAATCCTTTCTGTAAACTCTGCTTCTGCATTTCCAACCACCTATTAGGCATCTATGTCCATTGCCCATCATCATGTCCACACGAGTTAATGATGCCCTCCCCCTCAATTTGTTCTTCCTCCTGCCAAACTCAATCTCAGAGAATTGTAGACTTTCTACTAGTTACACAAGGCAGAAAGAAAAATTAATATCATCCTTGTACCTCCTGCTCTTTCATTTCAGATTTGATTATGACCAGGTTCTGTAATGCCACATCTTTCATAGTTTTTTTCTCTCCAGACCTACTGTTAGTTTGGGGTCTGGAGACAGTCTCTGTTAGTTTGGGGTTCCCTTAAAGCTGCCTTGAGATGAGGTTTGTGGACGAGTGGTTTATCTGAGAGGTGACCCCAGGAAGAGCAATGAGGATGCAGGGAAAGCAGAAGTAGGTTACCATATGGGCAGCTGGAGCTCACGTCCACTGGTGTCCTTTGACCTCAGAAAAGCCTGCCTGGTGGTGACAGATCTGGAGTATCTTCCACCAACTCCCATCCCTCATCGAGGGTTGCTCCTGGGACATTATCTTTCTCAGCACTTTCACAGTCCATACACTGGCCAAGTATCTCTCTGCTAGAGAAGGTCTTTAGAACAGTGAAGGCTTTGGTGTGATCTACAACTTTATTCTGTGACTTCTGACTGAGGCCATCATGCTGGTTTCTACACACTTATCTCGGACTCTCATGATGTCAATTCTAGATTCTGGCCAAGGGAACCTTATCTCCCATCCTTGCAATTCCCCCTTTGACCTCCACACAGCAGCTGAGAATGATTCTGAACACAAAGTGTGGAGGTGATCCTGTCCTGTTCAGCACAGAGTCTTTAACAGCTCTCCTAGGACTCAGAAGAAATGCTTCAAACTCTTTTACCTGGCTTCTGCCCAGCTCTTGGTACTTTCTGCCTGCTCTCTCTCCCACGTGGTGCTCTTTTACTCCTCAGCATCTTGGTTTTTCTGATAAGAATCCTGCCTTTCTTTGCTCTTCCCTCACTGGCCCTCTCCTGCTCCCAACACTTTGCCTACTTGGTGGGCATATTCTTTCCTTTGAAACTAGTTTATATATCACTCCCATCAAATCTTTCTCTCAGGTAGGCTGACCTTGCCATGTGTTATGCCCCATTGTGTGATGTACATAATGCTGTGTTCCCCACATTGCGGAGAGCCCTTGAAAGCAGCACCTTGCACAGTAGTTCTTAACTTCTGAATCCCTTTGGCAGTTTGGTGAAGCCTTGAACCTCATCTCTAAATAATGTTTTAAATGCATAAAATAAATGCATGGCATTACAAAGGAAACAAATTATACAGAAGTATAAAGATTAAAATATTTTCTGAAAGTGTGACATAACTATATATATATATATATATATATATATATTCTTCTTGACTAATACATTAACCAAACTACTGTGTTTGAATGAATATATACAAAAATATTAATAAATAATTGTGGTGTGATATAAGAATACATCCTCATATTACTCCTACAGTGTTTTATTGCCTACATTTATAACTGAAGGAAATGATGTCCAGGTAGAAGTTAGTAAAAATAAATGCTCATGACAGAATAACTTGTATCCATAGACCCCTTGTGGTTCAGTGGACCCTGTTTAAGAAACACTAATAGCATGTACTTAGCTTAGAAAAGGCGTTCAAACATATTTGTTCAGTGAGCTGCGTCTCTTGGTGTATGCTGAATGAATGAGCTTCTGGCCTGGTTTTCAGATTCCTGTTTCTCTAAATTTCCATGTTTTTACATTTAAACTCTTCCCCAGACTTCATAGCCTGTGGGTGTAAAAGCATTGCATTAATTGTAATATCTCCTTTTACTGACTGATTTTCATGCCAGGTACAACCCAGTATATTGCAGACTCCATCTCAAGCTTTCCGGTCATTTCTAAGAGTCTCTACATTTGTTTTATTTAAACTTGGAAATAGCCCAAGCCTGTCCTCCTCCCCGGCCCACATTGTTGATAAACAGAGTTGGAGAAGTCGCTGAGGACCATGACTTCTGGCTTCCGTTGGAGCTGCAATTCACACGGAGAATGAGGCTCCCCGACATGCCGGCCCTCAGAGGCTGTGGTGAGCCTGCTGCCTCTTTCATCATGGTCTTAGCAAAGTGGAGAGGATGCAGCCTCCCCATCCTTGGGTCATGTTTTGGCAGCTGACCATCAAGTGAGTGTTCTTTGGTGCCCTCAGTGTCTTTAGAACTCAGTGTCTCATTTCAGTGCTGTGCCAGAACCTTCTACCTGCTCCACCAGACACCTCCCCAACAGCCCATCCGTCTGTGTGTCCCAAAATGCCAGGTCTGTGGAATGCATAATCTAGTTTCCATGCCCTCTGGCTGGTACTCCTTGGACAGTGGGATATGGAAGGGCAGGAGAGAGGAGAAGGAGGAGTATTCTTTCCCCAGCTCTCTTTCCTCAGTCTGTGGTTTAAACATTCCTCCACTAAGGGTTCCTGTCAAGAAGCTCCCTTCTACCAACTGGACTCCTCTTCCTGCCTCTTCAGTTTTGTGAGTGGCAGAGCTCTCTGCCCTGCTCTAGTTAGTTCTACAGAACTTGCTGTCCCTTGTAAGTCTCTTGTTGTTTAGTTACTCAATCATGTCTGACTCTTTGCAACCCCATGGACTATAGCAAGCCAAGCTTCTCTATCCATGGGATTTCCCAGGTGAGATTACAGAGTGGGTTGCCATTTCCTTCTCCAGAGGATCTTCCCAACCCACATCTCTTGTATCTCTTGCACTGGCAGGTGGATTACCACCTGCGATTCTTTACCACTGTGCCACCAGTCTCTTAATCTGACCACACTTCTGTAAAGAACCCCTTCCCTAAACTCTCTTCAAATAGCCCCCTTGTAAGTGTGCCATTGCTTCCTCCTCCCACACTCACCTTGAGGGATGCAAGTGTCTATCCATTCATCAGACACACCTGTGTACGTCTGAGTCCACAGAAGAGCCCCACTACGCACCCCTGGTCCTCCTACAGAGAGATTTTGACCACTCTCCTTTCTGTTTGCTTTGACATCGCATTTATCTAGGCATTCATTCAATAAAAGATCTACATTTTTGTGTACATTAAGTACATTACATTTTGTGTACATTCCTGTGAGCTTAACTGTCAGGCAGCATACAGATGATTAAATTTGGAGAAAGGTAGACTTTTTTGTCAATTACCAAGAGAGGAATCTTGGGCAAGTTAATATCCAACCTCAGTTTCCTTAGTGGCTAAGGATATGGAAATTAAATGAGCCATGATGTGAGATGTGCCTAGAGCCACATGACACTGGGTAGATGTCATAGGTCATAGGTCAAACCTCTGAGGAAATCCACTCTCAGATAAGTATCTGTGTGAAGAGTCACTGTGGTGTGTTTTCCGGTATTAACACATGTAGGGGAGGGGGCAGCAGACTAAACAGGGAGATAAGATGCAACAGAAGGCTTAGTAACCCCGAGGCAGCTCTGAAGCTGAAACAGTCAGTCCTGAGTTCTCCTGCTTGGAGGCATTTTACACTGATATCCATGAGCCATGGATGTGGGCCACCCCCAGGAAGGGGTGAGTCTGCTCTCCAGCTGAAGGCAAGAAGACTAGAGAGGTACACAGCTGAGGGATATTAGCTGCCAACAGGCCCAGCAGCTGGAGGATGAGAGCCTGGGTTGTGGAGGGTCATCTAGGCAGGACGCCACACCATCTGCTACTATGAGCATCAGAATGCTGCTGGCTGCCCCCATTGGCTCCTTTCATTTGTGTGTGAAAATTAGAGATACCAAAGGAAACATGGTCACAATAAAGGACAGAAACAATATGGACCTAACAGAAACAGAAGATATTAAGAAAAGGTTGCAAAAATATACAGAACAATACAGAAAAGATCTTAAAGACCTAGATAACCATTATGGTATAATCACTCAACTAGAGCCAGACATCCTGGAGTCCAAAGTCAAGTGGGCCTTAGGAAGCATCACCATATGAATAAAGCTAGTGGAGGTGATGGAATGCCAGTTGAGCTATTTCAAACACTAGAAGATGCTGCTGCTAGGTGCTACACTCAATATGCCAGCAAATTTGGAAAACTTGGCAGTGATCACAGGACTGGAAAAGGTCAATTTTCATTCCAATCCCAAAGAAAGGCAAGGCCAAATAATGTTCAAACTACCACACTATTGCATTCATCTCACATGCTAGCAAAGTAATGCTCAAAATTCTCCAAGCCAAGCTTCAACAGTACATGAACTGACAAATTCCAGAAGTTCAAGCTGGATTTACAAAAGGCAGAGGAACCAGAGATCAAATTGCCAACATCCATTGGATCATTGAAAAAGCAAGAGAGTTCCAGAAAAACAACTACTTCTGCTTCATTAAGTATACCAAAGCCCTTGACTGTGTGAATAACAATAAACTGTGGAAAATTCTTCAAGAGATGGGAATACAAGACCACCTTACCTTCTTCCTGAGACATGTGTATGCAAGTCAAGAAGCAGCAGTTAAAACTGGACATGGAACAACAGACTGGTTCCAAATTGGGAAAGGAGTACGTGAAGGTTCTATATTGTCACCCTGCTTATTTAACTTATATGCAGAGTACATCATGCAAAACACCAGGATAGATGAAACACAAGCTGGAATCAAGATTGCTGGGAGAAATATCAATAACCTCAGATATGCAGATGAAACCACCCTTAAGTGAAGAGGAACTGAAGAGCTTTTTGATGAAAGTGAAAGAAGACAGTGAAGATCATGGCATCTTGTCTCATCTCTTCATGGCAAATAGATGGGGAAACAGTGGAAACAGTAAAAAAAAACTTTACTTTTTTGGGCTCCAAAATCACTGTAGATGGTGACTGCAGCCGTGAAATTAAAAGTCTCTTGCTCCTTGGAAGAAAAGCTATGACCAACCTAGACAGCAGATTAAAAAGCAGAAACATTACTTTGCCACCAAAGGTACATCTAGTTAAAGCTATGGTTTTTCCAGTAGTTATGTATGGATGTGAGAGTTGAACTATCAAGAAAGCTGAGCACCAAAGGATTGATGCTTTTGAACTGTGGTGATGGAGAAGACTCTTGAGAGTCCCTTGGACTGCAAGGAGATCCAACCAGTCCATCCTAAAGGAAATCAATCCTGAACATTCATTGGTAGAACAGATGCTAAAGATGAAGCTCCAATATTTGGCCACATGATGCAAAGTACTGACTCATTGGAAAAGACCCTGATGCCAGGAAAGATTGAAAGCACAAGGACAAGGGGATAACAGAGGATGAAATGGTTGGATGGCATCACCGATTCAATGGATATGAGTTTGAGCAAGCTCCAGCTGTTGGTAGTGGACAGGGAGGCCTGGCGTGCTGCAGTCCATGGGGTCACAGAGTCGGGCATGACTGAGTGACTGTACTGAACTGAAGAGTATGAGGGCAGGGTAACTTTGGGGAGCACCAATATCAACTGGGATAATAAGATTGTGAAGTGATTTCTCAAAACTGATTTGCAAGGCTAGAAGTAAAAGCCATCAGCAGTTGAAGAGAGGTTTCCAGTCAGTCCTTTTTATGGTAGTATGGGATGAGTTCAGAGGAACCATGTGCGGACAGTGTCACAACCAAAGAGTTCCAAGCTCCAGCTCTTTGTTTGACTATATTCTATGTATGATTTTTCTAAAGATTTGCCTTCCACAGAACACCCTCTGTGTACACATATCACTCAGGGTGGGGAGGAAAGGCCTTCATCTTTCTTCAGGCTGTGGCTGCTGAGGAGGATGCTAATATGACTGGACAACTTGGCTGTGTTAGCAGCAGGCTTTCTGTCCCCGCTAGTTCTTCAGGACCCCATAGTGAAATCAGGGCAGCAGACTGGTGGGGCTGGAGGACTGGGGAAGGCATATGCAAGAACTTTGAATTGAAGAGCTTACAGTATTTGCTGCTCACAGAGTCTTGTGTTTCAAATCCTCACTGCCATGAACAGAACTCACACAGCTCTCCCACGAAACCCTGTACATAAGCAATAGCCATTCTCAAAGGCTCCAACACAGGACTGAACCCACAAGGAATATTTTGCAGTCTTGCATCCTGGATTCCTGTGGATGTCCTTCCACTCAAGATGAGAGCAGACTCTTGGGAAGCAGCACCTGCCCAGGGAAAAGAAATGCTGGAGGAAGTTCCAAGCAGAGAACCTAACTGATTTATTACATGTGCATGGTATACTCTCTTTTCCAAACAGTGGTATTGGGACTGACAAGTCATCACAAGGATTTTAAATGAAAAATGAGGGATGGAAAGGGTGGGTAATTTACCTAAAATTCTAAACACAATCAAAATTGTAAATCCATATTATTTTGCCCTTTGGCTATTTGGTTTTGCTCTGCCACACCCAACAAGATCCCCTCCCTTTTTTTCCTTGCAAAACTTGCTGTCTTCTAAGATCCAGCTAAACACTTAGCCACCAACTCTTTCTCAGCTTTCCACATCTATACCTGCCTCTCTCATCTAAAATCCTTCATTGTATTTGAGTCAGAGATGAGTCATTACTACAAACATAGCTGACACATATTGCATTAAATACATACCTGCACTGTGCTAAATACTTTACATGGATTATTCCATTTAGTCCTCAAAACAAGTCTATGAGGAAGTCATTTTATTAACTCCATATTCTGCTCAGTTCAGTCACTCAGTCGTGTCCAACTCTATGTGACTCCAAAGACTGCAGCACACCAGCCTCCCTGTCCATCACCAACTACCAGAGTTTACCCAAACTCATGTCCATTGAGTCGGTGATGCCAACCAACCATCTCATCCTCTGTTGTCCCCTTCTCCTCCTGCCCTCAATCTTTCCCAGCATCAGGGTCTTTTCAAATGAGTCAGCTCTTCACATCAGGTGGCCAAAGTATTGGAGTTTCAGCTTCAACATCAGTCCTTACAATGAACATTCAGGACTGATCTCCTTTAGGATGGACTAGTTGGATCTCTTTGAAGTCCAAGGGACTCTCAAGAGTCTTCTCCAACACCACAGTTCAAAACCATCAATTCTTTAATGCTCAGCTTTCTTTATAGGCCAACTCTCACATCCATACATGACTACTGGAAAAACCAGCCTTGACTAATGGACCTTTGCTGGCAAAATAATGTGTCTGCTTTTTAATATGCTGTCTAGGTTGGTCATAACTTTCCTTCCAAGGAATAAGCATGTTTTAATGTTATGGCTGCAGTCACCATCTGCAGTGACTTTGGAGCCCAAGAAACTAAAGTCCGTCACTGTTTCCACTGTTTCCCCATCTATTTGCCATGAAGTGATGGGACCAGATGCCATGATCTTCATTTTCTGAATGTTGAGCTTTAAGCCAATTTGTTCACTCTCCACTTTCACTTTTATCAAGAGACCTTTTAGTTCCTCTTCACTTTCTGCCATAAGGGTGGTGTCATCAGCATATCTGAGGTTATTGATATTTCTCTCAGCAATCTTGGTTCCAGCTTGCACTTCTTCTAGCCCAGCGTTTCTCATGATGTATTCTGCATATAAGTTAAATAAGCAGGGTGACAATATACAGCCTTGACGTACTCCTTTTCCTATTTGGAACCAGTCTGTTGTTCCATATCCAGTTCTAACTATTGCTTCCTGACCTGCATACAGATTCCTCAAGAATCAGGTCAGGTGGTCTGGTATTCCCATCTCTTTCAGAATTTTCCACAGTTTATTGTGATCCACAGAGTCAAAGGCTTTGGCATAGTCCATAAAGCAGAAATAGATGTTTTTCTGGAATTCTCTTGCTTTTTTCATGATCCAGAGGATGTTGGCAATTTGATCTCTGGTTCCTCTGCCTTTTTTAAAACCAGCTTGAACATTCAGAAGTTCATATTTCACATATTGTTGAAGCCTGGCTTGGAGAATTTTGAGCATTACTTTGCTAGCATGTGAGATGAGTGCAATTGTGGGGTAGTTTGGGCATTCTTTGACATTGCCTTTCTTTGGGATTAGAATGAAAACTGACTTTCTCCAGTCCTGTGGCCATTGCTGAGTTTTCCATGGTAACTCCATATTACCATGTAAGAACATTGAGTCATTGCACCCAGAACTTTTTCTTCTCTCTCCATACCCTTTATGTTATGAGTTTACTCTCTAGAGATGGTGTGTGTTTTCCTTGACCTTTGTTTTCAAGCTTGGTCATGTTATTTGCTTTGGTCAATGGAATGTTCACAGGCATAGTGAACAAAGCCTTAAAATGGATTTTTACAGGGAGGTTTTTCCTCATGCTTCCAGCATTGCCAAAAATATTATGCTCTAGCCAGACTACTAATCCAAGAGGAATAACATATATGGAAAGCAGATCTGAGCCCAACTGTTAGCATGTAACCCAGGTCCATTAGATCTTCAACTTGAACACAGGTGTTCAGCCTAGTTCAGCCGAGTCCTGTGTAGTCACAGGACCAAAAAATAAGTGATAACTATTTTAAGGCACTGAGGTTTGGGTTGGTTTCTTACTCAGCAATAGCTAACTGATAAAGGCACTAAGGTTAAGTTACTTGCCCAGGTTCTCATGGGTAGTGGTGGGAAAATGATTCCAGCAAGGACTGGTTTAAATTCAGCTCTCCTCTTCTTTAGCAACTATGGCTTCCATATTCATCACCACCACTTTCCCCTCCTCTTCCTCCTTCATCCACATCAAATTACACTTATTGAATGTTTACTGTGTGCCAGACACCCCAAGAAGTACCATCTGTGTATTAATTTTTTCCCTGATTTGAGATAATGTTTATTATAGAGTTCTATTGTTTATTTTTTAGAGGTTTTAAGTAGATATTATTTAAGAGAGTATACAAGTTCTCATTTTATTTTTATCTGCTGCTGCTGCTGCTAAGTTGCTTCAGTCATGTCCAATTCTGTGCAACCCTGTAGATGGCAGCCCACTAGGCTCCTCCGTCCCTGGGATTCTCCAGGCAAGAATACTGGAGTGGGTTGCCATTTCCTTCTCCAACACATGCATGCATACTAAGTTGCTTCAGTTGTATCCGACTCTAATTTATATCATGTTGTTAATTTTTTCCTTTTTTTCCCCCATGTGTATTATCTTATTGAACCCATCAACAACCCTCTGATGTAAACACTATTACTGACTACAGTTTTATAGGTGGTTCAGGGAGGGAAATGAACAGAAGCAGCTGTACAGAATAGACATGGAAATGTGGTGTCCAGCCTGTGCTTAAATACATATTTAGACAAAATTCCTATTTTTAGCCTTACTTTCACCCTCACATCTAGAAGTATCTGACACACACACAGACACACAGAAGTTGCTCAGTCATGTCCAACTCTTTGCAACCCCATGGACTGTAGCCCACCAGGCTCCTCGGTCCGTGGGATTTTCCAGGTATGAATACTGGAGTGGGTTGCAGTTTTCTTCTTCAGAAGTATCTGAAGGTAGGGCCAATTTCATGGGTGTAAAACCTGTACAGAGACACAGGGTCCTACACTTAGATGGTTCCCCATGTGTGGTTTAACGCTTACTGTCACTATCTTAAATCTTTAATAATATTTTTAACAGAGCCTCTGCTCTCACATTTTTCATGGAACCGTGCAAACTCCAAAGCCTGGCTTGTGCATATATCTAGTGCCTCTAATAGTCTACAGCTCCAAGAAGCAGAATATTAAGAGATTTAAAACATACTCATGAGTCAAACAGATCCAGTGTATCTCCATGCACATCCTGCCTACTAACTCTGGGTTCAGGTTGAAGCTAAAGGTGGGAGAATTGGTGAAGAATATAAGAAGCAGTGAGCCTCCCTGAAGAACTTATTCTCCCCTCTCTTGGACTATGACCTGCCCTTGAAGAATAGAAAGGATGAACCATAAAACTACTGCAGTTGTGTTTCAGCCAGTTGCTTCTTATTTTGGCTATTCCTTCTCTCATGATGTGTCATGCTTTTCACTAATCTTTCTTGCCATGAAGTCATTCCAGATTCTCACCATTCTGGAAGCATCTTATCTACATAAGTAGTCATCTTGAATGAAGAACACTAATATGATCCCTTAAACGACTTATCTACATAAGAAGTCATTTTTGAATGAATAACAGAATAATCATGCAGTTATTTTAATATGAAACAAATTATGAATCAGCTCCTCTCTTCACTTTGTCTCCACTTTTATAAACATCAGAGTTAATGCAGGGCCTTATAATAAAAATATCAGGATATAGTAAGATTCATATAAAATGTCAATCTTAATATCACAAGAGTATGAACAAGCTAATTTTCCCCCTGCCTTAACCATGTTCTTACATGTGAAACACTAAGAAATGGAGAGATTAAATCAACAGAAATACAAAGGTCGGTCATGGGGAAAAAAAAAAAAAGATTTTACCCCATGAGATAGGACAGACTAAAACCTCTATAAAAGTGAACTAATAAGAAGCTATAAATGAATTGTTTTGCCACATAAAGTCATCTGAAAAAGTTTTATTAAAAATACCTCCAAAGTATATTACCTTTTATATTATACCAGGTGGAGCTAAGATGAGGGAGGAAATTTATAGAGGAACTGTTGAACACAATTTTATTAGAAGGGTTGTTCCCCTGATTATAATAAGCAGAGAAATAGGACTTATTGGTTTGGTTATTTGAAACACACATATGCGCTTTCTCACACAACTCCAGCTTTGAGCAGGGTGAAAGTTCCTTTCTTCAGCTGAGAGTGGGCTTGAAAATGTTTTATTACTATTATAGGAAGTCCTATTTAAGTATCTTCTTTTATGAAATATTCTCATTGTTAAGAAGCATTCTTGGTTCCATTTTCTGATATTATGATGGTAAACACTGAGTAAACCAAATCAGAGGTAGATAAGACACTTTAGAATGTCAAGGTATTTTGCCAAATACAACATGAGAAGAAGGAGAAGGAAAAAGACATGTTCTTTTATGTTTCCTTCCTCAAGGGGGACATCTAAAACATGTATCGATTTAACATGGCTCAGAAATTAAAATTATATCAATAACATATACCTAACCACATGTTAGAATGAAGAAAGATTATGTCTTGGAATACAGGAGTCTTCCTTGTGCAAATCCCATTAGAACCAATAGGTAGTTATTCATGTAGCCAGACCCCTCTCGTCCTTCCCCTCCCTCCACCCCCAGACACAGACACCCTTGTTCTGAATGATCCGTGTATTTATCTATTTCACATAAATCAAGAATTTAATAAAAAAAAATCTACTAACATGGCCATTTGAGACATGAATCATGAGTGCTGTGCATATAAATCATATAAACCTTAAAAGCATTTATGATATAGCCCCTTTCATGCAAACCGTCCAAATGTTTTCGAGACCTAAATCATAGAGAAAAAAAGGAAAATATGGTAAATAAAATGGAAAACCAATGGTTAACCAAGCTAATGAACAAAATGTCTAAATGTCTCTCATCTCTGAATGGATTCCTTAGAAAGTTTAACTAGAACAGGATTTTCAAGTGGTCATTACATTCAGTAAGGCAACTGAATATGTTCACAGTCAAAGATTTCTTTGAGAAATGCTTCTGGAAAAATAATTTTAAACTTCTAATATGAAAATAAAGGACAATGGATTCAGAAAAATATATCAGAAATAAAAATAGAGAGTTCGTGAAAAGGACAAAAACAGTCACTTGATATTATCACTGTGGTACTCAGAAAATACATTGTTTACAATCCAATTCCAAATCTTCCTTTAAAAAATTGCTCTTTTCTCTGGGTAATTATTTTTCATTCACTCTCTTTGTCCAGAAGAAGGCCAATGGCACTACGAAGCTAAGTTTTCAATTATTTCCCATAAGTTTCAAGCATGTCTCAATTTCATAACCTCCTAAATTGCTGGTGAACTGTATATCTTGTTAAATTATCAGAGGGAAGGCCTTTTATCTCAATGGATAGATGTGAAAGTGTTTCCATCTTTCTCTCTTCAACAGCATAAGTGCATATGCTTATTTTTTTGTTATTTTCTCTCTATTTGATTCTCTTATTCCCTGAAGCACTTAGTTATTTATGAGCTGATTTTGTTTCTGTGTTCATCTATTAATTTTGTGTCTCTCTCACTAGACTGAGATCTTCCTGAGCACAGGGACTTTTTCTATCTTTTGCCATTATAGCATCTAACTCCATTTCTAACATCATAGGTGTTATAGGTACAATAAACTGATAGAGGATGGATACTAACAGGATAACTGAGTAGAAGGAATCAGTAGTTGGGCAGCAGATACAACTGGTCAAAGACCATCTTTTAGGATGCATCTAGTTTAGCAAGCAGAAAATGAGGTTCTCAATGTATATTGTGTACAGCCTTCAGACATCAGCCTCTTCAGGGTCTGACTTCGCTGCAGTCCTTTCCAAGGTAGCCACACCCAATCACTTATCAACATGAAAGTACAAAGGCCCAGTCATCATAACCAACTTGGGATAACGGCCAAGTTTAATTTTAATTAAAGGGCCATTTTAATTCCAGAGCCCCCTGTAAACTTGACCAATGCTGCTGATAGGCCTGCATCACATCTGGACTCTTCCTCTGCAAAAACATCCTGCACCCTAAACCAGAGTTCAATCTGCAAATAAATAAGCTGAAAAGCAGAAACTTGGGTACAAAAATGACTCAGGTTCCTGCTTTTGGCCATGAAGTCAAGCACCCTCACCTCTGACACTCATGACTACCGGTCAGTTTCAGAGATTAAGTAAGCATTAGAAGTAATATGACACAGCTGTAGATTTCAGAAGAGAGATAGTGGCCCTGGGTTATGAGTAGACAGGATGTGCTCTAAGGCCCAAGGCTGCCAGGTCTAAGGTCAGATAATGTGGTCCCTGGAGTCAATAACCAGCCTGCCTCATCCTGTCTAGTTTACAGAACTTGCTGGAAGACCTCTGCTTGTAAACAAGCACCTACATCTGGCCTCATCAGAGAAACAGGGGCCTCTTATGAGGGTCTCTTCAAATACTGCACCTGCCCCAGTATGTCCTCAGGCTCTCCTTCTAGTTCCTGAGGCCTCAGTTTACCCACCTGTACATATTTCCTACATTACTTCAAAGAGGTTCTGGGAGATTTAATTAATGTTTGTCAAGCATGTCTTATATAAAAGGAATCATGTGCAGTGAGTTCAAAGTCATCTTGGCCCTGCTGTTTCTTTCATCTGTGCTTAGAAGATTTTTCAGCCTTGATAAGGACTTGGGAAAAAAAAAGAAAGAGGCATGGCACTTGCTCAATTCATGTTATGATGCTGTCCACAATTTCTTTGGATACCACAGGAAAATGAATACAAATCAGTCAAACAATTGCTTCCATGAATGGCACCCCCATTCTCTACACAGTCAAGGTTTTAGAGTCTGAGAATCACTCCGTGGTGCCTCTGTTTTGTCACTGCTACTCCTGCCACATGCAAACACACCCACGCATCATCAAGGTGTAGAAATGATTTCTACTACTTCATTATTTTTCTCTGTCTCTTCTCCTTAGATCCCTGAAGCCAGTCTGGCAAATTTCAGGTCAGACAAAACCTGTACACTGATGAAAGCATTTCTTCAAATGTGTATATCTGTGTGTGTCCATCTCATGCCCAAATCCCTTATGGAAATTCTGGTGCTTCAGTCTAAAATCCAAAATTTTAGGAAGGCTTTCAAGGTATATCATAACATGGTTTCTATGCTTCCAATGTCATCTCCCATCACTCCTCCAGCCCACATGGATCTGAGTTTAGTTCTCCAAGGTTTTAATGTCATCACCTCTATGGCTATAGACACACTGCTTATTCATCATTTAATCTTGATTTTCCCTTTCTTTTCAGTACTTATCATGCTCTTGGCCCAAAATATACCCCAACTTTCCTGATCTATACATATTTTTATCATGCTTAGAATAACCATTTTCTTATTCAACTTACCCACTAGACTATAAATTTCATTAAAAAGGGATGATATCTTTCATTTCTGTATCGCATCATTCCTAGCAGTCTAGAGATTTCAATACCTATTTATTGAATACTAAAAATGATTATTCATTGGAAGGACTGATACTGAAGCCAAAGCTCCAAAACTTTGGTCACCTGAGGTGAAGTACTGACTCATTAGAAAAGACCCTGATGCTGGGCAAGATTGAAGGCAGGAGGAGAAGGGGATGACAGAGGATGAGATGGTTGGATGGCATCAAGGGACATAAGTTTGAGCAAGCTCCAGGAGTTGGTGATGGACAGCGAAGTTGACATGCTTCAGTCCATGGGGTTTCAAACAGCTGGACACGACTGAGTGAATGAACTGAACTGAATACTGATTAAGTGGGAGAAGGAGATGAGTTTAGGCATTTCTAAAATCAAGGATTTCAGAAATATCCTTGTTTCTAACAAAAAAAGAACAAGGAAACCAAGCGAAGGGATTCTTGGTTTGTTTGTGGATGGGCAGCTCCAGAACAGTTAAAATACAACAGAATGGAAAATCTCATTATTTTAATAGAAAAGTTTCTAAAAAAATTTTCTGCAAAATATTGTCATTTCACTGGCAACATACAAGCATGGCAGACAGGGGAATCAGCTAGTCTGATCAAGAAGAGACTAACAATTGCTTGAATAATCTGTAGCTAAATTCCATGTGGGGCTGATCAGTGTGGCTCATTCAGAGTGTGGCCCTCACTTATGGTAAGAATGCAAAGGAATGGACTCTGGATTATAGCTGTGCTCTAGGCCAACAAAGGTCCATCTAGTCAAGGCTATGGTTTTTCCAGTGGTCATGTATGGATGTGAGGGTTGGACTGTGAAGAAAGCTGAAAGCTGAAGAAATTATGCTTTTGAACTGTGGTGTTGGAGAAGACTGTTTAGAGTCCCTTGGACTGCAAGGAAATTCAACAAGTCCATCTTAAAGGAGACCAGTCCTGGGTGTTCATTGGAAGGACTGATGCTGAAGCTGAAACTCCAGTACTTTGGCCACCTCATGCGAAGAGTTGACTCATTGGAAAAGACTCTGATGCTGGGAGGGATTGGGGGCAGGAGGAGAAGGGGACGACAGAGGATGAGATGGCTGGATGGCATCACCGACTCAATGCACATGAGTTTGAGTGAACTCCGGGAGTTGGTGATGGACAGGGAGGCCTGGCGGGCTGCGATTCATGGGGTCGCAAAGAGTTGGACACGACTGAGCGACTGAACTTAACTGAACTGAACTGAGGCCTCATTTTCCAAAACCTGGCTGATCATTGGAATCTTAGGAAGCAACTGAGAACTACAAATACCTGGATCCATTTGTGACCTGTGAAAGTGAAAGTGTTAGTCGCATCATCTCTGACTCTTTGAGACCCCATAGAATGTAGCTTGCCAAGCTCCTCTGTCCATGGAATTCTCTAGGCAAGAATTCTGGAATGAGTAGCTATTCCCTTCTCCAGGGGATCTTCCTGACTCAGGGACTGAACCCAGGTCTCCTGTAATGCAGGCAGATTCTTTACCATCTGAGCCACCAGGAAGCCCCATTTGTGACCTAATGGATCAAAATCACCAGGGGAACAGCCCAGGGATTTGTCTTATAAAAAGGGCTTTCAGTTGATTCTGAAGATGAGCCAGATTTATGAAACATTGACCTATGATTCATCCATTCATTTATTCATTCAAAAATTGACTTATTCACTGTTCTTTACCCATGTATGCATGTATCCAATGAAGACTGATAATAAAGAGAAGGAAAGAGACTAGAAAGAGAGAACAACCCCTCATCCTCTTTCCTGATGTGCTATTTTGCCTAGGTCTGTTCTTCAGGCTGCTCCAGGTTTTCATTTTTTCCCCCTTTTAATACATTTTCTACTTCTTAAAATAGAGATACTTCAAAACCACAAAATCTCATTTTTTTTTTCAGGCTTATGTTCCCTAAACTGTGGTCTGAAGATCAGTATACCTTTTCCAAGTGCCAGAATCTTCCACAGAAAAAATATTAACAAATCTATGAGCCATTACAAACCTATGAAATCTATCTTTTCCTTCCTTTCCTTCCCTTGCCCCAGGCTGGCTTCGAGGTTCTGCAGCCAGAGTGGTCTGAGGAAGGACAGAGTTATTACTCCTGCCTGGCAGAGGAAGCCTTAAATTACAGTGAATAAATGAACACTTTGCCAACACTTACTTTAATCATTTAGATAGAAAATGAAATGGATGAGTCATAAAATTCATGGGAGGTTCAACCTAAAGGGAGGGAAGCTAGAGTAAGGAGGAAGAGAACTTTTCAAAAAATTGTGTGTGCTTAGTCACTCAGTGATGTCCGACTGGTTGCAGCTCCATGGACTGTAGCCCACCAGGCTCCTCTGTCCATGGGGATTCTCCAGGCAAGAATACTGGAGTGGGTTGCCATGCCCTCCTCCAGGGGATCTTCCCAACCCAGGGATAGAACCCAGGTCTCCCGCATTGCAGGAGAATTCTTTACAATCTGAGCCACCAGGGAAGCCCTTCAAATAATTAAGAGAACCTAATAGGACAATATCTGTTAACAAGACTTTTACCAGGTAAGGTTTCCACTTTTTACCCTTTATGAAAATTTCCTACTTCCCGCCAAGGGTAGCACCAGAAACAGGAGTTTTGAGATCGTGGACTTGTACAATGGGAGACACACCTAGTGAACACCCATCCAACTCTTGAGTTCCTGGTTTCCTTTTAAATGACAGATGTACAGCATCATAATTATTTTTAAATTTTTATTTTATATTAAGTATACTTGATTAACAATGTTGTGTTAGTTTCAGGGGTACAGCATAGTAGTTTAAATAGTAATAATGTTTCTACTTGAGTGATAATAATTTAACCTAACCTTAGAATTTTCTAAGGGAGAAAGCTTAGTGCTTAATGAATAGAATCCACTTCATTTCCAGAGTGATAAGAAGTCCACAGAGGGTAAAAACCTTCCCAAATTCACATGGTCAGTTGGAAGTGGTCCCCATACAAAACTTGAATATCAAAATGCCTAATTCAGCCAAAGCTGGTACCTGTCAACTACTATCCAAGCCATCCATGTGAGAAAACTTTAGAAGCTAAAACTCATTTCCAATTGGGTTTGGAGATTTTACTTGAATTTAAACCTCTTGGTGTCAAAAGTTAGCTTGACAACATGGCAGCTTCTAGGTACTCTGTGTCTAAATCATTGAGTGGAGCTATAAAACCCATGTAAAAGGGCACTCAAAATTCTATGGACATTAAGGAAAACAGACAAAGAGACTACAAATAAGAACATTATAGGCCAATATCCCTGATGAACATAGATGCAAAAATACTAAAAATATTACCAAACCAAATTCAGCAATACATTAAAAGGATCATATACCCTTACCAAGCAGGATTTATTCCAGATATGCAAAGATGGTTCAGCATCAGCAAGTAAATCAGTGTGATACAACACATTAACAAAATGAAGAGTAAAAATCATATGATCATTCTAACAGATGTAGAAAAGTATTTGAAAAAATTCAATATCCATTTATGATAAAAGTTCTCAACAAAATGGGTATGCTAAGTCACTTCAGTTGTGTCTAACTCTGTGCGACCCCACAGATGGCAGCCCAACAGGCTCCTCTGTCCCTGGGATTCTCCAGGCAAGAATACTGGAGTGGGTTGCCATTTCCTTCTCCAATGCATGCAAGTGAAAAGTGAAAGTGAAGTCGCTCAGTCGTGCCTGACTTAGCGACCTCATGGACTGCAGCCTACCAGGCTCCTCCATCCATGGGATTTTCCAGGCAAGAGTACTGGAGTGGGGTGCCATTGCCTTCTCCAACAAAATGGGTATAGGTGGAATATATGACAAGTCTACAACTAACATACTCAATGGCAAAAAGCTGAAAGCCTTTCCTTTAACATTAGGAACAAGACAAGGATGCACACTCTTGTCACCCTTATTCAACATAGTATTGAAAGTCCTAGACAAAACAATTAAGCAGGAAAAACAAATAAACAGATAGCCAAATTGGAAAAGAAGAAGTAAAATTGTCACTATTTGCAGATGATAAGATTTTATACATAGAAAATCCTAAAGAGGGATGGTATGGGGAGGGAGGAGGGAGGACGGTTCCAGATGGGGAACACATGTATACCTGTGGCAGATTCATGTTGATATATGGCAAAACCAATACAATATTGTAAAGTTAAACAAATTTTTAAAAAATGAAAAAAAAAGAAAATCCTAAAGATTCCACCAAAAAATCTGTTAGAACTAATAAACAAATTCAGTAAAGTTGTAGAGTACAAAATCAATATACAAAAATCTTTTGTGTTTTTATATACTAACAACAAAGAGTTTGAAAGACAAATTAAGAAGTGTGAAGTGAAATATTAGTTGCTCAGTCATGTTCAGCTTTTTGTGACCCCTTGGACAGTAGTCCAACAGACTTCTCTTTCCATGGAATTCTTAGGCAAGAATATTGGAGTGGGTAACATTTTCCTTCTCCACAGAATCTTCCTAACCTAGGGATTGAACCCCAGTTTTCTGCATTGCAGGCAGATTTCTAATCATCTGAGCCACCAGGGAAGCCCTCAAATTAATAAAATAACCCTATTTATAATTGTATCAAAAATAATAAAATACCTTGGAATAAACTTAACCAAGGAGTTGAAAGACCAGTACATTAAAAGCTGTAAGACATTTATGAAAGAAATTGAAGACACAAATAAATAGAAATTTCATTCTCATGGAATTGAATGTTCCATGAGAATATTCAGTTGGAAGAATTATCATTGCTATTATGTCAATATTACTGGAAATAATACAGATTTAATGCAATGCTTATCAAAATTGCAAATGGCACTGTCCATAGAAATAAATAATCTGAAACTTGTATGGAACCACAAAACACTCCAAATAGAAAAAGCAATCTTGAGAAAAAAAGATGTTGGAGGCATCATGCTCCCTGATTTCAAGCTATATCACAAAGCCACAGTAATCAAAAGAGTATTGTATTGTTATGAAATCAAATCCGTAGATCAATGCAACAAAATAGAGATTTCAGAAATAAATTCACGCATACATGCTCATTAATCCATAACAGAAGAGTCAAAATATAAAATGGGGAAAGGACAGTCTTTCCAATAAATGGTTTTAGGAAAACTTAGCCACATTGACATTCAAAATAATGAAACTGGACCACTATCTTACACAATACACAAAAATTATCTCAAAATGGGTCAAAGGCTTGAAAATAAAACCAGAAGTCATAAAACTAGAAGAAAACATAGATCCTTAACATCCTTAACATCACTCTTGCTGATATATTTATGGATGTGATTCCAAAGGTAAAAACAAAAATAAATGGGACTATATCAATTCAAAAACCTCTTCACAATGAAGAAAATCATCAATGAAATAAGGACAACCTGCTGAATGGGAAAATATATTTATAAGTTATATATCCAATAAGGGGTTAATATGAAGCATATAAAGGACTTATACAACTTAATAACATAAACAAACAATTGATTAAAAATGGGCAGAGAATCTGGACAATTTTTTTCAAAGAATACCCAGGTCTCCCACATTGCAGGCAGGTTCTTTACCATCTGAGCCACCAGGGAAACCCAAGAAAACATATAGATGGCCAAGAAGCACATGAAAATAACCTCAACATCACTAGCCGAAGAAATGAAGAATCAAGAAAATGAAGATCAAAATCACAATGAGATATCACCTCACACCTGTCAGAATGGCTATTATCAACAGGACAGAAATAGCAAGTGTTGGCAAGAATATGGAGAAAAGAGAACCCTTGTGTACTGTTTGTGGGAAAGTAAATTGTTGCAGCACTATGGAAAAGAGTACAGAGTTTCCTAAAAAAATTAAACTAGTACTACCATACGATCCAGGAATTTCCGTTCTGGGAATTTAACTGATGAAAAACAAACAAAATAATTTTTAAAAATGTACTCCTAAGTTCACTGTAAAATTATGATATGGAAGCAAACTATGTGTTCATCAAATGATGAATGGATAAAGAAGATATGATGTTTTACATATATATATATGTAATATAGATATGTATGTATATATATATAATATATATAATGGAACCCCACTCCAGTACTCTTGCCTGGAAAATCCCATGGATGGAGGAGCCTGGTAGGCTGCAGTCCATGGGGTCACTAAGAGTCAGATACGACTGAGTAACTTCACTTTCACTTTTCACTTTCATGCATTGGAGAAGGAAATGGCAACCCACTCCAGTGTTCTTGCCTGGAGAATCCCAGGGACCGGGGAGTCTGGTGGGCTGCCGTCTATGGGGTCGCACAGAGTCGGACACGACTAAAGTGACTTAGCAGTAGCATATATATAAAAGAGAATACTACATGTGTATAATAGACTATTATATATGTAAACATATTCAGATGGACATATACCCATCTGAATGCAGAGTTCCAAAGAATAGCAAGGAGAGATAAGAAAGACTTCTTAAGTGAAGCATGCAAAGAAACATAGGAAAACAGCAGAATAGGAAAGACTAGAGATCTCTTCAAGAAAATTAGAGATACCAGGAAATACTTCATGCAAAGATGAGCACAATAAAGGACAGAAACAGTAAGGACCTACCAGAAGCAAAAAAGATTAGGAAGAGGTGGCAAGAATACACTGAAGAACTGTTTTAAAAGGTCTTAATGACCCAGATAATTATGATGGTGTGGTCACTCACCTAGAGCCAGATATCCTGGAGTGTGAAGTCAAGCAGGCCTTAGGAAGCATCACTACAAACAAAGCTAGTGGAGGTGATAGAATTCCAGCTGAGCTATTTCAAATCCTAAAAGAAGATGCTGTTAAAGTACTACATTCATTATGCCAGCAAATTTGGAAAACTCAGCAGTGGCCACAGGGCTGGAAAAGGTCAGTTTTAATTCCAATCCCAAAGAAAGGCAAGGCCAAAGAATGTTCAAACAACTTCCCAATTGCACTCATCTCACATGCTAGCAAGGTAATGCTCAAGATTCTTCAAGCTAGCCTTCAACAATACATGAAACAAGAATTTGCAGATGTAGAAGTTGGATTTAGAAAAAGTGGAGGAACCAGAGATCAAATTGCCACCATCTGTTGGATCACAGAAGAGGCAAGGGACTTCTAGAAAAACATCTACTTCTGCTTCATTGACTACACTAAAGCCTTTGACTGTGTGAATGATAACAAACTGGAAAATTCTTAAAGAGATGGTAATATCAGACTACCTTACCTGCCTCCTGAGAAACCTGTATGCAGGTCAAGAAGCAACAGCTAGACCCAGACATGGAGCAACAGAGTCGTTCAAAATTGGGAAAGGAATATATCAAGGATGTATATTGCCACCCTGCTTATTTTAACTTATGTTCAGAGTACATCATGTGAAATGCTGGACTGGATGAAGCTCAAGCAGGAATCAAGGTTGCTGGGAGAAATATCAGTAACTTCAGATGTGCAAATGACACCACCCTAATGGCAGAAAGCAAACAAGAACTAAAGAGCCTCTTGATGAAGGTAAAAGTAGAGAATGAAAAAGCTGGCTTAAATAACTCAGCGTTCAAAAAATCGGATCATGGCATCCAGCCCCATCATTTTATGGCAAATAGATGGGGAAAAATGAAAACGCTGACAGATTTTATTTTCCAGGGCTCCATGACTCCAGCCATGAAATTAATAAACATTTGGTCCTTGGAAGAAAAGATTTGATGAACCTAGAGATCATATAAAAAAGCAAAGACATCACTTTGCCGATAAAGATCTGGATAGTCAAAGCAATGGTTTTTCCAGTAGCCATGTACTGACAGATTTGAGAGTTGGACTATAAAGAAGGCTGAGCACTGAAGAATTGATGCTTTTGAACTGTGATGCTGGAGAAGACTCTTGAGAGTCCCTTGGACAGCAAGGAGATCAAACCAGTCAACCCTAAAGGAAATCCATCCTAAATATTCACTGGAAAGTCTGAAGCTGAAGCTGAAGCTCCAATTCTTTGGCCACCTGAATGCAAAGAGTTGACTCATTAAATAAAACCCTGAGGCTGGAAAGATTAAAGGCAGAAGATGAGATGGTTGGATGACATCACCAACTCAAAGAACATGAGTTTGAGCAAACTCTGGAAGATAGCGAAGGTGTAAAGGGAAGACTGTTGTGCTGCAGTCCATGGGTTGCAAAGAGTCGGACGTGACTGAGCAACTGAATGACAACCATACATATTTTATAATATATATATGTAATCATATATATATATATGTATATATATAAAATGTAATGCTATATAAATGCATATAACACAATACTATATATATATATATATATATATATATATATATCTCAGTTGGTAAAGAATATGCCTGCAATGCAGGAGACCTAGGCTCAATCCCTGGGTCAGAAGGATCCCCTGGAGAAGGAAATGGCAACACATCCCAGTATTCTTGCCTGGAGAATCCCATGGACAAAGGAGCCTGGCGGGCTACAGTCCATGGGGTCGCAAGAGTTGGACATGACTTAGCGACTAAACCACCACTATAATGGAATACTACTCAGTCATTAAAAAAAATAAAACCTTGCCATTTTCAACAATAAGGATGGTCCTTGAGGGTATTACTCTAAGTGAATAAGTTAGAGAAAGACAAACACCTTATGGTTTCACTTACATGTGAAATTTAAAAAACAAAACAAATTAACAAGCAAAATGAAATGAAACTCATACTGAGATACTGGATATTGGTGGTTGCCACAGTGGACATGGGTTTGGGAGCTGGGAAAAATGGGTAAAGGGGCTAAATAAATAGAAACTTTTAGTTACAAATTAATGATGGGAATGTAATATACAGGATGATGGCTCTAGTCAATAATATTGTATTGTAAACTTGAAAGTTGCAAAGAAAATAAATTTTAAAATTTCTTGTCACCAGAAAAAAATTTTGTTACTTTATATGTTAATAGTGGGTAACTAGACTTTATTTGTGATCATTTTACAAAGCACACACATGTCAAATCACATTGCAATACCTGAAATTAATAAAATGTTATATGTCAATTTTATTGAGCTTCCCAGGTTGTGCTAGTGGTAAAGAAACCTCCTGCCAATGCAGGAGATGTAAGAGATGTGGGTTTGATCTGTGTGTCAGGAAGATCCCCCGCATGAGGGCATGGCAACCCACTCCAGTATTCTTTCCTGTTGAGTCCCATGGACAGAGGAGCCTGGAGGGCTATAGTCCACAGCACCACAAAAAATCGAACACGACTGAAGCAGCTTAGCGTGCACACACATGTATCAATTATACTTCAATAATTTAAAAAAAAGATACTATGGGCCTCAAATAACTCACACAAAACAACATTCTGCAAGGAAAGGTGTTAGGACTACGGGGACTCAGGTTTCTAAGTATAGTGATATGTCCCTGTTCCCTATCAAACCCTATCCTGGGAGGAGAGATCACTGAAGGAGAAAAAAAAATTGAAAGACTTTCTGAGACTGTAGGTTTAGATTTTCTTTGAGCCCAAGATGTTTATAAGAAAAAAATAGGAGTATTAGATGATATGAAGAAAACATGTTCATGGTAACTTCACTTTAGACCAAAACACACATTTCAAAGTTTAGCCATATAATTCCCAAGTACCTCTTTGTGATCACTAACCTGAGTAGCCTAAGATGAATGGAGTTAATGACCAAGTGACTAAAATACACCGATGTTATGACAACCCAGCTGTTCAGTCTTCAACTCTGTAACTTACTAGGTGTAGGTGTGAACCTTAGAAATGAATGAATCTAGGAAAGAACTAGATCCTTTAGTGCCTGTGATGTGAGAGCTCTGCAATATAAGTGTTTCCAAGAAATAAGATCAAATTTTGTAACCATCCCTTGAAGTAGTCTGGCTCAAGTAGTCTGATCATGCTATGGGCTTTGGAATTGTTCTATCCTGATTTGTTCTGAGTTGCTCTGTGCATGGCTCAGTGACCTGATTTAACCTTCTGTGCCTCAGTTTCCTGATTTTTAAAGAGTAGATAATAATAAAACCTATATCTTGGGTTATAATGAGGATTAAATGTGTTAGTACAAGTGAAAATGCTGAGGATAATTGTCTGGCATGAAGTAAAGACTTAATACTTGTAAGTAAGATCTTAATAGTCTTTTTATAGTTAAGGAAATTGAAGCTCAGAGTTGATAACTTACTCAAGGCTTTAGTAAGTGGTAAATCCCTTTGTAGTGCCGGGGAATGTTGGCAGGGGCATCTTCTCTTTTTTAATTCACAAATTCATTTCCATTAGATCTATAAGAAATGACATAGCTAATCATATTATGTTGTTGTTTAGTTACTAAGTACTGTCCAACTCTTTCTGCAATCCCATGGACTGTATCACACCAGGCTCTTCTGTCCCTGGGACTTCCCAGGCAAGAATACTGGAGTGGGTTGCCATTTCTTTCTCTAGGAATTAAACCTATGACTCCTGCTTGGCAGGAGGATTCTTTACCACTGAGCTACCAGTCATATTTTAGAAAATATGAAAATACATGAAGTGTTATCCTACTGTAACTTTAGCTAAAATTTGCATTGTTTTCTTTTCCCACTTTCCTCATATATTGTTTTGGAAAGCTGTAAACTCAATATGCAAACAATCTTGTGTTTGATATTTTATTTAGCATTATAATAATTTTTGCATTATATCCATAACCATCATTTCTCAATATCCCAGAAATTCTTCTGTTGACATCATGATGAGCATAATCATTTTGTATGTTAGTCTAGTCGTACCCCAGCATGCTCAATTTACAGACAAGTTCATTGACAAAACTGAGATTTCCCTTGAATGACACTTGAACTGGGCTTCCAAAGTGGCTCAGATGGTAAAGCATTTGCCTGCAGTGTAGGAGACCTGTGTTCAATCCTGGGTTGGGAAGATTCCCCTGGAGAAGGAAATGGCAACCCACTCCAGTATTCTTGCCTGAAGAAACCCATGGACAGAGGGACCTGGTGGGCTACAGTCCATGGGTCACAAAGAATCAGACATGACTGAGCAACTACCACACACACTTGAACTATTGCCAGAAGCAGAATTGAAACATTTATTCCTGACTCCTCTTCTAGTCCTCTTAGCTCTGAGACAGGCTGGGATCTGGGATCCTTGGCTGCAGTGCTTATACCTGGACAAATGCTTCCTCAACCAACAAAATACAAAGAAACTATAAGGGACTAAAAATAACTTCATGCATGTGCAGTAGGAGCGAATCAGATACAGAAACAAGATACAGAAAGACCAAAAAACCCCAAATGCCACTTTTGAAGAGTCTGCAGCAAAAGCGGGATACTGTGCATGCCCCCTGCACACAACACCACCTAAGGGGTGGGCAAACCACCTAAGCCACCCATCTGCCCTAACTCCTGAACACACCCCTACCCTCACCTCAAAGAAGGAACCAACTCATCCCACCTCAGAGAGTGCAGCAAAGGAACTTGTTTGTTCTCACTCCCTCAGCTGCAGCAAGAGTCCCAGCAAAGCCTGGCTTAAGGTTCTTTTCCCACCTCTAATCAATTTCTATTGATTAAGGAGGCCAAGAACCCTGGTTCATATGTAACAGCTTTTAAAAAGTGCGGTAGGAACCCCCTGCCCACCTCTCCAGGTCAATCTAAATGGCACCTGAGATCATGCATGCACTAAAACTGGAAAATTGTTATTAGTACCCATTCAATTTTTCCATGGTTTTCTTATGCTGGTGATCTCAAGAGGCAAATAAAAATGTAAACTGTGGCTAGTACTGATGCGGTACATAGCAGACAATGAGGCTAGCACCATTATTCAGAGTCTAGAACATCCCCTCATCACCTACTTAGAACATTAACTGAAATTCTGAGAAACTATGGGACCCATCACACACAAAAAAAGTGCCAGTAGCTGTTCTAGTTGGGGGATGTCAGTTCAAATGCCTGCAGTTGTCTTGGGCCTGCAGATGAACAACTTTTTAGTACAGTTTTGAACTAGCCTTCCAAAGCCATCAGGAAGGGAAGGGGAAGATGCCCAAATCAAGGCAGCTGGATTTTACTAACAAATGGGTCTACATCTCTGTCAACCCGTAGCTCCACCCCTACACCATGTCCCCTGTTTTCCCACAAAACTTACTCTTCTGATTGGCGCTGTAGCCATGCTGTGCTTTGCTAGGCTGGCCCTGGCTGCGGACTTCCCTGAGAGGATTCATGAAGAGATTTTACCCCTCCTCTGCCCCGTCATGAAGGAGCACCCTGATCCACACTCAACCCAGTCTGGCACGAGCACCCACTTCCAGTCTAGACGGCAGCCTAAGAGGGGCTAATGCTAGGTTTCACCAGACTGAGCTTCGCATTTGTCATGGCTCTGCCCACAAGGAGTCCTTTGATCTTGATCCTAGCAAACCACAGTCATCGACAAAGGTGGAATGGATTCTTGCTTCTGAAAAGCTTTGATGGAAATTCCCTTGACTACCTATTCCCTCTCTAGCCCCTTTCTGCTCCTTCAGATTTACCTCCAACATTCATCCCTAAATCCAGCTGTAAATCCAGTATTACAGAGGCTATCAAGACAACATGAATCACTTGCTGCCCTATTGTGGATCCCTGGGGCCACAGCTGACCCATTTGGGAAAGTACGTGATCATCTTTACTTAGCCAGGCATCCTAATCATAGATTCCATGCTTAACATTCTTCATTTAATTTTCTCTGAGAACTGGTTAGGCTGTGATCTGATCCTCAGAGAGGGGCAATCATTTCTAAAGGGCAGATTGCTAGAAAAGTTTGCAATTAAAAACAACAACAAATCTATACAGGCTCTTTGCGGTTCTGGTGAAGGAATGTGCCCTGCATGCACAACGCTGCCATCTCCAGGCTCATTTCTAAAAACAAACCTAGTCCCTGGGCACTTTGCAACACTGTGTGCTTTTTTGTTTCCTGTGTGAAGAAAGAAACTAACTTGAAATAGATTTACTTGGGTCATAGGCTTCAGGTTAGGGCTTCTGTCTTCACAAAGTAAGTATGGCAAAATTCAGGAAAAATAGCATTTTGGAGGTGATGTCTAACCCTCTCATTTTACAAATCAGGGCACTGAAACCCAGTAAAGGAAAAAGCGTGCTGGAGGCCCAAGCGAGTTAGCTACAGAGTCAATCTTGCACTTAGTTCTTTTGATTCCCAAGCCAATGCCTATGTCTCCAGCCAAAGGGCTAACCCCACTGGGCAGTAAGGCCAGAGACAGGGAGGCCAGACTCCTTATCAGCCTTTTCATCCGTCATGTTGAATGCCCATTTCAACTCATGCCCACAGCTTGGGGGTCCATTTTCCAGTGTCTTCTCACTGCAGTCAGCCTGGACCCAGCACACCCAGAAATGAAAGAATTGACATAGTTAACATTTTAACTCAGGGCTGAGGAGAGAAGAGGATCAGCACATCTGCATGCAGATTTCAAGTTTCTCAAGACTCGGATGACAGATAAATAAATACACACATTCGAATCCTGTTCCTCATTACACCTCACACACTCAGTCGACACCACAGGCCTTCCCTCCTTCCCAAACCAAAAGAATGGGCATGCAGTGTTTAACAACCTCATTCAAGATGAAAATAAAGACATTGTCTCTTCTCCTATAGGGCATTCTTTTTCTACCAAATAGAGAGAGAGAGAGAAATAAACTTGTTTAAGTATTGAAATATTTGCTGGCGAAGGAATTTAAGAGGATGCTGGCAGCTGGCTCTGTGGAGGAGAAGGTGGTAGGGTGAGCCCCCATGCTCGTAGCAGGAGTCCCGGAAAGGAGGTGTGCAGGAAAGCAGGCAGCACAGCATTTGTCAGGTGCCTGGCTCTCACTCTCATCACCAAGGCAATTGTCAGCTCTGCTCCGCTTGGCTCCCTTGGACAACGGTTTGCAGAGCCAGCTGCTTTTTGCACTTGGCTCTGGAATCCTCAGGTCTTTGCTGTACTCAGTTTAAAGCCTACTTGTCTTAGAGTAAGAGCTTGTTGAGGAGGCAATTACACACAGCAAATAGGAAAGCCCTTTGGTCAGAAAAGATGATACTGTCTTTTCATGCTTCAAAAAAATGATCTGCGTGCCTGGCAAAAAGAAGGATCTTAATATTAGTGGTGCTTTGCACAACATTCCCTTCTCTCTTTCTCCTATCATTCAGTTACAAAATCAACATGGGAAGAGTCGTCCAACAGATTCCAGTGTCAACATTGTCCCCTGCCCGCCCACCAATTTTGCCTTGATCGCTATCCATGCTTCTCTATCATGACATTATGCTTGTTAGTAGTTTCTGTTTTCTTGCTTATTCTTCCTTCGCAGTGTTTATACTCTTGAGTTACTGATTATGGTCGCCATTCCCCAACTCCTCCACCGCAATCAGATTCCCCTGGAGGTCACTGTAACTGCAGGACAGGCAGGAGAGCAGTGGATCCTGTTCTTTGACTTTTCCCCTCACAGACCCTTGCATCCCTTACACAAGGGATGGTCAAGAGACTATGACCCAAACTGAAGTGTCGGTCCCTGGAGGGAGGCTGGTCCCTCTTCCTTCAGAAAGCCCAACTCAGAGGTATCAAAGGTACCTGCCAACAAGAATGTCCATGTTACAAAGTTCAACTGTATCTCATACAGGATGGCCTTTCAGAATTTCACCCCTTTGAGGCCCTAGAATTTTATCTTTTAAAGAGTCATAGCAAATGGCCTCATAAAAGTGCCACTAATATTCTTGATACTTTCAAGCTCAGCAGTTAGCAAGTTTCTTTTTAGTCTCAGAAAACTTTCTTTAAACAAAACCCTACTCTTAAGAGAGAAACTGGGGACCATCCCTATTAAGGAAGCTCATACGTTTTGGCTTATGATCCACAAAGCACAATTCGAAAAACAAATGTGTCCTAGAGCCTCCCTCTTTGGGGCATTTCTTCCTCTCGTGCATCCCACTTTAGATTGTTTCTTTTTTTATTTTGCAAAACTTGAATTTATTATGGCTTACAAAAACTACATCTAACAATTTTACTTCCTCACCAAGTTTTTTTTTTTTTTTTAATAACTACCTGCCTGTAACCCAGTGCAAAATGAACACTCCTTATCAGGTTCTGTTCAAGTTTCCTCTTTATCAGTCTTTCCTGGGTGGCATGCTTTCTCTTCCTTACTTGACACTCTTGTCATGTAGCTGTGTCCCACTTCTAAACTATCCCTTTTAACCTCTCTCATCCCACAGAACTAGTTTAGTACTTCATGGCTGAAGTCATCCACAGATGGTCACAGAAGAGAAATGACTTGCCCAAAGTGACACCGCTTGTTAGTGGCAGAGTAAAGCCAGAACTCAAGCCTGAGGAAATTGGCTTGGCTCACTCTGTCTCCTCTACTGACTTTTTACACTTCACTCTGTTCCACATCTGTGTCAGTTCAGCCACATGGCTCTTCTGGATATCCTGAATTCCTCTATAAAATAAGTGAATTGCCCTAGGAATGTTAAGGTCACTTTCCAGGTCCCTCCTGGAAGGGATGCAAGCAGTTATGATCATTGACCTAGCCAAACTCTTCAGGTTCGGTTCCATTAGAGGTAAACCTCTTTTGACAATTCTCAAGTATCCAGGTAACTTTCTATTAAACTGTTTCCTTTTGCACATATTTCTGTCTCTGGTCCTGGCCAAAACCCAGGCATGCAGAAGTGGCAAACTTCTTGGAGGAAGGCCTTCCCAAGATCTTGGAAGTTTAAAGAAAGACTTTTGTGGTATTTCTGGCATAGCCAGAATCAGGAAGCACCGAATCACTCCCAAGGAAATTGTTCTCACACAATTTCCAATAAACCCCTCCCGTTTCCCCAGCCTTCTGCTCCACATAGTACTCCCCTCTTCCTCAAGCATGGAATTTTGCAGAGTCAAAACTTTCGATAGTTCAGATAGGGTTCAAATGAGCTGCTGAACTCTCAAGGGCTGGAAGTGAACCTAGCCATTTATTCTTCACTCATCCTTAGTAATGAGTATAGCAGGCTGTCACTGTCAAGGTGGTTTGGGTCACACAGTGAAAATGGATATACTTGAAAGCATTTATCAACAAACAATTACATATTATGGTACAGAATGACCACTTGTGAGACTTTACATGATTCTGACCAAGTCTGTCTGTGATAAGAACAGGAGGCAAGCAACTGTATCACAGTTTTTTGAGAAATAGTGTCTTTTTTTTTCTTTCAGGTACTTTCAAAGGTGGGGACAAGAATAATAAGATTAACATTTAGGAAACCAATGAACTTCAAATTATCTCCCAACTGAAAAGTGCATGCTAGTCATTTTTCTAGATGGGGCAGATAGCAGTTTTAATATATTTCATCTGAGTGATACTTCTTTAGGTTTTTCTTTAAAATGTGTCCCTTAGAAACAGACTTCATTATCCTTTTGTTGCTTCCAATCATCACAACTTTGGGATTGATTTCAAAATACGTATTGTTTCTCATGAACTTGGGGAAATAGGGGAAGCAATTAGATCTTGTGATTTTTAAGGCTGTACTGAGGATAAGGTAAGAAAATATCATAAATTTTATTTCATGCTTTCTTGCCAATTGACAGAAATGTGCAGTCCATATGAATTCATATAACAAGGGTGGAATGTTGGAAAAACCAATAAAGATTTTGTGGTCTGACCTATAATAAATGTAGTTTGATTTAGAGTCTGTTTTTCACAACATGGCAAAATGAATCATAAAATAATGGGCCCTGAAACTCCTGCATTTTTTAACAATAGCCTGGGGACAGTTTACGGTATAATGAATTGTAATTAACCCACCTTCAAAATCTTTTATGAGTATTTTGCCAATTAGCTCCGCATGCTTGCTAATGACTCATGGCGAGTGCATGTCTTTACAGAACCGGATTTTACAGCACACATCTCTGTGTTAACTCAGCACAAGTGTGCAGCATGGTAAGGATGACACAGGTAGATTGGAATACCCTCAACAACAACCCCACTTTGCCAAACCCATGGACTCAGCCATCATTCCTCCAAGCCCAAAGTAAACCATAATGGCTTGTGGTGTCAGAGGGCTTTGGTTTCTGACGGATTGCAAGGAATGCTTCACTCCCTGTAGACACATCTGTTGTTACTTAGCACTAACATATATAATGCTACTAATTGTGGAGCCATCTTTGTTTTCTTTACTTAGCACTCTGGTTAGCATTATTTTATCTTCATGGTTCATGGCTTTCTGCCATTGACAACATAAGTCCACTCTAGAGAAAATAAAACAACTACCAAGCTGTCTCCTTCCATTGCTTTGCTTTGAAATTAGAGAGACTGTGTGTAGCCAAACTTGATTCCTAGGATCCTACCTCTGACCTTGTTATGTCAAGCGTTGGCTTTTCCTTGCAAATCCTCGTGCTTCTACTGGGCTGTTGGTTGGCTAGGGAGACTGCAGTGAGAGGCTGGGTTATGGCTTTATACTTCAGGTATTGAGAAAGTTCACTGTAGTCAAGGTCAAACTTTCCCAACTCCTTCATTCTTCAGAGGCCAAGCCAACAAATTCTAAAGCCAACTAAGGAAAGCTAACTGAAAGTAACAAAGGAATGACTCCAATATTTCCTCAACTGTAGAAAAAGCATTTTGAGGCTCTGTAGTGTAACCAATATTTTTCTGCTAGTCAAGCCATGTGCCAAAATGAAGACATGCTGGTAAGTCACTTCAGTTGTGTCCGACTCTGTGTGACCCCATAGATGGCAGCCCACCAGGCTCCCCCGTCCCTGGGATTCTCCAGGCAAGAACACTAGGGGCTGGTTTTCAGAAACATAACACAACAATGTTGTACTTGGGGGAAGCTAAACTATGTAGAAATGATTTCCTAATGATGCCAGTGAAAGTGAACAGTAGCTTTTAAGCTCACATCTTTGAAGCAGTGATGGATCTAGAATAACAGAGAACTCCAAGCAACTGGAAAAGGCTTCTGTGAAGGACAGAGACACAGGAAGAAGTGTGAATCCTCCTGAGGGGCTCCCATGAAGGGTATTGCCTTAGCATAGAGGTAAGCAGAACCTCTCCCCTACTCCAAAAAGAGGCAGGGATAGAGTAAGAAGGGAACAGATCTCATGGTAATACTTAAATCCTTGAGAATCCCCAGGTATGAACCCCAAAAGAAATTTCTTCTCTCACTCAGGGACTTAAGAGCTACTCTTTTCATTTCCCACTCACTTTCTAGGGGCATTTCTCTCACCCAAATGTAAAGAACCAATAAGGGGAAAATGAGTTCTCTCTTGCCAAGACAAACTAAATAAAAGGGATTGTAGTTCCAGGCAATGTGACATTTAATGAGCCCGCATCATACATAAAGACATGAACTGGGGACTTGGGTAGCTCCTGCCTTGGTTTTGGTTCTCATACAGTTGATGAGGGCAAACTCCAAGCTGCAGAGACTCAAAGCATTAGGAGCTGACCAAGGGTCTGAGGGGAAGAGGATGGCTGTACATCCACAGGGTCTCTATCCTCAGCCTAGTCCATGGCTACTCTAATCTAGTTTATGTGCCTCTTACCTTCTCTTATATATGAATCATTGGACATCTTTAGAAATCATTATGTTTCTAGCAATTTGTGAGTAATAGGCTGAATCAACTGGGGTTATGGTTCCTGAGAATTTTAATTAAGAAACACACAGACTATTGTGGGCTAATGCTGGACCATGTGGAAATTTGAAAGCAGAAAAAACTAACTGAAGGAAGTAAGAAAGAAGAAAGAACTTGATATGATGAAAGAACTTTTAGCCCCAGATAGCTTTCCCCAGTGGACCTTCTGCCCTTGTGAAAGTTACCGTACATTCCACTCTTTGGAAATAAAGTAGCTTTTACTGGAACACCACTGTGTAAGGAAAAGGCTCAAGAGTGAATCCCATCTCTGCCATGCACTAGTTCTGTAGATGTCCACAATGTAAAACTCCTCCTTCACCAAAGGAGGCATCTACTGTTCCTCAGCCGCAGGGATATAAGGATAAATCCACATAAAGCACCGTATTTAAAGCAAATAAATGCTGGATAAATGTTGTTTATTGTTAACAGACTTCCTTTCTTCCCTGAAAACTGCTTATTTTTCTCCTACTACAATTCATTAAATTGAGAAGACAACCTCCCCAATTGACAAGTGGCATTATTTAGACAATGGTACATATTCTGTGTTTTCCACATACATTGTCCCACTAACAGCCAAGAGAATCAGCTGACTGATAAAGAAGTTACTTAAACTGTTAAAAATGAATGAACCCTATTGATCCATATCACAGGATTAAGTTTCAAAAAAAACCCCAATAGTGGTAGATTTGTGCACTTCATTGTTTCAAATTAACATTTGCAAAGATCAAGTTTGGGGAGTGATTTTATGGTTTGAGAATAAAGTGAAATTAACTGCATATTGTAAGTGGACTGTGCCCTGGACAGTGTCTAATTAACAAAATTTCAGAGAGTATAAAGAATGAACTTGAGCTCAGTATTTTCTTATTTTAGTGGTGGAAGAGCAGATCTGCCATAAATAGCCTTTCTGTGATCACTTACTTCATCCCTTGAGGCTAAGCATCAACTTTTTGTGTTCAAAATGGTAATGTGTGCTTGCAACTGGATAGCTTGTCAGTTTCATTTGAGAATGTGAGCTATCTCTACTATGTTCTCTAAATAATCAGTCCAGATTTGTTTTCAATGCAGTTTTTATAGAAATTGACTTTTTAAAAACCCATACCTGAACCCAAAGAATCTGAAGGAAAAGATATATCATCAATTAATTCCCATGAACCTTTAGAGATAGTACAAGGATTGAGAATTATCCCAACTTCTATTTAAATAGTTTCCTCTGGTCTGGGTTAACATTTAATTGTTAGTGCTTCAGGATTTAAAAGACTTCAATTTTCTTAAGATCAGAATGCTAGTATTTCCTTTGGGCAGCTTAAACCATTGAAGTTTCTCATTCATTTCAATATTCTGACAAATATAAGAAGTTTTTACACGGTTATACTTTAACTCCTTTACGTAGTTTTAATTACATTTTGTTTCACTGCATTTTTCCCTGAGGGGAAATGGAAGATAAGACAGTCAGCACATTTCATATTATAGTCAATCTTACTAAAATATAGCAGAATGATTTAGGAGAGGTCTGTTGGACAAAGAGAGAAAAACTGATGACTATTGCAAATCAAGTCTTATTGCTATGGGAGTAGAAGCTAAAAGATTAAATCAATCTCCAAAAATGCTATTTATTATTCTGAAGTATTTAAAAACTTTAATAAAAACACATAGATCTTTCCAATTTGAAATGGGAAACCAATTTCAGGAATAAGATTCGGGAGTCAGCTTTTTCTAAGCATACAAAAATATTCATGTCTGAATTAAATTTTTGCTTTTATTCAATAATGGTCTGGATGTATACATATACAGTTTATAAAAAGGAAGAATTCTGTTTTTCATTTCAAAATATTGAAGTGCATTTAAATGTTCCTATTTTAGTAGTACTCTGTATTTCTGTTCTTTTACATAAGGTTCAAATTAATGCAGGTTTTTTTAGGTGCATTCCTTGATATTATGTACTTCCACTTTATGTGACTTTCTTCAGAGCCACACTATATAATCACAGCATATAAATAATAAATAAGCATATAATCATAAACCAATTTTTATGAACCAAATTGGGCTTAAAATCTTGCTAAGGTAGATTATAACTCAAAGGGTATAGACTTTGATACAGCCCTCCAAGAGCTTAGAAAGAAAAAAAATCTCAATGCATTAGATTTGCAAACAGGAGAGAAACTTAAAACCAGTTCAGCAAAGGTCAGGTAGGTATTCCCATCATTTACAGGTCAAGAGGGGGTGTAATTAGAGGGGAGAGATAAGACTGAGTATGTAATTTGGATGGAGATGAGAGAGTAGATAGGAGACTCATACGTAGGTAGTGATTGTGTTGGAGCAAATTTTTCCATTCCAGTGTAATATTTTTACCTCTTTTATTTAATAGGCTTTTATTTAGTATATGCTCTGTGCACAAAATAAGAAGTAGTGAGGGACAAGAACAAGAATCTATCAGATTTACTCCTTATCTACCACATACTTTTAATAAGAAGGATGAGGATAACATACCTAGTAGTCACAGAAAGCTTTTGAAACATTGTGTGAGATCACCTCTTGTTCTAATAGTAACATAGTAAATATCTCAAAACTAAAAGTAAGAAATATAGAAAATAAAAGCAATATCATTTAGTTTATTATGTGATTTGGTGAAACCAAGAGAGAGTCCTCAAAGTGGTGAGACTTCCCAGGTAAGGAAGATGAACACCTGAAGTCAAAGAAGGATGAGTTTTCCAAGTCAAAGAACAATATATTCTCATCACAATAACATTTTAATAAAAGTTTTAAAGTGCCAACCACCTACTGGATATTTGTTTTAGAAGGAAGAGATATGGCTTTGGCCATTGTGGTGTATTTCCTACTTTTAGAGAATGTGGATAAAACTTTAACCGTGAACTTGTCTTCCTAGGGATCAGTGTCCTCCCTCTACCTTGCATAGTTAGCAGCCAAGAAGTCTGAGAACGATTGACTATGATTATTAATCCCAGAGTAAACCTGGGTGATCCATCCCAGAAACAAAGAGTAATTCAGGAGTTTCAGAAGTAGAACACAGCTTAGGACATTTTTTCAAGGATTTGACAGAACAAACCTTTCTTTCTGCATGACTTAATGTTCAGAAGTTAATGTGCAAATTTTCCAATATTTACAGAAGCAAGTCTGAGAACAAGAAATAAACATAGGTAAGGGAAGAGCCAACAGAATCACAAAGAAATGAAACCATGGTGAAACTTCTCCTGACACCCATCTTAACTTTTGACCTTTCAATAATATAACCCTATAAACCCTTTTATTATTCATGAATTTTATCTTCTACTACTTGCAATATAAAAATATCATAGTATTTCTATATGTTGAGTTCCCAAGATACCAATTTCTAAACAAAAGTTTTATAATTACAAATATTACAGAATATTTTTTTTTAATTTCTCATCAAAAAATATTTTTTAAAAGTTGAAGACATTACTACTCTCAAAAACATCGATAATGAAATTGATGGGCAGAATGTAGAATATAACAGGGAATTGTCACTAACTGGAATGCTGATGAAGTTTGTTAGATGAAAGAAATAAATGATCACCTCACCTGAAAAAAAGATAAGAATAAATTTTATCCTATTTTACCATCTGCACCTAGTTTAGAGACAACCAAACTTTCTTTACTAACAAGAAAGTTGGGCCACTCAATAGACAAAGTGATCACCCACATAAGGTATTCACCACAGTATCTAACATGTAGCATGAATTTTAGTGAACTAGAAAGTAGGAAAAAATTGCAGAATTTATTTTTTTTTAATCTAAGAACTCTTAACAAATGTTAAACACTGAAGAAATGAAAACATAGATATAACTGAGACAGAGTATTTTCAAATTTCAAAGAGGATTCATGGGGCCAAAAGTAAAATTTGAAAATATGTATATGACAAAGTGGGGGGGAGGTGAAAATGTTGGCATATGAAGAACCAAAAATGAGAGTAAAATTGAGGAGTTTTAAAAACACTTCTAAAATGAGGTTCTGATTAGTTATTTTACTGTGGAGTTCCACTAAATGATTACAGAGAAAGAGGATTCCTACACTATATCCTCTAACCCAAAAATATGCAAAGCTAGGCAATAACAGCATATCGTTAGCATAATGTGTGTGTGTGTGTGTGTGTGTGTGTGTGTATTAGTGGCTCAGTCCTGTCTGACTCTTTGTGACCTTATGAACTGTAGCCCACCAGGTTCCTCTGGCCATGAAATTCTCCAGGCAAGAATACTGAAGTGAGTTGTCATGCCCTCCTCCAGGGGAACCTTCCGAATCCAGGGATCAAAGCTGGGTCTCCTGCATTGCAGGCAAATTCTTTACCATCTGCGCCAAACAGAGAAGCCCTGTTGGCTAATACTGATATCCAAATCATACAAATGTGGCCCCAAATAGGCCAACTTCACTTAAGAATAATGCAAATTCAGAACCTAAAAAAGTATTGACTGACTGAAATCTATAGACAGGCAAACTGTGAGGTGTATGCCCAGCCTTGAGTTACCCCTTTCTCAGAAATGGAATCCATAGAGGTAAAGTGCCAGCTGCCACATTTATATGATTCCAGGTAATAGGATTGGGGTGAAGGCTTGAAACAAATGAGGTTTTCTCTCTTGAAAATCAGACTGACTGATGAAGATCAGTGATTTAGAATTTGGGGCTGACATTTATTCACAAACGAGTCCTCAAAAGAAGTTTTCTCATACTAAGTTCCTTGAACTTTGGTTGTTCAACTAGTCCTTGGTATACTAGTGCTGGGCTTGTCTTCAGAACCATCCTTTGCACTTTTTGGCTCTTTCTCTGCTCTGCATCACAGTGAGGTTGACCGCCTTGGAGTCTGTATCCTAGCCTTCCATATCAGCACTTTTACTTCTGGGTTCAGCCAACAACAGATACTGTTGGAAAAAAGGAGGAGTGTATAATGGAGAAACCAGGATATCTCTCCCCTCCCAGGCCTACACCTCCTGCCCCAGGTGACATCTCTGGCAGTGGCTATATCTCCACTGTGACCCCAGCCCCGTAAGGCAATTGCACTATGGTTCTATCTTCTACTGGGTGAACCTGGTCCCTGAGTTCTGGTAACATTCTTCTCTTTCAGTCTTTGGGATGATAATGGCTTCCTGTTGTTACTGTTTGGGTTATTTAACTTGGCTCTTCCATGACCTGTGTAACTACTTCTTTCACTGATATGTTCATTTGGATAACATGCAATTTGGTGGCTCAGTGGTAAAGAATCTGCCTGCCAATGCAGGAGACACAGGTTCGATCCCTGGGTTGGGAAGAGAAGGAAATGGCAACCCACTCCAGTATACTTACCTGGAAAATCCCAAGGAGAGAGAATCCTGGTGGGCTACAGTCAATGAGGTCGCAAAAGAAACAGATACTTAGCAAGTAAATAACAAAAGACAGCAACAAATAGTGGGTAGAGGATTTTTAAAATTTCTATAATAATAATATCTTCCAAATGCCATAGGTTTTATGATATATGAACTCCTAAAGTATCAGCTTATACACAATTCATCATCTTGCTTTTCTCCTACTTAACACACAAGTGGTTATGATTTGACATTCTCTGTCAATGTACCTGTCCTACTGTCCATTAGCAGATACTGCAGGTAAGCATTCAGAACCACCAGGTAACACCCACTTTAACAAAGTCAGTAAAATGTGTGCAATGGAAAGGCATTGCTTTGAGTGAAATATTAATAAAATCCAATAGCTAGAGTGGATGTAGTAGGAGGCAGACAGGAGAAAAGTGATTAGGAAAGAAAGTTTCCTAATTTTCTGAACCACTTATATAAAATATTTGAGCTTGCTGTAATCAAACATTTTTTAATATTTCTTGACTTTATATTACAATTTACTTACCAGTTTATAAATTTTCTGTTGTAAACTTTGTGTATTAAGTAAGTCATTATGTTGAAAGTAAGATTCCAACATGAGGAAATATATTTGACACATCTCAGACATGCTCATTGTATCAAAGTCACTCAGTAACATCCAGTTAGGAAAACAGAAACAAGTTTAGTTATTTACAATAGGCAAAATTTAACTATAATGCCACTCATCTTATTTTGGCTGATATATTTTCATAATTTTTTTGCATTCATTCTAAGTAAATTCAAATATTAGTTGCTCTCAGTAGCTGCCCTTTACCCTCCCTTTGCTTGGGAAAATTAAATTATTGCTGCCACAATTAGGAGAGGACTTTAATACTGCTTCTGCACTAGAACCACTGCTTCTACTTCAACTATTGCTACCACTAATACTACTAAAAATTTCTAATTGAGAGCTAATTCTGATGAGGCAATTTGCTCAGTTCTTTTCCTTTAATCCTCAACCCCTCTACGTTAAGCATAATATTCTCAAATTACAAATCAGGAAATTTTTTCACAAGATCTACGTCTATCTAACTCAAATCTGTGATCTTTTCCCTGTACCCTTCTGCTCACACACATTCAGATATCTATCTCATGGTTTTATGCATTCATGGATTCCTGCATTCATTTTGTATTTATCACTGTCTGCTTCTCCTTCCTCATTTGATCTTACTCTCTCCTTGTTCTCCTCTAGCCATATGATTCCATGAGCTTATCTTTGCATATTTCAAGCATGTTTCCATTTCAGAGGCTTTGCACATGCTCCTCCTAGCTTTTGGAATTCTCTCTTCCCAGATATCTGCACAGCTCACGCCTAAACTTCACTGGGGTCAAATGTTCTTCCTCAGAAATATTCTTTGAGACATTCCAATATTCTCACTTCCATGTATTCACAATCACCCTTCCCTGCTTTACTTTTCATCACAGTGCCTTTAGCTTTCTGATTCTGCAGGAGACAGTCCCTCCTCTAGGAAATACTGAGCACCTTCTATGTGCCAGGCACTTTTCTTGATACTAGGGACAGAGCTGGGAAGGAAACATAAATTCCCTTCCCTCACTGAACTTACATTCTTCATGGAAGACAGTGTGAAAAGTGTTTAGAGTGAGGCCACAGGGAGGCTCAAATATTTCATAAATATTGAGAAGTGTCTGTAAAGGATTCAAGTGCAAGTAGTTTACATGGGAGTTGGTTCTAAGAAATAATATAGACAATCAGAAAAGGAAGAGAAGAAAGTCAAAAAAGTATTATTAAGGGAGCTTTGGTGAGGATTTGTTAAGGGAAACTTCCAGAAATAAGTGGAGAGATGGTTAACTTTTGGGTGTTTGGCATTTCCTTCCAGGCAGCTCCACTGGGGACCTACGTGGATTCTGGCAGTTAAAAAAAAAAAAAAAAAAAACCCTCAGGAGAAGAGTTGCCAGGAAAAGAGTTGCAGGTGTTTAGAATTGAAAGCCCCAGATTTGATCATGCATGAAAGTTTTGAGTGCCAAAGTATATGGGTGGGACATCAGCAATGTCTGCTACAGAGTCTGACAATTAAAGACACACATTGACTGGAGAGAACATAAATTGGCACAAAAGTTTTGCAAAACATCTAACTGAAAATGTGCATATACATGACCCCACAATTCTACTCCTTTTGATGTAACCAAAATAAGATAGCTTGTGTGAACCTGAATAAACATAATAGCCGTAATAGTCCCAAACTAGAAGAAATTCAAAGATCCACTGATAGTAAAATGGAAAAATATGTTATGATACATTCATAGAGCATGTACGGTGAGGGAGAGGGAAGCCGGCATGCTGCAGTCCATGGGGTCACAAAGAGTCGGACATGATTGAGCAACTGAACTGAACAGAAAGGAAAACAAGATAAAAGAAAATAAAAACTGGGCAATTGAACAGCATTTATAGAACAACATTCATTGAACAGAATGAAAATAAATAAATCAGACCTAGATGGAAAAGATTGACCTGAGATAACTGAATAATGATCACTTTATCAACCATAAAGTAAGAAAAGGAGAAAATCTAAACGGTCATGAACTTGTAATCTAACTATTTCTCTAAGAGCAATATATCCATTAGGCAAGAATCAGTAATTATGAAAGGTATCACTCAGAAGACAGTAGAGAGCTATTCGGGATCAGAAAAAGTCATTGGAAACAGTCAAGAGTTGGTTGGAATCATGGAAAATCAATTGACCAAGTTAGAACATAAACCTGAGATATTCTCCCATAACATAAAAGGAAGGATAAAGAAATGGAAATCATGACAGAAAAATAGAAGGGAAAAAATAAGCCTTTGTGAATGACATGGGTAATGAGCAATGATTATTTCTAAGTTATTTAGATGATTTCTTTTCTGAAATCAAGTATTCACATCAGATGGGTTATTTCTCTATTGAAAAAGCTTTCTATAAAATATTACACGTGCAAAGCTAAAACAAAAAAAGGAATCAAAAATATAAATATATTCAAAATATGTGAGTGAATAGTATTAAAAATTTAAATTCTTTGCCTTTGTTAGGTCCACTCAGATGTTCACAAATCTACTTGATCCCAATTGTAACTCAGATTATGTTTAGACAAAGGATTTTTCTTAGTGGGACATAAAATGGTATTCATTTCTGTGTTTTTTTTTTTAACCACAAATTTCCAAGAAAAATCATGGTACATAGATTTAAATTGGTTTATAATTAATCCAGGATCCATTCAGTCACCAAAGTCTGATGGCAAAACATTTCATTTCCTAAAATCAAGAGAAATATTTTAAATGTCTATGAGAAACATTTCTTTCCAGTAACAAGACTTCACTTTGCACAATATGTTCATAACAAATCCCTTAGTAGTTTATAGTAATTTTCACTCAAAAACAGATACTGTATTTTCATCTCTTGCCCTAGATTATGCTGAAATTCCACTATAAAGGGATATTAGATAAAATTGGGTGTAGGCCGGGAGAAATATCAATAACCTCAGATATGCAGATGACACCACCCTTATGGCAGCAAGTGAAGAGGAACTAAAAAGCCTCTTGATGAAAGTGAAAGTGGAGAGTGAAAAAGTTGGCTTAAAGCTCAACATTCAGAAAACTAAGATCACGGCATCTGGTCCCATCACTTCATGGGAAATAGATGGGGAAACAGTGGAAACAGTGTCAGACTTTATTTTGGGGGGCTCCAAAATCACTGCAGATGGTGACTGCAGCCATGAAATTAAAAGACACTTACTCCTTGGAAGGAAAGTTATGACAAACCTAGATAGCATATTCAAAAGCAGAGACATTACTTTGCCAACTAAGGTCCATCTAGTCAAGGCTATGGTTTTTCCTGTGGTCATGTATGGATGTGAGAGTTGGACTGTGAAGAAGGCTGAGCACCAAAGAATTGATGCTTGTGAACTGTGGTGTTGGAGAAGACTCTTGAGAGTCCCTTGGACTGCAAGGAGATCCAACCAGTCCATTCTGAAGGAGATCAGCCCTGGGATTTCTTTGGAAGGAATGATGCTAAAGCTGAAACTCCAGTACTTTGGCCACCTCATGCGAAGAGTTGACTCATTGGAAAAGACTCTGATGCTGGGAGGGATTGGGGGCAGGAGGAGAAGGGGACGACAGAGGATGAGATGGCTGGATGGCATCACTGACTCGATGGACATGAGTCTGGGTGAACTCCGGGAGTTGGTGATGGACAGGGAGGCCTGGCGTGCTGCGATTCATGGGGTCACAAAGAGTCGGACACGACTGAGCGACTGAACTGAACTGAACTGAATATATGAGTTAACTTAATGAACTTTATTCCACCTATTCCTAAAATGATCTAGTTTTTTTTTAATTTATCAAGATATTATTGATGCTGGGAAAGATTGAAGGCAGGAGGAGAAGAGGGCAACAGAGGATGAGATGGTTGGATGGATTCATCGACTCAATGGACATGAGTTTGAGCTAGTTCCAGGAGTTAGTGAAGGACAGGGACGCCTGGCATGCTGCAGTCCAAGAGGTCACAGATAGTCGGACCTGACTGAGCGACTGAACAACAATTGATTACAATAAACCACATATATACAGGCATACTTCTGAGATATTGTGAGTTCCATTCCAGACTTCTAAAATAAAGTGTATATTGCAGTAAAGCAAGTCACACAATTTTTTTTGTTTCCCAATGCATGCATGCATGCATGCATGCTAAGTTGCTTCAGTCATGTCAGACTCTTTGCCACCCTACAAACTGTAGCCTGCCAGGCTCTTCTGTCCATGGGCTTCTTCATCTCCCAATGCATATAAAAGTTTATACTGTGGTCTGTTAATGTACAGTAGGCCATTAGGTCTAAACAAGTGTACATACCTTAACTTAAAAATACTCTAATGCAAAAAAAAGTACTCTAATGCTCAGTGAAAGTCGTTCAGTCATGTCCAATTCTTTGAGACCCCATGGACTGTATCCATGGGATTCTCCAGGCCAGAATACTGGAGTGGGTAGCCTTTCCCTTCTCCAGGGGATCTCCTCAACCCAGGGATCGAACTCAGGTCTCCCACATTGCAGGCAGAGTCTTTATCAACTGAGTTATCAGGGAAGCCCAACTCTATTGCTAAAAAAGATGCTAACCACCATCTGAGCCTTCAGTGAGTTGTAATTTTTTTGATGGTGGAGGATCATGCTTTGACATGGATAACTGCTGACTGATTAGGACTGGTGGTTGCTGAAGGCTGGGGTAGATGAAGCAACTCCTTAAAATAAGACAATGAAGTTTGCCGCATGAATTGACTCTTCCTTTAACCAGCGATTTCTCTGTAGCAAGCAACACTCTTTGACAGCCCTTTACACACAGTAGAACTTCTTAAAAATTGGTCAGTACTCCCAAACCCTGTTGCTGCTTTATTAGATACATGTATGTAATATTCTGAATCCTTTGTTGTCACTTCAACAATCTTCACAGCATCCTCAACAGGAGTAGATGCCATCTTATGAAACCACTTTTGTTGCTCATCCACAAGAAGCTACTCATTCATTCAAGCTTCATCATGAGATTGCAGCAGTCCAATCACATCTTCAGGTTCTACTTCTAATTCTAGTTCTTTTGCCATTTCTAGCACATCTGCAGTGACTTCCTTCACTGAAGTCCTGAAGCCCACAGTCATCCATGTCATCTATGGGGCATGGAATCAACTTCTTCCAAATTTCATAGCCTACAAAAAACACTTAATAAAACTTGAAAGTTGAAATGACTCCTTGATCCACTTACTGTGGAATGGATGCTGTGTTAACAGATATGAAAAAACATGAATCTCATTGTACAGACCATCAGAGTTCTTGGGTGACCAAGTGCATTGTCAGTGAGCGGTACTATTTTTAAAGGAAACTTTTTTATTTCCTGAGGAATAGGTCTCAACAGTGGGCTTGAAGTATTCAGCAAAACATGTTGTAAACAGATGTGCTGTCATCAGGCTTTGTTGTTCCATTCATAGAAAACAGGCAGAATCAATTTAGCGTAATTTTTAAAGGACTTGGACTTGCAAAATGTTAAATGAGCACTGGCTTCAGCTTAAAGTCACTATTGCATTGCTGCTGCTGCTGCTAAGTCGATTCAGTCGTGTCCGACTCTGTGTGACCCCATAGACGGCAGCCCACCAGGCCCTGATGTCCCTGGGATTCTCCAGGCAAGAACACTGGAGTGGGTTGCCATTTCCTTCTCCAATGCATGAATGTGAAAAGTGAAAGGGAAGTGGCTCAGTCGTGTCTGACCCTTAGCGACCCCATGGACTGCAGCCTACCAGGCTCCTCCGTCCATGGGATTTTCTAGGCAAAAGTACTGGAGTGGGGTGCCATTGCCTTCTCTGCACTATTGCATTAGCCCCTAACAGAAGAGTCAGCTTGTCTTTTGAACGTTTGAGGCCAGGATTGACTTCTCTTTAGCGGTGGAAGTTCTACCTTCCATCTTCTTCCAATAGAAGATTGTTTTATTTAAATTAAAAATCTGTTGTTTAGTGTAACTACCTTCATTATTTATCTTAGCTGCATCCTCTGGATAACTTGCTGTGGCTTCTACATCAGCCCTTGCTGCTTTACCTTGCACTTTTATATTACGGAAAAGGCTTCTTTCCTTAAACTTCACAAACCAACCCCTGCTAGTTTTGAACTTTTCTTCTGCAGTTTCCTCATCTTACTCAATCTTCAAAGAATTGAAAAGCTTTGCTCTGGATTAGGTTTTCGCTTAAGGGAATGTTGTCGGTCAGTTCAGTAGCTCAGTCATGTCCGACTCTTTGCAACTCCATGTACTGCAGCACACCAGGCCTCCCTGTCCATCACCATCTCCCAGAGTTTACTCAAACTCATGTCCATTGAGTCGGTGATGCCATCCAACCATCTCATCCTCTGTCATCCCCTTCTCCTCCTGCCCCCAATCTTTCCCAACATCAGGGTCTTTTCAAATGAGTCCGTTCTTCGCATTAGGTGGCCAAAGGACTGGGGTTTCAGTTTCAGAATCAGTTCTTCCAATGAATATTCAGGAAATCAGTACTGAATATTTCCTTTAGGATGGACTAGTTTGATCTCCTTGCAGTCCAAGGGACTCTCAAGAGTCATTTCCAACACCACAGTTCAAAAGCACCAATTCTTCGGCACTCAGCTTTCTTTATAATTCAACTCTCACATCCATACATGACTACTGGAAAAACCATAGCTTTGACTAGACAGACCTTTGTTGGCAAAGCAATGTTTCTGCTTTTTAATATGCTGTCTAGATTGGTCATAATTCTTCTTCCAAGGAGCAAGTATCTTTTAATTTCTTGGCTTCAGTTACCATCTGCAGAGGCTCTTTAGTTCTTCTTCACTTTCTGCCATAAACATGGTGTAATCTGCATATCTGATGTTATTGATATTTCTCCCATCAATCCTGATTCCAGCTTGTGCTTCATCCAGCCCAGCGTTTCTCATGATGTACTCTGCATAGAAGTTAAATAAGCAGGGTGACAATACACAGCCTTGATGTATTCCTTTCTCGATTTGGAACCAGTCTGTAGTTCCATGACCAGTTCTAACTGTTGCTTCCTGACCTGCACACAGATTTCTCAGGAGGCAGGTCAGGTGATCTGGTATTCCCATCTCTTTCAGAATTTTCCAGTTTGTTGTGATCCACACAGTCAAAGGCTTTGGCATAGTCAATAAACCAGAAATAGATGTTTTTCTGGAACTCTCTTGCTTTTTCGGTGATCCAATAGATGTCAGCAATTTAATCTCTGGTTCCTCTGCCTTTTCTGAATTCAGCTTGAACATCTGGAAATTCACAATTCATGTACTGCTGAAGCCTGAGTCGGAGAACTTTGAGCATTACTTTACTAGTGTGTGAGATGAGCACAATGGTGTGGTAGTTTGAGCATTCTTTGGCATTGCCTTTCTTTGGGATTGGAATGAAAACTGACCTTTTCCAGTCCTGTGGCCACTGCTGAGTTTTCCAAATTTGCTGGCATATTGAGTGCAGCACTTTCACAGCATCATCTTTTAGAATTTGAAATAGCTCAACTGGAATCCCATCACTTCCACTAGCTTTGTTCTTAGTGATGCTTCCTAAGGCCCACTTGACTTCACATTCCAGGATGTCTGGCTCTAGGTCATTGATCACACCATCATGATTATCCGGGTGGTGAAGATCTATTTTCTATTGTTCTTCTGTGTATTCTTGCCACCTTGATTTTATATTGAGATCTCTAAAATGTTCTGCCATATCAGTAGTAAGATGTTTCCCTTTCTTATCATTTATGTGTTCATTGGAGTAGCACTGTTTATTTCCTACAAGAACTTTTCCTTTGTTTTCACAACTTGGCTAACTGGTGCAAGAGGCCTAGTCATTGATATCGACTTGTCTTCCTCACTAATCTTAATTATCTGTAGCTTTTGACTTAAAGTGAGAGATGTACTGCTCTTCCTTTCACTGGAACACTTAAAAGTCATTGTAGTATTATTAATTGGTCTAATTTCAATATTGTTGTGTCTCCGGCGATAAGGAGGCCTGAGGAGAGGAAGAGAGATAGGAAGCAGCCAGTCTGAACAAATACAACATTTATCAACTACGTTTACTGTCTTAAATGGATATGACTCCTGGTGCCCAGAAATAATTACAGTAGGAACACCAGATATCATTAATCACAGATTACCATAGCAAATAAAATAATCATGAAAAAATTTGAAATATTGCAAGAATTATCAAAATGAATGGAACAATTCATTCATAAATGAATTAAGAATTACCACAATGTGACAAGAAGACACATGTTACCAAAATGTGACACACAGACTTGAAGTGAGCAAATGCTGTTGGAAAAATAGTGCCAATAGTTTTGCTTGATGAAGGGTTACTGCAAACCTATATACAGTAAAAAAACACACACCCCCACACACACCCAATATGAATTGTAATGGGTTTCCTAGGCAGCACCAGTGGTAAAATCGCTGCCTGCCAATGCGGGAGATGCAAGAGTCTCAGGTTTGATCCCTGGGTGAGGAAGATCCTCTGGAGTAGGAAATGGCAGCCTGCTCTAGTATTCTTGCCTGGAAAATTCCACGGACAGAGGAGCCTGCTGGGCTACAGTCCATGGGGCCACAAAGAATCAGACATAATTGAATGACTGAGCACAGCACACATGTGAAACATAATAAAGCAAAACAAATAAATCAAGGCATGCCTGTGAAGTGTATTATCTGATGAACTTTGATATATTTCTACATCTAAGAAGCCATTACCACAATCAATCAAAATACCAAATATTTCTACTGCTTTCTAGAATTTCTTCAAACCCAGTTCAATTCATTTCTTAATTTGCTCTCATTCCCAGGTAACCACTCTCAATTTGTACTTTATAGATTTTTATGTGGATGGAATCATACAATAAGGAGGGTGTTTGTGTGGTTTCTTTCATTCAAAATCACACAGTGATTTGTGTCTCATCCAAGTTGTTTCATCTATCACTGGTTTTTTCTTTATATTGCTGAATAGTATACCATCCTACTTCAACAATCCTGACTGAAAAGAAATAATCTCATGAAACCAGAGCTAATGAAAACCTGTCCCTGAATTTAAATCTGTTGAACTTCAACGAACCTTTAACATCACAGTGTGTGACTGATATATAATGGGTGCTTAATATTTGTTAAATAGATAAAAGCACATTTTATTCAATGTGCATACTGAAACCACTAACATGGACATCACTGTAAACCTTTCAGAAGGCTGAGTGGGCCCCAAATTTCATATCCTCCTCTACTGAAGTTACTTTCTCTCAGTTTCGTGATATGCTGTTCCTCTGCATTGCCTATTGAGTTCACGTCAGTTCAGTTAAATTCCATCAGCATGTTTAATTCTCACAAAATCCTGTAAAGGAAACATTATCTCACTGTAAATATGAGGGAGCTGTAGCCCAGAAAGGTTATATGGCTCTCTCAGGGTTACATAACTGATAAGGACTGAATATGGAATCCACCCCCAGGTTTGAGTTCATTGCAGCTTTTCCTGGAACTCTTGGAGTGAACCCTATTGTGTTGATTGGTGTACTGGTGAGAGTACTGGTCAGTGATGTGGGCACAATTTGAGAGTGAATAAATAATTGGCTTAGTTTATAAAATGCCCATTTCTGAGAAATAGTTCAGGAATATATGCCTTTGAAAGTATATAACTTTATTACCTTGTGTGTAAGTATTACCTAGTCATCTACTGCTATGTAACTATATTATCACAAAACAACAACTTTGAAAAACACATATTTATTATCTCAGTTTCTGATGGTCAGAAGTCCAGAGCCTAAGTGGGTTCTCTGCAAGGCTGCAGTCAGCGGCAGCTGTGGCTGTACCTCACAGAGGTTCAGCTGGGGAAGGAACTGCTTCTAAACTCACATGGTTGTTGACAGAACCACCTTCTGTTCCTTGTGGGCTATCAAACTGAGGGCCTCTGTTTCTTGCTGGCTATTACACAGTGTCTGTCCTTGGTTCCTTGCTATGTGGCCTTTTCCAACAGGGCAGCTGACTTCATGAGGTCAGCAAGGAAGAGAGTTAATGGGGAAAGTCTGCAAACAAGGCAAAAGTTATGATCTTAAGTAACACAATCACATAAGCGATGAATCATCCTCTTTGCCATATTCTATTGGTTATGAGCAAATCCCAGTTTCTGCCTATATTCAAGGAGAGGAAATTAAATATCCCATGAAGAGGGAATGGAGATAATTTGAGACCATTTTAGAATCTGTTTGCTACACCCAGTGTAAGATGGATAGGAATTAACCATCATATTTATTCTTTTAAAGATAATGTCCCACACTAAAGAAAAGAAATGTGATCAACATGTTCTATATTTATGAATCTCTCCAAAGCCAAAGCGTGGTTACTGAAGGACCTCCTTTAAAAAGATCACGCCCAGGACTTCCCAGGTGGTACAGTGGATAAGAGTCTACCTGCCAGTACAGAGGACACATGTTCGATCCCTGATCCAGGAAGATCCCACATACCATGGAGCAATTAAGCCCATAAGCTGCAACTGCTAAAGCCCACCCACCTAGAGCCCATGCCCTGCAACAGGAGAAACCATTGCACGGTGCGCCCACAACAAAGAGTAGCCCTTGCTCTCCACAACTAGAGAAAGCCCTTGCAAAGCAATGGAACCCAGAGCAGCCAAAAATTAAATAAATAAAAATAAATAAAGTTAAAAAAAAGAGATAATGTTCTCACTGACTGTCCAACCAGAAGGCAAAATTTGTTCAAGACTGTAGGACTGAGCAGAACTTCTCTCATATTTCATGTTTTGTGTTTTGAGACACAGTGGCATTTCAGTGATTTCTCCCAATAACCATGCATAGTAAATAAGGTGGTTATTACTAATCCCCATTTTAACATAAGAAAGCAGAGAACTAGAGAGGCTAAAGTAACTTGCTCAAGGTCATACAGCTACCTGAGCCCCTGCCTAGGGATTGCACTTGGCTGTAAAAGCCTACAGCTATGGGTCTCAAACCCTCCCCAGAACAGCCAGCATCTAATGACAGGCCCACGCAAAGAGTACAAGCCCAGGTCTATTTCCATAAAATACATTATTAGAAGTGAAATTACTAAATAATAATGTAAGAATTCCTTTCAGCTAGACAAATCTATGACTGGGAAGCTACACACATTTTCTTATTTGGAGAAGTTATCCACAGCAGTGCTCCTGAGCTTTCTTACTTGCTGGAACTTTATCTTTCAGTTTAGTTCAGCCGCTGAGTCATGTCCAACTCTTTGCGACCCCATGGACTGGAGCACACCAGGCCTCCCTGTACATCGTGACTCCTGGAGGTTACTCAATTCATGTCCGTTGAGTCGGTGATACCATCCAACCATCACATCCTCTGTTGTCCCCTTCTCCTCCTACCTTTAATCCCTCCCAGCATCAGGGTCTTTTCAAAGGAGTTAGTTCTTCGCATCAGGTGGCCAAAGGATTGGAGTTTCAGCTTCAGAATCAGTCCTTCCAATGTATATTCAGGACTGATTTCCTTTCGGATGGACTGGTTGGATCTCCTTGCAGTCCAAGGGACTCTCAAATAGTTTTCTCCAACACCACAATTCAAAAGCATCAATTCTTCAGTGCTCAGCTTTCTTTATAGTCCGACTCTCACATCCATACATGACTACTGGAAAAACCATAACTTTGACTAGACTGACCTTTGTTGGCAAAGTAATGTCTCTATTTTTAAATACGCTGTCTAGGTTGGTCATAGCTTTTATTCCAAGGAGTAAGTGTCTTTTAATTTCATGGCTGCAATCATCATCTGCAGTGATTTTGGAGCCCCAAAAAATAAAGTCTGTCAGTGTTTTCCCATCTATTTGCCATGAAGTCATGGGACCAGATGCCATGATCTTCGTTTTCTGAATATTGAGCTTTAAGCCAACTTTTTCACTCTCCTCTTTCACTTTCATCAAGAGGTTCTTTAGTTCTTCTTCGCTTTCTGCCATAAACATGGTATCATCTGTATATCTGAGGTTATTGGTATTTCTCCCAGCAATCTTGATTCCAGCTTGTGCTTCACCCAGCCCAGCATTTCTCATGATGTACTATGCATAGAAGTTAAATAAGGTTGACAATACTCAGCCTTGATGAATTCCTTTCCCAATTTGGAACCAGTCTGTTGTTCCATGTCCAGTTCTAACTGTTGCTTCCTGACCTGCACACAGATTTCTCAAAAGGCAGGTCAGGTGGTCTGGTATTCCCATCTCTTTCAGAATTTTCCACAGTTTATTGTGATCCACACAGTCAAAGGCTTTGGCATAGTCAATAAACCAGAAATAGATGTTTTTCTGGAACTCTCTTACTTTTTCAGTGATCCAATGGATGTCAGCAATTTGATCTCTGGTTCCTCTGCCTTTTCTGAACTCAGCTTGAACATCTGGAAGTTCACAATTCACTTACTGTTGAAGCCTGAGTAGGAGAACTTTGAGCATTACTTTACTAGTGTGTGAGATGAGTGCAACTGTGTGGTAGTTTGAGCATTCTTTGGCATTGCCTTTCTTTGGGATTGGAATGAAAACTGACCTTTTCCATTCCTGTGGCCACTGCTGAGTTTTCCAAATTTGCTGGCATATTGAGTGCAGCACTTTCACAGCATCATCTTTCAGGATTTGAAATAGCTCAACTGGAATCCCATCACCTCCACTAGCTTTGTTCTTAGTGATGCTGCTTCCTAAGGCCCACGTGACTTTGCATTCCAGGATGTCTGGCTGTAGGTGAGTGATCACACCATCGTGATTATCTGGGTCATAAAGATCTTTTTTGTATTGTTCTTCTGTGTATTCTTGCCATATCTTCTGTTTCTGTTAGGTCCAAATGGTTTCTGTCCCTTATTGTGCCTATCTTTGTATGAAATGTTCCCTTGGTATCTCTAATTTTCTTGAAGAGATCTCTAGTCTTTCCCAGTCTATTGTTTTCCTCTATTTCTTTGTATTGATTGCAGAGGAAGGCTTTCTTACCTCTCCTTGCTATTCTTTGGAACTCTGCATTCAAATGGGTATGTCTTCCCTTTTCTTCTTTGCCTTTGCTTCTCTTCTATTCACAGCTATTGGTAAGGCCACCTCAGAGAACCATTTTATCTTTGTTATCTTTATCATTTTTATCTTTGAGTGAGTGAAGTCACTCAGTCGTGTCTGATTCTTTGCAACCCCATGGACTGTAGCCTAACCAGGTTCCTCCATGGGATTTTCCAGGCAAGAATACTGGAGTGTGTTGCCATTATGATGCTGTAAAAGAAAGTGCTGCAGGAAGTGTAAATTAGCTAAGACTATTTTTCAAATTGGCAACATTCTAAAAACCCTGATGATAATATACACAGGATTCTTTTCATCTTATGAATGAGATGTGTTGGGCTTTGTATCATTTTATTCATTCATTCATTTGGCCAGTTATTTTCATAATTTCTAACCTCTCTAAAGTCCATGTTACCCCCAACATATAATATATTGTGGCCTTGGGCAAATGACTATATTTTCTGGAGCCTCAGTTTTCTCATACATAAAATGGGAATAATGACATCTATCTAAGACAGTTGCTATGATTAGTCAAGAGATACAAAGTTTACAGAATAGTTTCTAAACAGTAGAGAAAGAAAACAGTTCTTTGATTTTCCTCCTTTCTTTTCAGCACACATTTTTTTTTAATTTACTGTCCAGATGCTTAATAATTCAGCCACATTCCTGTGAGATAATCTCAGTTTATGCTGTCCTGGATAATTATAGGTAGCTCTCCCTTTCACTTTCAGAAATGCCCTAGTCTCAAGATAAATTGTACAGTCACTCCATAGTGGCCCACCCAGTGTTGAGGCACAAAGCCAGAGGACTTTCTGCAGATGTGTTCCACATCTAGAGTATTTTAGATCCTTACATTGCGGCATCTTTCAGAACGTCAAGCTTCAGGGGAGAGTCAGGTGGGAAAGACAGGCATTTTGGAGAGGACATCTGTTTGAGGGGAAGACACTATGAATTCATGAAATACTTTATTCTCACACTATTCTTCTCTGATCTGTGTCTGTAAATGGTCTCTTCCTGAACCGTCATTACTAATAACTGGCTCTCATGCCTAGCAATGCTTTGATGGCTTCTTGATGAGAAGTTTCTAGCTTTAAACTGTATAAAGAAAAGAAAACAAAGAATAAAAGGTTCTTATTCTGAATTATTAATATTTTGTCATATATTTCAAGTATTTCAATAGATTGATGAAATTACCAAAGGTTATTGAAATAAGATAGAAACAATAGTACTGAATTTACAGAGGAAAATTTCAGATTACAGGGGCCACAAATGGAGCCATGATCCAGAAAGGAAAAAACCATGTTTTAGGTCAAAATTTGGAGGTTCACATGTTTAAAAAAAAAGGCTAAGAGATCATTCATCCACTTTGCATTATTAAAAAATTAAAAGTCCCATGTCATGGAAACCTGTGTCTTTATTCACCCTGTTGCCTGACAGAGGAATACCAGACCACCTTACCTGCCTCCTGAGAAATCTGTATGCAGCTCAAGAACAACAGTTAGAACCAGACATGGACAACAGACTGGTTCCAGATTGGGAAAGGAGTACATCAAGGCTGTACATTGTTACCCTGATTATTTAGCTTATATGCAGAGTACATCATGAAAAATGCCAGGCTGGATGAAGCACAAGCTGGAATCAGGATTGCCAAGAAAAATATCAATAACCTCAGATATACAGATGACACTACCCTTACAGAAGAAAGCAAAGAGGAAATAAAAAGCCTTTTGATGAAAGTGAAAGAGAAGAGTGAAAAAGTTGGCTTAAAACTCAACATTCAAAAAATGAAGATTATGGCATCCAGTCCCATCATTTCATGGCAAATAGATGGGGAAAAATGGAAACAGTGACAGACTTTATTTTCTTGGGCTCCAAAATCACTGCAGATGGTGACTGCAGCCATGAAATTAAAAGATGCTTACTCCTTGGAAGAAAAGTTATGACCAACCTAGATATCATATTTAAAAGCAGAAACATTACTTTGCCAACAAAGGTCCCTCTAGTCAAAGCTATGGTTTTTCCAGTAGTCATGTATGAATGTGAGAGTTGGACCATAAAGAAAGCTGAGCACCAGAGAATTGATGCTTTTGAATTGTGGTGTTGGAGAAGACTCTTGAGAGTCCCCTGGACTGCAAGGAGATCCAACCAGTCCATCCGAAAGGAAATCATTTCCGAATATTCATTGAAAGGACTGATGTTGAAGCTAAAGCTCCAATACTTTGTCCACCTGATGCAAAGAACTGACTTATTTGAAAAGACCCTGATGTTGGGGAAGATTAAAGGCAGGAGGAGAAGGGGACGACAGAGGATGAGATGGCTGGATGGCATCACTGACTTGATGGACATGAGCTTGAGCAAGCTCCGGGAACTGGTGATGGAGGGGAAGCCTGGTGTACTGGAGACCGTGGGGTCGCAAAGAGTTGGACATGACTGAGGACTGAACTGAACTGAACTGTCTGACAGAGAGGAATCTTAATCAAAGTATGCCTGTCTTAGAGAGAGAGAGTAGAGCTGGGGTAGTTGGGTGTCTTTAAATCTGGGGGCTTAGTTTTTCTTTCCTTTCTTTTGTTTCATCTTCTCTCCTCTTCTTTCCTTTACTTGCTCTTTTATTTTCTTCCTTTTCTTTATATTCTATTATTTTATCTTCTTTACTTTTTTTTCCTCCCTTCCTATTTTTTCTACCTTATTTAAACTTCAAGTTAAGAAATGGCTCATCCACATCAGGATCATAAAGGGGACGGGAGAAAGCTGTATACTTGTTGATCTATGGCTTATTCTGGAAAAATCCCCACCCCTAGGAAAACCTCATCACATCGAGTAACATAAGTTTTCAAACAAGTTTCCAAAAGGATCTTTAAAAACTTTTCCTAATGAGAAGAACTCTAGAAAACTAGAACTATGCTATTTTATGGGGTTATAGGAAAGCTGAGCAGATGTTGGAGAGACAAGTCAGATAAAGTCAGTTGCCTCCCATTCACTCCATAACTAAAACTGTCCCACCAGGTATGTCAGCCTTTCTTCTCCTTTGTGACAATAATAACAATGTTTACATCAGCTTGAGAAAAAGCAGAAAATAAAGCTATTTTAAAATCTCCCAAGTGTTACTCTGGGGCTTGGGCTTCACGATCTGTGCTTTATAAGCACAAGGGCCCTGAGCTAGAAGCAAACTATCCTTGATCTCAAGGGGAGGGTGGCATGTGGGTACCAAATGACCTCAAGTTGGAGCATTTTAGTTAGATAAATCTTGTATAACCAACGAACAATTTATTTCATGACTACTTGAATTCACAAAAAGGAGATTCCTAAGATACTTAGGATATTGTAAGATAAATGTATAGATTGTGTACATAAGTGTAAAAGCACCCAAGCACTATCTCAAGGACTTTATGTAGACTGATTTGTTTCGATCACATTCCTTGAGATAGGTGGAATTATCCCACTTTGTAGATGAGCCAACCAGGGCTCAAGCAGTTTAAATAATTTGCCTTAGGTCATATGGCTAATAAGTGACAGAGCAGGAATCTGACATTGGGCAGTCGAGTTTCAGAGTCCATACCCTCACCACAACATTATCTGTGGCCTGTTCATCTGCTCAAGTTGCACCTGCAGATAATCTGCTGTTATACAAATCGAGGGGAAAATGTCCAGTTGAGGAAATGCTTCTATTTTCTCTTTTTGTTTTTTGTTGTGTAGCATGGACTCTGAAAGGCTGACTATAATTTAATGTCTAGGGCACTTGGTAGGTGGGCGAATGAATGGTGTTAGTGTGGATGAGGTAAGATATGCAATCGAGTACAAACACTATTTCATGAAGGGAATGATAGATAGCCTTACCTTTAATTGTGCTTTCTATGGAGCTCGTAGAATGTTCAATACATACATACACAAAAAGAAAGTAAGTTTAACAAAATTTCTTTGCCTCAATTCCTATTTTGAAATCACTTGAAAATGCAGTATCAAATCCATTTAAAAAAAACAGCTTTTAAAATTGAAGTGAAGTGTTACATTAGTTTCAGGAGTACAGCAGAGTGAAATAGTTATTTTTTTAACATTCTTGTACCTAGAAATGAAAAGATGATACCCACTATAGGCATTTGAGTTTAAACTAGATCAGAATAAATGTCACCAGAATGTACATCCATTCTATTGACCACTTGACTATCCCTATTTAATTTGTTTTCCAACTGTTCGTTTACTTGAGTTTTTACTCAAATCTCAGAATGAAACAGATGTTTAATCATCTTAGAAGTAAAATGCATTCCAAGCTGGAGACTTTCAACACACCCATTTTTCATGGTTTTCATCCACAACGTAACACAATTAGTGTACTTGAAAAGACTCACATACTCAGGGGCTTTAATCATCCCTGGCTGAGTTTCAAGGTCTTGGTGAAGTTTAAAGCCAGGTTAGTCTTGCCCAGTTCCAGGTCAAGTTACAAAAGTTTCATAGACCCCTTTCATCCCTACCTGCCATGTAAGAACTGGGGAAAACATCAGCTCCTGAGCGGTGAAACCAGCATTGCCTCCTAGAAGCCAGGAAACAGCTCTCCTGAACCACCCTTGATTTACAAGGGGAATAGAGCAGGAATTCTGTGACAAGGGTAGATTTGTACAACCTCCTTTAGATCATTCTATTGACAGTATCATTGTGCTGAGATAGAGAATGCAGCCAGGCCCTTCAATTCACAATTGGCAACTAAACGATATCTTCATTTTATGAAGACAATAGCAAATTCAATTAGAAACTCTAAGTGTTCCATGGATCAATCAGGTTATATACAATTAACTGTAATTGGTATCTCTCCAGAGAGGTACATTCTTTACCTGCAGTCAAGGGATACTCAGAGAGGTGTAAAATTTTTTCTTGACTGAAAAACATCAAAGCAATTCCTTCTAATCTAAGCCTATAGCCAACACCAAGCAGTGGCTAAAGCTTCAACAACCAATAAGGAAGAACCAAGAAGCTGAGGAAACAAATTCCATCTAAAGTTTCTAAAAGAGCAAATGGGGTACTGATCAAGAAATACATAGACACTTACTTGCAGAGCTTAATTCGCAATTGCTAAATGTCCCTCAAGAAACATTAAATTTACTCCACAGATTGCAAAAATGATTTTGTAGACATTTCAAGGAAGAGACCATGTGGAATAACCAAATATAGCCTTTCAATCATTGTCTTTCAGAGAGTTATTTTGTAAAGACAATTAACTAAGAGCAAATTAATGATAACATCTGGCACAATGCAGCTGTAATGAAAATGTGACTGTATGGTCCTTTTAAATAATCAGACAGAGAATTTATACTCTATAAGAAATAATAGGACTTAACAATAACTTACTATGATAACAATAATAATAACTAGACTTCTTGTGGTGATCTTTTCACACAAAGAGACAATTTTTAAAGAAACTATATATATTCAAGAAAGGCTGAAGTGATCAATTGAAGTCCATTCAGTAGCAGAATCTTGAGTGAAGCAGCTGGTGTATGACCTGGGAATCAGATCTTACTTCTAATCCCAGGTTGTTCAGCTGGGCAGGACCTGAACAACTATTAATTACCCTGAGACTTGGTATTTGCCTCTGTAAATGAAGTCACTGCAGTAAGAGCAATCGCCAACAGCCCCTCCAGTTCAGACAGACTGATGTTAGGTTATTAGAAAGCACCATAGGAAGCTTGCAGAGGGCCAAGCTTTGTACAGTACCTCTTCCTTGTGATGGCAGAAACAAAATATGAAATTGAATTTTCTATTTTTATGTTAAAATGGAAACAGAGGTGGGAAGGATAAAAGGAATCCGTCATGCAAAAGAAACAGTTTTTGTTTTAGATTTCAAACCCAATAGAAATTCTAGCCCTCCAAAGATGTTCTGAGGTTGTAATCTTAGCCCTCTACTTACCTGACCTTTAGCAGCAGGGAGTAGGCAGCAGAAAGTAGGGCTTGGAAGTTGACTTCTTAAATCAGTCTCACTTCCTCCAACTCCTGCCCTTTTTGTGAGTTATTACACCACCTGGCACCAGGAATATTATTGACTCTGGAGCAGGGAGCTTAATTTTGCAATAAATTTTACAGATTGCTAACTGAAAAACAAGAACAAAAATGAACTAGTAGGTAGTTGAAACCGCTGACTCTCACTGCTCCTTCCTGCCTCTGGGTAATTTATGGCAGCAGAGTTGGGCTCCCACACTGCGGCTGCCACTTTGGCTTGGCTGCTCTGCTCACCGTGCGTGGGGCAGCAGGCCAAGGAAGGAAGCCATGCTCCCTTGTCTGTGGATTTCAAACCACAGTGTGCCTGCTGGAATTCCCACAGCTGTCCCTACAGTCTTAGCTCCTGAGATCTCAAAGGTAAAAGTGAGTGAGAAAGTTAGGGCAGTCATGGGGGTTTTTTAGAAAAAAAAGGGGGAAAGGGGGCTTTGCGATAGATTGGAAGTTTTCCTTCCATTTCTTCTATGCTTTTCAGTTCAACATATATTTATAGACCTCTCACTATATGTTAAGCACTTGGTTAATATGCTAGATAAAAAGTTATATAGGACATAATTTTTCATCATATCAGGTACTGCTGTGTAACAAATCACCCCAGAACAGTACTTGTGAAGTCAGCTATTGGGCCAGCGAGGGTCTGGATGGTATAGACAGCTTTAGTTAGGACAACTTGGTTCTGCTCCAAGCAATCTCTTTTCCTTCAGCAGGTTAGCCTGGACTTATCAACTTGTAGTATCAGGAATCTAAAAGAGAAAGTAAAAATGCACAAGCACTTTTCAAGACTCTGCTTACGTCATTTACCACTATTTCATTGGCATGAATAAAATGCTTGAAGACAGAGTCAAGTCTAAGTGTGAGAGTGCACTGCCAAAGGAAGTGAAATCCTTAAGGCAAATTAGTCTACCACAATGATCCTCAGCATAGGAAGGAAAGTAAATATACAGGTCTATGAGTGAAATGACAAGAGATCAAATGGAAAAGTACCCCCTATAACTTAGATACGTGGAAAGCTTGCCTACCTCTAAGGGACAATGCCTCTAAATTGAGTTTTATAAATGCACAGGAGAATATGCATGATGAGGAGTTAGTTAAGGGAGAGAGGAACAGTTAACAGTGGGTAGATACAGGACAGCCTTCGTCTCTACTTTCTTCTGTGCTTACTACATACACCTTCTAAAAACTACCTTTTTCCTTTCCATGACACAATGCTCTGGTTCATCCTCCTTCCCACCAGCCCTGTTCCTTCTCTAAGTCCTGCACAAGCTCCTTTATCTTTGGCTTCATTTATAAGCTGATTATCCTAGGCCATTACTGCCCACACATGGGTGGTTACCAGAATGTTATTTGTTCTTAAATCTCTCTTTCCTACAAGGCCATTTTCTCTAACCTCCACTTAGGTATCTCATATCCTTCTGGATATTTCCAAGAGCACTTCAAACCTCAATCTGGTTTACCCACCAAAGTTCACAGATTAGTCGTTGGTACCAGTACCTGCCCAGTCACCCAAATCAGAACACAGAATCCCATTTTTATCACCCCATTTCCTCTCACTTCACCTCACATCCAGTCAGTCTCCAAGTCCTGCTGACTTTGACTGATGAAAATTTTACAGCTTCCCTACTCCTTCCTGTCACCATAGCCTCCGCTTCCTCATTGCTCACCCTACTTTTATCACTTCACATCTGCACTAACCATAGCAGCCCCCTTCTCAAACTCATCATTCCCCCAGATTTTAATGTCATTTATCTGAAATTCAAATCAGTTTCTTTGCCTAAAGCCTTTCAAGGCTCCCCATGAAAGCATCTTTGCAAGACCCACTACACCTTCCTGAAATCACCCCCAGTGATCTCGAACTTCTGTTTCCTACCTTACTCAATGCACTCTACCTTCTGGCAGTATTGACCTTCTCATTTGTTACAAGGTGTTATTTTTGTTCTATGTGCTTCAGGTTTCCTCTGTCTTAAATGCCTTCCTTCCACCCCACCTCCCTTTGATCAATTCTTAACCATCCTGAGAAACTCAATAGAGACATTCCTTTCTCCAGGGTGTCTCTGACCTGAGTTCTCTGTTTTCACCTCCTCTTGTGTCACCTACTTCCCAGCTCTCCTCCTCTCATTTCTATATATGCCTTTGTTGTCTGTCATACATTCCTCATGGCTCAGTTGGTAAAGAATCCACCTGCAGTGTGGGAGACCTGGGTTCCATCCCTGCTTTGGGAAGATCCCCTGGAGAAGAGAAAGGCTACCCACTCCAGTATTCTGGCCTGGAGAATTCCGTGGACTGTATAGTCCACAGGATCTCAAAGAGTCGAACACTACTGAGCGAATTTCACTTTCATTTAACATTTTTGATCCTTTCATCCACTGTGACTTCTATTAGAATGAGGAGAATATACAAAACTTCTTTATATTTTTGGGCTTCCCTCATAGCTCAGTTTGTAAAGAATCTGCCTGCAATGCAGGAGATTCTGGTTCGATTCCTGGGTTGGGAGATTCACTGGAGAACTGGATAGGCTACCCATTCCAGTATTCTTGGGCTTCCCTTGTAGCTCAGCTGGTAAAGAATCTGTCTGCAATGCAGGAGACTTTATATTTTTAGAGCCTATGGGGAGGAAGCTGAGGGGCATAATTAGTAATGAGATCTGAAGCCAGTGGGTGCTGCACCCACCAGCTGTATGACTCTAGGCAGGTTTCTTAGCCTCTGAGTCTTGGTTTCCTTACCTGAAAAATGCAGATACTTAGACTATATATCTCATATGATAGTTCTCCAAAAGAAATGTGCCAATACATTTCTGAGGCACAGTGCCTCAGACATGGTAAGGCTGTCTTTAGAGTATATAGCACACGGGGTTACTAGCTTAATGGATGGATGGATTGAAACAACTTGATGAAGGCCAGTGAGAGATGAAACAGCGTAATATGTATGAGGAAACACACCTCGGCTGTTATTATGATAGAGTAAAAAACTAAGAAGGAGGGAAAATAAAATATCTGATTGGATCACTTACAGACTCACAACCGTAAGTTGTAGCCTCTTATGTATCTCTCCATTCTTTCTGTGGTTCACATTGATGTCCAGACTTTTAATTTCTAAGCGTTCCTGATGGTCACATCTGTCTCTGGCTTCTGAGAAGTTCAAATCCAGCAATGAGTGGAGTTAAGGACAGTGTAAGGCTTTCCCTCTGTAAAGTGAAGTCCTTCCAAACTAGAAAGCTAGTTCTATGGTTTGAGAGGCTGTGCCAGGCTAAAGTTCCATTGAATAGAGTCAAAAGTCAAAAATATAAGACAATTTCTAGAACCTGAGGACCAATGCTTACTGTCTTTAGAAGTCTAATGGGTGTAACCTCTGCATTTTGCTAAAGCAAAAAAAATGAGGCAGCAGAAATGGTGGCAGAAACTGTTTGGAGGGGAAGAGGTCAAGTTGTCAAGAAATGAATGAGGAAAATACTTCATATATTTGAGCGAGCTGCTAATTAGTACTCCCTGAAAACAAACAAAAGCGTTTCTGTTATTTTGGTCACCAGAGAAAAGGCTGGAGGAAGCTTTTCACTTAGTAAAGGGGCTGAAATTAAATTTCAAGTGTTTGCCTGATAAATGGGAATAAAGTGATAGTGCTGCTGGTGTTGGGGAAATGCTGTTGTTTAGAGGAGGAGGCATTTTCACACCGTAGTTCATCTCTCCAATGTACCACCCCTAGAATGTGGTGGTGATGGTTTAATCGCTAAGTTGTGTCCGACTGTTGCAAGCCTGCCAGGCTCCTCTGTCCATGGGATTCTCCAGGCAAGAATACTGGAGTGGGCTGCAATTTCCTTCTCCAGGGGATCTTCCCATCTCAGGGACTGAACCAGGTTTCCTGCATTGCAGGTCGATTCTTTACCAACTGAGCTACGAGAGAAGCCCTAGAATGAGAGGCCCCTATACCAAAGGCAAGTAGCCTGCCTGAGTCTTCCTGAAGCTGCACAAAGTCACCAAAGAAAGATTCAGGCCTGTCACTACTAAGTTTCTAAGTGAGAAGAGGACTGGTGTCCTGCTGAGTGCTTTCCCTGATACATAAATGAGTACCTGCACTGCTCCTGGATAGATACAAGAAGGTTTTGTGATATCGGTTCTGTGGTAATGATGAGCACAAATCTTAATCATGCTGAGAAAGAGGCAGGCAATAAAAACCAGTTTCTTCAAAACACTCAACTGTGGTCAAAGATTCCTCCTTCTTGGGCTCTTCCTGATGATCCTGGGGAGTTGGTCTCTAACAAGTATTTGTTATGGTGACCTTCTAATATGGTTACATTTATAGACCAGGGATTGGCAAATTTTTTCTGTAAAGAATCAAATAGTAATTATTTTAGGCTTTTTAGGCCATATGATCTTAGTCACAATTACCTTAGACACAGACAGCACATTAACAAATGAACATATCTGTGTTTCAATTAAATTTTATTTATGAAAACAAAGTATGTATGGGCTCAACATCACCATAGTTTGCCATAGTTACCAAATCTTGCTTCAGAGCATCAGGTACTATCTAGAATATGTAGAATTTTTTCCTGTTAAGTCATACACTATCTAGAAAACTTTAACTTCCTAAGATTTTTATTGAGATTTCCAGATATCATAATCATTTTCCAAAGCATAATGGCCATATCTCTCTAGTGATGCTCATCACTTTATATTATAGTCACCACCCTTTTTCATTCGTCTCTCTTATCAGATAATTGCATATCTACCCTATTGTTTCAAATCTTTGGACTATGCTTATGTGGGGTTGTTGTTCAATAAGATTTTATTGAAAGGATGAACAATATCCTAGGGAGTGAAATAAATGCATACAGCTGCTAGCTGAAAATGTTCACCCATAGTTTTACTAATCCCAGCAATTGAATTAAATTTTATGTCTACTCAAAGACATATAGAAGTGATTCTTATCAAAGTCATAATGTAGAATACCTTTTGCATCCTGCCAGTTAGCATTTTCAAACTCTGCAGTTTTTGCCAACAAGCTGGGGAGAAAGTCAAGTCTCTCCAATGAAGAGGGTTGGTCCCAAGTTGCCATGTCTTCTGTATGTACAGGTGCTCCCTTCATTGGCTGCTCTTGGAAATATGGCACCATCAAGCTGAACAAAGTCTTTGAAGAGAACACATTTTCTTGCCTCCAGATACATGAGGCAGCTGGGTGACAAGACAGTCTGCTCACTCTGGGGCTGGTGGGATGAAAGCTGTGAGTGGCAGATCCCCTGCTTGGCTCTGTCAGTATAGCTGGTTCATCTGAGAATTTCCACCCCCGGCCTACTCTGAAGGAAAGGAGCATGGGAAACAATACCTTAGTCCACTGCTCCTCAAAGTTCCTGCAAATCTTGAGATCTTGTTAAAATGATGATTCTGACTCAGTACTGGACTGGGGTCTTTCTAACAAGTTCCCAAGTAATGCTGCTGCTGCTGGTCTGTGGACCACAGTTTAAATACAGAGGTCCTAGAGGACAATGACCATAATCAAACAGTATTAGCATTAAAAGAAACATAGTTATAGCTTTTAAGATCAATCACTGAATCTTACAGGAGAAGAATCTGAGGCACAGGAATGTGCTCAGTGGCTCAGCTGTGCCCAACTCTTTGTGATTCCATGGACTGGGGCCCACCAGGTTCCTCTGTCCATGGAATTTTCCAGGCAAGAATACCAGAGTGGGTTATCATTTCCTTCTCTAGCAGCCCAGGAATATGAAGTGGTTAACCCAAGAAGTGGTTAACCCAAGATCACCAAGAATATGAAGTGGTTAACCCATTCGCCAGGAGTGAATGGCAGCACTGATCTCAAGTACGGCCAGTCACCAAGAACAGGAAACTTGACAAGACTCTTCTTTGCATTTTTTGGACTGCTTTCTTCCCATGTAGCAAATGATGTTGTTGCTCCACATATTCTTCAGTTTTATCACTTCATTGGGTACCTTCTTATTTCTAATTGCAGTATTTACATCTCTTTGCTTGCAGGCATTTTCCAAAGCCATGGGAAACCACTCTGCTCATTAGTTGCCCTTAATTGTGGTGCTTGAAAATGAACAGACTGGGAAGAAGAGCTCAGCATTGATGAGCAAGAGTTGGCCAGTTAATACATTGGCATCCTCACTCCTCCAATGGGACAATTTTGAGGCATATTCTACACAGTTTCCCAGATGGCTCAGCAGGAAGGAGCTCCAGTTGCCTGCTGTAGGCACCTGCTCATCATCTTGCCTGGTCTTCGCTTCCCTTCCCTTGTCGCTTCCCCACTTGCCTCCCCCTGATTCCTGCACCTCCCAAGTAAACTGCTTTCACCCAAACCTCAACCAGAACCTAACATTTAAAATCATGTGACCAATGATTTTTTCATGTATTCCTGCTGCATTATTATTCCTAAAAGAATATTTAAGAGGGTAGCATGAAATTTGCTTAGTAAATTTTAAAAATAGATAGGTAGATTGATATCAGATGATAAAACACATGCCTGAAGAACTAAAGAATGAAGAAATTTGTCATTCAGCTAAGAAGTCACATATAAATTCCAGTGTCCTTTGATACATTCATACATACCTTGGAAATGGGATATGAACAATTATTTTCCAACAAATAAGAGCATGGACATATGAAAAAGTATGTTCATAAGAAAAATCAGTTTCCAGTAAGTCAAACTTAACGTATTCCATGTCAGTTTGCTCACAGGCAGTTGCTGTCTCTTACTCTCTCTGCCTTGGCATCACCTTTTATCTTATTATGTCCCTTACAGAAAATCATGACACAAATCGTGCTCCTTGTGAGTGTGCTCAGGTGTGTCAACTCTTTGCAACTCCAAGGACAATGGCCTGTCAGGCTCCTCTGTCCATGGGGTTTCCCAGGCAAGAATACTGGAGTAGGTTGTCATTTCCTCCTCCAGGGGATCTTCCAAACACAGTGATAGAACCCATGTCTCTTGTGTCCCCTGCATTGGCAGACGGATGCTTTATCACTGCACCACCTGGGAAGTGTCTCCTTGGTGGTGCTAGGAAAGACTGAGGGCATGAGAAGAAGGCGGTGATAGAGGTGAGATGGTTGGATGGCATCACAGACTCAATGGACATGAGTTTGAGCAAACTCCAGGAGATAGTGAAGAACAAGGGAAGCCTGGCAAGCTGCAGTCCATGGGGTCGCAAAGAGTTGGACATGACTTCATGACTAAATAACAACAACAATTAATAGTTGAAGTGTTACAAATCCCTCCTTTTGGAAATAGAGGCTTACTTTTAGTCATCACACACAAACGAACATTTAGTCTTCACAGAGCTGAGGGGCTAAGCCAACTACAAAATATTTTCTAAGAACAACTTCATGCACTTCCCTCATTTTTCTGTGATTTGAAAGTAGACTAGTAAAACCAACCAAACATAAGAAAGATGCCTCTGCCATAAATCTTCATAGATGCTTTCTACTGAGAAAATTTGGAAGAAATATAAGAGGCTTCCAAATTAACATCTTACCTGATATAAGGTCATATCAGAATAACTTAAATGTGTTTCAAAGAGGAAGCTAAGTGATAGATTTACTTAAATTATGCATTTTTGTTTGAACATTTTAGAAAGTGATATTAGAGCTTCCTTCTGTCTATAATCAAGGACTTTTTCCTAAGGTCACTAGGGTCCTATGAAGTCTTACCTAAGTTATATTCTGGAAAATGTAAACATTTACTCGTTTTTCACCTGTGATGTTATTTAAGAAGCTCTGGTCAGTGGTGTGTTCCCAAGCTAGTCCTCACTGGGAAAAGTATTTAGCCTTGGGCTGCACTAGCCAAAGCAGCAGCCAATAGCAGCATCAGTCCAGTTCAGTTCAGTTCGGTCGCTCAGTCGTGTCCAACTCTTTGTGATCCCATGAATCACAGCACGCCAGGCCTCCCTGTCCATCACCAACTCCCAGAGTTCACTCAGACTCACGTCCATCGAGTCAGTGATGCCATCCAGCCATCTCATCCTCTGCCGTCCCCTTCTCCTCCTGCCCCCAATCCCTCCCAGCATCAGAGTCTTTTCCAATAAGTCAACTCTTTGCATGAGGTGGCCAAAGTACTGGAGTTTCAGCTTTAGCATCATTCCTTCCAAAGAAATCCCAGGGCTGATCTCCTCGAAAATGGACTGGTTGGATCTCCTTGCAGTCCAAGGGACTCTCAAGAGTCTTCTCCAACACCACAGTTCAAAAGCATCAATTCTTCGGTGCTCAGCCTTCTTCACAGTCCAACTCTCACATCCATTCATGACCACAGGAAAAACCATAGCCTTGACTAGATGGACCTTTGTGGGCAAAGTAATGTCTCTGCTTTTGAATATGCTATCTAGGTTGGTCATAACTTTCCTTCCAAGGAGTAAGCGTCTTTTAATTTCATGGCTACAGTCACCATCTGCAGTGATTTTGGAGCCCCCCAAAAATAAAGTCTGACACTGTTTCCACTGCTTCCCCATCTATTTCCCATGAAGTGATGGGACCAGATGCCATGATCTTTGTTTTCTGAATGTTGAGCTTTAAGCCAACTTTTTCACTCTCCAATTTCAGCTTCATCAAGAGGCTTTTTAGTTCCTCTTCACTTTCTGCCATAAGGGTGGTGTCATCTGCATATCTGAGGTTATTGATAATTCTCCCGGCAATCTTGATTCCAGCTTGTGATTCTTCCAGTCCAGCGTTTCTCATGATGTACTCTGCATAGAAGTTAAATAAATAGGGTGATAATATACAGCCTTGACGTACTCCTTTTCCTATTTGGAACCAGTCTGTTGTTCCATGTCCAGTTCTAATTGTTGCTTCCTGACCTGCATACAGATTTCTCAAGAGGCAGGTCAGGTGGTCTGGTATTTCCATCTCTTTCAGAATTTTCCACAGTTTATTGTGATCCATACAGTCAAAGGCTTTGGCATAGTTAATGAAGCAGAAATAGATGTTTTTCTGGAACTCTCTTGCTTTTTCAGTGATCCAGCAGATGTTGGCAATTTGATCTCTGGTTCCTCTGCCTTTTCCAAAACCAGCTTGAACATCAGGAAATTCACGGTTCACGTATTGCTGAAGCCTGGCTTGGAGAATTTTGAGCATTACTTTACTAGCATGTGAGATGAGTGCAATTGTGCAGTAGTTTGAGCATTCTTTGGCATTGCCTTTCTTTGGGATTGGAATGAAAACTGACCTTTTCCAGTCCTGTGGCCACTGCTAAGTTTCCCAAATTTGCTGGCATATTGAGTTCAGCACTTTCACAGCATCATCTTTCAGGATTTGAAATAGCTCAACTGGAATTCCATCACCTCCACTAGCCTTGTTTGTAGTGATGCTTTCTAAGGCCCACTTGACTTCACATTCCAGGATTTCTGGCTCTAGGTCAGTGATCACACTATCGTGATTATCTGGGTCATGAAGACCTTTTTTTGTACAGTTCTTCTGTATATTCTTGCCACCTCTTCTGTTTCTGTTAGGTCCATACCATTTCTGTCCTTTATCGATCCCATCTTTGCATGAAATGTTCCCTTGGTATCTCTAATTTTCTTGAAGAGATCTCTAGTCTTTTCCATTCTGTTGTTTTCCTCTATTTCTTTGCATTGATCACTGAGGAAGGCTTTCTTATCTCTTCTTGCTATTCTTTGGAACTCTGCATTCAGATGCTTATATCTTTCTTTTTCTCCTTTCCTTTTCACTTCTCTTCTTTTCACAGCTATTTGTAAGGCCTCCCCAGATAGCCATTTTGCTTTTTTGCATTTCTTTTCCATGGGGATGGTCTTGATCCCTGTCTCCTGTACAATGTCACGAACCACATGGACCTATTTAAATATAAGTTAACAGTTTATAAAACTTAAAATGCAGTCTGTTCAGTTCAGTTCTGTCACTCAGTTGTGCCCGACTCTTTGTGACCCAAAGGACTGCAGAGCAACAGGCTTCCCTGTCCATCACCAACTCCTGGAGCTTGCTCAAACTTGTGTCCATCAAGTCGGTGATGCCATCCAACCATCTCATCCTTTGTAGTCCCCTTCTCCTCCTGCTTTCAATCTTTCCCAGCATCAGGGTCTTTTCAAATGAGTCAGTTCTTCGCATGAGCTGGATGATCACTGAAATGGAGTTTCAGCTTCAGCATCAGGACTGATCTCCTTTAAGATGGACTGGTTTGATCTCCTTGCAGTCCAAGGGACTCTCAAGAGTCTTCTCCAACACCACAGTTCAAAAGTATCAATTCTTCAGTGCTCAGCTTTCTTTATGGTCCAACTCTCACATCCATACATGACTACTGGAAAACTCATAGCTTTGACTAGCCGGACCTTTGTTGGCAAAGTAATGGCTCTGCTTTTTAAAATGCAATTTATTGATCACATTAATTTCAAGGACTCAGTAGTCACACATGGCCACTGACAATCATATTAGGGCAGATTTAGAACATTTCTATCATGGCAGATAGCTCTGCCCAAGGACAAATATCTGAAAAAGTGGATAGGGAAATGAAGGGAATCGGTTATCTTCTTTACCTCTATCCTAAGTTTGCAAGTACATACTCTCTTTACCAAATATGACCCTAGGCAGCAAAAGTCATAAATCTTTTTGTATCCCTATGGTGTGGGAGAAAGTAAGCTGTTAACAGAAGTTTATGAGCCTATTACAGGAAATGGCAGATGCTGTCTACCATATCCTGTAAACAAACCAGACTTCGGTACCTCATTTCAATTCAATGTAAAAATCCTTTTCATTGTTCTGCATTTTTGTAAGTATCTCATCAGGGAAATAATGTACAAGATACATCACTGGCTTCCTCTATGCTTTTCCACCTGTAATTATTATTATCAGCACTCCTGAATATTTCTGGTGCTAATTAACCCTGAATACTTGTAAAGGAAGCAAAGAGGTTTCAGAAATAAAATATTCAAGTCTGCCCAGTTCATAACATTGTTTGGTTCTCTAAAGTGTACAAAATTTTAAAATCACTATAATACTATATCTTTGCCACAGTTATGCATAAGATACATTAGATTTGGTCAAAATTAGAAACAAGGAACCAAATTGTAACCATTTGTCATTTAATTGCAAGTAATGGCAGAAAAAGAAGAAATGTTAATGATAATAATATGCACCACAAAGTTTGGAATATATTTCTTGTCAAATCTATATTAAAACTGGGAAAACTGTGTATATCCTCAAAAGAGCCCATTTCAGTTTAAATCATCTTTCTTTCCTTAAACTTCCTAGTTATTAATTTTTCCCCACAGTGGTTATCTCTCGCTCTCTCTCTCTCTCATTTTGTTTTCAATTCTTAATCAAAAGTTAAATATGTTCTAGTTTCTGAGCCCATAAACAATGACAACATCCTTCAATTGGAAAGGAAATAGCACCCTAGGCGTGCACATCAGATTACCCTGGGATACTTGTGACAAGCCTTCTTGACCATTTCCTGCCAGGCACTTCTGGCCAAGGTCCCCAGCAAGCTCTCCTGCTCCAAAGCTTGTGCCATAGTCATCAGCGACAGAACCACCCCAGGAGCAGAAGCCAGCTTGCGTCCATACTTAACCCAGACTTCCTAACCATATCACATCACAAAACCATACCATAGTGCATCTGGCACACATTTAAGGCCAAGTTGGCAGTATTTTATATGGAAAAGAAACCCAAGACTGAATTAACACACCACGAGGTTGTCTTTCCGAGTTATAGATGTAGTGCAGAGGCATGTGGAGTGAAGCCCACAATCGCCCACGAACCTTTCCTTAAATGAGAGCCGGGCTGCCTACATCCAGTGAGCTCCTGGGGAAAATTTCAGCAAGCAAACAAAATGCACAGAAACAACACCCAGCCCGGCGCTGTCACCTCACCTTCTGCTTGCCCCAGGGCAGTCTTGTTACTCGGAAACTTTTTTCTTTTTTTTGGCTTATATGAAACAAGTGTTTGAGCCATCTTTCAGATGGGAAACCAAATTAGTAACAGGCTCTAACCCTTTCCTTAACCTGTAATTCCAAGTTGCCCTTACCTCCAGTTTCCAGAGTGAGCTAGATCTCATCTCAGCAAGTCTGGAGTGCCAAAGCCTGGCTTTCAGGAACCATTACTTCGCATCAGAATACAAATTCATCATTTATAGGTGGGATTTCAAGCTGCTTTCCTACTCCAGAGACTCACCTTCCAAAACACTGAAATAGTGATTGGAAAGTTGATTTGGGAGCATGAATCAGGAAGGAGAAGGTGGAAAAACAGAAGAAATAGCTTTCAGGGATGCTTTTACACAGCTATGTTGTTGTAATTAGAATTATTGGCAATAGTTATACTTTTTCCTAAATTTAATTCTGGTGGAATAGTCTGACACTAAGATGAACCATATATAATCAGAACATTCATGGGGAAGTAACAAGGAAATCTTAGAAATCTTAAAGGAAAATAGGGTTGAATTTTTAATAAATTTGGAACAATAGAAGTCATTCTGACAAAGAATATAGACACCAAAAATAGAAAAAAATTTGAAACAAGTAAAACTTGCTTACATAGTTAATAAAATGTTTATTAAATTAAAAAATTAAAATCAAATGGCAAGAAGAAAAAACATCCTGTATGTAAGTTGTGACAGTTTCAAAAATACTGTCACCATGCTTATAGTTTATTCACACTACTCAGTCTTACTAAATGTTGCAATGTGCATGATGCTAACTCACTTCAGTCATGCCCAACTCTTCATGACCCTACGGACTGTGGCCCACCAAGCTCCTCGGTCCATAGCATTCTCCAGGCAAGAATGCTGGAGTGGGTTGCCATGCCCTCCTCTAGGGCATCCTTCCAACCCAGAAATTGAATCTGCATCTCATATGTCTCCTACATTCAGTTCAGTTCAGTTCAGTCACTCAGTCGTGTCCAACTCTTTGAAACCCCATGAATTGCAGGATGCCAGGCCTCCCTGTCCATCACCAACTCCCAGAGTTCACTCAAACTCATGTCCATCGAGTCAGTGATGCCATCCATCCATCTCATCCTCTGTCGACCCTTCTCCTCCTGCCCCCAATCCCTCCCAGCAACAGAGTCTTTTCCAATGAGTCAACTCTTTGCATGAGGTGCCCAAAGTATTGGAGTTTCAGCTTTAGCATCAGTCCTTCCAAAGAACACCCAGGACTGATCTCCTTCAGAATGGACTGGTTGGATCTCCTTGCAGTCCAAGGGACTCTCAACAGTCTTCTCCAACACCACAGTTCAAAAGCATCAATTCTTTGGCACTCAGCTTTCTTCACAGTCCAATTCTCACATCCCCATAGCCTTGACTAGATGGACCTTTGTGGGCAAAGTAATGTCTCTGCTTTTGAATATGCTATCTAGGTTGGTCATAACTTTCCTTCCAAGGAGTAAGCGTCTTTTAATTTCATGGCTGCAATCACCATCTGCAGTGGTTTTGGAGCCCCCCAAAATAAAATCAGCCACTATTTCCACTGTTTCCCCATCTATTTCCCATGAAGTGATGGGACCGGATGCCATGATCTTAGTTTTCTGAATGTTGAGCTTTAAGCCAACTTTTTCACTCTTCTCTTTCACTTTCATCAAGAGGCTTTTTAGTTCCTCTTCACTTTCTGCCATAAGGGTGGTGTCATCTGCATATCTGAGGTTATTGATATTTCTCCCAGCAATTTTGATTCCAGCTTGTGCTTCTTCCAGCCCAGTGTTTCTCATGATGTACCCTGCATATAAGTTAAATAAGCAGGGTGACAATATACAGCCTTGACGTACTCCTTTTCCTATTTGGAACCAGTCTGTTGTTCCACGCCCAGTTCTAACTGTTGCTTCCTGACCTGGCAGGCCCTAAATCTACCACTAGTGCCACCTGGGAAGTCCTATATGTTGCAAAACATGTGACAAATGGCTAGCTCCTTGAATTGAATTCACCCACAAATGGATAGGAATGAGTCAAATGATTACTTTTAAAAGATATATAAAGGCAACTTTTGTAGAAAAAAGAAATACAGACAGCAAAATAAAGGTATAAGAAGGTGCTCAAAAATCACTTATTTTTTAAAAAGTCAATGAAGACAATGAATTAAAAGTTAAAACTTTTACCAACAAGACTGGCAATAATTAAAATTCCTGAGTTGCGACAGTGTTGAGGCAGTGTCCTGAACTGCTGAGGCCCCTGTAAGGGGTATAACATTTTTGGAGGGAAATTTAACAAAATTCCCTCTTGATGTGCATTTTTTTTAACCTAGAAATTCTCCTACTAAAATGTGTCCAACAAATCAACTCACAAAAGGATCTATCTACCTATTCATTTTAGCTTTGTGTATACTAGCCAAAAAACTAGGCAAACTCAATGTGCAGTAACTGGAATTGTCTGGATTACATTTCTAAACATCTGTTGTATCAGCATCACTGTAACACTGGTTCAAAAGATGAGCTACGTCTATATCCTGAGATGTTAGGTCAAAACACAAAAACAGCAATTTCAAATAGTTCAATATAGTAGAAAAGATGACCCAGATGTATTACTGGGGTTGGGGGAAGGATTTTATACAGAAAAATGTAAAGTACTGTAGAGTAGGAATCATTTGTATACTTTTAAAGAGCATGCATAGGGGTGTGCCTGTATATTCTCTTCCCCTAGACGTACACAAGAAATGGTTAATAATGACTATGGGGTTAGGGGCACAAGGAATGGATCTAATTGTTGATTTTCATCTTGTACCTTTCTGTATAGTTTAATGTTTTTAACATTTGTATGTAATACTTCTACTGAAAAAAATAAAAATGAAATTCCCCTGGCAACCTTGCTGAAATGCTATTCAGTGAGAAGGAATTAAATCAGCCTTCAGCTTGAAAGAGCTGTCTTCTGGTGAATGGCAGGGCCACAAAAGAAGCTCATTACCATCTCCTTCAAACCCAATGAAAGGGGTAAATATGGTCCTTGAGCATAAACAGTAATTATCCATGCATTTCCCTTGCAACTTCTTTATAAAGATTTCAGGAGAATGAATTACAGGGGATCGAGTTTCATGTAGCCTTATTTGCCCAATGCAGGTGAAATTCTGAGCCATCTTTGATCCAGGTGGCATAGATACACAAAAACCACAACAGCCAGGGCATACATCTTGTTAGTTCCTAAATCTGCCAAAATAAGGAATTTACCAAGGGAGGTAAAATTTCCTTTCTTTTCCATGTGTAGCTTAGAATATGTCTTTACTTTAAAAAGATATGTTATGAAACCAAATGCATGTACAGGTCTTCTGATTTTTAAACTTAGTCTCATGATGGTGCTTTTTAAAAAATTTTAGTATAGTTTTAAACTGTTACTTAAAAATAAGTTTAAGCTTATAGGAAAGTTGCAGGAAGAAGTTTTTAAAAACCCATACAATCTCTATCAAGTTTATATATTGTTATTACCTTGTCTCACTTGTTTTATCATTTGCTCGTTTTTATACAAGCAAATGGCTGGTGGCTGGTGGTAAAGAGTTTGCCTGCCAATGCAGAAGACCCAGGTTTGATCCCTGGGTCAGGAAGATCCCCTGGAGAAGGAAATGGCAACCCACTCCAGTATTCTTGCTTTGGAAATCCAATGGACACAGGAGCCTGGCAGGCATCCATGGGGTTGCAAAAGAGTCAGACATGACTTAGCAACTAAAACAGCAACAATACATGCTCTTCTCGTCCTCCTCTTTTCTTTTTTACATTAGTGTAAGTTGCTATATGCTGACCCTTTACTCCTAAATACTACTTAAATGTGTATTTCCCAAGAATAAAATATTCTCTGACATAACCACAGTCAATTACCAACCTCAGTGAATTTAACATTGACACCATACTCTTCCTCTTCTACCATCTCTTTTCCAGTTTTGTCAACTGACCCACCCAGGCATGTCCTTTGTAGTATACTTTTCCCTCCACTTCAGGATTTAGTGAACCACTGTCATTTCTGTGACAATTTCAATTTATCAGAATGGTATCACTTACTGTATAGTTGGAAAGAGGTGTGCAAGTTTGGTTCCTTCAAATGAGAACAGGCTGACTGAAAGCCCCTTCAGTCAGCGTTAATTTAAAACAGTTCCTCAGTCTTTCTTTATCTTTCAGGACTGAATTTTTTTAAAGAATATGGCCCTTTTTGTTAAAAAAAATTTACTGTTCCTTATTTAGAGCTTCTCCTTCCCCTTACATTCAGACTCAGTTTACATAGGCTCAGCTGGAATCTCACAAACAATATATGTCATTTTATACATATCATATCTGGAGGACATACAATGTCCATCTGCCTACATTTATGATATTATTTTCACCAAGGTGGTAACTGATTTCTCCACTCTGTACTTACTATTTTTCTCTTTACCTAAAGGAAAGACACATTTAAACTATATTACTATCCTTCTACTCCTCATTAACTTTCTATAATAACTTTGTGCTTAAATATTTAAACAGAAAGACCTTAGAATCCAAAAGAAATTTTTATCAGAATTATATTGTCTAAAGTGTAAAAACTGGTAAGGTTCTACTCTCAAAATAAATGTATGGATATAGGTTAATATCCTAATGGGAATGAGAGCTGAAAAGTGGCAAAACCCAAAGCAGTAGATTTTCAGTATGTTTGTATTTTCCTTTAAATACTAAGCTACAATATTATTTTTAAAAGTGGTGTCAATAATATGTAACTTTAAGGGTTATTGTGAAAATTAGAGATACATTATGTTCCTAGGAGAGTACTCGACATGTTACAAGTTTCACTAAAGGGGAGCTAATGAAAATCTGTATTGAAGATACTTTACTTTCAATTAGAATTAAAACATTCCATAATAAAATTATATAGGAAGCTAATGGTATGGGAAAAATGGATTAAAATCAATGTACTAAGTTAAGGATGAATGATTCTGTGTATAGGGAGTCCTTAGCCCATGAATGTGGGTGTGATATTTAAGATCCCTACGGAGAATGCAGTGGCACCCCACTCCAGTACTCTTGCCTGGAAAATCCCATGGATGGAGGAGCCTGGTAGGCTGCAGTCCAAGGGGTCGCTGAGAGTCGGACACGACTGAGCAACTTCACTTTCACTTTTCACTTTCATGCATTGGAGAAGGAAATGGCAACCCACTCCAGTGTTATTGCCTGGAGAATCCCAGGGACGGGGGAGCCTGGTGGGCTGCTGTCTATGGGGTAGCACAGAGTTGGACACGACTGAAGTGACTTAGTAGTAGTAGTTAACCAACGAACTGATAAATTTTAGTTGTTCTTGAGAAATACTGGGGGCTGCAGGACAAATTAACAATTATGAAAAAAATTTTAACAATTATGAAAAAGGCTAAAATCCCTTGGAAGAGGGAATCTAATGTAAGAGATAAGTTCCCAAGAACAAAATAAAGAGCACAAGGATGAAATTTGGCTTCCCAGCTGGCCCAGTGGTAAAGAATCTGCTGCCAACGCAGGATAGGCAGGAGACACAGGTTTGATCCCTGGGTCAGGAACATTCCCTGGAGAAGGAAATGGTAACCCACTCCAGTATGCTTGCCTGGAAAATTCCATGAACAGAGGAACCTGGCAGGCTATAGTCCATGGGGTCGCAAAGAGTCAGACACGACTGAGCACACACACATACGTGCACACACAAGGATGAATTAAAAAAAATTGGACTTCATCTGAATTCAAAACTGCTGCTCATCAAAGACACCATTAAGAAAATGAAAAGCCAAATCAAGGATTGGAGGAACACATTCACAATGCATTTGACAAAGGACTTGAGCGTTCAGTTAGTTTCTGATGGCTGCTTTAACAAATTACCACAAATTTAAACCAACACAAATGGGTTGTGCTGTAGGGTGAGTGTACAGGTGGACTGGATTGATCCTGAGCTCTGAGTCTCAAAAGCCCCAAAGCAAGGTGTCAACCATCCCAGGCTCTTACCGTTGCCTGGGATGATTTAGGTGGATTTAGGGAGAATCCACTTCCAAACTCATTCAGGTCACTGGCAATTTTCAGTTCCTTGAAACTGTTAAGCTGAAGACCTCATTTTCTCGGTGGCTGTGGACCAGGACCCTCTTTCAGCTCCTTCAGATCCCATCTATTCATCACGTCATCCTCTCTATCTGTAAGCCAGTAAGAAGGTATCAAATCCTTCTCATGCTTCACATCTCTCTGACTTTTCCTTTCATCTCGTCTCTTCTTCCTCCAGCCAGAGAAAATTCCCTGCTTTTAAGGGCTCCTTGTGAGGAGATTGGCCCATCCAAATAATCTAAAGAAATCTCCCTATTTTCAGGTCCCTGACCTTAATTCTGTCTGCAAAATCCCTTTTGCCATATAAAGTAACATGCATAGAATCCAGGGATTTAGAACATGGATATATTGGGCAGGTTGGAAGTTAAGGTTAATATCAAGCATCTCAGTTGTTGAAAATTTTGTGTCCATAATCATCTTTTGTGGGCTCGATTTGTCAGTTTCTGGGTAGTGTGTAAAAATATCCCTATACGATGATGGGTTTGTCTATTTTCTCCTTGTAGTCTCCAGTGGATGTCTTTTCATCTCAGTTTTTCCACTGGTTTCATTTTATGTTTGTCTGTCTTATAGAGATAAAATATATTATTCACTTGGCTGTTTTTTTTATTGTTGTTGTATACTTATTTTAAATAGTCTAGTTAATAATTTTATATAGGAGAGTTTAATCTACTTGCATTTATTCTGGACCATGAGTTCCTTCATTTGTCTAAAAGGAGATAATAACATTTGTTGTTGTTCAGTTGCTCAGTTGTGTCCAACTCTTTGGACTGCAAAGCCCCCATGAATTGCAGCACACCAGGTTTCCCTGACCCTCGCCATCTCCTGGAGTTTGCTCAAACTCACGTCCATTGAGTCGGTGATACCATCCAACCATCTCATCCTCTGTTGTCCCTTTCTCCTCCTGCCTTCAATGTTTCCTAGCGTCAGTGTCTTTTCCAGGGAGTCGGCTCTTCACATCAGGTGGCCAAAGTACTGGAACCTCAGCTTCCACAACAGTCCTTCCAATGAATATTCAGGATGGATTTCCCTTAGGATTGACTGGTTTGATCTCCTTGCTGTCCAAGAGACTCTCAAAAGTCTTCTTCAACACCACAGTTCAAAAGCATCAATCCTTTGGCCCTCAACCTTCTTCATGGTCCAGCTCTCACATCTGCACATGACTACGGGAAAAACCATGGCTTTGACTAGATTGATCTTTGTTGCAAAGTAATGTCTCTGATTTTTAATATGCTGTCTAGGTTCATCATAGGTTTTCTTCCAAGGAGCAAGCATCTTTCAATTTCATGGCTGCAGTCATAGTAGTAGATATAATAGTTATCTGAATTAAATTCTCCCATTCCTGTTCATTTAAGTTCCCTGATTCCTAAAATGTCTATGTTCACTCTTGCCATCTCCTGTTTGACCACTTCCAATTTACCTTGATTCATGGACCTAACATTCCAGTTACTTAAGCAATAGTGTTCTTTAGAGCATCAAACTTTACTTTTACCACCGGAAACATCCACAACTGGGTGTGGTTTTTGCTTTGGCTCAGTATCTTCATTCTTTCCGAAGCTATTTCTCCACTCTTCTCCAGTAGCATATTGGGCACCTAACAACATGAGGAGTTCATCTTTCAGTGTCATATATTTTTGGCTTTTCATACTGTTCATGGGGTTCTCAATACAAGAATGCTGAAGTGGTTTGCCATTCCCTTCTCCAGATAATAACATAACCTACCTCAAAATTATGGGACAATATTAGACAGTCCTTAACACAGTGTGTTCCTGGAACACTGCACACAATAAACTTTATTTTGTTTATTTATTCAACAAATATTATGTTGCTTTAAGTGCCAGGGCCTGGGTATATAAAAATAACAAGTCAGCTAGGTTTCTGTCTTCATGGAAATTCTTTCCTAATGTGGAAAACTGAAAAATGAGTGAACACACGTAAGTATAAAATCAATGCATACATTATAAAGGAAACGTCATGACTGGGACAGAGAAAAACAGGTAGGAAAATGCTCAGAAATGTTCTGGGAAGAATAAAAATTGAGAAATTGAGTAGGAACTCCATTATTTATACATAAAATATACTGGGTTGGCCAAACAGTTCATTCAGGTTTTCCTTAAAGGTAAGTTCTAAATATATAAAAGCATTTGTGAAATTTCAGAGCTAAAGTGGTGAATCTTGGGCTGAGAGTGACAGCTGTCTGAGGAAGGGGGCTTCAGAGTTGATTGGGTTTCGTGCCCTTTTTGTTATTGGCTCACAGGGACATCCAAGAGCTATCGTTCACATGGAGACGCTCCTGTTTTCTAAGTTCATACAGGCTCACCTGAATGGTGCTAGGTCATGTCCACAATTGCCAACTCAGCACATGAACTGCCTCCCCAGGCACTGTGCAGGGAAGAGACACAGTTGGCCCCAGGTTAGGCACCTTTCCTGTGTTAATCTGGTAGCAATGAGTGACTTCTACTTTCTTGATGCACCCTGTGAGGTTAAAATTTGAAACAGAAGAATATTTTAAGGAGTAATTGGGCTTCCCTGGTAATCCAGTGGCTAAGAATCCACCTGCCAATGCAGGGAACATGGGTTCAGTCTCTCATCCAGGAAGATCCCACATGCCACAGAGCAACTAAGCCACAGTTACTGAGCCTATGCTCTAGAGCCCATAAGCTGCAACAACTGAGCCCATGTGCCACAACTACCGAAGCCCTTGCACTCTACAGCCTGTGCTCTGCAACAAGAGAAGCCACCACAATGAGAAGCCCATGTACCACAACAAAGAGCAGACCCTGCTCTCCGCAACTAGAGAAGGCCTGTGCACAGCAACAAAGACTCCCCAAAAATTGATTTTTAAAAATTAAAGATAATCTACTTCTAGCCTCTCATTTTACAGATGCAGTGACTGAGATTCAGAGAGGCAAAGAACTTGCCCACAGTCACACAGCAAAAACCTCATGACCTTACAGTAATCTACTCCTTTTACTGGTAAATGGAAAAACCAACATAAGATTTCCACAAACTGGAGTTTATGCAAAATTCAGAGAGACAGAACTTCTCATTATTTGTAAATTGATCAACACCCATCTGAGAGCAAAGGATGCAAATTAATAATTACAACCCTATTTCCCAAACTACATTTAATAAAAATTATATGCATTCCTAAACACGGATTTACTCAATTTTCAAAATAAAGTTAGAATTTCTAATGTTGTCTAATAGCAAACCTGTGTCTCTCATTTGAAATTTGATATAGCATATAAAATATTTTAAGAATCTTGTGAGTTTCTAATCCTTCATTTCCTTGATCAAATAATTATATGTGCTTTTTGAGGCTTAAGAAAAGTTTTAACTGTTTTAGGATATATTAAAATGGTTGAAAGTTGGAAAAGAACCCAGAGAACTAATGAAAGACATGCTTCAGAAAGATGAGAGGGAAAATTTCATGGATCATAAGACTGAAATTAACCTTTGATTAGGATAAAAAATTCTGAAGGAAGACAATAGTTGAAACTAAAAGCAAGATTGCCATAGGAATTAAACAGGAAAAGTACCATCGATGAATAATCAACAAATAGTAGTGAATATGGAAGAGTATAATGTAAAAAACACATCTTGAGTGTTGCAGGGCAAGACAACTCAAAACATAAGTACATACACTAAATACTGCCAAGATGTACAGTTTTCATCTTACCTACTGCCTATAAAGAAAGACTCCTGAGTTTATAAAAGTGGCTTATAAGGACAAGATTGCTGAAGATAAGCCATTGAGCATGTAATTGAAAGTAAAACCAGGAAGGCTTGGTCATCAGTTGACCTCAATCTCTGAATCCAGCCATCGGTACCTTGTCTTCTCAAAATTACATCATTGTAAACAAATGAATACATATTAAGAGTTAACCTTTTAGTAATAACTACTACATATTAGTGAATCATAACCATCACTACAGCACAGTTTATTTACTGGCCTTTCACAGTGACTATCATATGGAGCCATGTAATAATGAGACAAACCTTATAAGCTACCATTATTCAAGGGAGTGCTGTCTTTCCAATTAGCACCTTGGAATTACATAAAATATAAAATTAGTACTAATTACATGTTATATAATATTAAATAAAATTTATTATTATTGATTCTAATATTAATTTTCTCCCCACTTGTCCAAATTCTTTAAAGACACTATTTTTTAAAATTATCAAACAACTCTAACATATAGTAACTCTCGTCTTGTGCTGTGCTTACTCACTCAGTTGTGTCCGACCCCTTGTGACTTCATGGGCTATAGCCCACCAGGCTCCTCCGTCCATGGGGATTCTCCAGGCAAGAATACTGGCGTGGGTTGCCATGCCCTCCCCCAGGGGATCTTCCCAACCCAGAGATTGAACTCAGATCTCCTGCATTGCAGGCGGACGCTTTACCATCTGAGCCACCAGGGAAGCCCAACTCTCACCTTGGGAGTGAATAAAATGAACTAAATATAGTAGCAAAAAATATCATTTTGGCCATTAATTCTATCATATATTTTGCACCTATTTTGCAGAAGATACCATAGTAAGGACTTTAGAAACACTGTCTTAGTTAATTATCAATACAACCCTGCACAATAGTAACTATTACCCAAATATTACAGTTGAAAAAAATGAGACTCAGAAAAATAAAAGTACTCACCAAAACCTTATAATTTATAAGTGACGGGACCAACATTTTTCTTATTGCTTGATATAATTATTCTAACTTATTTCAGTGATACTGCCTCTGATTCAAATAGATTTGGCACTGCCTAAATCTGCTGCAGAATAAAATTAACTTTATTATTGTCACGCTCTGCTCTGGACCTCTCTTTCTTCTTTCTCTTATACATTCACTCTTTACAAGGGTGCCATCATAACCTCTCTACCATCCATTTCATGTCTCTCTTCAAACTACATGCAAATGTGGTTTCCAGCGGCACAGACTGAGAGTGAAGAAGATATACCCTATTGATCTTACCACAAGATTGATCTGGAGGGTGGGGATGTCAATCAAATCATAATGACTTCTGGGAATTCTCTAAGAATTCTGGGACAGTGCCTCTTATGTTTTGAGTCATGATGCAGGATGTGAATGTAGTACCATGATAGCTTTTGTGGTACCACGGTTACAAAAGCAATATACATAAGAAGACTGAAATTAGGGAATCACTGACAAGAGCTTGAACACTGAACAAACCAGGCTTAAAGCTTATAAACTTTCCAAATGCAAAAACCAATGAAAGTGTAGTTGCACAGCCATGTCCAACTCTGCGACCCCTTGGACTGGGGCCTACCAGGATTCTCTGTCCATGGGATTTTCCAGGTAAGATTACTGGAGTGGGTTGCCATTTCCTTCTCCAGGGGATCTTCCCGACCCAGGGATCAAACCCAGGTCTCCCACATTGTAGGCAGACACTTTACCATCTTAGCCACCATTGGGTCGTCTCTCTTAGTTGAGACCAAAAGCATTGTGATAAAATCTCTTGCTCTTCAGTTCAGCATATCTTCATCCCCTCCCTTCCTTCTTTGTTATAAAGATGAACCCAAATCACATTCTGAGCAACCCCCAGAAAAATGTTACACTAAAGCTGTGGTCCCAAGGATGGAGGGACTGTGCAGTGTGATCACTGGGCATGAATCATTAAGGTTGCAGGACACTGTGTTTTATAAGCAACACTGATTGACGCTCAAATAGATGTTTCGGCTGCCAGGACTCCAATGACCTTCACATTAATGAACACTGGCACTAGTTCATTTCTCTGAATATCTTTAAATTTTTTTTTTTTTTGGTCATTCAGGCTAAGTCTTTTATTATATGGAAGGAAAAACAGAAGTCAATGATGATTACATAATTTGCCCATTTTTACACAGTGCAAGACCAGGCATAGCATTTAGGTCTTCTGGCCTCTCATCTAACATTTTTTTTTTTTTTGTACTAGATTGCACTGGCTTCAAAACATTGGATAAATCTCATGATTGGCATGAGGGTTTTCACTGGGAAAGAGACAAGAAGAAATAGAAATAGTAGAGAAAAAGAAAGGAGACAGAAGATGCTAAGAGAATAAGAATTTCCCAATCTTCAAACTGACAAAACATTGAAGGAATAGTGATAGTGTCATAGTGTTACCTCATTATGTTACTATAAATTTAAAGTATTAGGGGTTTGTATAATGTAATTTTTTATAATGGAAGAAGAATGATTTTTAAAAATACTTTGCCCAAGTTATGAAACATAGGTAGAAGTTTCTCATAGAAAATGCTACTAAAAATTGTTCTTTTTAAAAAATTTCTACTTTGTTTTGCACAAAAGTTGATCAAATATTAAATATGCTCCTTGAAAATGAGAATCTGCTTAGCATCACAAATAAAGATAAAGACTGCAGAGGAAATTGAGCAGTTATTTATCTTTAACTGGAGGATAATTCCTTTACAATGTTGTGTTGGTTTCTGCCATATATCAACATGAATAAGCCATCGATATGCATATGTACCCTCCCTCTCGAAACTCTCACACCATCCCACCCCTCTAGGTTAAAGCAACATTCTCCCACCTCACCCTACCCCCAAATTCTCACTTTTGGAAAGCAATGATGAAAGTTAAAATCAAAGCCTTGGATTTTATAATTTCTCTGAAACCTGTTGACCAAAGATTGAAAAGTAAAATGAGGTTAAAATCTAGGTCAGGGTAGAATACTGCCCCCAGTCCCATATTCTAAAACCTGGGGTTTTCCACAAGTCAGTAGTCAAGAATTACCAAATGAAATCAAGAAGCCTTCCTTCAAATATTTTAATATGTTGGAAAGAAAGCATTGCTAGAAACCCCATTGTTCCATTCCAGAAGTATCTATGGCAACATTTTGAGCCGCTAACTTTACAGATAGTTATTTGTGTCACCAACTGACGGCGTTGTCCGGCCACTCCTTAATATTGTCTAGACACCTTTCCCTTGGATTTCCTTCAGAATGTTCCCTGGCATACTCGCCTCGTAAATTTCCACTCTTCCAGCTTCGATTGTGGTAGTTTCATTAGTTAAAGCACAGCTTTCCCAGCAAACAGATCACTGTGCATTTGATTCCACTTCCCCCAATCACTCCAAATAGCCCAAGCGCTATTAGTATTTCATATTGCCACCTAACTTTATTGCAGCCTAGTTCTTTATGGCCTCAGATGGTTCTTCATTTTGTGAAAATGTGCTCTAATGCTAACACAGTGAATCTTTTGAGGCTCAGATGAGTGTTCAGACCCTACTAGAACCAGACTGGAAGCGTCTCAAGGGCACAGATGGCTTTGAGAATGGATTGCCTGAGTAGGAGATTGGAAAAAAAGGAGGAGAGACCTGCTGGAATAATTATATCTGCAGACTCCTGGTGAATTATTGCAGACTGGCTATGTCTTTTGCAAACTCCTAACTCCTGTCCACTGACCCTTTCTGCACAACCGTCTCTGTTCTCCATTCTGACAATTGTATCTTCCCATTGCTCCTTCAGGCCAATATGAACAGTAAGTCAAATTATCATTAAAATAAGAAAATAAACCTAGGAGTATTAAAATAAACCTAGGAGTATTACACAAATCCTTTCTTTATACCCTCTCTTGTTGTTGTTGCTTAGTTGCTAAATTGTGTCTGACTCTTTGCAACTGCATGGACTGTAGCCCTCCAGGACCTTATGTCCATGGGATTTCCTAAGCAAGAGTACTAGAGTGGGTTGCCATGCCCACCTCCAGGAGATCTTCCTGACCCAGGGATCAAACCTGTGTCTCTATACATCTCCTGCATTGGCAGTCAGGTTCTCTACCACTGGTGCCATCTAGGAAGCTGTCTTAGTTTGGGTTCTTCCAAAGGTACAGTCTGAGGTAAGAACTTGAGTGCCAGTATTTATTTGAGATGTGATCCCATAGGGAGTAGGAATGATCCCACAAAAATGAAATAAGGAATGAGGGAAGTCCGTTAAAAGGTGAACTGATGTATTTACATTGTGGGCAAGGGGGCTCCATCTTGTGAGGTCCCTCTAAGAAATGCCACAGAACATGCTGTGGCCAAGATCCAAGGTCTCTGACAGAATGTGGGACACAAAACTAATCCCTACACATTAGAATCTTCCTCGACCTGGGATAAAATGAACTTGGTAAATGGATGCTCTTATTCCTGGAATACCAACCACAAGGCCAGGGCCATTTCATTTAAGAAGATGATCTATGAATAGTACATGTGAAAGAATGCTTTGCTTCATTTTAATACCTTGCTCCCTGTCCTGAAATTGTGTCCTTGGAATTTCATAATATATCTGTTAGACAAGAGAGGAAAACCACCTCCCAGGGCCTCAAATGAGAAAGGAAAAGTGGTAAATGAATGTCACTAAGGTCAACCATCTGCTTATTAAAGAGAGAGTCCAGTTTCCTCTGCCCCTGGGAAGCTGTAACCTGGCCATGTCCACAGATCTCTCTGGTGAATTAACTTCTGTTTTTCTTTATTTAAGGGGGTGAGAGGTGGGGCAGGTCTCTAGTCTTTGGACATTTGAAACAAGAAGAAGCTTCTCTGACAGAGGCTAAGGATCCCAAACTAATAGCAGCTGATTATAACCTACGTTACTTTGAGAAGAAAAAAAAGGGGTTTTATGGGAGAGGCCAGGGACTGGGAATATGTTGCTTGATTTTTATGTCTTAGAATGTATAGTTTTTAATTCACTGCATTTGGAAGATGGAATTAATCAGTTAGAGGGTGGACAAAATAATTTATTCTTCCCTGATAGTCATAAGAATTTCTGATGAAGAGGGCTCATGCTCTTCTATCCTCACTAATAATTTGAAAGAAAGATGCAAAAGAGACTTTGGCAAATAGTTGCAGGACTGAAAACAGAGTACTGGAGGCGCTATAGGATTTGTGTCTGTTCCTTTCTTCCAGTAAATATTTTTCAACATTTACTACCTGTCCAACATTGCCCTAATTTCTGAAGATGCAATAGTAAAGAAAATAAACACACACATGAACTTTTTTCCTCATTTTTAGTTTTCTTCTATAGGATATCAAATTTTGCCAAATTGCTCTTAGGGCTGCTTCTGCATTAACCTGTTGTTCTCAGGGCCCTTCCTGTGCCTCTTCCTGCTTAGAATCACCAGGCAATCCTCTCCACAGTTCACCTGCCTTTAGCCTGCTTCCTCCCCTCCACCACCTCCGTAAACAGGCAGAAAGACCCATTCACCCAAGGGATAGCCTCTTTCAAGTTTTTGTGGATCTATAATTAAGGTTGCTGCTGCTAAGTCGCCTCAGTCGTGTCTGACTCTGTGCGACCCCAGAGACAGCTCCTCTGTCCCTGGGATTCTCCAGGCAAGAACACTGGAGTGGGTTGCCATTTCCTTCTCCAATGCATGAAAGTGAAAAGGGAAAGTGAAGTCTCTCAGTCGTGTCTGACTCTTAGCGACCCCATGGACTGCAGCCTATCAGGCTCCTCCATCCATGGGACTCTCCAGGCAAGAGTACTGGAGTGGGGTGCCATTGCCTTCTCCGATAATTAAGGTGGGTCCATGCAATTTTCAAAGATGAGTAAGTGAGTGATTGAAAGCTTATGTTGTCACTGGAAGAAAATTAAGAAAAAAAAAAAAAATAGTCAAGTCAAACACCTTGGGAAGTAGCTAGCTAGTAGCTAGTGTTATGGACCACATACTTTTTTGTTTTGCTTTCCATAGCCTGAGAAAGATTCTGGAGAATATTATGCAATAAAAATTAGCCCCCTTGGGGGAAGCGAGTTTTAGCTGGCTTTCCCTCCCTGTGATCCACTTCAGATGGAAGGTGCTGTTCTGAACCAGAGCTCAGACAGGTTCCTGGTCCTGACTGGTCTCTATCTACAAAAGGCTGAATTGCAGACATTGGTCAAAGCTATGGGTTTTCCAGTAGTTGTGTGTGGATGTAAGAGTTGGACCATAAAGAAAGCTGAGCACCAAAGAATTGATGCTTTTGAACTGTCATGCGAGTGTATGTTCCTCGGTTTTTGTCTCATCACAACAAAGATTTGGAGTTTTGTCTCATCACAACAAAGATTTGGAGTGACGGAACTATACTGTTGGAGAAGACTCTTGAGAGTCCCTTGGACTGCAAGGAGATCAAACCAGTCAATCGTAAAGGAAATCAGTTCTGAATATTCATTGAAAGAACTGATGCTTGAAGCTGAAACTCCAATACTTTGTCCACCTGATGGGAAGAACTGACTTATTAGAAAAGACCCTGACGCTGGGAAAGATTGAAGATAGGAGGAGAAGGGGACGACAGACGATGAGATGGTTGGATGGCATCACCAACTCAATGGACATGAGTTTGAGTACACTCTGGGAGATGGTGAAGACAGGGAAACCTGGAGTACTGTAGTCCACTGTGTCCCAAAGAGTCAGACACACTGAGTGACCGAACAACAACAAAAAGCAATTCATAATATGCTTCAGTTCTCAAAGCGACCTGAAGAAGACATGAAAGAAAGCAAAAGAAGAGGAGGGAAGGATGAAAAGGAAAGTAGGCAGAAAGGTGGGAGGAAGAGAAAGAAGGACAATGCAGCATGTCTATATATGTATAAAACTTGAGTCTCTTTACTGTACAGCAGAAATTAGCACAACATTGTAAATCAGCTACTCTTCAATTTTAAAAAAATTATAAAAAAAAGGAAAGAAGGAAAATAAGAAATAAAAATTATACAGCAAAAGGGAAGGAGACAAAAGCAGCAAGAGGGAAGGGCAAGAAGTGCAATTTTTTCAGCATCACACAGGCTTCCCCAGGTAGTTTTTTGAACAACTGCTGAATCCAAGGCTCCACACAGCCAACACATTCTTTTTTTCAGTTCACCTTAATATCCCACCAGCCTAATTTCCTAGAATTTTGAGCAAGAAGAACTAGGCAGCCAGTAGCTATCCCTTCCCTTGTTCCCTGAAGGAAACTCAGTGACACAAACTTAATGGTTTCAAAGATTTGAGGAAGTGCAAAGTAATTCTGTATCAAAATATGACTTGGGAAGTGGAGAGCAGTTGATGCCTGATATCTACCCACTCCAGAAAGAATTCACATGATTCTAAGGTTCAAGTGTTTGAGCAGATCATCTCTACATGTAACAGTAGCGATATTCTGAGTGGCATGGAGAACCAGTGGAAGGTATCAGGCAGAGAGGGATAGATCTAACTCAAGTTTTAAAAGAGTTACTCTGCATGGTGGAGAATTAATTGTGATCAAGTGGTAAAGTTGGAGGGAGAAGCAGGAATAAGGCAGAAACAGGAAGAGTACTTAACAAGGTTTTTGCAATAATCTAGGCAAAAGCTGATGGGGGCTTGGGAAAAGATGTTAAGATGACCCTGTGGAGATGTGGTTAGATTCAGGACTTTTTGATGTTGCTGGGGACCCATATTGTTTTGGCTTCTGTTAGTATCATTTGATTTGATCTCTCTAGGAATTTTGCCCCAATATATCAACAGCAAGGGCTGAATTTAATATCATCTTAACTAATTAGTGTGTCTCAAACTTGACTGTATCTGCAGACCATCTGAGGACCTTGTTAAAACATAGGTTCTAATTGAGTAGACCTAAGACAGGACCTGAGTTTCTGCATTTCTAAGTTCCCAGGTGATGTGATGGTCTGGAGACTGCAAAATAAGAGGAATTCACTAAATGGCAATTGGCCACATATAATCTTGAACTTCTGGTATAGATACTAAAAATCTCATGTTTACTTGAGACTTCATCTAAAGTTTCTGAGGATAAATCATGATGACATTCTGTCCCTGCTCTTCACAGTTTGGCAAGTAGGTTGATGTATAGATAGATTACTATGGATTTATAATCTGTTTTGTTTAAAGTCAATGCTGATTTTTAATTTACAGATGCTTACCTATGCAAAGATTTCTTGCACAAATTAGTAGCAATATTGAGTGTGCAGATAATTGTACAACATGGCAAATTCAAAACTATGTATACATATTTAACTCTTAAAGATCACAACACAAATGTGAAGTCAGAGCTCATTAAATTAGAGACTGATTTAACAAAATAATCTGTGCAGCCATTACACAGGTGTTCCATTTCAGAAAGTATTAGAGCGTAGTGCCGGGGGCCTCAAAGCTAATTTCTAACCTAGACTAATCATTCCAGAAATAATGACCTGCCGTTACTGCCTTGTGAATCAGACCCTATGATATTTAAAATAATTAAGATCAAAGCCTAAGTAGAAGGTCACTGAATTCACCAGTCATAAAATGTTAGTACAAAACTGTAGGCTGTACTTGTTTGCTTAACAATCTTTAACACTGAAGTTATAAAATAGCATTAAAAGGGACACAAATACCATCTTCAAAAACGTTGCTCTCCTCAAAGGAACTCCAGCAAGCATGGGAAGCCTCTCTGTGAAATGGTTATTCAAAGCAAAGGTGTTACTCAAAAGCCATTATAAGCATGAAAAGACCCAGTAACTGAAGAGATGGGCTGATGGGATCTATTGGCTTGCTGGCTACAATCCCAATAGATGAAGTATAATGAAGATTTCCTTCCCCAGTTGTAGTGAGTTGGAAAAATAAGTGTGAAATGAATTGGTTTGTCTGGGCTGAGTTCCCAGGAGAAGGGTGTCTTTCATACCAATAGCTCCCACCCAAACTGGCAGGGTGCTTCAAGCCAAAGATTTAGACAGTCAAATAAGTGCTAATTGAGTTAGAGGTTTGGTTAGGAAGTGGGTTGACAATTAACTTCAATTCAGGTACTTTAATGGCCCAACCACTAGTCTTGCGAGGCTTTTGTGTAGTGTACCAAGCAGAAGGCAGCTGCCTAATCCACTAGCAAGGCTTTGATTGAAATCCATAATCTTTGGCGGGAACAAGTGTGAGACAGTAGAGAGATAGTGGTCATGGTGACTGAGGCAAAGGAAATTTTGAAGCTGATATGAAGGATGGATCTATTCACAAGATTCTTCTGGAGATATACTGGTCTGCACAACCACAGTGGGGGAGCTTCAAGGAAAAGAAGAATTGGATTTTTGAAAGAGGACAACACTAGTCAATAATAGCTTTATGTTTCTATTTTCTGAGGTCAAGTTCCCAGCAAGTTTTACTGTGAAAAAAATTACCCCCAAAGAGTGCCCCTCTCCCACATAGTATTTTTATTTAACAAACTCTTTCATTAGGCTTGTTATTGCCAAACACCATTCCTACTGCTTTGCAAATTTTACCTCACTTATACCTCAGAACAACCTTCTGAGGTGGATAATGTTATCGTGAATTTACAAATGAAAAAAATAGGCTCAGAGAAGTTCAAGAAGTAATCAGAGGCACACCTGGAGTTCAGACATGGTGGAGGGGCTCTGGATTAATGTAGATGAAGAGCATGTTACAGGAGATAAAAGGAAGCCCATTTTTATTATTCTATTTGGAAGGAAGGTAGAGATATAAAAACCAAGAGAAAATTTAATAGCCCTCTTCACTGCCCTTTTCCCACAAGTGCCAAAATGAAAGCCCATTAATAAAGCTTAAAACTGAAATTTGGTACAGATAAAAGCAAACCTCATTACCCAATATGTAATTACTGGAGAAATCACAGCTGGGGGCCATCAATTGGGAAGGAGGAGGCTTGCAGATTCAGGCTGCTGATTTTCACAGAAGTTGTTGAAACCAAGCCACCACTGTGTCTCTTCCTTTACGGGTTGAAGCATCAGCCACTGCGTCATGGATGACAGTGGAAGTCTAAATGTGGAAAACAGATCCCAAGAGTCTTAAGGATTCAGGAAAGTGAAGATGGAACGTGTGCTCCCTGCTAAGCAAAAGCTGCCCTTTCACAAGTTCACTCCTTTCAAACCCTTCCTCACTTTTCTAACGCAAGACTATTTGCTCTCTAGCCACTCATCGTGAGTTCAGCATTAACAGCCTCTGTGCTTCTCACACCTGTGCAAGCGTGCTAAATCACTTAATCATGTCTGACTCTTATAACTCCATGAACTATAGTTCACCAGGCTCCTCTGCCCATGGTATTCTCCAGGCAAGAATATTGGAGTGGGTTGCCATGTCCTCCTCCAGAGAACGGATCTTCCTGACCCAGGGATCTAACTGGCCTCCCTTATGTCTCCTGCATTAGCAGGTGGGTTCTTTACCACTAGCACCACCTAGGAAGCCCCTTCAACACCTTCTGATCTCCTACAATACTCCTCCTCCACCGAGCCTAAAGATACCGAACTCCATCACTTCTTGTCCCTCCTCAGGGTTGATACCTACCAACTGCTAGAATACTCCCCTCATCCACTGAAGACTTTGGTATCGGGATCCCAGTCTTCTTAAATCAATTTGAAACGAAGCAACTGACATGGCTGTTATCAGATCCCACACTGTCTGTCTGCTTGAAACCCATGACTTAGATTTACTGCCTTAATCTACTTCCATGACCATATCCTGAATTTCAGGATTGTTCCATTTCTGAAATTTTAGTTCCATACACCCTTCCTTCTGAACACATTCTTCCATCTCCCTCCGTCTTTCTTCCATCTCCCTCCGTCTTTCTTCCAGTTCTAGCTGCTCCCCTTTCCTTCCATTCCAAGAGCCTCCTCCTGGCTTCCTTTTCCAAGCAGCCTAGCCATCCATCCTGGTGTGTCTTTTCAGCTTCCTCTTCACCTGTTAACTCCTTTTGCCTCGTCCTTTTACTGCACCACCAAATCCTAGATCAGTCCAACCGTAAGTTTCTTTCCTTTTACACACAGGCAGTCAAATACTGGGGAAAAGTACCATGTAACTTTGCAGATGGATGACACTGTTGAGAGGTATAGGACTTTGAAAACAGATCTATAGAATTATACAGTTTCCAGGAAACATGATTTAATCCCTGGCCTCTGGCAAGAACTGACTAATTAGCTTAAGACCCCCTTCCTCAGTGCCAGAGCTCATGAGAAGTTAGGCTCAACCCAGGTGGATAACAATATTACACTTCAGCTCACTTGGGCACAGACCAAATTCTCTTATACAATAAACTCTCAGGTTTAACAGAGTTATTTTATAGTTCTGAAATTTTATTGTATACAATGCCATGTAAAATTAGTGACATTTGGGAATCTTTTTGCGTTTTAGTGGCATTTTTTGGAAAAGAATTTGACCTATACTGCTAAATAATGTGCTTAATGATGGGGTCCAGGGACAGAAATGAAATGAAGGTAAAAGGCTTGTATCACATAGCCGCAAGCCAAAATCACAGCTTCAAAGGTTTGGGGACAATTCTCAAGGCTTAACTTCAAATATCTTTTTACTTAGCAATATTACTTAAAAAACAAAAGCAAAAACCTCTTGAACCTGTATTAATCACTGTCTTTTTCCAAAGATTTTTCAATTTCAAGTGAAACTTTTTTTGTGCTAAACAACTCACACTAGTAAACTCATTTATCCAATATCATTCTACATTAGCTTAGCCATTTTTCTAAATTAAGTTATTCTCTGCCTAAATGTTTAGCTATTTCTTGAATTTGCAAAATTCTCTTGTTAAAACTCAATTATAGAACTTGTAACATCTGTTCGGCTGCTCAAAGAATTTTTGTTTCCCTCTAGGTTTTGTCCATGTCCCCAAAGTTGAGGTGGCTAGAAAAATATCCTACAGATAAATTCATTGCTAATTATAATAAATACATACTATTATCTCCAGGGTATCAGGAAGTTAATAATGGCCTTGAAACATTTTCCTGAGAGGAGTCCTTCCCTAGTTAACACCAGAAAAAATCTCTAAGATGTACTGAAAATTACATATTCCACTTAATATATGAATAATAACTCATTTGTCATTTTTAAAACTTCTCACATCATTTTTGGTTTCAAAGTCACCATTGTTAGCAGAACTTGATGAACAAGGTGTGATCAGAGTCAAATTATTTTACCTGGGTTTCAGGTGCCTCAGCTCTCAGCCAAGAGTTAGACCCCCATCTTCTCTGTTCCTCCAGATTCTAGAGTAGGAGGTTCAAATGCCATAGTGCACGTGGAAGTCCTCTGAATGGAATAATGAGCTGGATCAATGGCAGAGCAAAGCCAAGTGAGACTAGGAGAGTTTTGGTGAGCAGCAGGAACATGATGCATCTTTCACCACTTCTCACCAAGTGTCTATAGGCACTTGGGGAGCATTGAACGAACAGATGAGTGAGCTCAAAATGAAGGAGCTCACTTTGATATTGCTGTCAAGGAATTAATAATACAAAACAATTTTGCCCTCAAAGTTAGACACTCCTTTTTGTTAAATTTGATGCATTTTGTGTGTGTGTGTGTGTGTGCCTGTTTAAATCTGACTTGGTCACCAGAGATCTATCTGGAAAACAGAGTGGCAAACTCCCAAAATTATGCCAAAGGAGTTTTCCTTGGAAAACTGGTCATATAAATTTAACTTATCAGCTTCACATGTCAACATGTTAACTTTCAGAAGAAAACTAATTTTAAAAATTAGTTGCTCATATATGTGAAACCCTAGCATACTTAAAAAGATAATTTATCCTGAAGACATAACACTATATACTATTAATTACTAATAGGACAGACTTCAAGTACTAGAAAGAGAAAATATCCAACAGTCTTGAATATGTCATGTGAGAATTTACTGAAGAGACTGGGGTAGGTTTAACTTGTAAAAGAAAAAATGGAAACATATGGAAACATGATAGTCTCCATATTAGTCTCTCTTCAAGATGATAATGCTAGAGAGGGTATGGAGAAAAGGGAAACTTCCAACATTGTTGGTCAGGATGTAAACTGGTGCAGCCACTATGAAAAACAGTATGGAGGTTCCTCAAAAAACTAAAACTAGAGTTGCCATGTGATCCAGCAATCCCACTCCTGGACATATATCCAGACAAAACTATAATTTGAAAAGATACATTCAACCTTATGTTCATAGCTGCTAGGTGTTCCTTGATAGATGAATGGACAAAGCTATATATCCCATCCCCCCATCACACATCATTTTTCTGGTACTAATTCTCTGCCTTGGTTCAGGATGTCCCACCTACCACTCCTGTCCTTTTGTTTTACTCTCTTTCCTTCACTATTGAAACTTCTATATACCATCCATGGAATTCTATAGGCAATTTACAAATGGGAAAACAAGGAAAAATCTCCCCACAATTTCATATTGATGTTGATTTCTGCCTCTGATATCCAGAAAATGAAAGAGACTTAGGCATGTTAGTGAGAATATCTAGGTTTTCTTGACTGAATTTTCCTAATAATATAAAATTTTGAGAGCACAGATTTGTTTCAATTACACAATAATATGGACTCTGTTAGGATTTCTGGTTTAGAAACAAGGAAACGTCCCCAAAGTTACAATTTTAGGAAGCGAGGAAAATAAGATTCAGACTATATCTATTCATCCTACAGCTCAGCATCTAATCATTATGTTACCTTTCAATCAACCCACAACAGTTTAAAACTTCAATTCCTCCCTCTTTTCTCCCATGTCATTGTCCCTTCCGTATAAATGATTGGAAATTCCTGTTTTTCCTCTAAATTTCTTGGGTACTGTCCCATCTTTGATAATTCCACCATCATGCCCATTCAAAATATTTTAATAATTCCCTGTGAACCCCAGAATAGAAGTTCTTTTTTTTTTTTTTTCTTTTTAAGCTGTTGCTTGAGGTGCTCAATGCTACAGTCTCTCCACAATTTAAGAGTAACTGCCACCATTTTTCTTGGGTTTGGGTGAACACTTTGTCAGCCCAGGGTGGCAACACATGTCATGCTGCTGCTGCTGCTGCTACTAAGTCGCTTCAGTCGTGTCCGACTCTGTGAGACCCCATAGACGGCAGCCCACCAAGCTTCCCCATCCCTGGGATTCTCCAGGCAAGAACACTGGAGTGGGTTGCCATTTCCTTCTCCAATGCATGCAAGTGAAAAGTGAAAGTGAAGTCGCTCAGTCATGTCCAACTCTTAGCGACCCCATGGACTGTAGCCCACCAGGCTCCTCCATCCATGGGATTTTCCAGGCAAGAGTATTGGAGTGGGGTGCCATTGCCTTCTCTGAACACATGTCATATCAAAGAGTTTTTCTTTTTACTGAGTCATAAATTTATTTGGGTGAAAAGACAACAAAAGGGAATATTTTAGATTCATACACCGCCCCCCCGATGTCTGAGGTCTATTTACCCTCTCTAGAATATTTCTCACACTCAAAGTTCACACTCATCACTCTTTCTTAAGAAGGCTTCCTCTCACTGAAGATGTTGGAATTGTACCCATCATTCAAAGTCCAACCCTTTTTCCTGCCCATATGACTCTGTTGCTCATCTTCCAAGGAGAAGTTATTCCTTCTTCTTATGACACTCACTTAGGGTTAATTCTACTTCCTCAGAGCTTTCTATCTATTGAGATTAGCAAGTGTTGTATTTCCCATTCTGGATGATAAGCTTAGAGAGGAGATCAGATCCCTTAGACATTTGTTGCACACTTTTCACATACCATGAACATTCAATAGATATCACAGAATTACTAATTAAATTGCTTTCCAGTATGGTATATGTGAAATAGTTAGAATTTATTTTTTAAAGAACACAACTAATTTTCAATTTCATTTTTTAGAAAGTACCCCTTATTGATTGCTCAAGTCAATACCAATTTTGATTTCCACAAATCCCATGACATAGTGAAAAGGTCTTGGAAATTTCAATGTTTGGCATTAGTCACAACGGCTAATAAAATTCCCTTGTCAGAATACATGCCCTGACTTTTGCTTCAGGAATAAGAGCTGATATAGCAAGGCATGTTTAACATAATATCCAGTTCATAAACCATATGTCCTGCTTCAGAATAGAACAAAAGCCCCCAGACAAAAAAACACAAATCCTCATGATTTTCAAGAGTTTTATCCAATAGAACCAGTATTCTGCATAATTAGACATTGCCCAGTGTGAGACCAGGAGCTGTATTATCAGGGCATTCATAATTTCTTAATCTATTACAAGACTTCTCATCTGAGTGAGGGGTCATTTCACCTAGGACTAGAGTAGAGCAACTGAGCTGTCACCTGGCTGCTGTTGGCCTAGAGAATCCTGGAGGATAATGCTCATTTCAAAGATAGAGCTCAGACACCCATCACCCCACTTGCTCCCCTCCCCCTTCCTCTTTCTCTTCCTCTAAGCAATAATTTTTGGTGAATAGTAGCAAAACTAGCATGGGATAGGATGAGAGTCAGAAGAGCAATCATCACTTGGAGCGTATAACTAGCCTTGAGATATAGTCTACAGACTGCTGAATATCTGTTAACTGAATATTTAATAGTAACAACTATCTTATTTTTAAATATGAAAAAGAAGAAATAAAACTTGAATAAATTTAATACACCAAAATGGTAGCTTCCACTTAAAAAGTTTGTGCTTGTACAGAAAAAGTTTCTATAATAAGCTTGATTTTATTTAATTTCTTTTTTTAAAATACATTTATAGAGAAATAGTGATCAGAAGAGGCCTTCTGTTTGGGGGCTCTATATCCTGTGCTTTGGCATTGAGGGGAATGTTTTAACCTGCTTTGTATCTCATCTGCTGCTGCTACTGCTGCTAAGTCACTTCAGTTGTGTCCAACTCTGTGTGACCCCATAGATGGCAGGCCACCGGGCTACCCCATCCCTGGGATTCTCCAGGCAAGAACACTGGAGTGGGTTGCCATTTCCTTCTCCATGTATCTCATCTAGTTATCATCAAATTTGGCATAATTCTACAGTCCATTCAGGAATATACATAATCAATAGATATTCCTTTTTATTGCTCCCAAAATCTGACAATTACTCTGTAATATTCTAATAAAAACTGCTCTTGATTGAATGCTTTGTCTAAGGCAGGCAGAAGTTAAGCCTATTATGTTCAGTATTTGTCTAATCACTCAATCAGCCTTATGGTATGATAGAATCATTACAGAACTCTCCCCTAATCAGAATTCAGGGCCAACATAAGTAACTAGTATGTTGCGTGTCCTTCTCAAGCAAAAATTACCAAGTGTCTAAAAATATCAACTGTTTAAAAAAAACAAAATCTGATCCAGGTGGGGATTGGGGCCAAAAAAGTACTCACATATGGCTCATGGACATGTCACTTGATGTAGCTTTCTTTAAAAGTCATGTGACAATACTTATTAAAATTAATAGTGCACATAGCTTTGATCTTGCAGCCTTACTCCTAAGACTTAATCCAGTAGGTGTAAAAACATAGGAAGCACAAGGGCACAGTGTGAATTCTACTCCACAAGGGGAAATGTTGAATAAACTGTGGCAGAGACATACCATAGAAAATAACATAGCAATGGACAGAAAGAAGGTGACTCCACCCAGCCAGTTAACTTGAAGCTACCCAGAGAAAAGCAAGATGCAACTTATATTCAACTTTTGTAAAGACATGATTAGAAGTTGTAGGGCAATGAGTCTCTTCTGTATGACACCATTATAGTGGACACATGTCATTTCATATTTGTCAAACCCCATAGAATATACAACACAAGAGAGAAACCTAATTATGGATATTAGCTAATAATAATGTATTATTATTATACATCAACATTGGCTCGATTGTAACAAATTGTTACAATTGTACTACACTAATACAAGATGTTACCAATAGGGTAAAGGAGTTGAAAGGTATATGGAATCATTCTGTGCTTTCCACTCAATATTTATGTAAACCTAAAACTACTCAAAAAGTCTGTTAATTAAATATGATTAGATTACAGACCACTATGTATGTATTTATTTAAAGATTTAAATATAATAATGAGCATAGAGAAAACTGTAGGATGTCAATCTCAGTTGCAGGTTGAAGAGGGAGAGGTGGATAATGGGGTTAAGCAAAAAAAAAAAAGGTTTTTTTTTTATTTTTAAGCTTATAATAGGAAAACAATAGGCACTTTAGGATCTAATTCACATAAAATTGTGTGTGTGTGTATAGAAGGGAAAATACATACCTTGGACAAACCCAGTTGGAATGTTTTTTCAAATATTTTTAGAATCCTTATTTCTACTCTGTCATAAATATTTCTTTCTTCAACTCATCAACTCACCTTCAAACCATGAAACTATCATTAAGTGAGGAGCTGGATCTTTAGATGATGCTTCGCAAACAAAATTGAATATGAATTTGAAGTTGGTAGTGGTAGTAACTTACATCATTTTTTTTCTTTTTATTCCACATTCCAAAGCCAAACAAAATAACACTGAGTACAAGACAGCCTCAGCACTTCCATTGATTCCTTTTAAACAAGATTTTAAGATCTTGTTTAGGGGAGTCTACATCTCACACACACACACACACACACACACACACAGCACCAATACACTAAAACAAAATCCCCACCAAAATAAAAACTTCAGATATACAGATATATGGTAATTTAATTCACACCTTTGGAGACTGAAGTCCTGAACTCTTCTGTCTGACTCTATTAAGTCTCATAGCCCCTGACTACAGCATTCTCACCTACAGCTCTTGCAGGAGGTTTCACATACCTCAAGGGACAATTTCCAACCATACCCTTCAAGGCACATTTTCCTCTAATTAAACTTAATCCCTATTACCTCCTGGTTGCCTTGAAGGGCTCGGTTTTCAAGAGCCACTGTGTTATCTGGTTTGCCTTCTGAGATAGTCACAAATGCTGCCGGTCTCACCCATGCTCGGCCTGCTGAACCCTGAAAAAAAACGTGAGCAGGAAATAGCCAGGACCTCCTCAGCAGGGTTTACGTGATGAGATGCAGCTCACAATTAGTTGCCCCTGCAATTTTCACACCTGGGGCTCTTGAGCTTGGAAGGTGCAGGTGGCCTAATGCAGGAGTAATTAGTTTCATGTCATTAATTATTTATACGGAGCTTATCACCCTGGGTTGGCAATTTTTGTTGACTTAGAACTGCAGGTGTACAAAGGAAAAGTGCATTTTGAATGCTCAGTGTCCTAAAAGGGAGAGAAAAAGTTCGGTGTCTTAAAAGGTAGACAGAAAACAATGCCCTTTGGGGCATGTTCCAGGAAAGGTGGTGTCATTCATAGTGACCATAGGGTTCTGAGAGTTGACAAGTAATTTAAAATGGTGACTCACCAATTGCTACAGGTGGTTCTACTTGACTCCTACAAACGTGTGTTTTTTAATATGTATTTTCCCATTTTTGGTGTTGAGGAAAAGCAAGGAATGAGAAGCCACTATCTTATTGTTTTGATCTAATTATTCCTGGAAATAATAGAAGCAGTGACAGATTTTATTTTCTTGGGATCCAAAATCACTGCAGATGGTGACTGCAGCCATGAAATTAAAAGACACTTGTTCCTTTGAAAGAAATCTTTGATGAACCTAGACAACATATTAAAAAGCAAAGACATCACTTTGCTGACAAAGGTCCATATAGTCAAAGCTATGGTTTTTCTGGTAACCATGTATGGATGTGAGAGTTGGACCATAAGGAAAGCTGAGCATCAAATAATTGATGACTTTACATTTTAATGCTGGAAAATACTCTTTAGAGTATTTTGGACTTCAAGAAGACCAAACCAGTCACTCCTAAAGGAAACCAACCCCAAATACTCACTGAAAGGACTGATGCTGAAGCTCCAATACTTAGGCCACCTGATGCGAAGAGCTGGCTCATTGAAAAAGACCCTGATGTTGAGAAAGACTGAAGACAAAAGGGGATGAGGGTGGCAGAGGGTAAGATGGTTAGATAGCATCATAGACTCAATGGACATGATTTTGAGCAAACTCTGAGAGATAATGAGGGACAGAGAAGCCTGGTATGCTGCAGTCAATGCGATTGCAAAGAGCTGGACACTAATTAGCGAGTGAACAACAACAACAAGTTCCTGGAAAACTTGGAGTACTAGAAATAACACTTCTGGAAGTTCTTATTAACTTCTCCTTCAGAAGACCCTGATGAATCTAATTTCAATGATGCATATTAATACATAACTTCATTCTTACCTACTAGATTTCTCTTCTGTTTAGTCACTAAGTTGTGTCCAACTCTTTGCCACCCCATGAACTGTAGCCCATCAAGCTTCTCTGTCCATGGGATCCCAGGCAAGAATCCTGGAGTGGGTACCTGTTTCCTTCTCCAGGGCATCTTCCTGACCCAGGGATCAAACCTATGTTTCCTGCATTGGCAGGCAGGTTCTTTACCAGTGAGCCATCAGGGGAACCCCCTTGATGCCTCTAACCTTGGCTTAAGCAATATTGGGATATCTTGACCCTGACTGACATGATGCATTCCTTGTTATTTTAATCTCATTAACCTTTCTCTGTTTTCTTACCCTCATTTTACCCTTACTGTCTAGTTCCAGTTATATATTTCTCCAAATGAAAGGGAGTGATACAGGTCATCCCCTCCACTTCCCCAGAAGATTCCTACTACAGGATTTTATTATGTGCTTAGAACACAGAACTGAACACAGTTCTGGTCAATCTTTTGTACACTTTAATCTTCCTTCATAGTGGCTTGAAAGCAGAAACTCTCTGAAGCTAGTATCTCAATAGGAAATGACTTTTTTATGCCTCCTCCACATCAAGGTCAACTTGGGTGCTGCCTCCACTTCAGTGACTCAGTTTCTAGTGCAATCACTCACTGTGGCAAATTAACTAGGATCAAGTTAGAAGGCCCTCACAAGAGCTGTGCCATCTCCTAACTCTGCATTTCCAGCAACAACCAGATGACCCTCATGGTTTATGGGCCTACTGAGTAGCAAGGTTCTCGAGCATAAATGAAGATGCAGCTTCTTCCTTCTGACTGGATTACCTTCCAGTTTTATTGTCAAAGAGTGGTCTTGTGCCCCCTGATGAAAAAAATGATGAACTCATCCCTACATCACACAACCTTTTTCTGTGAATTTTGTATTTCAAATTAATTTTCTACTCCACCCCTTTTTTTACTGTGAAAAAAATCTGGAATACATAGTTATCTATTGAGAAGAAAAAGTGAATGGTTGCAGCTGGGGAAGGTGCACTCTCCATCTTTGTCTTCCAACATGAAACATTGTGAATGGCAGAAGTTCTCAAAATGAGAGCGTGTCTAACATCATGAACAGGCACTGCTTAGTTAAAAATCTAGAAGTTTCTGTGTTTATTTCACTCCTCTGAAATCATGAACAGCTTCAGTATAATAAATTTAACCCTAGTTTGGAAGTTATAAGGGTCCATCTCTGAACTCTGCCATAAACTTAGTTTGATCTACTTAAAAACTTGTGCAGCTCTGTCAAAACTTGAGGCTGTCCCCTCATTAGTAAGGTAGCTCTATAATTTATCCTTTAAACCAGAAACTTTTGAAAGTGCAAGGAGATGCTGTTATAATTACACAGTCAAGAGGCATATATTGGGACTGACAGGCAGACTGAACCATGGTCCTAAGCAAACTGAGACTTTACTCTTCAGAAAATAAAGATTGATTTGGACAGGGAAGAACTGGCTCAAGTGTCTTCCAGGTCTGAAATGTTTACATCAGGAACCCTACAATTTCCAAGCAAGAACTCATGACCTTGTCTTCTTTCATAACTCTGAATAAGAGGAATTAATGCACATTCTCATTTGTACCAATACCTTTTTAATTGTCTCAAAAGCATACTTGAGGCTTTAGGATATCAACCTAGGGGACACAGTGGTCAGGGTAAAGTCTGCAAATCCAAAAGTTTCAAATTCCTGGGTGCAAAAAATTGCTATCTCAGCAGCTAAAACATCCATCCCACTAATCACGTGTTACTTAGACTTATTCAGAAATAACAAAGAGAAACATTCCATCTAAGAGTGTTGTGCTGTTTCATTAGAGGGTTTTATATTTTTGTTTTGTTTTGTCTTCCCTATTAAAAACAAGGGTTATATGATATCCTGAAAGGTGAGGGTACTGGTGTGCTAAAAGGCTTGCAGCCTAATTCAAAAGTTTCAACAGACTGGAAAATTGTAGTTTTCCCTATCCTGAAACCCACAAAGAAAATTAAATTAGAAGGAAAATGCAAATGATTAACATAGAGATAAACACAGAGAAATTTAGAAAACAGCATCTTTCCTTTCTAAATATTTCTAACTCATTAAGTACAAAGTAAGTGTGTGTTCCAGACACTGGGGATATATTCTATTTCACTTAACACCATACTACAAAAAATAGTCCTTGGAAGTTCATCATTCTCAGCTTACCTTCAGGGATAACATTAATGTAGAAAAACCTAAAATATATAACTTTTCTCTAGGAGATCAATGTATTTCTATGACTTAGAGGTTTTATTTCCCAGTAAACCTCCTGGTCTGAAATATAACTTTCAAAAATTTACTTCCATTATCTAGATGATAATTTTAAAAGATCATTTCATATATTTCCATGTTTTCCATAATAGGGCATATATTATTTGAAAGTGGAAAAAATTATAAATATTATTTTCAAATTGTATGGCACAAGAGATGAAAAACTGCCCAGCAAAATGTCAGATGTCTTTCATCTTCTATTTAACAAGTCCCATTGTTAAACAGAAGGCCATTAAGGCCATTCTCTATTCTCCAATAGAGGCCATTAAGAAATAGAAGACATAAAAAAAGTTACAGTCTGTAATAACACAATACATTTCATACCTTTAATATTTACCAACTCCTGGAGCCTCAAATAAGCAAATATGGAAAAACTTGGTGAATGTGCATGACACTCTTTTTGTGTAATATCATAAGCTGCTATATATCTCATATACAATTTTAATATAAATTCAGCTACTCTTCATCCACTATTAAGCCTTCAATTAAGACCATACTAATTTAAAAAATTATTCAAGGGCACAAAACTTGTTTACTCTGATTAAATATTCACAGTAATCTTTTTGCAACCACATACTTCCACACTGAATTTTTCCTCTAAAGTTCAAAAAACATCTTATCACCTTTGAAACTGAACTCATTTATTCTTAAAATTCTGGAAATATGTTGGTAAGTGGCAAGAAGGAAAAGTCTGAGCTCATCAAAGAAATCCAAATGTTCAGATATTTTGACTAGGAATCCAATGACAGCCATGAATAACCATTTTTTTTAATAAGCCTATACCCTCTTGCCCCACTTCATGACTAATTCTGTAGATAGCTTGAATGTTTCCAAAAGCCCAGGGGCCTTCTCTTCATTTGCTAGTAGACAAAACCTAGTATAAAGATAATGCAGAATATGTGGTTTTGAAAATGATGATTGTAATGACTAAACAACTCTACATTCTGCAAAAATCCTCTTTAATCTGAAATATCACCATAATCAGTTTTAAGTCAAAGGTGATTTTCCTTTGTAATTCTTTTTATCCTATTCTATTCTGACATTTCATCTCCTTCAGTTAATTCTGTTATCTGGGTCTGAGAGAAAAAATATACATATGTATTTTTATATTTTGTAAATATATATTAGATTGGCAAACAAGTTCCTCCAGGTGTCTCCATAACATCTTACAGAAGGACCCAAGTGAACTTTTTGGCCAACCCAATATTATTTTGTTCTTCTAGTTCTGAAAGCAATCCAGAATCTGGAGTTCTAGGATCTGAGACATGGTCAACATTAGCAATAGATTGTTTAGACAAATTGATAATGTAAACAAAAGTGAAGGTGGAAGGTGTTCAAATTTACTTAAGAGAACAATTTTTTTTTCAAACACATTTACAACCACCCAACTGTATACAATGTGTTAATTATAAATGATCCTTATCTATTCATTCAACTAAGACTAGCAGAGTGTTTCTTTGGAATAGCTCAGGAGTCTGCTATTATTCTGACTTTATACTAAAAACATTAAAACCATATTTCTCTTGTGAAATACTCCTACATTCTGACTTTTTCATAATCATACTATTTCACAGTTATTTCATATTAGAAATATAATGCTCTCTAAAAAATACCTGCATAATGAGATATACTTCTTCTATATAAATATAAATATAAAAGTATTTTCTTTTACAAAAATAGTTCCAGGGCTTCCCTGGTGGTCTAGTGGTTAAAAATCCACCTGGCAATGAAGGGTACATGGGTTCAATCTCTGGTCCAGGATAATCTCATATGCCATTGAATAGTTTAGCCTGGGCTACTAAGCCCAGGCACAGCAACTACTGAAGACCTTATGTTTAGAATCCATGCTCCACAACAACAAAAAAAAGCCACCATGATGAGAAACCCTGTGCACCACAATGAAGAGAATCCCCTGCTCACTGCAACTACAGAAAGCCCACATGCAGCAACAAAAATCCAGGGCAGCCATAAATAAATCTTCAAAAAAAAAATAGTTACAGGAAAAAAGAAAACTAGCCAATTCACCTAAACATATATTTAAATATTTCTAATTGTACTACCTGTGTAGTGAAAATACAAAACAAGTTATTAACTAACCTCATCAAGATCTAAAATAAACCTAAATCCTTTACATGAGCATGAGTGTGTACGTGAGAGTTTGTGAGAGATGTGTGTGAGAGCAAGCAGGTTCATGAGTGTGTGTTTGTGTGAGTATATGTGTATATGAAAGTGTGCCTGGTGTGTGGGTACCTAATTGCAGGACTGTAGTGTCATCATTCATTTACCAAGTACTAAATTGAATCCCTTTGTACATGAGAAGGAAATGGCACCCCACTCCAGTGTTCTTGCCTGGAGAATCCCAGGGACGGGGGAGCCTGGTGGGCTGCCGTCTATGGGGTCACACAGAGTCGTACACGACTGAGGTGACTTAGCAGCAGCAGTACATGAGATACCTTCAAGATACTTGGAATACCTCACAGAGAAAATTCAAGCAAAAATACTTGCCCTCATAGAACTCTTGTTGAGGGAAACAGACAATAAGCACTAATCATAATTAATAGGCAATTAGGTGCTTTGGAATGCAGAAAATGTAGAGCCAGACATGGTTATGAACAATGCTAGGAGTTTGAGTTGGGGGGGCGGGGTGGACAGGACATGATTTTTAAAAGTGTGGTCCATATAGACTTCCATGAGAAGGTAGTATTTGAACAAATAATAGAAGGTGGTAAGAAATTTGACCATGTGCAAATTAGGGAAGAGCAGTCCAGGTAGAGGGAGCAGACAATGTAAAGACCCCAGTATACTCCAGGCATCGCAAGGAGCCAGTGTGCTGACATGTGTCCAATGAGTGAAAGGAGAGTTGGAGCTCAGAGGTCAGAGATAAAGGAGTGAGGTCATAATAGGACCTGACAGGTGATGGTAAGACTCTGACTTTTCTCAGATAGATGGGTAAAGCGCCAAGCCACATGGTCTAGCAATTAGCACATGAAGAAATAATAGTCATAATTAGTTACTACTATATATTCTGTACTGTATCCATGATGGAATCATTATCTTATTTAACAGATGACTAAATGGAAATACCAAAATTTTGTTACTTAGAAGTTTAAATGTTAATCACAGGCAAAGCCAACCCATAGATAGACCTCCTACAATGAGCTTCTATAGGTGCAGAAGGAAATACAGCACCCAACAAGTTGTTGGTCTTTGAAAGCAAGTGAAGTGAGAAGAGCCCTCAAGTTTGACTGGAATTGTATCTCAGGAAGATATTCAGATTCTAAGTGGGATAGAGGCAAGAAGTTTCTGCAAAATTCTCACACTCCTGCTTTCACAAGAACACGAAAGGATCATTTTTCAGAGGTGTCCTGCAAAGCCTGTGCTATAACCATGTCCTCACATTTTTTGTATTTATTTCCTTTGAAGCATTGTGCTGGTTAAAGTCTCACTAAGTTTTTCAGTCTATAACATAATTTGGAGCTCAGAGTAGACCCAAGCATGTGGTGAATTCAGCCTTACTCATGATGGCTTGTCCCATCCACAGTCTGCAAAGGATTCCCTTCCAAGGGTCTGCATCATTATGGAACAGATGTTCCCTCAAGAACACTTGCTCCCAGTTGATCTTTCTTCAAAAAAATGTGTCTCTTCAAACTGAAAAAGAGAGCATGAGATCCTCGTTGTGCATATGACAAAGCCAAGCATGGTTCACTCTGCCATATTTTCTGTCATGACTCTAGCTGTGAAATCACAGAGACCAGTGCAGAGTTACAATTCCCTCTCTCTGAGATGGTATCCATTAAGAAATGGGACTTTCCATCTGGGAGAGTCAGTGCAAGTGAAGCCCACTGACCGCAGCTGCTGCTAGCTTTCAACACCATGGATTCTTTTGTTCTTACATGTTGGCAAATAACCTAGTTATCCCTTCCTAGCTTTCGGATTCTCTACATAACGGTCAAATTAGTTATCACTTGCTAAGTCATCTAAGTATTCTATGACACTTGCCTTCAGAGTTCTTTTAAGAGGCTCATATGGGCAGGCAAGTCAGAAAATGATGACTCTAACAAACGCTGGCAAACCACCTTTCCCTTGATGTAAAGGAAAAGATCTACAGGCTGTTAATAGAAACTTCCTCTGAGTAATAGAGTACCGAATTGTAGTGCAAATCAAAGTTGACAGAAGAAGGAAAATGGGTTTTTGGAGAAGTAGGGTAGAGCAGTAAGACACACTTTAAAAAAAATAAATAGCAGTCTTTTCCCTTCTGCACACAGTGGCCTGTCACCCCCTTAGTTATCTGCAGAGATCTTGACCTCATGTCTTTTCTTTTTTTCCCCCTGTTCTATTGCACTCGCTGTTGCCACCTGCTGGTGACATATTATGATTGAAATACAGTAGATCAGGATGTTAGTCACTCAGTCGTGTGAGACTCTTTGCAACCCCATGGACTGTAGCCCGCCAGGCTCCTCCACATCCATGGAATTTTCCAGACAAGAATCCAGGAATGTGTTGCCATTTCCTTCTCCAGGGGATCTTCCTGATCCGGGAATCAAACCCAGGTCTCCTACATTGCAGGCAGACTCTTTACTGGCTGAGCCACCAGGGAAGTCCAAAATATAGGATGTTATTGTTGTCCAGTTGCCCAGTTGTGTCTGACTCTTTGTGGCTCTATGGACTGCAGCAGGCCAAGCCTCTCTGTCCCTCACCATCTCCCAAAGTTTGCTCAAGCTCATGTCCATTGCATCACTCATGCCATTCAGCCATCTCATCCTCTGATGCCTTCTTCTCATTCTGCCCTCAATCTTTCCCAGCCTCAGGGACTTTTCCAATGAGTCAGCTGTTCACATTAGATGACCAAAACACTGGAGTTTCAGCTTCAGCATCAGTCCCTCCAATGAGTATTCAGGGTTGATTTCCCTTAAGATTGACTGGTTTGATCTCCTTGCTGTCCAAGGGACTCTCAGGAGTCGTCTCCAGCACACAGTTCGAAGGCATCAATTCTTTGGCGCTCTGCCTTCTTTATGGTCCAGCTCTCATAACTATATGTGACCACTGGGAAATCCATAGCCTTGACTATACGTACCTTTGTCAGCAGAGTAGTGTCTCTGCTTTTCAACCCACTGTCTAGGTTTGTCATAGCTTTCCTGCCAAGAAGCAAATGTCTTCTGATTTAATGGCTGCAGTCACCATCCACAGTGATTTTACAGCCCAAGAAGAGGAAATCTGTCACTACTTCCACATTTCCCCCCTCTATTTGCCATGAAGTAATGGAGCTGGATGCCATGATCTTAGTTTTTTGGTTTTTTTTTTTTTTTTATAGTTTTAAGCCGGCTCTTTCACTCTCCTCCTTCACTCTCATCAAGAGGCTCTTTAGTTCCTCTTTGCTTTCTGCCATTAGAGTGGTATCATCTGCATATCTGAGGTTGTTGGTAGTTCTCCCGCCTTATCCAGCCCAACATTACTCATGATGTGCTCAGGGTATACATTAAACAAACAGGGTGACAGCAGACAGCCCTGTCACACTCCTTTCTCAATCTTGAGCCAATCAGTTGTTCTATACAGGGTTCTAACTGTTGCTTCTTGATCTGCATACAGGTTTCTCAGGAGACAGGTAAGACAGTCTGGTATTCACATCTGTTTAAGACCTTTTCACAGTTTATTATGATCCACACAGTCAAACAAAGGCTTTGGAGTAGTCAATGAAACAGAGGTAGATATTTTTCTGGAATTCCCTAGCTTCCTCTATGATCCAGCAAATTTTGGCAATTTGATCTCTGATTCCTCTTCCTTTTCTAAACCCAGCTTGGACATCTGGGAGTACAGGATGGGGATGTGCATATGGAAAGCACAAACTGTAAGCTTAAGGCCAAATAAAGAGTCTTCATACTCTGGGGACTCAGTCTTCCTTGAGATAGAAAAAGAAGAGTCTTGAAAGCAGAGGGGAAAATCCTATTCATACTCAACTTTGAAGAAATTCTTCTATGTTTCAATCTTACTTTTTCACCAATACATGAGACTCAGTTACCTGCCATTGTCTTCCTTTCTAAGGAGTATGTGAGACATACCTCATTCTTATCACTGGGGATAAAAAATTTATATCTTGCTATATTACTTTTGTATCTTGATAACTGTAAGCTTTCAGTGTAATGGAACTTGACCTCAAATGAAAGATGGTTTTTAGTTTTTCCTAATCCAATTCTCAGGGCAAAAGATAATGTCTTCTGTTTCCAAACAGTTTAAGCATGATGAGGTTCTGGTACACCCACATCATTTAGAAAAGAGCCCTCAGAAGTATATATATATATATATATACATATATATATATATACACATATGAAATCTAGACAAATGGTACTGATGAAGCTATTTGCAGGGCAGGAATAGAGATGCAGACATAAAGAACAGACTTGTAGATAAAGCAAGGGAAGGAGAACATGGGATGAATTGAAAGAGTAGCACTGAAACATCATCGAGTGAAAGTTAGTCATGTCTGACTCTGTGAGTCCATGAACTGTAGCCCACCAGACTCCTCTATCCATTGGATTCTTCAGGCAAGAATACTGGAATGGTTTGCCATTTCCTCCTCCAGGGTATCTTTTCGAACTGGAGATCAAACCCAGGTTTCCTGCATTGTAGACAGATTCTTTTACTGAGTTATCAGGGAAGCCCTAAAACATCTACATATGTATGTAAAATAGATGGCTAGTGAGAAATTTCTGTATAACACAAGAAGATCAACCCGGTGCTCTATGACAATCTAGAGGGATAGGATGGTAAGTGGGAGGGAAGTTCAAGAGGGAGGGGGCATATGTATACTTATGACTGATTCACATTACTATACGGCAGAAACCAACTCAACATTGTAAAGCAATTATCCTCCAACTAAAAGTTTTAAAAAGGAGTATATATGCACTAACATACCTGGAGAACTCAGGGTAAGCAAGTTGTTTGAAATAAAGCAAAAAAAAAAAAAAAATTTAAAGGCCCATACTGAGCTATAATTTGCAAAGGAATATAAAATGGAGATACATTTCCTTAGATTTTTCCACACTCATAAATAGCCAATGCCATGGTACACGTTTCCTTGGAAATTCAGACACATTGGAAGTCGAAGTGCATAACTATACATGTGTAACTTACAAATTTATGGTCACTCAATAAGAAGGTTTCAGATGAAAGTATGCCTAGTATCAGGAAGTTCAAGAGTTAAAATCCCTTATCAATCTTAATACACACCCACAGTGCACAAACACCGCATCATAAAGAGATTTAAAAGCTTTCTTCGGTAGGAACGCCTGATATTGAATAGACTCAGCATGGACAACTTAACACTTGTATGTATTTTGAGTTTTAATTTTTAAGTTGAGTTTGTTTTAATATAGATATTCATTTTTCATTCCCTGGTCAAGTTCACAATGAGAACGACAATCTTGAGGAGCCCAAGGTCACACTCTGCACCCTTCTCTTCTCGATACACTTCCTCTGAGTTACCGCACCCTTTTCCACAGCCTTTAAATGCCAGGTATATTCTAGATATTCTGAAACCATTTTCCTCTTTCTTGATTTCACTCATCTGAGAAATAATTAACACCTCAAACCTAACATGCCCAGAGCAAAACTCTTAATCATGTTACTCCAAACCTGCTCTTTTCTGTAAATCTCCTGTCCTCTACAAAGGGCATTAAAATCCCCCCAGATGCTCAAGTGAAAGTTCTGGGAGCTTACTTTGATGAGACTCTACTCTCACTGCTTATACAGGAATTCTTGTTAAGTCCATAGGCACTGAATTTTCTAAAATTTTAATTCTCTCCATCTCCACTGATCCCACCTAGATTAGTCATCTATTTGGCATAATGAATGATTCTGCAACAGATTATCTTAAGGAAACAAGCATTTATTATCTCAATAGGGTTTTTGAGGGTCAGGAATCTGGGAGGGACTTTGCTGGGTGATTCTGGCTTGTCTCTCATGAGGTTGCAAACTGTTGGCCAGGATGCAATCATATAAGCTGGGGAAGGATGTGTCTGAGGTCATTCAGGTGGTTGCTGTCCTGCCTCAGGTCTCTACTGGCAACAGGCTGGAAGTTTCAGTCCCTTGCTTCATGGGTTTCTCCTTAGGGGAGCTCACAACATGAGAGCATGTTTCTCCCTGAGTGAGAGAGCCAAGGAAGAGAGACCAAGATGGAAGCCATAGTCTTTTTAACCTAATCTCAGAAGCAACAGAATATCATTTATGCTGTATTCTGTTGGTCACATTGTCTAATTGTGGGACAATGTAGGAAGTCACCACAAAAAGATACAAATACAGAATACCTGGGATATTTTGTGGATTTAGTTCCAGACCACTGCAATAAGGCAAAAATCACAATACAATGAATAACACAAAATTTTTGGTTGCTGAGGGCATGTAAAAGTTATGCTTATACTATGCACATATGCTTATATATGTAGTCTATTAAGTGTACAATAGCACTAAGCCTAAACACAACAATATACATATTTTAATTTAAAAATACTTTATCGCTGAAAAATGCTAACCATCATCTGAGCCTTTGGTGAGTTGTAATCTTTGTTTGCTGGTGGAGGATCATGCTTTGATGTGAATAACTACTGACTAATTAGGAGTGGTGGCTGCTGAAGGCTGGGGTAGCTGCTGCTGCTGCTGCTGCTGCTGCTAAGTCGCTTCAGTCATGTCCGACTCTGTGCGACCTCATAGACGGCAGCCCACCAGGCTCCCTACTCCCTGGGATTCTCCAGGCAAGAATACTGGAGTGGGTTGCCCTTTCCTTCTCCAATGCATGAAAGTGAAAAGTGAAAGTGAAGTCGCTCAGTTGTGTCCAACTCTTAGCGACCCCTTGGACTGGAGCCTACCAGGCTCCTCCGTCCATGGGATTTTCCAGGCAAGAGTACTGGAGTGGGGTGCCATTGGGGTAGCTGAGGAAATTCCTTAAAATAAGACAATGAAGTTTGCCACATGGGTTGACTTTTCCTTTCACCAATTTCTCTGCAGTAAGCAACACTATTTGATAGCCCTTTACACACAGTAGAACTTCTTTCAAAGTTGGTCAATCCTCCCAAATCCTGTCGGTGCTTTATCAGCTACATGTATGTAATATTCTGAATCCTTTGTTGTCACTTCAACAATCTTCACAGCATCTTCACCAGGAGTAGATTCCATCTTATGAAACCACTTTCGTTGCTCATCCTCAAGAAGCTATTCTTCATTCATTCAAGCTTCATCATGAGATTGCAGCAGTTTAGTAATGTCTTCAGTTACTACTTCTAATTCTAGTTCTTTTGTCATTTCTAGCACCTCTGCAGTGACTTCCTTCACTGAAGTCTTGAAGCCCACAAAGTCATCAGGGTTGGAATCAGTTTCTTTCAAACTCCTGTTAATGTTATTATTTTGACATCTTTCCATGAATCACAACTGTTTCTAGAGGCATCGAAAATGATGAATCCTTTCCAGAAGATTTTCAATTGACTTTGCCCAGATGTCTCAGAGGAATCACCATCTGTGGCAGCTATAACCTTATAAAATGTATGTCTTAAGTAATAAGACTTGAAAGTTGAAATGATTGCAGAATAGATGTTGTGTTAGCAGACATGAAAACAACATGAATCTCATTGTACAGTTCCTTAGAGCTCTTGGGTGAGAAGGTGCATTGTCAATACTATTTTGAAAGGGATATTTTTATCTGAGCAATAGGTCTCAACTATGGGCTTGATGTATTCAGTAAACCATGTTGTAAGTAGATGCACTCTGATCCCAGCTTTGTTGTTCCATTTGTACAGCATAAGCAGAGTAAATCTATCATAATTGTTAAAGGACTTAAGGTTTTCAGAATGTTAAATGAGCACTGGTTTTCAACTTAAAGGAACCAACTGTGCTAGCTCATAACAACAGAGTCAGCCTGTCTATTGAAGCTTTGAAGTCAGGCATTGACTTCTTTCTAGCTATGAAAGTCCTACGTGGCATCCTCTTTCAGTTGAAGGTCTTCATTAACTATCTTAGTTAGATCTTCTGGATAACTTGCTGCAGTTTTTACATCAGCTCTTTGCTGCTTCACCTTGCATGCCTATGTTATGGAGAGAGGTTCTTTGTGTAACCTCATGAACCAACCCTGCTAACTTTGGACTTTTCTTCTGCAGCTTCCTCACTTCTCTCAGCCTTCATAGAACTGAAGAGATTTAGAACATTGCTCTGGATTAAGCTTTGACTTAAGGGAAAGTTGTAGCTGATTTGATCTTCTATCCAGACCTCTATTTTTTTTTTCTATATCAGCATAAGGCTGTTTTGCTGTCTTATCATTTGTGCATTCACTGGAGTATTCACTGTTAATTTCTTTTAAGAACTTTTCATTTGCTTTACAACTTGGCTACCTGTTTGGGACAAGAGGCTTAGCTTTTGGCCTGTTTAGGCCTTCAATATGCCTTCCTCACTAAGTTTAATCATTGCTAGCTTTTGATTTAAAGTGAGAAATGTACTACTCTTTTTTTCACTTGAACACTTAGAGGTTATTGTACAATTATTAATTAGCTTAATTTCAGTGATGTCATGATCAAGGAAGAGGAATGCCCTAGAAGAGAGAGGGGCTTCTCCAGTGGTTCAGCAGTAAAGAATCCACCTGCAATGCTTGACTGGAGACATGGGTTTGATTCCTGGGTTGGGAACATCCCCTGGAGGAAGGCATAGCAACCAACTCGGTATTCTTGCCTAGAGAATCCCATGGAGAGAGGAGCCTGGCAGGCTACAGTCCATGGGGTTACAAAGAGTTGGACACAACTGAAGCAACTTAGCAAACATGCATGCAGGAGAGACAGAGAGAGATGGGGAACAGTTGGTTAGTGGAGCAGTCAAAACATACTCATTTATTAAGTTCACTATCTTATGCGGGTCTGGTTCATTTTGCCCCAAAGCAATTACAATAGTAATAGCAAGGACCACTGATCACAGATTACCATAACAAATGTAATAATAATGAAAAGCTTGAAATATTGCAAAAGTTACCAAAATGTAACACAGAGACACAAAATGAGCAGAAGCTGTTGGGAAAATAGTGCTGATAGACTTGTTTGACATAGGGTTGCCACAAACTTTAAATTGTTTTAAAAAAAAGAAAAGAAAAAAAGCAATATGTGCAAAGGACAACAAAGTGAGTAGTAAAATGAGATATGCCTGTACCAAGAGGTGAGAGTTACCAGGAGCAGATGTAGAGGCTGGCTACCTATTACCCAGCTCATGTCTCCACTGGGATAAAAGAGCTTCCTAATCAATCCCATCTCCCTGCTACTTTTCCTGACATCTCCCATCATTAACCATTCAGAAGTCAAAACATCATTTTGAAAACATAAATCAGATATTGTCATTCATGTGTTAGTACTTCAAACCCTTCAATGGCATCCCGTTTTACTTAAAGTGAGACTCAACGGAGGAGCCTGATGGGCTGTAGTCCATGGGGTCGCTAAGAGTCCGACACGACTGAGCGACTTCACTTTCACTTTTCACCTTCAAGCATTGGAGAAGGCAATGGCACCCCACTCCAGTATTCTTGCCTGGAGAATCCCAAGGACAGGGGAGCCTGGTGGGCTGCCATCTATGGGATCACACAGAGTCAGACACGACTGAAGCGACTTAGCAGCAGCAGCAGCAAACTCTTATTGGCCCTGCCTACATGTCGTTCTCAATGACCATCACACCCAGCCACCATGGCCATGTTCCTGTTCCTCTAACATAACAAGGTTGGAGGGATTCAGACCATAGCTTAAATGCCACTTCTAGAAACACCACCCAACACTACCCTATTTAGAATACTCATTCAGACACTCCCATGTCCAGCTGTCATCCCTGACCCAGTGCTGCACACAACACAAGTGTACTTCTCACCTGCTAAAACAATCATGATTTTGTATATAAGAGCAAACAAACAGATCTTGGACTCGAGGAATGTGTCCTCCTCTCATCTACAGGGATTATGCATAGCTGATCTATAGCAGGCATGGTAACCATTTCCTTCAAAGAGAAGTAAAGGGTCTAGAAATGTTACATGGTCATAAACTGAGCAATGAGAGGTGAACGGATGTCCACTGGGGTCTTCCTTTCCCTTGTAGAAAACAGAATCATTATCTCCACTATTTTTCTGAATGTAATATCCAGAGCTATGAGATAAGCAACCACCTTGTAACTATGACATATGTGGCAAAATAAGGAAAACTAAATACCTAAGAATCATAAAATAGGAAGGTACAAATTGCCCAGGACTCTGATCTTTGAGAGATACCAAGAGAACATTTCATGCAAAGATGGGCACAATAAAGGACAGAAATGGTATGGAACTAACAGAAGAAGAAGACATTAAGAAGAGGTGGCAACTATACAAAAAAGATCTTCATGACCCAGATAATCATGATGATGTGATCACTCACCTAGAGCCAGACATCATTGGAATGCGAAGTCAAGAGGGCCTTAGGAAGCATCACTACAAACAAAGCTAGTGGAGGTGATGGAATTCCAGTTAAGCTATTTCAAATTCTAAAAGATGATGCTGTGAAAGTGTTATACTCAATATGCCAGCAAATGTGGAAAACTCAGCAGTGGCCACAGGACTGGAAAAGGTCAGTTTTCATTCCAATCCCAAAGAAAGGCAATGCCAAAGAATGCTCAAACTACTGCACAATTGCACTCATCTCACACACTAGTAAAGTAATGCTCAAAATTCTCCAAGCCAGGTTTCAATAGTATATGAACCGAGAACTTCTTCTACTTGGTCATCTTTTGGCATCTATATTGCAAAGAGCACACACTGAAGAAAATTTAGATACAGTTGCTGTTACTCACCCAGAAGGAAATCTTTAAACTTTCTAAAACTTATTAAATACCCAGCATGATAAGAAGAAAGGCTTGTGCCTTAAAGTTGACATTTCATGCCATAGCTGTTTAGTTTGAGATAGCTTTTCCTATCCCTGCCATTTTTCTTGGTCAATATTCAATTTCAACAGAATCCCTAGCCCACTTAGCTGACCTCCCTGTTCACACACTTCCCTCACACACTCCTGACTTTTCTTCACATAACAGCCAGGGTGACCCTTCTCAAATGTTAACCAGATTACCTCATCCTTCCACACATATTATTTAATACATCAGTCAGGGTAAGAACTGAAGTCTTGAAGCTGTTGACCAGATCCTCTAAAATGCTGGTCTTTTTGCATTCTGATATCATTGACTAAGACACTTCCCTTTGCTGGCTTCTTTTGGATAGACTAACCTTGCTTCTCCTGAAATCAGTCAAGCACACTTATACCTTAGGGCTTCTGCATATGTTGTTCCTTCTGTCTGGAAAGCTGTTCCTACAGCTACCTGCATGTCTTACTCCCACTATCCATATCTCTGCTCAAATGCTTGAAATATCAATGAGGCCTTCATTGGACACCATATATAAAATAGCAACTCTTCCCCTTGAATACATACACACTTCCCTTCCCTTGTGTGGGCTTTTTATGCACAACATGATGCAGTATAAAATGCATTTGTCTACTTGCTTACTTACTATCTTCTCCACATTGATATATAAGCACCTCAAGAACAGGGACTTTGTCTTGTTCAGTGTGTTTCCAGAATTCAAGATGGCTTATCATGCAAGAGGTACTCTATGAATCTTTGTTGAATGAATAAATATTGAGCGAATTAATGAATAAACACATGCATCTTGGATAGTAAAGCCTCATTACTGTTCTGTGACTTAGTTCTTCATCCATGAAAGAAAGGAGTACAGATTTGAGAATCCTATGCTTTCTAGACAGCATATTAAAAAGCAGAGACGTTACTTTGCCAACAAAGGTCCATCTAGTCAAGGCTATGGTTTTTCCAGCAGTCATGTATGGATGTGAGATTTGGACCATAAAGAAAGCTGAGCACCAAAGAATTGATGTTTTTGAACTGTGGTGTTGGAAAAGACTCCTGAGAGTTCCTTGGACAGCAAGATCAAACCGGCCATCTTAAAGGAAATCAGTCCTGAATATTCATTGGAAGGAATGATGCTGAAGCTGAAGCTCCAATACTTTAGCCTCCTGATGCAAAGAATTGACTCATTGGAAAAGTCCCTGATGCTGAGAAAGAGTGAAGGTGGGAGGAGAAGGGGACTCCAGAGGATGAGATGGTTCGATGGCATCACCGACTCAATGGACATGAGTTTGAGAAATCTCCAGGCGTTGTGATGGACAAGGAAGCCTGGAATGTTGCAATCCTTGGGGTCGCAAAGAGTTAGACACAATTGAGTAACTGAAATGAACTGATGCTTTCTCCTTGTTCTCTTGTGCCGTATAAACCAAAACACAGGCCTGCCTTCAGCTTGAGAACCAAAAGGATGCCCATCAACCCAGAGACAAGAACTCTGGTCCTTCCACCTTTTGATTCCTGGGTGGCCCTGGGCAAGTCATTTAAATCTGTTCTTTAAATTCTCCATTTATAAAACAAGGCTACCACTTAACCTCCTGCATTGTAGAGCTGGGAGCATTAATTAATGTTTATAAAGTATTTCCTGATTAAAAGATTCAATTAAATTGTTACTATTAGGTAAATGAAAGTGAAATAATGAGACTGTTCTAGGCATTATAATTGATGCATGAATTTCAGATTTGAAAAATAAGAAAAAACCATTACCTACATCCTTAAAAGATCTACAAAATGTTTCACTCAAAGATAGTATTCCCCAAATTTTAAAGATCTAAAAAGAAATTCAGTTCCAAAGAAGTAGGATGCCAACTCCTCCTAACCTAGAATGTTCTTTGGTTGTCAAATCTAGTTCTCTATGTGACCAAGATTACAGTTCAAAAATTTATCATTGAATCAAAATATATATATTAGCTCATTGTCTGTCTTATACATCTTATCCTCATAGTCAAAAGGAAAATAAATATTTTAGAGCACAAAATTTTTCAAAGAAAATGTATTATATCTGTTTGTATTTGTGACATTCAAGATCATTCAAGAAAAAGAATATACAAAGAGCTGTAGTTTTAAAACTAAACTTTGAAATAGAGCTGTAGCTCTCCTAACTGGGCAACTTTAGGCAAGCTGCTTTTTGGGAGGTGACCTTCTTTGGTATGCAGATTAATATTATATCTCTTTTCCCAGAAACATGCACATAGATGAAGAATTTTATATGTAATTTCAGAGGTTTGGGATATCTTTAAGATTTATGAATCCCAAACAAAGTGAACCAGGTTAAGAAAACTGTCTGAGGAGATTGACAAATGGGTTCCAGGGTTGACATGAATTTCTCATGTTAAAAGAAAAATTTCCATAGAATATCTGGTGATCTAGTAAGCCTTTTTTCCAAGACTTTTTGTCCATGAGTTAGACAGCATCCAATCTAGAGACAGAAAGACGCTTCAAAGAACTAGACAAAGTGAAAGATTTTTACAGACAGTGAGTAGTATAACGACTGAAGCGACTTAGCAGCACAGCAGCAGCATAAAGGAAGTTATACTGGTCACTTGCTAACTGGTTAAAGCAGGGTAACTGGGTAATTGAAGAGATTCTCCTACAAAAAATGCCAAGCATCTCCTCTACAATCTAGCTGAAAGCAAAACTGGATTGAATTTAAAGTGAGACACTGTCTGCTGCTGCTGCTGCTAAGTCGCTTCAGTCGTGTCCGACTCTGTGCGACCCCAGAAACGGCAGCCCACCAGGCTCCCCCGTCCCTGGGATTCTCCAGGCAAGAACACTGGAGTGAGTTGCCACTTTCTTCTCCGATGCATGAAATTGAAAAGTGAAAGTGAAGTTGCTCAGTCTTGTCTGACTTTTAGTGACCCCATGGACGGCAGCCTACCAGGCTCTTCCATCCATGGGAGCTTCCAGGCGAGAGTATTGGAGTGGGGTGCCATTGCCTTCTCCAGAGACACTGTTTAGATTTTCCCATTCTCCAACTATTTACATTAATATAGATTAAGCAACAATTTTTTTCTTGTATTTAGGTTTTCATAGAAAAAAAAACCACAAAAATTAGTCATTTAAACATTTTATCAAACTGTTCAATTTGATCAGACTGTCAAAGAAGGGAAAAATTCTTACTGAAAATGAGAATGTAAGGGCATAATTTTTTGTACATTATTTAACCATGAGTTGCCCTTCTTTCTCTCTTTCCTTTTAACCCTGGGCCATTTAGCCTCCTCTCTCACCCTGGAAAATTACTAGGTGAGGTCTTATTACCCTCAGCTTTCTCTTTATGGTTTCTCAGTGCTCCTGAAATACACTCACAAGGGAAGGAATTCATTATCATCTTATGCATTTGCAACTCTCTATATAACTTTTCAAAGTTCTTGAAAGGGCATATTTTAAGAGCTTTCATACTCTTCGTTCAAGTTCACATGTTAATGGGCACCAATAATACCGGAGTTTCAGGGGTTTTCTTCCACTTGCAGGATCTTTTATTGAAAATAAATGCCAAAGGATCTTCTTTCTTCTCACCTAATGAGTTACTTTTCTACTGTACTTTAAATTGACAACAGTTTATTTCACATGGAAGACAAATTTTAATTTTCCTATTGGCAACATTAGGCTCAGTCCTATGGAAATTCTGTAACCAAATCCTGCTGAACTTCAAAGTCAGATTCCTCAGGGATACTCTTGTTCCTTTATTGGACCTCCAGATTGGGAAGTCAGTGCAAGAATTTTTTTGGTATAATTGGTCTCCAGTTCATGGATCATCCATCTGGTGGCTCTATGGTGGGGCTAATAGTGACCTCCTCCAAGAGGACTTATGCCACACACCACGCCTCCCAGGACTGCTGCTGCCAGTGACCCTGTCCCCACAGCTGACAAAAGTCTGTAGGGTCAAAGCTATGGTTTTCCCAGTAATCATGTATGGATGTGAGAGCTGGACCATAAAGAAGGCTGAGCACCAAAGAATTGATGCTTTCAAATTGTGGTGCTGGAGAAGACTCTTGAGAGTCCCTTGGACAGCAAGGAGATCAAACCAGTCAATCCTAAAGGAAATCAACCCTGAATATTCATTGGAAGGACTGTGTCTGAAGCTGAAGTTCCAATACTTTGGCCACCTGATACAAAAAGCTGACTCACTGGAAAATACTCTAATGCTGGGAAAAATTGAGGGCAAGAGAGGAAGGGGGCAACTGAGGATGAGATGGTTGATGGCATCATCAACTCAATGAACATGAGTTTAAGCAAATTCAGGGAGATAGTGAAGGACAGGGAAGCCTGGTGTGCTGCAGTCCATGGGGTGGCAAAGAGTCAGACACAATTGATTGACTGAACAGCAACGTTAGTCCAATGACAATCTTATGTATCGAACCATTTTTCTTCCAAAGGAGGTTTGGACTGGGTCAAGTCTTTATGTTAGAGAGGGGAATGACAATGCAGTAGACAAGAAAGAGATTAGAAAGCCAGTCAGAAATTCTAAGATCTTGCCACAGCCCTATTTCAGAGTGGTCACATGCATACAAGTAGGGAGCAGCTACCCCTGTAAGTCTCTGTAAATGGTGGCAGCAGTGTGGAGTTGACACGAACTCTGGATAAGATCTTGGTTCTAGCTCCTACTCTGGCCCATGAGACTGAGTGGATTTGTTTCCCTGTAACAGTTTGTTCCTCTGTATAAGAGGGAGTTGTGTTAGTTGGTTTCTATTGATGACTATGGGGCTTCCCTGGTGGCACAGTGGTAAAGAAACACACCCATTCACGATGGTTACAACTCTAAATGTTGCTTCTGTTAGGTTCTGTGTGTGTGTGAGTGTGTGTGTGTGTATGTGTGTGTGTGTGTGTGTGTTCAGTTGCTCAACCATGTCCGACTCTTTGTGACCCCATGGACTGTAGCCCGCCAGGCTCCTCTGTCCATAGAATTTTCCAGGCAAGAATATTATAGCGGGTTGCCATTTCCTACTCTGGGGAATCTTCCCAACTCAGGAATTGAGCCTATGTGTCTTGTGTCTTCTGTATTGGCAGGCAGATTCTTTACCACTATGCCACCTGGGAAGCCCCTGTTAAAATCTACCTGGGGGCAATTAGAGAATGTAAATCAGCAAGACAAACTCAGTGCTCAATGGATGCCCACCCATAACAAAGGCATGGGGTGCTTTAGCGTTGCCAACGTCTTTTAAAATTTATTAGACCATAGCACTGTTGGTAAAATTTGCAATATGTGTTTCAGTGCTTTTCCAAAGGTTACAGAAAACTGAAAACAAACGAATAAAACACTCTTGCACCTATTTAAACTGAGTTTTCATAAAGGTAGAAGTAAAAAATTGTTCAGAATTTATGCCATTTATCTCTGGCAGGAGGAGGAGGAAAAATGACAACTCACTCCAGTATTCTTGCCTGGAAAATCCCATGGACAGAGGAACCTGGTAGGCTACAGTCCATGGGGTTGCAAAGAGTTGGACATGACTGAGTGACTAACACACATGTCTGGCAGACCATGCCAGAGGTCTGCTGTTTTCCTCTGCAGTCAAGTGTGAATGCCTGGTAGTAGCACATCAAGAATGAAATGCTGCCATTTTTATGTAATTGTCTAACTTGGGTCCATTCTGTCTTGAAAAAACGTATCGTATAAGATAAACTATAAGGTAAATTATAAGATAAACAGTTATAAAATGGTCATAGTTTTTCAGGGTCTGTTTCAATGAAAAAAAATTACTCATTTCCTGATTTATACTCTCTTTGAAAAGATCCATTTGATACCCACACAAACTAAATGCATATTTTATTTTCACAGAAACTTCTCAAATTCCAAATGATCAAATTTGCTTGTAAATTATAAACCAGGTTCATCATTTGGTAGGTTGAAGAATTAACAGATATTAAAAAAAAAAAAAAAAAAGCTAGACATAAATTTAAACTAAGGGTAATTAAGATATATTGTTTTGATGAGAAAACCTCTTATCATAATAAAATAAACCTGAACATTGTGATTGCTTTGTTCCAATATCAAGAACATATATATTTTTTTCTTTCTGATTTTCCAATAGCCAAAGCTACACATTGCTATACTGTAGCCGTAAGGATGCTTTTACGTTAGTCTCTTTCTACAGTGTTTAATTGTATTATCCTGTTGCAGTATATTGGGCACAAGGGGGCACTGAAGGAGTGAACAATCCCGCCTACCATACTGCAATTGCAACATCTAAATGTTTGTTTACCTTTCTCTCTGCCACATTGTAGTAGTTACTTTCTTCTTTTTATTTATTCTTAAAAATAGCTGTAAAGTGTTTGCCCAGTTACTCTTGTCACAGGAGGGAAGAGTAGACATGGACATTTTCTAGCCCATTAACAGCACCATCTTGAATGGACTTTTCTGAGAGTACACTGTTGTATAGTCATGAAACAACATCACATTTTACTAAAATGCCAAACATATGGCAAGAGTCCACCAACTATACCCTTCCTTCTTACTGCTGCTGCTAAGTCGCTTCAGTCGTGTCCGATTCTGTGCAACCCCATAGACGGCAGCCCACCAGGCTCCCCGTCCCTGGGATTCTCCAGGCAAGAACACTGGAGTGGGTGGCCATTTCCTTCTCCAATGCATGAAAATAAAAAGTGAAAGTGAAATCGCTCAGTCGTGCCCGACTCTTAGCGACCCCATGGACTGCAGCCTACCAGGCTCCTCTGTCCATGGATTTTCCAGGCGAGAGTACTGGAGTGGGGTGCCAAGGCAGCTACAAACATTTCCCAACTTCCCTAGATGATCAGTGCAGATAACAAGATGGAAGAGGAAGTTGCTTTGTGTAGGAGAGTTATCCAAAGAAACCTGGCTGAACAGGTAGCAGTCTTTGTCTTATTCGTTCTTCTTCCTGCCTAGAGAGTCAATGCCATATCTGGCCATACCACAGCTTTCAATTCTAAACAGATGATGGAATAGAAAGAAAGAACAAGCTTAAGATCTTGGTGTGTGCATGTTAAGTTGCTTCAGTTGTGTCTGACTCTGGGACTCCATAGACTGTAGCCCACCAGGCTCCTCTGTTCATGGGATCCTCCAGGCAAGAATACTGGAGTGGGTTGCTAGTCCCTCCTCCAGGGGACCTTCTGGACTCAGGAATCCAACCCACGCCTCTGCGGCGCCAGCATTTCAGGCAGATTCTTTACCGCTGAGCCACCTGGGAAACCCTAAGACCTTGGTAGGAATTTCCACTTCACTCCTGCTCTGCTTCCTTCCAAATTGCATGATACATAAAAGAAAAGAAAAAGCCTTTTATCTGGTTGAATTTCCTATGATTTGAGTCTCTAAAGATTTTAAAATAAAAGTATTTGAAAACTACAATTCCCAAGTGATACATCCTAAAAATATAGTGGTTGGCACTGGAGATTCTTAAAGTATATATAGCAAAGGACTTGAACAAAAGGAAATATTTCATTGACTCTCCATCTAATTTCATGAGAGATAATGTATGATTACAAAAATTCATGAGCTAAAATGTATTTTATACATCTTTTAAATTTAATTGGACTAATATAAAATATAAACTCATTCCTTGAAGAAAAAGTTACACATTGATTACAATAAATTCCAATTATTTTATAAATTACTGCTGTTCCATCCAGAGAAGGCAATGGCAATGGACTCCAATACTCTTGCCTGGAAAATCCTATGGACCATGGACGGAGGAGCCTGGTAGGCGGCAGTCCGTGGGGTCATGAAGAGTCGGACACAACTGAGCGACTTCACTTTCACTTTTCACTTTCATGCATTGGAGAAGGAATGGCAACCCACTCCAGTGTTCTTGCCTGGAGAATCCCAGGGACAGCGGAGCCTGGTGGCTTGCCGACTATGGGGTTGCACAGAGTCAGACACAACTGAAGTGATTTAGCAGCAGCAGCAGCTGTTCCATCTACAAAAGCAATGGCCCCTGTTAATGGGATCAGTGCAAGCTTTGTCCATCTCCACTGTTCAGTGGAATGCACAGGCAGTTGCACTTCAAAAAAAAAAAAAAAAGAAAGAAATTATTCTCTCAGCACCCTGGTCAGCAGTCTCACCCTAAACCCTCACCATTTCAAACACCCTTAGTTCCCACCCTACCCTCTCCAGGGACCCTGTCTCCAATCCTGGTAAAAGAAGACTGTCGTTTAGTTTGTTAAATTGTGTGCAACTCTTTTCAACCCCATGGACTACAGCCCTCCGGGTTCCTCTGTCCATGAGATTTCCCAGGCAAAAATACTGGAGTAGGTTGTCATTTAAGCCAAATATTCAAAAGCAGCTCCTTCTAGAGAAATATCCTGGGTTTCTGAGTCTATTTTGCCCATGAAATGTAAAACTATTCTTATGATATTGGTTAATTGAAATTTTAAACTTCCCTACTGTATTAATACTATTCTATATTATCTCAATGGATGGAAACTTTAGCCTTGAATTTTCTTTTTTTTAATGAGTGCAAATATATTTAAATGGGAATCTTCAAATTATCAAAATCTGATGCTGTGTTTTTGGACAATTCAGTCAAAGAACATTGTTATTGCAAAGTATTAGTCATTGTCTTACCAAACAAAGGAGGAGGATGAAGCTGTAATTACTAGATGAGGCCCAACAGAATGCCTGATTCTATGGGAAAATGACAGTGCTTGGGATTATAGGCCATAATTTATTTTCTTTAGTTGAAAGGAAAGGTACTTTATGAAAAGGCAGCATTCTGGAGAGAAGGTGGACGTATGTCCAGAGACCAACTCTGAAGATTCTGCTTGGCCATGACAGACTTTAAAGAGAAAATGGGGGGGAAGAATCTCAGTAAATCATTGAAGTAGAAGGTTGGGTTCTGCATCCTTCTCCATTGCCTGCAGTCTGGCTGACTCTCTTCAGATGTTATCTTGCCTACGTGATCTGCCTGAAGGATTGCTAAGGGGACTGTTGCATGTAGAGAGCTGATTATTTTTTTAACTACTTCATTCTTCATTCTTACTTCTTTTTATCTAGAAAAAGAATCAACAGGTTAGGCAAGGCATGGTGTCCATTCAGGAGAGCAAAAGCTAGGAGTTAGTTTCAACTGCTTAGTGAACTTATTCCTATATTAGCTTCTTTTAGAGGGGAACAAAAATGGGAAAACAAGGAAAGTGGCAAAAGAGCTGCTTTCATGATGACTCTACTTCAATTTCAGGCCACTTCAGGTAATGCATCTCCTAGTTGCAACTGCCCTTCAGCCTTGCAGTGAACTCCTGGATACCTTATTTTCTATGCTTGACTTTGTCTCATTGTTTGGTCTTTGCCTTTCTGTCACAAGGGTGGCTAGCCCAGGCCTTGACAATTATCCAGTTCCATCTTGCATTGTATGGAATTGCTCCTGGGAGGTGGCTGAAAAACCAGGCACTAAATTTCCCAGTCCCCTTTGCATCTAGGCATGGTCAAGTTCTTTGGAATGCAATGGAACTGAGCTGACATGGTCACTGAAAAAAAAAAAAAAAAAAAAAACAACCTCTATCATTAACCCAAAAATGCCTTGACATACTGAATGGAAATGACACGGCTTATGGGAAATAAATCATATCGTATTATAACTTCTTTAAATGGATAGTGAATTTATATGTTATCTAACTCCACTGAGTCTAGGGACAAAATCTAGAGTAATTTAGACACAAAGGATTGTTTTTTAATCAAAAGAACAATTAAATACTAAACAGGCCAGGTTAAATAATGTTTTATAATTTCAGGTTGGGGAAGCTCTTTTGAAGTAAAAGCAACAGCTATCAGTCATAAAAAGAAAATAAATAAATAAAGGCCAAGCAGGAGCTGCTTTCCTCACTGGAGATACTTTCACCTGTGTTTGTTTAGTATTCTAAGCCTGCAACTCAAATTTCAAACCTTGATGTGAACAGTTTCAGCATTTATATTTTTTAAAAAAATGTTAAACTGGAATTATACATATATACATTATAAAAAGCAACATAAATATTTTCACATTAAAAGCATTTTGTACATCTGTTCCTGCTAGCTTAAACACCTATTTGTTGAAGAAACTTATTAACATGAAGTTTCCCACCACCCACTCACACTTTGTTTTCAGGTGAGAAAACTGGAATAAAGGTATCTTCAGCTAGTAGCCCAAAAAGACAGAGGGGAAATCCCATATCATGACCACTTCTTTCTTGGTTCCTAATACTGACTCCATTATACTCTGGCTTCTCAGTATATAGTCTGCAGACCAGTGGCAGCAGTGTGACTTAGGAACTTGGAAATACAGAATCTCAGGCCCCACCTCAAACCTACTAAATCTGCAGAATCGCCCAGGGGATTCATAGACTCAGTGAAGTTTGAAAAGTACTCCTTCAGGCTGTACTAATACCTAATTGAATCACCATGTTCTCCTAGAAGCTGGGTTATAATACAGTCAGTCCATCTTGCATTGTTGCATTGTCAGAACCTATCACCTCTGCAAGTACAGATGTTACAAAAATGCAACTCACTGCCAGAAGTGTATACCACATGGGAATTTAAGTCAGATGCTGACTTTAAAACCTCACTCTCTATAAGACAAGACTCTTATTTATTTCTCTGAATCCTCATGAGGGAGCAAACATTAACATTGAAGATACTTGATATTAACATTTAAACAGAAAGAAGTAAACCAGCAGACAAGAAGAGCACATTAGCCTCCTCCACCATTCCCCTTTCACTGCTAGGAATATGTTAGAACACAGACGGTTTAGCATTGTCTGTAAGATTCTTCTTTTAACCTCTACTTTTTGTCTTTGGTGTTCTTTAAGTTTAGCTGTAGTAATGATTGTTGTTGTTCAGTCCCTAGTCATGTCTGACTCTTTGTGACCCTATGGACTGCAGCACGACAAGCTTCCCCATTACTCACTATCTTCTGGAGCTTTCTCAATTCATAAAAGTCAGAGACTCTATCTAACCATCTCATCCTCTTCTCCTTTTGCCTTCAGTCTTTCCCAGGATTAGGATCTTTTCCAATGAGTCAGCTCATCACATCAGGTGGCCAAAGTATTGGAGGTTCAGCTTCAGCATTTGTCCTTCCAATGAGTAGTCAGGGTTGATTTCCTTTAGGATTGATTGGTTTGATCTCCTTGCTGTCCAAGGGCCTCTTGAGTCTTCCCCAACACCACAATTAGAAAGCATCAGCTCTTTGGCTCTCAGCCTTCTTTATGGTCCAACTCTCACATGTGTACATGACTACTGGAAAAACCATAGCTTTGACTATGAGGAACTTTGTAGGCCAAGTGATGTCTTTGCTTTTTAATATGCTGTCTAAGTTTGTCAGTTTTCCTTCCAAGCAGCAAGTGTTTTTTAATTTCATGGCTGCAGTCACCATCTACAGTGATTTTGGAGCCAAAGAAAATAAATTCTGTCATTGCTTTCACTTTCTCTGCTTCTATTTGCCATGAGGTGATGGGACTAGATGCCATGATCTTAGTTTTTTGAATGGTGAGTTTCAAGTCAGCTTTTTCACTCTCTTTCACCCTCAACAGGAGGTTCTTTAGTTCCTCTTCACTTTCTGCCATTAGAGTATATCTGCATATCTGAGGTTGTTGATGTTATTCCCAGCAATCTTGATTCCAGCTTGTGATTCATCCAGCCCAGCATTTCGCATGATGTACTCTGCATTTAAGTTAAATAAATAGGGTGACATTATACAGCCCTGCCATACTCCTTTCCCAATTTTGAACCATTCTGTTGTTCCATGTAAGGTTCTAACTGTCGCTTCTTGACCCCCATACAGGTTTCTCAGGAGACAGGTAAGGTGGTCTGGTATTCTCATCTCTTCAAGAATTTTCCACAGTTTGTTGTGATCCACACAGTCAAAGACTTTAACACAGTCAGTGAAGCAGAAGTATATGTTTTTCTGAAATTCCCTTTCTTTCTTAATGATCCAACAGGTGTTAGCAATTTGGAAATTCTGGTTCCTCTGCCCTTTCTAAATCCAACTTGTATATTTGGAATTTCTTGATTCATATACTGCTGAAGCCTAGCTTGAAGGATTTTGAGCATAATCTTACCAGCATGCAAAATAAGCACAATTGTATGGTAGTTTGAACATTCTTTGGCATTGCCCTTCTTTGGGATTGGAATTAAAACTTACCTTTTCCAGTCCCGTGGCCACTGCTGAGTTTTTTAGATTTGAAAAAACTGACATACAGAGTGTGGCACTTTAACAGCATCATCTTTTTGGATATGAAAGAGGTCAGCTGAAATTCCATCACTTCCACTAGCTTTGTCTGTAGTAATGCTTTCTAAGGTCCACTTGGCTTCACACTCCAGAATGTCTGGCTCTCAGTGAATGACCACACCATTGTGGTTATGGCTGTCATTAAGACCTTTTCTCTATAGTTCTTCCATGTATTCTTGCCACCTTTTCTTAGTCTAGTCTGCCTCTGTTAGGTCCTTGCTGTTTGTGTCCTTTATTGTGCCCATCCTCTCATAAAATGTTCCCTTCATATCTCCAATTTTCCTGAAGACATCTCCAGTCTTTGCCATTCTGTTGTTTTCCTCTACTTCTTTGTATTGTTCATGGTTCATTTCTAATAAACAAAAATTCGTATATTAAACACGTGTGTACACATAGTCTTGAGGAATGATGTGTACATATTTTCTTGAGGAATGATGTAAGAGGAATGGCCATTTTTACCATTCTCTATTTTTATTTTAAATAGTCAAGAAACTAATTCTACCTAAGCTGTTATCCACTCACAGTTTTGGGAAATTATATGAATATCTATAGATTTATCAGTGTTTTCTTATTATATGTCTTATCCTAGATTGACTTATGTCACTAAGTAATAGTTTGGAAATATGGAAGCAATAGTTAAGCCCCACTAGAGATGACACTAATGCATTACAAACTAGACAGATAACTCAAATATGGAAAGAAAGTGAGTATGAATGTTTAAATAGGTCTTAACTGGATTGGAGAGGAGATAGGGATGTTGATGAAGAACGAATAAAAAAGAATGGGTGTGAGAAAGGAAATATCAATGGAATGTTGAAATTGCAAAGGAAACCCACAGAAGTCAGGAAATTCAAGAATTAAGGCTCCCACTGCTCCCTTAATTCTGCCCCTGGTGTTGGGCAAATGCACTGTGCGTGTATCTTTCATTACCAGATCTCATAACACTTAGCAACAGAGCCTATTTAGGGTGGTGATGAAGCATATGGCTCCTTATGAAATGAGATTTAAATACATTGAAAGGTTAACAACTAGTATAACAAGGTACTTTTTCCTATAAAAGTTTAATGTTAATTATAAAATCGGATAACATTGTTATGGCATAAAATATGAAATACACAAGGCCGCAGTTCCCTGGGGCATAGTTGATGTGCACTGTATCCACAATGGAATTTTCCCACCTTCAGAGGATAAAAGTGGAAATAGTTGTTTCTCCTTGGAAAGCTAATATGAAACTTAGCTAATGTAGCAAAATTTCAGAATTATCTACTTTGAAATTTACATAGGGAGGATACGTGTCTGAGACTACAAACATAGTTAAGATAACCATGTATTAATAAACCAATGCATAGTAGAAGATGAGGAATAACAAATAATTCCTGCCTCTTACAAAAAAATATTTTTTGGTTTATTTTGGAAAGCTGTGTAAGGCATTTTTTCCCTTAGATTTATCTTCCTAATGGTGTTTGTTCTTGACAAATAAATGCCTCTCCAAATGTACTCTAGGTAGATGAAGTATCCCAAGAGCGTGTCCACTTGGAGATTAAACACAAAGCCATGTAGGATAAAAATGTGCACAAATCACTTGTAAAATGTCCCTCCACCCACGAAGGTGCAGTAAACAGTGAGTGAACCATGTAGACCTAGCAGTTTAGTGGTGAGTAAGGAACTGCCAAAACTTCTAAGTAAATTACCCTTCCAGGAGTGGCTGTATCATTTGTGGGGCCCAGTGCCAAATAAAAATATAGGGCCCATGTCTAAAAAAATTATTAAGAACTTCAAACAGATAAACAACAAAGAACTACTGTATGGCATAGGAAACTACATTTAACATCTTGTAATAATCTGTAATGCAAAAGAATCTAAAAAACTACTTGCATATAAATATAAAATTATATATATAACTGAATCACTTTGCTGTTCATCTGAAACTAATACAAACATTGTGTATCAACTATACTTCAATAAAAATAATTACAAAATAAAAGAAAAAATATTAATAACTTCAAGGTGGTAACAGAAGAGCATTAAACCAAGTGGAAGCACTTCTGAGCACCCTGGCCTGTGTGACTGCATAAGTTACACACCTTCTTTGGTTAAGCCAACATCTCTCCTCTGCCTTTCTTATAGCACCTGTCACTTTCTATTATCCTTAGTGCTTTGAGTCTCATCCTTAATTCTCCCACTAGCCTGGATATTCCTTGTAGGCAGGGACTCTGAAAAGAACATGGATTCTGAAATCTGACAAATCTGCCTTTACATTTCCAGCCTCCACAACTTTTTTAGTTGTATGAACTTAATCATATTACTTAATTTCTGTGAGACTGTTTTCTCATCTGTAAAATGAGAGAGGAAAGAATTGCTGTGAGGATAAATTAATTCACTGTGTTTGGCCCAGAATGAGTACTTAAGAATAGTGGTTGTTCATGTTTCTGCATTATAAAGTTGTGAGAATTACGGTGAGATAATAGAAAAAAATTTCACTATATCCAATGTTATGAAGTTGGCTGAAAATAGTATGACAGTGGTGTGTCTGGCCGGAGCACCTGTCAATGGTGCACCAGTGTGCATCAACAGCACCTGAGAGCTAGTAAGAAATGCAAATCCATGGACCCTGGCCCAGACCTACTAAATCAGAAACTCTGGAGATGGTACTTTGCATGTGCTAAGCCTCTAGGTGATTCTGATATGCTCTCCAGTTTGAGAACCGCTCATACTCTGTGAGTTGGGTTTGTGAACTGGTATTTTATTTAATTACAAAGCAAGGTACAGAAGCATTCACAAACTGATTTCAAGCCCAGAGATTTTCCAAAGCTGAAGCCCATTTCTCCACCCTGTCGACATTAGTGAGGGTATTTCTCTGGCCAATGCTGGAGGAACTAGTCTCACTCTTAAGACTCGTATCCCTTTTGCTTTCAGGGAGAGATTTTCCTTTTTGACTTTCTATACTGTTAGAATTTTTTCTAACCATTCATATACATGTATATGTGCATGTATATGTACATAAACATATATAGAGAGAGTCATATGGTTTTTAACAATATTCCTCTTTATTTTTAACAAATGTTTTAAAGTAAATGAGCACACACATTCTAAATTTGAAAAAAAAAAAAAAAAAAAAAGCATTGTTTTGATTAACTAGAAGGAAGCCAGAATAAAGAGTGTTTGAATGTCAGGCCAAGTAGTGAGAGATACTCCTCTAAAAGCAGGGAACCAGGCCTAATCTGTGGACCTCTCACCAATGGAGCTGAGCAAACCCTCCTTGCCTGGGGAAATCCTGACAGCAGAGCCTCTAATTTCATGAAATAAGCCAGGGTGACTTCAAAAACTGTTGGCAAGGAAATTACCCAGGAGCCAGGGTACTTCACACAATCTCTCTTTGGGTTTTCATTCTTTTAGGGTTGGTTTCCATGGAAATCTGCACCTGCCAGTCCCCTGGGGTCTCTAAGCCTGAGAATTTTGAAAAAACAGGGAGGAGAAAAGTGTAGATTTTATAGGATTCTTTTACTTAGCATTTTTACTTAAAGTGCTCTCAGAAGTCTAATTGTGAGGCTGCAAAGAAATTTCATTTGTAATATCCCCTTTATTTACTACTTTTGTGCTTCCTGGGACCTTGAAAACATAAGATAGTAAGGCTTCAGTGCATAGTTATTTTGTATACAGATATGAAATTGGGTCAAAATCCAGGAACAGTATTTTTTTCAGAAAGTTTTGGTAATGCTAAGAGTCATTTAGGTTTACAGAGAGAAATCCTTACCCAAATAACCCAGAGCCCTTTAAATCTTTGAAATCTGCTTTGAGCTAGAGAAGTAAGAAAACATATTTCTACAACTTTGAATCCAGAGTGTTAAAGTCACTAAGACAGGTGGTCACCAGCTGGGAAGCAGTGAACTCAGCAGGTGACCTCTGAAAGCCCCTTCTGAAGTAAGAATGTGTGACAATTGTAGTTACAGACCAGAATGGTCTCTGCTGACCCATATGTGAAGCTCAGCCCTGATTGGCTACATGGTTCTGTGCCCTCCCTCTCCTCCCATAAGAATTTAGGTTGGGAAAGGTTTACATGAAGTTCTGCTTCAAGTGGGAGGGGACAACAGGTTTTTTCAGCGTATCAGTCAACATTGACTGAATTCTGTTTGTTGATTCCTATAGAGGGGGATAAGAAGATGATAGCAAATAAATAGAAGAAAGTACCTAAAGAAGCTTATAGCAATTTAGGAATACACAGTATACCACATGCACCTAACATTTTCAAAGGGCAGAGTACTTGTGTTAATTTTATTCAGCAAAATTAACCTTGTTTCTGAGATACTATTTCAAAATTGACCAAGAGGTTCAGGTCAGATTGAATAAAAAATTGGAGGTTTAATAGCTTTTTTGTTTCCTGGTATCTAGTTTGCTTGCTTTGCAGCTAGTTATACCTAGAATATCTTTCTTAACAATTTTATTGAACTATAACTTATACAATAAACTGCCCATTTTAAGTAACTCAATGAATTTTAGTAAATTTATAGAGTTGTGTTACCATCACCACAATCCTGTGTCAGCAACTTTCATCACCCCAAAAAGATCCTTCAGGCCCATTTGCTTTCAGTGTGGATCCCAAACAATGAATGAACTGCTTTCTGTCCCTATTGCTTTTCCTTTACTGGGCTTTTCATATAAAGGAAATTGTACTATAAATATTGTTTTTGGCTCTGGCTTCTTTCATTTAACATAATGTTTTTTAAATTGATCAACGCTGTAGCATGTATAATAGTTTTATTGCTGAAAATTATTCCATTGTCTGAATATACTACATTTTTGTTATCCATTCAATAGATGATGGTTGATTTCCACTTTGGGGCTATTATGCATAAATCCACTGTACACATTCATATAAAGGTCTTTGAGGGAACACAAGTTTTACTTTCTCTTGAGTAGATACTTAGAAGTGGAATTAATGGGTTGCATGATAAACTTATGTTTAACTTTTTAAGAAACCATCAAAATATTTTCCAAAGTGACTGTACCAACTTAAATTTTTTCAGCAATGTATGAAAAATTTTCTACATACTTAATATTTTCTATAGTCTGATTTTTTTTATTATAGCCTTTTCAGTGCTAACTCATTGTGGTTTTGATTTGAATTTATTAAATGGCTAATGATGGTGAACATCTTTTCATGTGACATCAGGTATTTGTATATCTTCTTGGTAAAATGTCTATCTAAAATCTGTTCAATTTTAAATTAAGTTGTTGCTCCTGTATTGAATTATAAAGTGAAAGTGAAATTGCTCAGTCGTGTCCGACTCTTTGCGATCCCATGGACTGTACCCTACCAGGCTCCTCTGTCCATGGGATTTTCCAGGCAAGGGTGCTGGAGTGGGTTGTCATTTCCTTCTCCAGGGGATCTTCCCAACCGAGGGATCAAATCTCGGGCTACCACATTGCAGGCAGACCTTTTACCATCTGAGCCACCAGGGAAGGTTTTATTGAATTATAAGAATGCTTTTAATGTTATGGATACAAATTCTTTACCAAATATATGGTTTGCAAATATTTTTACCCATCTACGATTTGTCTTCTCATTTTCTTAATTATGTCTTTGAGGTGAAAAGACATACAAAGATTATACAGTAAAAGTGAGAAATAGATTCAAGGGATTAGATCTGATAGACAGAGTGCCTGATGAACTATGGACGGAAGTTTGTGACATTGCACAGGAGACAAAGATCAAGACCATCCTCAAGAAAAAGAAATGCAAAAAGGCAAAATGGCTGTCTGAGGAGTCCTTACAAATATCTGTGAAAAGAAGAGAAGCGAAAAACAAATGAGAAAAGGAAAGATATACCCATTTGAATGCAGAGTTCCAAAGAATAGCAAGGACAGATAAGAAAGGCTTCCTCAGTGATCAGTGCAAAGAAATAGAGGAAAACAATAGAATGGGAAAGACTAGAAATCTCTTCAAGAAAATTAGAGATACCAAGGGAACATTTCATGCAAAGATGGGCTCGATAAAGGACAGAAACGGTATGGAACTAACAGAAGCAGAAGATATTAAGAAGAGGTGGCAAGAATATACAGAAGAACTATACAAAAAAGATCTTCACAACCCAGATAATCATGATGGTGTGATCACTCACCTAGAGCCAGACATCCTGGAATATAAAGTCAAGTGGGCCTTAGGAAGCATCACTATGAACAAAGATAGTGGAGGTGATGGAATTCCAGTTGAGCTATTTCAAATCCTAATAGATGATGTTGTGAAAGTGCTGCCCTTAATATGCCAGCAAATATAGAAAACTCAGCAGTGGCCACAGGACTGGAAAAGGTCAGTTTTCATTCCAATCCCAAAGAAAGGCAATGCCAAAGAATGCTCAAACTACTACACAATTGCACTCATCTTACATGCTAGTAAAGTAATGCTCAAAATTCTCCAAGCCAGGCTTCAATGATACGTGAACCATAAAGTTAGAAATGTTTAAGCTGGTTTTAGAAAAAGCAGAGGAACCAGAGATCAAATTGCCAACATCCACTGGAACATCAAAAAAGCAAGAGAGTTCCAAGGGAAAAAAAAAAATCTATTTCTGCTATATTGACTATGCCTTTGACTGTGCGGATCACTACAAACTGGAAATTTCTTAAAGGGATGGGAATACCAGACCACCTGACCTGCCTCTTGAGAAATCTGTATTCAGGTCAGGAAGTTAGAACTGGACATGGAACTACAGAATGTTTCCAAATTGGGAAAGGAGTATGTCAAAGCTGTATTTTGTCACCCTGCTTATTTAACTTATATTCAGAGTACATCATGAGAAATGCTGGGCTGCATAAAGCACAAGCTGGAATCCAGATTGCCAAGAGAAATATCAATAACCTCAGATATGTAAATGATACCATCTTTATGGCAGAAAGTGAAGAAGAACTAAAGAGCCTCTTGATGAATGTGAAAGAGGAGAGTAAAAAAGTTGGCTTCACGCTCAACATTCAGAAAACTAAAATCATGGCATCTGGTCCCATCACTTCATGGCAAATAGATGGGGAAACAGTGGAAACAGTGACAGAATTTATTTAGGGGGGCTCCAAAATCACTGCAGTTGGTGACTGCCGCCATGAAATTAAAAGACGCTTGCTCCTTGGAAGAAAAGTTTTGACCAACCTAGACAGCATATTAAAAAGCAGAGACGTTACTTTGTCAACAAAGGTCCATCTAGTCAAGGCTATGGTTTTTCCAGTAGTCATGTATGGAAGTGAGTGTTGGACTATAAAGAAAGCTGAGTGCAGAAGAATTGATGCTTTTGAACTGTGGTGTTGGAGAAGACTCTTGAGAGTCCCTTGGACAGCAAGGAGATCCAACCAGTCAATCCTAAAGGAAATCAACCCTGAATATTCATTGGAACGACTGATGTTGAAGCTTAAAGTCCAATACTTTGGCCACCTGATGTGAAGAAGTGACTCATTTGCCTTTCTGATGTTGGAAAGGATTGAAGGCAGGAAGAGAAGGGGATGACAGAGGATGAGATGGTTGGTTGGCATCACCGACTCAATGGACATGAGTTTGAATAAACTCTGGGAGTTGGTGATTGACAAGGAGGCCTGGAGTGCTGCAGTCAATGGGGTCACAGAGAGTTGGACACAACTGAATGACTCAACTGAAGTGCAAAGGTTTTTAATTGAGATAAAGTCCATTTTATGAAATTTTTATTTTATGGATCTTGATTTTGGTGACATATATAAGAACTCTTTGCCTATCCTAAGGTCAAAACGATTTTCCTATTTTTTTTCTAGAATTATTATAGCTTTTTGCATTTAGATGTTGTAGTACATTGATTGCTTTCCAAGTATTAAACCAGCCTTGCTTTCTTAGAAGAAATTCCAGTTGGTCATGGTGTAGGTCATGGTGTATAATCCTTTATATATGTTGATGGATTTGGTTTTCTAATATTTTAGAACTTTTCATCTATAGTCTCAAGGGATATTGCTGTAGATTTCTTATATTGCCTTTGTTTGGCTTTAGTATCAGGGTAATAATGGCTTCTTAGGATGAGTTGAAAGCTCCTATTTTTTTGAAGTGTTTCTGAAGGTTTGATAATGTTTGTTCTTTAAACATTTGATAGAATTCATCATAGAAGACATCTGAGCATGAGCTTTTCTAAGTAGGAAGAATTATAATAACTAATCCAATTTCTCTACTTGTTAGAGTGCTGGTCTGATTTTCTAGTACTTCTCAAGTCAGTTTTGGTAATTTCTGTTCTTCCTAGGATTTTTTCATTTCATGTAAGCTGTCCAATGTTTTGACCTAAAATTCTTCCTCCTATTTCCCCTTAAAAACCTTCTAATGTCTTCAGGGTTAGTACTAATATCCTCTCTTTCATTCCTGATTTTGATAAGTAGTGTCTTTTCTCTTTTTCTCATGGTCAGCCTCACTAAATGTTCATTTTGTTGATTTTTCAACTTTTGGCTTTATTTATATCCTCTATTGAGCTTCTGTCTTATATTTTGTAGATTTCTACTTCAATATTTATTGTTTCCATCATTCTGCCTTCCTTGTATTTAGTTTGCTTTTCTTTTCGTAGTTTCTTAAGGTAGAAGCCTTAGTTATTGATTTGAGGTCTTTCTTCTTTTCCAATATAGTTTTGGATTTTCCTGTAAGCACTTCTGTGACTGCATCACACAAAATTTTGGTTTTCATTTGTTTAAAGTATTTTCTAATTTCTGTATGATTTTTTCTTAACCCATATATTACTTAAAAACATGTTAGTTTCCAAATTGGAAATTTTCTAAATTTGTTTCTTTCTTTTATTTCTCACTTAACTGTGTTCTGGTCATAGAAAACCGCTTGTATGATTTCAATTCTAAACTTAGTGAGTCTTGTTTTATGACATAACATATGGTCTACGCTGGACAAATTCCATGTGTGCTGTTGTTGGGTGGAGTATTCTACAGATTGTTAGTTGAAGTTGGTTGATAGTGCTATCTAAGTCTTCTTTATGTTTGTTGGTTTTCTGTTATGTAGAAAAGACATATTTGTAAATTGTTGAGAGTAGGATATTGAAGTTCCCAACTATTATTATTGGGTAGTCCATTTCTCCTTTCAATTCTTTCAATTTGTGCTTTATGTATTTTGTAGATTAGTTCAGTTGCTCAGTCATGTCTGACTCTTTGTAACCCCATGGACTGCAGCACACCAGGTTTCTCTGTCCATCACCAACTCCTAGAGCTTGCTCAAACTCATGTCCATCGAGTCAGTGTTAACTGACTGTTAACATCTGTTAATTTGCCTTTATGTATTGAGAATGTGTTATATCTTGCTAATTAATTGGCCCTTTTACATTATAAAATGTAAATTTTGCTTCTAGCAACATGTATTAAGTTTATTTTTTCTGATATTAGTAGAGTCACTCAAACACTATTAAGGTTATTGTTTGCATACAATATCATTGTCATGCTTTTAATTTTAGCCTGTTGCTGGAGACTGAAATTCTATTCAGTCTGATAATCATTGCATTTGATTAGTTTTTAATTCATTCACATTTAATGTGGTTATTGATATGGTTTGATTTAAATCTTTCATTTTATGTTTTATTTTTTGCTTCTTGTCTCTTTTGTTCTTCTGTTCATACATTGCTACTTTCTTTTGTGGTAAATAGATACTTCTAGTGTACCATTTTAATTCCTTTTTTATTTTTTCTTAAATATTTTGGGTTTTTTTAGTGGGCAATTTAGGACTTACACTACAGATTTTAGCTTATTGCAAGTTATTTCAAATTAATACTAACTTAATTCTAATAAAATATATGTATTTAATCCAATATAGTGCCATTTTAATCCATCCTTTTGCTATTATTTTATTAATATATATTTTATAAGCTTATTAATGCAGCTTTATAAGTATTATTTTATGCAATCATGTGTTTTCAACCAGTTACAAGGAGAAAAGAGAATAAACTATTTATACAGTCTCATGTGTTCTCCTGTATATTTAGTTTTGCACTGTTATTTATTTCTTTACATGGGTTCTAGCTATGAAAAGTGAAAGTGAAGTCGCTCAGTCGTGTCCGACTCTTTTCAACCTCATGGACTGTAGCCTACCAGGCTTATCCATCCATGGAATTTTCCAGGCAAGAATACTGGAGTGGATTGCCATTTCCTTCTCCAGGTTCTAGCTATAAGCTTGTAAAATTTCCTTTCAGCCTGAAGGAATTCCTTTAATATTTGTTGTAAGATAAGTCTGATAGCAACAAATTCACTCATTCTTTATTTATCTGATATCTTTAATTTTGGAATGCCAATTTTGAAATGTAATTGAAATGGATTTAGAATTCTTAACAATCATATCCTTTCTGTATCTTGAAAATAGCATCCTGCTGCTTTCTGGTTTCGTTTTTTTTGAAATAAGTCAGCTGTTAATCACACTGTTGTTTGTATGTGATGAGGCATTTTTCTCTTATTCTTTTAATGACTTTATTTGTCATTGGTCTTCAACAGTTTGACCATGATGTCTCTAGGTGTGGCTCTCCTTGGAAATGATTGAGTTTGTTGGATCTGTGGACTAGCTTTTAATAAAATATTTGGAAACTATTTGGCCATTATTTCTTCAAAAACTTTTTTCTGCCCTTTTCTCTCTCCTCTTTTACAGAGACTCCCAACATACATGTTAATATGCCTGATAGCCATCCCATAGATCTCTGGGGTTCTCCTTTACGTTCTTGACTTTTTCCTTTCATTTCTACTGTAAATGATTTCTACTCACTGATCTTTAAATTTGCTGATTCTTTCTCCTACAGTCTCAATACAATATCGAGTGCCTGTAATTACTCTTTATTTCAGTTATTTTACTTTTCAAATGCAGAATCTAAACCTAATTATTCTCTATAATATATACCTCTTCATTAAGAGTCTCAACTTGATTAATCATTGTTACCATCCTGATCTTTATTTCCTTAAAAGTTACTTTTAGTTGCCTGAATGCATTCCTGATACCAGCTTGTATGTCTTTATTTAGTGCACCAACTGGACTCCTCAGAGATAATAGGTATTTATTTTATTTCCTGAGTATGGGTCACAGTTCCTTATTTCTTCGTATGTCTTACTAAATTTTTTTTTAATCAAAAACTGACTACTTTGCTTAAAGCTGGATATTTTAGATAATATGTAGCAATCAGGATTTCTATTTTTCTTTATTGGAGGTTATGATTATTGCTACTCTTTTGTTTTGTTTTGTTTCTTTATTTGTTTATTAATTTGCCTGAACTAATTCTGTGGAGTCTGCCTCCCTCACTGCATTTTATCACTAATATCTTTGTTCAGATTTTCCTTCATTCTGCTTTTATTTGTTGACTTTGGCTTCCTATGGTTTGCTCCTTGGAAGAAGAGTTATGACCAACCTGGGCAGCATATTAAAAAGCAGAGACATTACTTTGCCAACAAAGGTTCATCTAGTCAAAGCTGTGGTTGTTCCAGTAGCCGTGTACGGATGGGACAGATGGACTATAAAGAAAGCTGAGCACTGAAGACTTGATACTTTTGAACTGTGGTGTTGGAGAAGACTCTTGAGAGTCCCCTGGACTGCAAGGAGATCCAACCAGTCCATCCTAAAGGAGATCAGTCCTGGGTGTTCTTTGGAAGGACAAATGCTGAAGCTGAAACTCCTATACTTTGGTCACTTGATTCAAAGAACTTACTCATTTGAAAAGACCCTGATGCTGGGAAAGATTGAAGCCAGGAGGAGAAGAGGACAACATAGTATGAGATGGTTGGATGGCATCACCGACTCAATGAACACGAGTTTGAGTAAACTCCGGGAGTTGGTGATGGACAGGAAGGCCTGGCGTGCTGCAGTCCACAGGGTCACAAAGAATCAGACACAACTGAGCTACTGAACTGAACTGAAGCATGACTTAATGGTCAGCCAATGATTGGTCAGAGGTTGTAATCAACCACCTTGAGCCATTCTACCACTTTTTCTTTCTACCCAAGAAAAAGAAATGCAAGAAGGCAAAGTGGTTAATCTGAGGAGGCCTTACAAATAGCTGAGAAAAGAAAACAATCAAAATGCAAGGGAGAAAGGGAAAGATATATCCAATTGAATGCAGAGTTCCAGAGACTAGTGAGGAGAGATAAGAAAGCCTTCTTAAGTGAACAATCAAAAGACATAAAGAAAAGCAATAGAATTGGAAAGGCTAGAGATCTCTTTAACAAAATTGGAGATATCAAGGGAACATTTCATGCAAAGATAGGCATAATAAAGGACAAAAATGGCAAGGACTTAACAGAAGCAGAAGAGATTAAGAAGAGGTGGCAAGAATACACAGGAAACTGTACAAAAAAAGCTCCTAATGATCCAGATAACCATAAAGCTAGACTTCAGCAGTATGTCAACCAAGAACTTCCAGATGTACAAGCTGGATTTAGTAAAGGCAGAGGAACAGAGATCAAATTGTCAACATATGCTGGACCGTTGAAAAAGCAAGATAATTTTAAAAAAAAAGAAAAGAAATCTACTTCTCCATTGATTACACTAAAGCCTTTTACTGTGTGGATCACAACAAACTGTGGAATAATCATAAAAGGATGGGAATACCAGAACACATTACCTGCCTCCTGAGAAAACTGTATGCAGGACAAGAAGCAACAGTTATAACTGGACATGGAAAAACAGACTGGTTCAAAACTGGGAAAGGAGTATGTCAAGGTTGTATATTGTCACCCTGCTATTTTTAACTTATATGCAGAGTACATCCTATGAAATGATGGACTCAATAACTTGTAAGCTGGAAGCAAGATTGCTTGGAGAAATATCAACAACCTCAGACATGCAGATGATACCAGTTTAATGGCAGAAAGTGAAAAGGAACTAAAGAGCCTCTTGATGAAAGTGAAATAGAGTGGAAAAGCTGGCTTGAAACTCAACATTCAAAAAAGGAAGATCATGACATTCAGTCTTATCACTTCATGCCAAATAGATGGGGAAAAACTGGAAACAGCGTGAGATTTTATTTTCTTGGGCTCAAAAATCAATGCAGACAGTGACTGCAGCCACAAAATTAAAAGATACTTGCTCTTTGGGAGAAAAGCTATGACTAACCTAAACAGTGCATTAAAAAGCAGAGACATCACTTTGCCGACAAAGGTCTGTATAGTCAAAGCTATGATTTTTCCAGTAGTCAAGTATGGATGTGAGAGTTGGACCATAAAGAAGGCTTAGCACTGAAGAATTGATGCTTTCAAACTGTGGTGCTGGGGAAGATGCTTCAGAGTCCCTTGGACAGCAAAGAGATCAAACCAGTCAATCCTAAAAGAAATCAACCCTGAATATTCATTGGAAGGATTGATGCTGAAGTTCCAATACTTTGGCCACCTGATGCAAAGGAAGTCCCTAATGTTGGGAAAGACTGAGGGCAAGAGGAGAAGTGGGAGAGAGGGGATGAGATGGTTGGATGGCATCACCAACTCAACGGACATGAGTTTGAGTAAACTCTGGGAACTGGTGATGGACAGGGAGGCCTGGAGTGCTGCAGTCCATGGGCACAACTTAGCGACTGAACAACAACAACCACTTGACAATATAGCTACGTGTAGACTGTGAAATGTAAAGTTCAGGTAGCTTGCAAAACTGCTCTGACTTACTTTCTGTGTGTTGAAAACTCACAACCAGCCAAAATATATACTTAAGAACCTCTCTACTTTCTCCCAAGAATGTGAATAGCTGAACTATGCAGACAACTTTCCAGATGACCATGGGTATCTTGGTGGTGCTGATTTAGTCAATAAGTCATGTTCAACTCTTGCGACCCCATGGACTCTAGCCTGCCAGGCTCCTCTGTTCATGGGATTCTCCAGGCAAGAATACTAGAGTAGGTTGCATTTCCTTCTCCAGGGGATCTTCCCAACCCAGGAATCGAGCCCAGGTCTCCTTTACTGTAGGCAAATTCTTTACCAACTGAGATATGAGAGAAGCCCATAGGTATCAGGGAGTTTATCAAGATAAACTATGGATATATCACTCCTGAACTTTCCCTGTAAAAAATTTCCCCCAAGCAGGATTACAGATTCAGGCTATTTGAATTATTGGTGTTCTTTCTTTGCCACTAAGATCACACTAAGCTACTGGAGATCAGTGGAGAAATAACTCCAGAAAGAATGAAGAGATGGAGCTAAAGCAAAAACAGCACCCAGTTGTGGATGTGACTGGTGATGGAAGTAAAATCTGATACTGTAAAGAACAGTATCGCATAGGAACCTGGAATGTTAGGTCCATGAATCAAAGCAAATTGGAAGTAGCCAAACAGAGATGGCAATGAACACCGACATTTTAGGAATCAGCTAACTAAAATGGGCTGGAACGGGTGAATTTTACTCCGATAACCATTATATCTACTACTGTGGGAAAGAATCTTTCGAAGAAATGGAGTAGCCATCATAGTCAACAAAAGAGTCTGAAATGCAGTACTTGGGTACAATCTCAAAAACGACAGAAAGATCTCTGTTTATTTCCAAGAAAAACTATTCAATAACACAGTAATCCAAATCTATGCCCCAACCAATAATGCTGAAGAAGTTTGCAGTTGAATGGTTCTATGAAGACTTATAAGACCTTCCAGAACTAACACCCCAAAAAAGATGTCATTTTCATTATAGGGGATGGAATACAAAAGTAGGAAGTCAAGAAATACCTGGAGTAAAAGGCAAATTTGGCCATGGAATACAGAATGAAGCAGGGCAAAGGCTAATAGAGTTTTCCCAAGAGAATGCACTGGTCATTGCAAACACCTTCTTCCAACAACACAAGAGAAGACTCTACATATGGACACCACCAAATGGTCAATATTGAAATCAGATTGATTATATCCTTCACAGCTAAAGATGAAGAAGCTCTATACAGTCAGCAAAAACAAGACCAGGAGCTGACTGTGGCTCAGATCATGAACTCCTTATTGCCAAACTCAGAATTAAATTGAAGAAAGCAGGGAAAACCACTAGACCATTCAGGTATGATATAAATCAAATCCCTTAAGATTTTATAGTGGAAGTAACAAATAGATTCAAGGGATTAGATCTGATAGACAGACTGCCTGAAGAATTATAGATGGAGGTTCATCACATTGTAGAGGAGGCAGTGATCAAGACCATCCCCAAGAAAAAGAAATGAAAAAGGCAAAATGATTGTCTGCGGAGGCCTTACAAATAGCTGTGAAAAGAAGGGATGTGAAAGGCAAAGGAGAAAAGGAAAGATATACCCATTTGAATGCAGAGTTCCAAGGAATAGCAAGGAGAGATAAGAAAGATTTCTTCAGTGATCAGTGCAAAGAAATAGAGGAAAACAATAAAATGGGAAAGACTAGAGACCTCTTCAAGAAAATTAGAGATACCAAGGGAACATTTCACACAAAGATGGGCTCAATATAGGACAGAAATGGTATGGACCTAACAGAAGCAGAAGATATTAAGAAGAGATGGCATGAATACAGAGAACTATACAAAAACATCTTCATGACCCAGATAACCACGATGGTGTGGTCATTCACCTAGAGCCAGACATCCTGAAATGGGAAGTCAAGAGGGCCTTAAGAAGTATCACTATGAACAAAGCTAGTGGAGGTGATGGAATTCCAGCTGAGCTATTTCAAATCCTAATAGATGATGCTGTGAAAGTGCTGCACTCAATATGCCACCAAATTTGGAAAATTCAGCAGTGGCTACAGGACTGGAAAAGGTCAGTTTTCATTCCAATCCTAAAGAAAGGCAATGCCAAAGAATGCTCAAACTGTTGCACAATTGCACTCATCTCACACGCTAGTAAAGTAATGCTCAAAATTCTCTAAGCCAGACTTCAACAGTACATGAACCAAGAATTTCCAGAAATTCAAGATGGATTTAGAAAAGGCAGAGGAACCAGAGATCAAATTGCAAACATCCACTGGATCATCAAAAAAGCAAGAGACCTCCAGAACATCTACTTCTGCTTTATTGACTACATCAAAGCCTTCGACTGTGTTGATCACCACAAACCACGGAAAATTCTTAAAGAAATGGGGATACCCGACCATCTGAACTGCCTCCTGAGAAATCTATATCCAGCTCAAGGAACAAGTTAAAACTGGACATGGAACAACAGACTGGTTCCAAATTGGGACAGGAGTATATCAAGGCTGTATATTGTCACCCTGCTTATTTAACTTATATGCAGAGTTCACCTTGGGAAATGCTGGACTGGATGAAGCACAAGCTGGAATCAAGATTGCTGGGGGAAATATCAGTAACCTCAGATATGCAGATGACACCACCCTTATGGTAGAAAGTGAAGAAAAACTAAAAAGCTTCTTGATGAAAGTGAAAGAGGAGAGTCAAAAAGTTAGCTTAAAGCTCAACATTCAGAAAACTAAGATCATGGCCTCTGGTCCCATCATGTCATGGTGAATAAATGGGGAAACAGTGTCAGACTTTATTTTGGGGGGCTCCAAAATCACTGCAGATGGTCACTGCAGCCATGAAATTAAAAGAGGCTTGCTCTTTGGAAGAACAGTTATGACCAACTTAGACAGCATATTAAAAAACAGAGACATTACTTTTCCAACAAAGGTCTGTATAGTCAAAGCTATGGTTTTTCCAGTAGTCTTGTATGGATGTGAGAGGTGGGCCATGAAGAAAGCTGAGCGCCAAAGAATTGATGCTTTTGAAATGTGGTGTTGGAGAAGACTCTTGAGAGTCCCTTGGACTGCAAGGAGATCCAACCAGTCCATCCTAAAGGAAATCAGTCCTGAATATTCATTGGAAGGACTTATGCTGAAGCTGAAATTCCAAGAATCTGATCACCTGATGTGAAGAAGTGACTCATTTGAAAGGACCCTGATGCTGGAAAAGATTGAGGGTAAGAGAGGAAGGGGATGACAGAGGATGAGATGATTGGATGGCATCACCGACCCAATGCACATGAGTTTGAGTAAACTCAGGAGTTGGTGACGGACAGGGAACCCTGGCATACTGATCCATGGAGGCCTCTAAGTGTCAGACACAACTGAGAGACTGAACTGAATTGAAGATCACACTGTTTTCAGTAACCCTTCAGTTCAGTTCAGTTCAGTTGCTCAGTCGTGTCGGACTCCTTGCGACCCCAGGAATTGCAGCACGCCAGGCCTCTTAGAGATTTTTTTTTTGTTTTTTTCATAGTCTGTTCAAGTCAAGTCATTCTTTCTAGCAGTTATGCTGCTGGTCTTCTTAACTTGCTACATCCCAACAGAGCTTCAGCACTAACTGAAATAGGTCTTGTGAATGGCATAAATGGAAGCCTCCCCAGGCTAAGCTGTCATCAATTTTCAAAGTTCCCCCCAAATTTTCTAAATTTGCTTTTTTTATCTTTGGTGAATTCATTTCAAGAGTTATAAATGTTTGTTTTCACAGTTTTGCCCAATTTTATCATTGCTTTCTGTCAAGAGGATTTACCCTCTTACTTACTTCTTCTGAAGTAAGAGAGGAGATGGAAATGGCAACCCACTCCAGTATTCTTGCCTGGAAAATCCCATGGACGGAGGAGCCCAGTTGGCTACAGTCCATGGGGTCGCAAAGAGTCGGACACGATTGAGTGACTTCACTTTCACTTACTTCTTCTATCTAGAAATCCAGAACTATGGAATAAAATTGTGTATCTTTGGAATCCCAGCAAATTGATTACTAATAGGAAGAAACCCGGAAAATCTCACTTTACTACAAAATAAAATAAAAATAAACAACCTTGAATTTGGACCTTTTGATTGAATAGTAACAAAAACGAATAGTTAAAAAATATTTTCATCTGGGAATTAAGATAACTGGGTTCTGGTTCTGATGTTGCCGCCCATGAGCTGCCAATCCCAGTGCACTGGTTCATCTAGCTGAGCCTCGCATTTCCCAGCTGTCAAGCAGAAGTCCCTGTCAGGGTCTTTCTAGGTCTAATATTTGAGCTTCATATGAAAACAGCAAAAAATAGCTGAAATATGTTTAAAAGACCACAGTGATGAAGAAAATAAAGCAAGTGTTGCACTATAATACCCACAACCACTTTGGTTAAACACAATAATGATCATGGACTTATCTTAGCACACACTCAGAGAATGTGAATATGTCACTAGAGTTTTGACATGATTGTATAATCAAAATCTGATCCCTTGGACAGCAAGGAGATCAAACCAGTCAATCTTAAGGGAAATCAACCCTGAACACTCATTGGAAGGACTGTTGCTGAAGCTGAAACTCCAGTATTTTGGTCATCTGATGTGAACAGCTGACTCACTGGAAAAGTCCCTGATGCTGGGAAAAATTGAGGGCATAAGGATAAGAGGGCATCAGCGGATGAGGGGGCTGGATGGCATCACCGATGCAATGGACATGAACTTGGGCAAATTTCAGGAGATGGTAAAGGACAAGGAGGCCTGGCATGCTGCAGTCCATGAAGTCCCAAAGAGTCAGACACAGCTGGGCAGTTGAGCAACAACAATGTAATCAAAATGCTCAACCAATGGCCTGCTTGATAATATAAATAATAACTGAGTAACCAAGGCCTAAGCACACAGATAACAAGTATAACATGGTGTTTGTTCATCTAAAGACAAGGCTTCAAATCTCTGCTCCCTGCTTAGTAACTGTGGGTGAGAATCTTTAATCATTCTAGGCCTCAAGTTCTTCATCTAAAAAATGAGTATAAAATAATATATCACTATAATAGCTAAGAGGATTAAAACAGGATTAAAACATAGCATTTCAAGTTTACAGCAGAGTGTGGCACATAAATGCTCCATAAATAATGGTAGGTATAATTATTTCATATCTCCAGGGTTTGTTCTGAGCTGGCAGTGGAGGTGACTATGTGCATAAAGGTGGAAAGCCACACCAGATCCTTATCCCTTTGCCTAGACTGATGGGATAAGCTATGCTAGGAAAGCCCTCCATAAAATAAATATCAATACCTGTTATAAGCCTCACAACCCTATAATGTGGAACTGGGAAGGTACAATGGGATGAGGTGGGAGGGGAAGTAGGAAAGATGAGAATTGAGCGGCCAGTGAACAGAATTCCACAGAGGGCCACTGATTTGCTTCAGGTGGTGGAAGGAATAAAGTGAGAATCTGTGAGGGTGACAAGAAGCACAGAAGGAGCACAGAGAAGACAGGTTCTGCCTAAGGCGACCTCACAGGTCCCATTTCAGAAACTAACGTCTTCTCCCTTCTCTCTTTAACAGACCCAAGCACCTATATATCTCAATGACTCACTGTTTTCTCTTCTTTATCAGCAAAATATGCAGTTTCACTCCTCCACCTTGCCTCCCAAATTGGTCCCAAGCCCAGAGATTTCCCAAAACTGTGTCTCATTTATCCCCTTTGGCAGGTGTCCCTAAAGGTTCTCCCCAGGCTGACATGTTGCTGACCATGTTTACCCACTCTGGTATGTGTTGTTTTTTGATGTATGGGCTTTTCTTCCAAGGCTCTAGGAAGCAGCCCCTCCAAGTGACTCATTAGGATGTTAGGGGTCATGTTGATTCTTACAACTGACAAAGTCAGGGTGAGAATCAGGTATGGTTCACTCAGGCTTCATATGATGTTCTTGCCTCTGCCCATCCCCAACTTCATCATGAGGCTGCAGAAGTTTGAAGAATCATAGCTGCATAGCATTGCAGAGAGAGGGAACAAACGACTATTACTTCCTCTGTCTCTATAAAGAAAAAAATCCCTGTTACTACATTTCCTTGAAAACTTATCCTTTTCTGAGCCTATTCCTGTGGTCAGAGAAATGCCATATACCAATTGACTATAGCCTGCATTCTTAAACTGACCCCTCGCAAATTCCTCAATATTTCATGTCTACATGAACCTCTGGGGATCTTGCTAAGATACAGATTCTGAATCAAGAAATTTGGAGTGGTGTCTGAGATTCTGCATTTCTAGCATCCCAGGAAACACTAATGGCCTACATTTTGACTACAAAGAAATAATGGCTATATGGACTAAATATGCAAGGGTTATAAGCTTCCTGAAAACGACAACTTTGTTTCTATTCACCATTGAATAGGGCCTATAATACTATTCTGATAGCTCAGACAGTAAAAAGTCTGCCTGCAGTGCAGAAGACCCAGGTTTGATTCTTGGGAAGATCCCCTAGAGAAGAGAATGGCAACCCACTCCAGTATTCTTGCCTAGAGAATCCCAAGGACAGAGGAGCCAGGTGGGCTACAGTCCATGGGGTCACAAAGAGTTGGACATGACTGAGCAAACAACACACTTATAATACTAACAGTACATAATAGGTATCCTATAAATATTTATTTAATTTTGAAGAACTATCTTCCAGAATTTGGGAAATTGATGACTAGCCAGGTAATAGAACTTCTCTGAGCATAACCATTAACTTTTGAACCTTTCCAATATTATTTAAAACACCCAATAGATTCTGAAAGCCCAAACTAAAGTGATATAATACTTGCACTTTGAAATTGGAAAGTTAAGTAACTCACCTTTCCTTGAGAATTTTCATAAGAAAACAGCTCAACAGCCCTCCTGAGACATCAATAATTAAACAGAGGAATATCTTTTCCAGGTACACACATTTTTGCAATTAGAAGTATTACATACAAAGGTTATTGAATGTTTGAGCCTCCAAGAAAAACTGCAATAATTTTTTGCAAACTTCTAAAAAATTGAGTATAGTTAATTGTACAATATTATATGAGTTACAAGTATACAATACAGTGATTCACAACTTTTAAAGATTATACCCATTTATAGTTATTATAAAATATTGACTATATTCCCTATGTTGTACAATATATCTTTATGGCTTATTTTATACTTAATGGTTTGTACCTCTTAATCCCCTTCCCCAGACTTTGCCTCTCCTTTTCTATCTTCCCACTGGTAACCACTAGTTTGTTCTTCTTATCTGTGAGTCTCCTCTTTTGTTATATTTACTAGTTTGTTGGGCTTTTTTTTTTTTTTTTGACTCCACATATAAGTGATACCATACAATATCTGTCTTTGTCTGACTTATTCTACTTATTATAGTGCCTTCCAAGTCCATGCATGTTGTTGCAAATGGCAGTTTCATTCCTTTTTATGGCTGCTTAGTATGCCATTGTATATACATTACATATCACATCTTCTTTATTCATTCATCTGTTGATAGATACTTAGGTTTCTTCCATACCTTAGCAATTATAGATAATGCTCCTGTGACGATTAGAGTATGTGTATCTTTTCAAATTAGTGTTTTTTGGCTGTCTACCCAGGAGTGGAATTATTGGGTCATATGGTAGTTTATTTTTAGTTTTTGGAGAAACCTCAACCCTGATCCACAGTGTCTCCATCAATTTACAGCCTCACCAACAGATTGCAAGGGTTTCCTTTTTTCCACATCCTTGCCAATACTTGGTATTTGTGTTCTGTTCATTCTGACAGATGTGAGGTGATATCTTATTGTGGTTTTGATTTGCATTTCCCTAAAGATTAGTGATGTTAAGAATCTTTTCATGTGCTTGTTGTTCATCTGCATTTTCTCTTTGGAAAAATTCTATTGAATTATTTTGCCCATTTTAAAATCCTGTTGTCTTTTCAATGTTGAGTGAACTGTTTATATATGTTAGATATTAACATGTTATTGACTGTATCATTAGCAAATATTTTCTCCTATTCAGTAGGTTGATGGTTTCCTTTGCTGTGCATAAGCTTTTAAGTTTAATTTCGTCCCATTTGTTTATTTTTGGTTTTATTTCAGTTGTTTTAGGAGACAGATCCCCCCCCACCCAAATATTACTATTATTTACATTAAGACTGATCTGCCTATATTTTCCTCCAAGAGTTTTATAGTATCTAGTCTTACATTTAGGACTTTAACTCATTTTGGGTTTATTTTTGTATATGGATGGTATGTACATTGTTGCATTTTGTATATGTACTGTTTAATTTGGTTTGATGATATTTTGTTGAGAACTTTTTGCATCTATGTTGATCAGTAATACTGACCTGCAATTTTCTTGTTTTGTGATAACTTTGTCTACCCTCCTACCCCTTTTGTTGTGATTCCTTCTTTATGTCTTTTGCTTTAGGTCTTTTTCATTGATGATAATCTGCAGATAGTTGTGATTTTAGTGTGCTCACAAGAGGAGGCGAGCTCACAGTCTTTCCGATTTTCCATCTTGGCTATCTCTTTGCAAACTTTTTAACATGCCTTCTCATACAGGATAAGGATAAGTGGCTTGTGAAAATGACAAATTATCCAAATTATTTCGAGAAGGCAAGCAGAAGTATCCTGCTCTAGGAGATGTCCTATGTGTCCCAGCAGTGCTCTCCCCTCTTGTCACCAAGCTATTTGTTCTAAGGGTTCCCCCTAGGGAGACTATATGGGTCATTCCATTGTAGTGGGCTGGCTATGGGGGTGGTCTGATAGGCTTGTTTGAATCCTAGCCCAGTTGGTTGCCAGGCTCTGCCTTGTGCAGATACACTAGCTGTTAGCAGGGTCTGGTCGTGAGATGACTGGCCACAGAACCCCAGGGGGTCCCAGGGCTAGTGTTATCTCACTGGTGGGTGGAGTCAGGGTCCAAAAGACTCCAGAGTTGTTGCCTTCCCACTAATGGGTGGAGGGTACAGGTCCTGAAGTGAATGTCAAATTACTAGCGGGTAGAGCTGGATCCTAGAGACTGACTGCAGGGCCCAGGGTTCCCAGAGCTGGTGTCAGATTACTGGGGGTAGGGGAGGTGGGGGTGGGTGGGAAGGAGAGCCTGGTTCCTGACGTAGTTGGGTATGGGGTCTTCAGTGTCCCAAAGCTTGTGTTGGTCTGCTAGTGGTCCCAGGGTAGGGTCTGGCCTGCTGTGGGTGGGCTCAGGTTGAGTGATTGTGGTTTTCTTGACTCTGCTGTCTGCTCCCTGGTGGGTGAGGCTGGTTTAGTGGTTAGGGCAGGCTTCCTGGAGGTCAGGACCAATTCCTGCCCACTGGACAGCAGACTTGGGTTTTGGCCCTCCAGTGGGTGAGGCCATGTCTAGATGCCATTGTGGGTTAGGGAAGTCTTTAGGCAACCTGTCTGCTGATGAGTTGGGCTGTGTCCCTACCTAGTTAATTATTTGCCCTAAGGGATCCCAACACTGGCACCTATAGGCTGTCGAATGGGGCCGGATCTTGGTGCTAATGAGCTAGAGGGTAGATTGCATGATGGTGTCTGTCTGCACCCTTGGTCATGCAATAGAAAGCTCCAAAATATGGCTGACACCAATATCTATGTTCCCAGGGTGAGCCTCAGCCACCCTCCACTCCAGACACCATCACTGATTCAACAGACATGCGTTTGAGCAAACTCTGGGAGATGGTGAAGGACAGGGAAGCCTGATGTGCTGCTGCAGTCCATGGGTTCACAATGTGTCAGACACAACTTGGTGACTAAACAACATCAAAATGTCTATGTCCCCAGGGTGAACCTCAGCCGCACCGCTCCCCTCCCCTCTCCCCCAACACACATACCCTACACCCAGTCCCTCCTGGAGACTCTCCAAGACCAAATTATTGCTTTTGGTCCTACCAGATTACTGCTTTCTCCTGGGTCCTAGTGGGCATGAGATTTTGTGTGCATCTTTTAAGAGTGAAGTCTTTATTTCCTCCAGTCCTTTGGGACTTCCAAAAGTAAGCCCTGCCAGGCCTTCAAAGCCAAATGCTCTGGGGGCTTGTCTTCCCAGTGCAGAAACCTGGGCTGAGGAGCCCAACTCAGGGCTCAGAACTCTCACTCCTGCGGGAGAACCTCTGCGATTATCCTCTAGTTTGTAGTTTGCCCACCTGGAGGTACGGGTCTTGATTCTATCTTGAGTCTGTCCCACATATCCATCTTGTTGTGGTTCCTTCTTTATGTCTTTAGCTTTACATCTTTTTCTTCGATGGTCATCTGCAGATAGTTGTGATTTTGGTGTGCTCATGAGAGGAGGAAAGCTCAGGGTCTTTTCACTCTGCCATCTCAGCTATCTCTTTGCAAGCTTTCTAACATGCTTTCTCACATGCTTTCTCATACAGGATAAGGATAAGTGGCATGTGAAAATGACACAAATTCTCCAAATTCAGATTGAAATATTGAAATAAGATATCCTTTTGTTAATACAATACGTTCTGATTCATTAGAAAATATAAGAGCTGGTGATTTAGATTTGAAAGGACTTATAGTTCTTTCTAAGAAGTTTTTCTGAAATAGTTTCACGTCTTCCCAAGTGTTTCTTCCTGTTTGCAGTCCTCAGCAGTAGCTCTGCATTCTGTAGGAGTGAAGACACTTGGATAGATGCCTTCCTGAATTCCATGCATTCGCCCGAGTTGATGGCTCTTGAGAGAAAACATTATCTCCAAATGAAAAACTTCAGATGGAAGACTGTAGAACATAAAAACAAACAAAAAGCCACACTCAGACTTATGACCCCGGGCACTTCCCAGCTCTATTCCCTAATGAAACAACTTTTCTGAAGTTAGAGGGGATAACAGCCATCCTCACATCAGTCAACACCGATGTAAGGCCTCTGTGACCTCCATCCCATTTACCTCTTGCTGGTAGATCTCAGGTGACTGTCAGAGGCTCAGTTAGTTTCTGGGAAAGGACTAATCCCCAAACCCCATTTTCTTATCCCCCTTCTCTTATCAGGGGGAAATGCACTTATTCCTTCTGGAGACCGACTTCCAGAGGTGACAAATGCAAACTGTGTTTTCTCAGTTGCCCCTAAACTCCAATCCTACCTCCTGCCAAGCTCATAGGACAGAAGGTTCCTCTCTGGCTAGGAACTTTATGCATGACTTTTTTCATGGGAGAGGGGTATATAGAATAAGAAAAGAGAAAGCAGGGCACAAATATTATCATATATACTTCCCTTCTCCCAGCAGAAAATGTTCAGTGCTTCACCTAAAGGAAGTGTAGGGCACAAGACCTATTGTTTTTCCTGGCAATGAAAGGGGAAAAGAGCATCTTGTACCACTTTGGACAATTCTGAAAGCATCAACATAGCCAGTTCTATAGCTGAGGGACTGGAACATACTATGAACAACTTAGAAAAAAAGAATCTCAGTAGCTATTGTAAAACGTACTGCAATGAACATCAGAATTCTTGTGTGGCTAGGGCATAGAAGCAGCCTAGATGTCCATCGACAAATGAATGGAAACAGAAATTGTGGTACATATATACAATGCTATTACTCAACTCTGAAAAAGAACACATCTGAGTCAGTCCTTTTGAGGTGGATGAACCTAAAGCCTATTCTACAGACTGCAGTAAGTCAAAAGGAGAAAGACAAATATTGTATATTAATGGATGTGTATAGAATCTAGATAGATGGTACCCTTGAATCTATTTGCAGGGCAGCAACGGAGATGCAGACAGAGAGAAGAGACTTGTGGACACAGCGGGGGAGGGAGAGGGTGAAATGAATGGAGAGAGTAGCATGGAAAAATATAAATTTCTATATGTAAAACAGATGTGTTGTGCTGTGCTAAATTGCTTCAGTCATGTTTGACTCAGTGCAAATCTATGGACAGGCTCCTCTGTCCATGGGATTCTCCAGGCAAGGATACTGGAATGGGTTGTGATTCCCTTCTCCAGGGGATCTTTCCATGTAAAATAGTTAGCCAGTGGGAATTTGCTGTGTGACACAGAGAGCTCATCCCAGTGCCCTGTGACAACCTAAAGGGGTAGGATGGGTGTGAGATGGCCGTAGGTTCAAGAGAAAGGGGACATATGTATACCTGTGGCTGATTCATGTGGTTGTAAGGCAGAAATCAACACAATATTATAAAATATCTTACAATAAAGAAATTAAAAAAAAAAGTCTTAGTAGCTAAACTGTCTACAAAAGTCCAGAAATTGTTGCCTTCAAAGAGATATTTTTCCTGTCAAGTTTTGTGGGAAGACCAGGGGACAGAATTGAAGACAGTCATAAGTAGAACCCCAAATCCCTAGGTGAAACCAGAACTGGTATAACTCTTGCCTATCCTTGGAAGCAAAGAGAATTTTCTGTAAGAATGACTATATATACACACACACCTCATTCTTCCCTGCCAGCCACCCCTGTGCACCTATACTCTTTTTAAGAACTTTTGCATTTTTGGACTTCCCTGGTGGTTCCAGTGGTTAACACTCCAGGAGGCACTTCAGGGGGCACTGGTTCAATCCCTAGTCAGAGAACTAAGATCCTGCATGCCAAGCAGCATAGCTGGGATTGGGGTGGGGGGAAAGCATATTTGTTCTTCCTGCAATGTATGTTAGTCTGAACCCATAAGATCTGGATGAACCAAAATGGCCACAAAGGGATCAAGCAGAGAGCCCACTTCACTCTTCCTAAAAGATCCTTCCCATCTCTTATCCCTTCTTGATTTTAGACTCAGGAAGTTTCAAAGAACGGTGGTAGCAGTCAAAACTAAAGTAGGGAGAGAAGGTTTCTGAATGTTCTGTTAGGAAATATACTAGAATTAGGAAATTTTGCTTAGGAAAGGTGATTCTCTGAGCTTATCATGACCTTTGCAATACTGAAAATCTTTCAAGAACTCTTGATAATGGGTTTTAAGAGAGTAGTACAAAATTATTTTTGAAATACTAAGCAATATAGATAACTTATATGACCAAAAGTGTTCAGATGAAAGTATTACAAAGTCATCACCGCAAAGTGATGATTTTCCCCATCCTTTTCATTTCTATGCAAATCTTTAATCTAGGAAATGGTAGTGATTACTAAATGTCTCTCATGCTTCAGGATACAGGGTGAATAATTAAAGTCATTCATTTACAAGATAAGGCATTAATGAGTAACTATGAAGATCATATAATCAATTTGTGGAAATTAACGACATTTCAAAATTCAGTTAAATCCCCCTGAGAAGTCCTAGCTTTGCAATTCTAAACAGTTGCTGCTTCCACTCCAAAAAGTAATTCTTTAGCCTTCTCTTTGGTACCTTCCTTGTTACTGCACCCCCACCATCCCTACTCCCAGTGCTTTTCTAACAAACAGAGAAAGAAAAAGGAAAACAAAATAATAACGGTTAAAATTCCAAGGTTTTACTTCAAGCCAAGGCCACATTTCTAAGCAACTTTGATCAGGCAAATTATCTCTAAGTGTCTCAATTTTTCCTCTAGAAAATTGAAATAATGGATCTGCAAATTTGTAAGGGCATTTAGAGATTGAATGAAGCCTACCTGCTGAGATTTCTGTTTCCAGAAAGATGGAATAGACATCCTTTTACTTATTCCTCCTGTTAAGTTCAACTAAAAACAACTAAACTAAAAACAAATATTAAAAGATCTTAAAGGCGATAAGAGGAGGGCAGACCAACTAGAGACCTTGGCACCTGAAGAACATAGGCAATGAGTTCTCTGAAGTTTCTCTGCAACTCATTTATTCCAGATTGAGTACTGGAGAAGTAACACCCTTCCAACAACATAGATGGAAAAGGGGGGAAAAAAAAAAAAAAAGGCATGACAGAAAGCCTGCTCCCTGTGGCCAAAGGATAAGGAAAGGGATAGTCTACAAGGTGATAAACAAAAACAAAAAACCTCAGATAACAACCAGTCTACTCCAGCCAAGCAACACAGAATAAAACCGCAGCCCAATCGCTACCTCTACTAGGAAAGGCCAAGTGCAGAACCTATACACCCACACTTTGGCAGCTTGAAATGAGGGGCTCCGATCCTCTCTCTCTCAGGGTTTATCAGAGGAAGCCTAATGGACAGTCAGGATTTTCACCAACATTCAGTAGTAATAGGAACACCACAGCCTACAGTGTCAGTGGAAACCATATGGGGATCCTGAAATCCCACCCTTTCCAGCAGTAGCAAGGAGCCTCTCTCCCCTGGAGTATCAGCAGAGGCAGAAGGAAGAACCTGGACTCCAACCTCACTCAGCAATAAGGTGGTGGTACCCCCCCACCTTCATCCACCAGAGCACTGTCAGAAGATGCCTGACGCAACATGAGACTTATATAGGATCTGGAATCTTATAACACACTAAATTGTCTGGCTTTCAATTTTTTAAATTAATGTATTTATTTTAATTGGAGGCTAATTACTTCACAACATTGTGGTGGCTTTCAATTGAAGAAAGTAGGGAAAACAACTAGGTCATTCAGGTATGATCTAAATCAAATGCCTTATGATTATATAGTAGAAGTGATTAATAGATTCAAGGGATTAGATCTGGTAGATAGAGTGCCTACAAAACTATGGATGGAGGTTTGTAAATTGTAAATTGTACAGGTGGTGACCACAACCATCCCCCAAAAAAGAAATGCAAGAAATCAAAGTGGTTGTTTGAGAAGGCCTTCAAATAGCAGAGAAAAGAAAAGAAGTGAAGGGCAAAGAAAAAAAGTAAAGATATAACTGAATGCAGAGTTCCAGATAACAGCAAGGAGAGATAAGAAAGCCTTATGTGAACAATGTAAAGAAATAGAGGAAAACAATAGAATGGGAAAGACTAGAGATCTCTTCAAGAAAACTGGAGCTACCAAGGCAACATTTCATGCAAAGATGGGCACAATAAAGGACAGAAATGGCAAGGACCTAATAGAAGAGATTAAGAAGAGGTGGCAAGAACACGCGAAGAAGTGTACAAAAAAGCTCTTAATGACTCAGATAACCACAACTGTGTGGACACTCACTTAGAGCCAGACATCCTGGAGTGTGAAGTCAAGAGGGCCTTCACAAGTAATGCTTCAAGAGGGAAGCATTACTATGAACAAAACTAGTGGAGGTGATGGAATCCCAGCTGAGTTATTTCAAATCTGAAAAGATGATGCTGTGAAAGCACTGCACTCAATAGATCAGCAAATGTGGAAAACTCAGCAATGGATACAGGGTGGAAAAAAGTCAGTATTCATTCCAAACCCGAAGAAGAGCAATGCCAAATGCTGTTCAAACTATTGTGCAATTGCCATCATTTCACATGCTAGCAAGGTAATGCTCAAAATCCTTCAAGCTAGGCTTCAGCAGTCTGTGAATTGAGAATTTATAGATGTAGAAGCTGGATTTAGAAAAGCCAGAGGAATCAGAGATCAAATTGCCAATGTTCGCTGGATCATAGAGAAAACAATGGAATTCCAGAAAAACTTCTACTTCTGTTTCATTGACTATGCTATAGTCTTTGATTGTGTGCACCATAACAAACTGTGGGAAATTCTTAAAGAGATGGGAATAGCAGACCACCTTACCTGCCTTCTGAGAAACATGTATGCAAATCAAGAAGCAACAGTTAGAACTGGAAATGGAACAATGGACTGGTTCCAAATTGGGAAGTACATCAAGGCTGTATATTGTCACCCTGCTTATTTAGACTTTTATGTAGAGTACATCATGCAAAGTTCCAGGCTGGGTGACTCACAACATGGAATCAAGATTGGGAGGATAAATATCAACAACCTCAGATATGCAGATGATACCACTTTAGTGGCAGACAGTGAAGAGGAACTAAAGAGCCTCTTGATGAGGGTGAAAGAGGAGAGTGGAAAATGCTGGCTTAAAACTCAACATTCAAAAAACTAAAACCATGGCATCTGGTCCCATCACTTCATGACAGATAGGAAAAAAGCAGAAACAGTGTTAGATTTTACTTTCTTGGGCTCCAAAATCATTGCAGATGGTGACTGCAGCCATGAAATTAAAAGATGCTTGCTTCTTGGAAGAAAAGCTATGACAAACCTAGGCAGCATATTAAAAAGCAGAGACATTACTTTTCAAACAAAAGTCTGCATAGTCAAAGCTATGGTTTGTCCAGTAGTCATGTAGTATGGATGTGAGAGTTGGACCATAAAGAAGGCTTAATGCCAAAGAAGTGATGCTTTTGAACTGTGGTGTTGGAGAAGACTATTGAGAATCCTTTGGAGGTCAAGGAGATCCAACCAGTCCATCCTAAAGGAAATCAACCCTGAATATTCATTGGAAGGACTTTTGCTGAAGCTCTAATACTTTGGCCACTTGATGCGAAGAGTGACTCATTGGAAAAGTCCCTGATTCTGGAAAAGATTGAGGGCAGGAGGAGAATGGGGTGACAGAGGATGAGATATTTGGATGACATCACTGACACAATGGACATGAATTTGAGCAAACTCAGGGACATAGAGAAGGACAGGGAAGACTGGTGTGCTGCATTCCATTAGGTCTCAAAGAGTCAGACAAAACTTATCCACTCAACAACAACAACAACAACAACAACAAATAAACATAACTGAAATAAATGATTAATAGAAAATCTTAGCAAAGCAATAGAAGACATGGAGAAAAATCAAATGGAAATTTTAGAACTAAAAGAAATAAAATAACCGATAATATAAACTCAGTAATGAGTTCAACATCAGAAGAAACAAGGCAGAGGAAAGAGTCAATGAACTTGAATAAAACAACAGAAATTATAGAGAGGAAATAGACTTGAAGAAATGAACAGATTCAGGGATATGTGGAACTATATCAAATGACCCTGATATCACATTTTTAGATAATGATATTTTTAAGCAGATGAAGCTAACAAAATTACGCATGCAAAAAATGGCAAAAAGTTTCCTAAATCTGGAAAAAAATGGGAGGTTGGTGAGGTCCAACAGGTTTAAGAAGCTGAGTGAAACTCAACCACAAAAAAAGCCAAAGAAATTGATTCCAAGAGACATCATAGTTAAACGTATGATAACTAAAGACAAAATCCTAAAAGCTGCCAGGAAAATGATGTATCACTTAGAACAGAAAAATAGTGCAAATGGTGGGAGTGTGTTTCTCACCAGAGCTATGGAAGCCAGAAGGAAGGGGCAGAAGATTTAGGTGTTGAAAGAAAATAAAAAAAAAAAAAGAACTATCAACTCTGAATCTTATACCCAGTGAAATATCCTTTAAGAATGAAAAGGAAACTTTAGACATTCTCAGATGAAAAATAATTCAGAATATATTGCCAGCAGATCTACCTGAGAAGAATAGCTAAGGAAGAGGGTAGACTGCTGCATTATGGCAGAGATATAGTCATTGCCAAGGCCAACATGGAGCTCCTCTTCTCCCACCTCCTTCCACGTGGGCAGCAGCAGACCTAAGGTAAGGATGTATCCAGACTGCTCCCCAGACAGCACTGTAAACAGAATGAAAATGATCAAAGAATTCTTGAAATATCAGTAAGGAAGAAAGTCTGCAGAGAAGAGAAATGAATCAGTTAAGCCCAGGACTTTCCTTCTCATTGATTTTTCTGAATTATATTTGATAATTCAAGTAAAAATTATAATATTGTCTAATGTGATTGTCAATGAATATAGAGGAACTATTTGAAACATCTATATTACAAATAGGGATGAGTGAAAGGACATTCAGTTCAGTTCAGTCCGGCTCTTTGCGGCCCCATGAATCACAGCACGCCAGGCCTCCCTGTCCATCACCAACTCCCAGAGTTCACCCAAACTCATGTCCATCGAGTCAGTGATGCCATCCAGCCATTTCATCCTCTGTCATCCCCTTTTCCTCCTGCCCCCAATCCCTCCCAGCATCAGGGTCTTTTCCAATGAGTCAACTCTTTGCATGAAGTGGCCAAAGTATTGGAGTTTCAGCTTCAACATCAGTCCTTCCAATGAACACCCAGGTCTGATCTCCTTTGGAATGGACTGGTTGGATCTCCTTGCAGTCCAAGGGACTCTCAAGAGTCTTCTCCAACACCACAGTTCAAAAGCATCAAGTCTTTGGTGCTCAGCTTTCTTTACATTCCAACTCTCACATCCATACATGACTACTGGAAAAATCATAGCCTTGATTAGATGGGTCTTTGTTGGCAAAGTAACATCTCTGCTCTTTAATATGCTGTCTAGGTTGGTCATAACTTTCCTTCCAAGGAGTAAGAGTCTTTTAATTTCATGGCTGTGGTCACCAACTGCAGTGATTTTGGAGCCCCCAAAATAAAGTCTGACACTGTTTCCACTGTTGCCCCATCTATTTGCCATGAAGTGATGGGACCAGATGCCATGATCTTAATTTTCTGAATGTTGAGCTTTAAGCCAACTTTTTCACTCTCCTCTTTCACATTCATCAAGAGGCTCTTTAGTTCTTCTTCACTTTCTGCCATAAGGGTGGTGTCATCTGCATATCTGAGGCTACTGATATTTCTCCCAGCAATCTTGATTCCAGCTTGTGCTTCATCCAGCCCAGCGTTTCTCATGATGTACTCTGCATATAAGTAAAATAAGTAGGGTGACAACATACAGCCCTGACGTATTGCTTTTCCTATTTGGATCCAGTCTGTTGTTCCATGTCCAATTCTAACTGTTGCTTCCTGACCTGCATACAGGTTTCTCAAGAGGCAGGTCAGGTGGTCTAGTATTCCCATCTCTTTCAGAATTTTCCACAGTTTATTGTGATCCACACAAAGGCTTTGGCATAGTCAATAAAGCAGAAATAGATGTTTTTATGGAACTCTCTTGCTTTTTTGATGATCCAGTGGATGTTGGCAATTTGATCTCTGGTTCCTCTGCCTTTTCTAAAACCAGCTTGAACATCTGGAAGTTCACAGTTCACGTATTGCTGAAACATGGCTTGGAGAATTTTGAGCATTACTTTACTAGCATGTGAGATGAGTACAATTGTGCAGTAGTTTGAGCATTCTTTGACATTGCCTTTCTTTGGGACTGGAATGAAAACTGACCTTTTCCATTCCTGTGGCCACTGCTGAGTTTTCCACATTTGCTGGCATATTGAGTGCAGCACTTTCTCAGCATCATCTTTCAGGATCTGAAATAGCTCAACTGGAATTCCATCACCTCCACTATCTTTGTTCATAGTGATGCTTTCTAAGGCCCACTTGACTTCACATTCCAGGATGTCTGGCTCTAGGTGAGTGATCACACCATCATGATTATCTGGGTCATGAAGATCTTTTTTGTACAGTTCTGTGTGTTCTTGCCACCTCTTCTTAATATCTTCTGCTTCTGTTAGGTCCGTACCATTTCTGTCCTCTATCGAGCCCATCTTTGCATGAAATGTTCCCTTGGTATCTCTAATTTTCTTGAAGAGATCTCTAGTCTTTCCCATTCTGTTGTTTTCCTCTATTTCTTTGCACTGATCACTGAGGAAGGCTTTCTTATCTCTCCTTGCTATTCTTTGGAACTCTGCATTCAGATGCTTATATCTTTCCTTTTCTCATTTGTTTCTCGCTTTTCTTCTTTTCACAGCTATTTGTAAGGCCTCCCCAGACAGCCATTTTGCTTTTTTGCATTTCTCTTCCATGGGGATAGTCTTGATCTCTATCTCCTATACAATGTCATGAACCTCTGTCCATAGTTCATCAGGCACTCTATCTGTCTATCAGAGCTAGTCTCTTAAATTTATTTCTCACTTGCACTGTATAATCATAAGGGATGATTTAGGTCATACCTGAATGGTTTAATGGTTTCCCCTACTTTCTTCAATTTATTCTGAATTTGGCAATAAGGAGTTCATGATCTGAGCCACAGTCAGCTCCTGGTCTTGTTTTTGCTGACTGTATAGAGCGTCTTCATCTTTGGCTGCAAAGATTATAATCAATCTGATTTCGGTGTTGACTATCTAGTGATGCCCATGTGTAGAGTCTTTTCTTGTGTTGTTGGAAAAGGGTGTTTGCTATGACTAGTGCATTCTCTTGGCAAAAAGGATATTCAGGGAGGTAATATTTCTTAAATGGGATGTAAAATGATATATGTTACAGTATATTTTATGCCTATAGTATTTATATATCATAGACATATATATATATAAAGCATATATATACATATATATATGAAGCAAAAATTGATTGACTTGAAGGGAAAAAGCAACAGACCTACAACTCTAGTTAAATATTTCAACAACTGGAGAGAATAACTAGACAGAAAGCAAAGATGGAGAATAATTCAACACCACTATCAACAAGGTTTAACATCTAAAGACATTCACAGACCACTCCAGACAACAACAGCAGAATTCACAGTTTCTTCAACTACCCACATAGCATATCCCAAGATAGACCAAATCTTGGCAATAGAACAAATGCCAACAAATTTCAAATGTTTGAAATCAAATAGAGTATGTTCTATGACCACAATGCCATTAAACTAGAAATCAATAGCAGAAAGGCAAAGTGAAAACATTCAAACACTTGGAAACTAGACAACATACTTCTACATAATCCACAGGTCAAAGAGGAAGTCTTATGGAAAAAAATAGAATAAAGCATTAAAATTTGTGAGTGAGATAAAGAAGTGCTGAAAGGGAAATTTGTAGCACTAGATGAAGAGTAAAGAAAAGTCTCAAATCAATAAACTAAGCTCTCATGACAAGAGATTAGAAAACAAAGAGCAAAAATAAATGCAAATAAGAAAAGGAAGGAAATAAAAACACAGAAATTAATGAAATTAAAAACACAGTGAATCAATAAACAAAAATTTGGTTCTTTGAAAAGACCAATAAACCTTATAAATCTCTAGCAAGAATGGCAGAAAATAAATGAGAGAAGACATAATACTATCTGAAATGAAAGAGAAGATACCACTGCAGACTCTCTAGACATCAAAAGGATAATGAATATTACAAAATATTATAAAAGGATAATAAAGGAATATTTAAATGGACAAATTCCTTGAGAAGTATGAGCAAGAATAAGTCACTCAATATGTAGTAGATAATATGAATAGTCCTATTATTGTTTTAAAAATGAAATTGAATTCATTATGTAAACCATCCCCAGAAAAGAAATCTTTAACCCATATGGTTTCACAGAATTCTACCAAATGCTCAAAAAAGAATTAATGTCAATTTTATACAATTTTTTTCCAGAAAATTCAAGAGGACAGAACAGTTCTTAATTCATCCTATGAAGCCATTATTACCCTCATAACAAAACCAGAGAAAAATATCAATAGTACCAAAAAAATGCAAAACAATATTCCTCATGAATATGGATACATACTTCCTTAAAAATATATTAGCAGACAGAAGTCAACACTATGCAAAAAACATTATATTTAATTATATTTAATACCATGACCAAGTTGGGATGATTCCAGTGATGCTGGTAGAAAATTTGAAAATCAATCAATGTAATCTACCACATTCACAAAGGAAAGGAGAAAAATCATGTAATCACAGCAATAGAAGCACCAAATGCATCTTTTGTGCATGTTTAAAACTTTTAAAACACAGGAATAGAAGGTTTCTTCAACTTGATAAAGAAACGTCTTTTCAAAAATACCTACAGTAACATTCCATATAGTGGTGAAAGGAATTCAAGATAAGCGAAACACTATGATGAGATAGGCTGTCTGACAGTTGGTCAACTTAGTGAGAAGATGACCTGGGGAAGAGGAGTGAGTGGGAGCCAGGAGGGGATTAGCCCCAGAAACTCCCCCTTGTCTTTGTTTTCTTAATTGAAGCATTCATCCAACTTCTGTTTCAGAGGGAGGAAAGTATATTTCACCCAGTGAATGTTTAAGTTCCTAAAGAGTAAATAACTGTTTCAGCTTTTGAAATTTCACATGAAATTATCAGAGTCATGAGAAAAATGCTAATATCAAAATTAAAGTCAAATGAATCACGGCTTCTGGCTGCAAAGCAGAAGCCTTTGCTCTGGGCCTATGCTCTGCTGAAGGCCAATGGGCTGCCAGCTCCCTCCCACCTCACCCCACCCCCACCTGCTGGACGGGCCTTTCCCCCCAGCATCCCACAGGCTGGGTTACAGAGAGAGCAGGGCAGTTCCTCCTCCACCATGAGCATTTTCCACCAGGAAAGGTCATGGAGTTACTCCTTTCCCCAAATTCAGTCTCATGACCATGGAAAAAGTAAATCACAATAGGATCTTATTCCCTGTTCAAGCTGGCATCTCAGAAGAGATCTCTGGCATTGTGACATTTTAGTTCAGCAAACTCTCAGACTGGTGACAACATAGGACCAATTCCCTCTCCTTTGGTATCAGATAAGCATAGGTTTTCTAGCTCCTCTTTCCCAAATGCATTTCCTCAGACTTCCCTGGTACCGAGAAGAAGGGAGAAAGAGACACAAAGAGAAGAGAAAGAGAGACAGAGAGACTGGAATGCAAATAGAAGTATAGGAAAATTCTAATTGGTTTTTTGAAGATTAGGTAAGTGATGGGACAAATAAAGATACCGATTTCCACTCCTGCTAAGCAAGGACCACCACTTAACTTACCCCATTACTAGACAGCCTGCAATGTTGTTTGGGACTTAGAAGTCAAACCCCACCCCCCACCACAGATCCCTTGGCAGGAGCTTTCCAGAGCGCTGTGTTTTGGCAACAGCTGCTATGGAGGAAGGCTCTTATTTTTACACCACTGGGGCTGAAACACCAGCATCTCCCTGAACTTCCTAGAAACAGTACATAGTAATACATGGAAGTGTTCCCATCCCACAAGTTTCCTTAATAAATTTCCTTAAGATTAACAGCAGTGTTATAGTTTTAATGTCCTAATTTTAATGGTTCTGGGAAAGAGGATCTTTGAGACTACCCCCCATGCTATGAGACTGCACCTGTATACTAGGAATATCTAGCAAGCCCCTCTCTGCTCCTTCATGTCATGTCCTTAAATGTAAGGCCAGAATCTATAAAGCTCTTAGAGGAAAGCATGGGAAGTATACTCTGACATAAATCACAGCAAGATCCTCTCTGACCCACCTCCTAGAATAATGGAAATAAAAACAAAAATAAACAAATGCGACTTAATTAAACTTAAAAGTTTTTGCACAACAAAGGAAGCAATACATAAGATTAAAAGACATGTCTCAGAATGGGAAAAAAATTATTGCAAATAAAGCAATTGACAAAGGATTAGTCTCCCAAATATATAAGCAGCTCAAACAGCTTAATATCAGAAAAACAAACAGCCCAATCAAAATTGAGGAGAAGACCTAAACAGACATTTCTCCAAAGAAGACATGCAGATCGCCAACAAACGTGAAAAGATGTGAACATCAATATTAGAGAAATGCAAATCAAAAGTATAAAAGGTATTACCTTATACCAATCAGAATGGTCATCATCAAAAAATCAACAAACAATAAATGCTGGAGAGGATGTGGAGAAAAGGGAACTCTCCTGCACTGCTGGTGGGAATGTAAACTGATACATCATGGAGAATACTCTGGAGAGTCCTTAAAAAACTAGGAATAAAACTACCATGAGTTTGCATGCATGCATGCTAAGTGTCTTCAGTTGCGTCCAGCTCTGTAGCACAGATAGAGTTGACTGTAGCCCACCAGGCTCCTCTGCCCATGGGATTCTCCAGGCAAAAATACTAGAGTGGGTTGCCATACCCTCCTCCAGGGGATCTTCCCCATACAGGGATCGAACCCTAGTCTCTTATATCTCCACCACTGGTAGGTGGATTCTTTAACACTAGCACCACCTGGGAAGCAAAATTACCATATGACCACAAACAGCACTCCTGGGCCTATACCCTGATAATACCATGATTCTAAAAGACATATGTACCCCAATGTTCAGCACTATTTACAATAGCGAAGACATGGAAGCAACTTAGATGTCCATTGACAAATGAATGGATAAAGAAGTTGTGGTATGTATACACAATGGAATATTACTCAGCCATAAAAAGGAACAGATTTGACTCAGTTGTAGTGAGGTGGATGAACTTAGAGCCTGTTATACAGAGTGAAGTAAGTCAGAAAGAGAAAAATATCATATATTAACACATATATATGGAATCTAGATAAATGATACTGATGTACCTATTTGCAGGGAAGGAATGGAGACACAAGGGAATTCAAAGAAAACCCTACTTCTGTTTCATTGAACATGCTAATGCCTTTGACTCTATGAACCACAACAAACTGGAAAATTCTTAAAGAGATGGAAATACCAGACCACCTTTCTAATGTCCCCTGAGAAACCTGTGTGCAAGACAAGAAGCAACAATTAGAACCTTACATGGAACAACTGACTGCTTCAAAACTGAAAAAAGAGTTTGACAAGGTTGTATATTGTCACCCTGTTTAACTTATATGTAGAGTACATCATATGAAATGCAGGGCTGGATGACTAACAAGCTAGAATCAATACTGCCGGGAGAAATATCAATAACCTCAGATATGCAAATGATACCACCCTTATGGTAGAAAGCAAAGAGGAACTAAAATCCTCTTGATGAAAGTAAAAGAGGAGAGTAAAAAAGCTGGCTTAAAACTCAACATTCAAAAGACTAATATCACGGCATTTGGTCCCATCACTTCATGGCAAATAGATGGTGAAAAAGTAGAAGCAGTGATGAATTTTATTTTCTTGGGCTCCAAAATCACTGTGGATTGTGACTGCAGCAATATACTCTAGAGAGCATATTAAAAAGCAAAGACATCACTTAGCCTACAGAGGTCTGTATAGTCAAAGCTATGGTTTTTCTAATAGTCATGTACGGTGTGAGAGTTGGATAATAAAGAAGGCTGAGTGCCAAAGAACTGATGCTTTCAAATTGTGATGCAAGAGTCCCTTGGATGCAAGGAGATCAAACCAGTCAGTCCTAAAGTAAATCAACCCTCAATTGGAAGGACTGATGCTGAAACTGAAACTCCAATACTTTGGCCACCTGATATGAAGAGCCAACTCATTGGAAAAGTCCCTGATGCTGGAAAAGATTGAAGGCAGTAGGCAAAGGGGACAACAGAGGATGAGATGCTTGGATGGCATCACCAACTCAATGGAAATGAGTGTGAGCAAGCTCCAGGAGATGGTGAAGGACAGGGAAGCCTAGCAGGCTACAATTCATGGGGTCGCAAGGAGTCAGACATGACTTAGTGACTGAACAAACACAACAATGGAGATAAGTCCAAATGGAGAATGGACTTAGGTGGTCTTAGGCGGGGAAGAAGAGGGTAGGATGAATTGAGAGAATAGCAATGACATATATGCACTATTATGTGTAAAATGGATAGCTAGGGGGAAGTTGCTATATAACACTAGGAGCCAGCCTGGCACTCTGTGATGACCTACAGGATTGGAAAAGGGAGAGGGCAGGGGGGCTAATGAGCGAGGGGATATACATACAAACATGTGTATATATATATATATAGAGAGAGAGAGAGAGAGAGAGAGTGAGTTATGGCTGATTCATGTTGTACAGCAGAAGCCAACACAAATTTTAAAGCAATTTTCCTCATATTAAAAATTAATAAAAATAATTACTTTAGCAAACTCATGAGTACATGGAGAAACAAGGGACATCCAGGCCTCAACCTGACCGTCCCTGGAAAATGATATTCAAGCATAAAAGAAGCTCACAAAAGAGAAAGAGGATCTAGAGCTCACTTAGACATTATTCCCCAACAAGGCAGAAATACCTTTTCCTTTGGTTTGCTGATGTTGATAAGAGGATTTTAGAATTGTTAGCCTTCAGCTCTTTTTCAGTTAACAACTGTTCTTGTTTCTGCACAGTTCAATATAAAAAGAGCTATCAAAATCACTTCTGTGCCTTCTCAATACAGGTCAAATACTCTATAGCATCATCATGGAAAGAGTTATTGTTTCATAGTGTATTAAAAATTCATCTCTCTGCTCATAAAAGCTACATGGATCTCACTCACATACGTAAATTTTCTAACTACAATAACTCTTAACTTTTCCGGTTTTCCCCATTTTCTTTTATTCAGCCAAGTGATCTTCAGGTAATAAACACACAGCAAACAGCAAGTCTTTTGAGATTAGAAAATACTGGAATTTCCTGGGCCTATTTTCCTATTTCTGTTTAGCTCGCCCATTGATCGCCATGAGATTTGCACTCAGATTCATTTCTGGGCCTTGATGTTTAAGCATCATTATTGCTGTGCCTCCTAATATTGTCAAGACAAAAGTACTGGTGAGGACAATAGGTTTACTGGTGAAGTCAAGTGACTGAGCGATGTTTAAGTCAGTATTAACTTGTGGTGGTGGTTTAGTCGCTAAGTTGTATCTGACTCTTGCAACCCCATGGACTGTAGCCTGCCAGGCTCCTCTGTCAACGGAATTTTCCAGGCATGAATACCGGAGTGGGTTGCCATTATTAACTTGCTCAGTGGTAAAGAATCTGCCTGCCAATGCAGGAGATGCAAATGATGTGAGTTTGATCCCTGGGTTGGGAAGATCCCCTGGAGAAGGAAGTTGCATCCCACTTCAGTATTCTTGCCTGGGAAATCCCATGGACAGAAGATCATGGTGGGCTAAAGTCCATGGAGTCAACTTAGCAACTAAGCATGCACACACAAGATTTCTTCAGCTGAGAACATTTTATCAAATTTATGTGTAGGGCCAGATGGGCTTCAGAAGATCCTAATTTCCAAAACAGTCTACGATGAACAAACTTCAGGGCTCCCTGTTTGATCTTTGTGCCAGGAAATCCTGCCTATAAATGATTCAGTAAAGCTGGTAAAGTTTTCCATGGATTTGACTGAATTGCAGCACAGGGAACCCTGCGAAGAGGAAAGACAGCATCTCAGAGGATGGAGGAGGGAAAAGGGCAGACCTGAAGTGAGCAAAGCATGTCAGCTACAAATTGTGTACACATGCAGCATGAACTTGTGAACACACGTCCAACTTGGCAGATGTATAAAGATTGGATATTAATAACGTGTTCCTGAAACATCTCACTGAAATGATGATTTAAGTGACTTTGATTTAAAATTAGACTTTTTAAGAATTTTTTAAACATTTCCAATACTATCTACTGAAAACCAAATGCAGCTTCTTTTTGACTGTGTTCTGTACCAACTGAAGTCTTGTATTTCTGAATGTTACCTCAAAAAGTAATCTTTAAAAAAAAAAAAGCAATCTTTTCTCCACCTCTTTGCCTTGCAACAATTCAAGCAGCTGGGGGCTGGCGCATACTCTATTAGTGATTTAAAATACACCCTTGGAAACTAAGCTGGCTTTTTTTGCCCATCCAGGTGGGAAGCATGTTCCAGCAAATGGGAACAACACTTAAGAAAGTTCTCAAACAGATAATGCTTTAAGAGCTCTACTTCAACAAATCTTCTACCAGCCATCTCGGCAACAAAAGACCAGGGTAGCCTGGTAAGACAACTAAGCCTTCCATATAAAGACAAAGATAAAACAGTCCAAGCAGCCAAGATTCGACATCTTTAAAAATGCCTTTTCAATCTTTAACTTTCGTCTGCTTGGTTGTCTAGCAACCAAGTGCTGAAAAGAAACTCCACCCAAAACAAAGTGAAACAATGCAGACACTTAGCTTCAGGAGTGCGTGCGTGTGTGTATTAAGATTCTCGGGGAGCAAAGATAGAAACTCGCTTTCAGACAATTAAAGCAGAAAAAGTTCTGACTGTAGATAGCAGGAAAGGAAGTCAGGAGTGAGGAAAAAGCAACTCAAAAATGCGTAATGTGGGATGAGGGTATAGTTTCCACACACGGGCTAAAGCAAGGTTTACACTCTTAAGTAATAAAAACAAACCATTAAGCTCGGCCCAGCACTGTCAGGAAGTATAAAACAGTTCTTGAAACTTTGCAGTGACTATACAACAGCTTTTCATAAACTCTGTTTCCTGATCTTCATTAAATGTTCACATCAAGTTGCCATGGGGCAATTAGCTTGCCTCCTGAAATCAATAAAAAATCAACAATTTGGAAATAGTTGTCCAGTAAAATAGTTCAATAATTATTCTCTCATCGTGTTGTGGCCAAGCAGTTCCAGTGTAAATGCAGACCAGATGAGAGTCTGCTCCTCAAGAGGGGAGCTTTCAGCAATGGGCAGTTTGCAGAGAAAGCTGCACATCAAGACACACTGCAGCATGAATGCAGTCCTGGCATGACTTGGAGTGGGGCCCGGGGCTTGGGGCAAACAGGCTGGAAGTGGCATTCAAGCCAGTGTCTGGCTGTCTGGCGTACTGCTTATGTACCTCAGAGAGACTCAGTCCAAAGTGTGGAGACCTAAAAGAAATAATAGACCCAACAGATACAAAATTAGGCACCCTACACTCAGCATTTGGTCCCCAGACAGGAACAAACCAAGATTATCCTCCTGGGTTATAGATATCTGCAAGATAAAAAATATGTGTATGTCTATGTCTGTCTGTATGTATCTACATCTATGTGTATGTCAACATTATATATATAAAGAGTGTATCTGAGATTAGGATTCATTCATTTAAGCATTACTTCCACAAATATTGCAAACTGAATTGTTTGCAAGAAACCTTCAAAGTTCTCCCCCCAAAAGTAAAATGAGCCTACTAAACAGATGACCTTCCTAAGACATCTTGCTACAAAAAAGGGGTCAAGACAAAGTTCCTTCTTTGCTGAGGGAACTCAGTTCCTTTGGCTTTTTCTAGCCAGAGTCCATTCACTTCAGCACCTTATTCGAAGCCAACCGCAGCATTACAAATTCCAACATCCATTAAATCAAATGTCAAATACCAGCTTGGGAAGCTTTGTATCGCCCTCTAAGCTCAGTGGTGCTGTACAGTCAACTGTCTTAGAACTTAAAAAAAAAAAAATTCAAGCATCATTTTTAGTATAAACAAGTGCTTCAAATGTATGACATCTATTTGCTGCCTTCAAAGGGAAAACTTTTAACTCAGATGCTTGGCACTAAGATCACACGGGATCAACTCCATGGACTGACTTAAGTGTTAGACTTTTAAAAAGTACGTTAAAGGCTTGCACCTGCTCCCCCATCCACATAGATGTACTGACACGTATTTGACTAAACTGACTACCTACATGCCCATGCAAGCAAGCTGAGCAGATTTTACAAGATAAGTAACCAAGTGTTTTCATGTCTGAGGGTGGCTAGAACACAAAATTGCCAGTCATCTTGTGGGGGAAAAGAATGCCTTTGAAAAAAATACATAGGGCATCATTTCAGATAAAATGTATCTAAATGCCTTACTGTATATAGGTTTGGTTGTTTTGTTTTTAAGTGCTGCTTCTTAATGAGGGGCCTAAACTTGGTCTTTCTGCTGTTGTGACAGAGAATTCTTAGAACCTACACCTGGGAACATGTTGGAAATGTAGAATCTCAGGCCCTACCCCAGGCTCATGGAAACAAAACTGATGTAACATGATCCCAGGGGGTCTGTAGATGCATCAAGGCTGCATTCTCCTGGAAGTGATACTGGTGATTCCCATGCACAATAAAATCTAATAAGTTTTATTTAGAGCATCATTTCTTAGGTAGAAGTTCACTTTGAAGTTTGCAGGGCAGGGAGATGGTCAGAAAATTCTGCCCTGGAGAATACCATAAGGGTATAATTTATGCCAGTGGGGTGGAGGCAAGAGGAAAAGCAATTTACTGAGTGAAGTAGACCTGCATTTATTCTCCGTCTCATCTCACCTCACCCTACCTGCCCCCTGCAAAAAAAAAAATAAAGCAGAAAAGCAACAGAATAGTTCCAGAGCAGTCATACTTCTTTGTGATCGCCCATCTATGTCACACTTATTTCTACATTTAAATTGTTCTTTTTACTGCAAGGTTGTGTTCTTTTTGCCTTATTATAGATCGGAGGGCTGTAGCATCTAACATTCAGTGAATTGATACCTTAACATTAATATGAGTTAAGAATAGAAATACACTATTTTAAAAAGTGCTCTGATTTTCATAAATGATTATTCCACCTCTGATAAAAAACTAAGGAAAAAATATGGAACATTTAAATTATCCAAAATGATGTAACCTGTTACATAGACCAGACTGATAGATAGTCTCTCAATTCTTCACCCTTGAGATACAATATAAAGCAGGAAATGGAGTAGAAGTTATGAAAAACATGGAAGCATAGAGAAATCTGTAAACCACTCATCTTCTTCCTCCCCAATTTTGAAGGCAAAACATGAACAGAGCTATCTGGACCTGCCATACAAGTTAAAACCATGCCAGGGAAGCGGACACAGCCCAGACAAGCACAAAACCAGATGACACAACTTAATCAATTTTGAAAGGTAATCTCCCCAAATTCAGAAACTTACATTTTTTGAAAGCCAATTCTAAAAGGATTCAAAGGTTCCTATAGAACAGAGACTGAAAACTGAAAACATTCAGTGTCATGGGGTTAGTTATGACACTTCTTTTTTCTCAGAATGAAGAATGTGAGCCAAAATGTCTGTAGGAATGTAGAATATATGTAAGAATATTCTGTTTCTCTACTGAACTGCCAAGAGGGTCAGAGTCTTCAACTATTACAAAATATCTGGAACTAAACTGAAAATACCATCATCTACCTATATGTAATACTTACCACATATATCTTTGTATGTATATTTATATATTACATATATGTCTATATATATTTACACATATATTTGTGTATATGTTTATATGTAGTTACAAATTTGCATGTTTATTCACATATATTTACATATATTGCACATATATATGTCTATATATATTTACACATATATATTATGCAAGAGAACACACTTGAGAATCATTTTCACTATGAAATTCAGAACCAATTAAGCAGAGGTGTAAAAAGGGATGAAACTGCCAAATGTATGGGAATTCTTGGGCTATATACTTTTGCACTGTCATCTGGAGTGTTCAGAAATGACAAAACATGGATTACTATTTTTCAAGATGTTAAGACTGTGCAGCCTGCCCCTCACGTCCACGTCAAGAGAGGAAGAAGAGTGTGAGGGACAGAGATGATCTTGCCTTCTATTGGGTGCAAGAGCAATAGGATAGGGATAAAAAGGAACTGAAAGATTTTAAAAGTGGAAGGAGTAGAAGATAACTTATAGTAATTTTTCTAAAATAACATGATCTACATCATCTCAAAGCCTGTTGCTTCCCAGGTGGCTCAGTGGTAAAGAATTCACCTGCCAGTGAAGTAGACACAGATGATGTGGGTTCGATCCATGGGTTGAGAAGATCCCCTGAAGAAGGAAATGGCAACCCCTTCCAGTATTCTTGCCTGGGAGATACCATGAACAGAGGAGCCTGGTGGGCTACAGTCCATGGGGTCGCAAAAGAGTAGGACAAGACTTAGGGGCTAAACAACAACAACAAAAATACTACTTTTCTTAAAAAAAAAAAAAAAAAAATCTGCCTATATAATCTCAAAACACAGGGTCAAACCTATCATACCCAAAACACAATCCAAAATGTAACATGCTCATCACAGGCTAATTCCTGGGAAGAATCTGATGATGAAAGTGTTCCTTTACTAACATACTCTTTTGTTTGGCCAATCCCAAGGCAGGGCTAGAAAAGGAAACTGGAACAAGACCTTTTCAATCACAATAGGACCAGAGGTGACACAAAGTCCTAGAAATTGACCTTAAAATACTTCAAGTAAAATTATGGGGCATGGTGGGACCCTTGGCCATATGAGCATACCCACCCAACCCTTCCTTGGGTCTGATTTCAACCCAGAACACAGAACCCCTGTCCTTTGTAAGTGTTCATTCTGAGTGGCCTAATTTGACTTCATTCTGCTTGGGCTTTAGTCCAGTTGGCAGATGACCTTGTAGAAGCTGCTCTTAGACACTTTCCCTTTCTAATTTTTTGGCACCATTGCCTCAGTTGCATGGGATACCATCTCTGAAACTTTATCTTGGGTTCCCCAGGTTTTGCCTATTTTGTAGCATTGGTTTTCTCTTATATCATCCTGCTCCAAAGAAGTACTAAATACTAAAGCATTGATCAATTCCTAAGAATTAGCCAATGACTTGCTAGCAAATTTCCAACAGCTCCTTGCCTTCTTCCTACCTCCCTCCAAAATGAGTAGCCTCAGAAGCCAAAATGTAAGCAAATGTAAGGAAACTCTGTGAACACTGTACACATGCACCGTTTTCTCTTGCAGGTTGGTCTTTATAGAATGAAATGAAAGAACTTTGATATTTATTATCTGAAATAGGTTTAACATTTGGAGAAATGTGTTTAAACACATAACCTTAGAAAGAAAAACAAGCTGATGGAACAGAGAACTGGGGTAGGCAGAAAACAATTTTGCTGTGTGGGGGGCAAAGTTAGAAAATTGAGTCCTTCTGAGCATAAAGAGCTCCCAGGTGAGGTAAAAGTGAAATACAAATTGATTTCCAACTCTTCACGAGGGCCACTAGATATCAATTTTAAATATACATGATCACGATATCAATAATGAAGAAATCTTATATTTTATTTAATACTTTGGCCAGTCCAGCTCCTTTGAAGGGGTCACTAGTTTAGGAAAGAACAACAAACCATCATTCACCTTCCTGTAGGTTCATCGTTTTCCTAATTATTTATATTGGTCTTGCTTTACTCTTTCTGCAAATTAAGGGTTAGGGGAAGGGTTTCTATATTAAATCAGTAATGTCTGGTTCTTATCCAAATATTCCACCTAATAAGGATGTAAATTCTCACGGACTGGACAACCACTCTGCAACATTCCTGAGAACTGAATAATATAATAATCTTGAAAGTCAGCAGAGTGGATTATCCACTTTTTTTTTTTTCCTGGACTTGAACTTGTGACCTTAACAGTAGCGCTGCAAAAAAAAGCAAATGTGCTAAGCACTTTGCCAGAGTAACCTTCCATGTAGACTTTTCATCTTAAATACACACAACTGAAAAACAACTACAATTTTTGGAAAATTATGTACAAACCCAATACTTCCTTTGATTACATATAAATACAAATTAGCTATTTTTCCTAAAAAGTGGTTATAATAGTAAATAAATACAAAATAAATCTGACCATTATACTTCATGTGCTGGGGCTGAACCCATATAAAATGTACAACTAAATACATTTTAAAATCTTTAAGGAATAATTCTCTGATTAAAATATTTGTTTTCCCAACTTCTTTTCGTAGATATAAATATATTTTCAAAATAGCTGTGTTTTTCTTTTTCTCCATTCCATTCCATAAATAAAGTCTTCATTGGGAAATATTAAAGTGTCAACTTGATTTTTTTGCTGTTTTTCTAATATATATATATATATTTATATTTTATTTTGCTGTGCTAACGACACCCACAACCCTCGACAACCATGTCCTGATAGTTCTTTAATACCACCTTCTCATTCTCATCAAGGTACAGCATGGAGATGGCGCTGAGCTCTGTTGGGACACAGCATGCCTTGGGAATCTTAGAGTTAACTGAGTTGACCAGAGTTTGGACAATGGCATGATTCGTGGAGTTAAGGTGATCGGCCAGGGGAAAAGGGCACTCCCCATGGCAGTAAAAGGCATGATACCCCGGCGGTGCAACGATCCAGTCATTCCACCCCACATCACTGAAGTCCACATATAAAGGGTGTCTCTTACAGCTGGACTTGAGGCGTTTCCGCTGTTTGTGTTTTGCTTGCCGCTTTTCTCTTCTGTGGAGAGGGTGTCCTTTCCCATCGTGGCCAAAAGTGACAAGCAAGGGCCTTATCTGTGACCAGCTGTGCTCATCTTGGTGCAAAGACCTGCTAATCCGCACATGCCTCTTGGAGGCCCCATGGCTGTCCTCTGGGTGGGCTACCTCCACCACGAACCCATGGTTGGTGAGCCCCTGGGCGGTCCACCTCATCACGGCGGGGGTGACATCGAAGCTCTCCCACCTACTGGCATTCTGAGTCACCAACCTGGTGTCCAAAAGTCTCGTCACAGGGAACTTGGAGTTAGCTGTGGCAGGTTTTATAATTTCATAAATATTAATTCGGTGATGGAAACTGCTATTGTTTTCCAAAGCTTCGGGCATATGTTTCCGAAAGACCTGAAGTTCTGCTGAGGTGATAAACTCCTCAGTGGGGATAGAAGTTAAATTAAAGAAGAATCGCCGGGTTGTTTTCCCACTCATTTCCGGCAGTTCTTCCAAAGATTCTAATTTGATATGAAAAAGTGGAAAAAAAGAAAAAGTGTTCAGTAAGGCAAGTAAGACAGTCTGATTGTATATAAGGATTTATAAACATCACTTCAGGGTTTGATTCAACCCATGTAACGTCTGCAACCAGAAAATTACAATTTCCCCTTTAGATAAAGAAACTATCCTCCCTTTTCCATACATTTATGTCAATACACTAAGAAACAAAATTTCACAATTCATTGTCATTTTTTTTTAATCTAATATGTGAATACTGCTTCCAGGTGGCTATAATAATGGGGGGAATGGTGAAGCATTTCTTTGGAATTCACAGACTTTAGGGCAAAAAAAAAAGTCAGCACTGTAGTTAGTAGAGGCCTAATGAGTGAGGATTTGAGGAAATTATTGCATTTCTTAAAAAGAAAAAGGCTTTAATGTCAATCCCTTAAGCGGTATTCTAAAACATTACTCTGCAATTTAGATGATTTACAAATCTCGATATACAGATTTCAGTTTCCTAATTAAAGACTCTGAAACTCAACATCAACGATGACATTTTGCAAAGTACACCCTACTATTTTACTCAAAAGTCCAGAAACAAAGGCATTTACAAGGGATCTGCTTCTTTGGAAACCTAAGGGTGGAACTAGGACACTGTAGTAATTAAGGCTGGACAATTTCAAGAGAAGTTAACTTCCCAACTTTGTTCTCTAACCTCCTTATGACCTCAAAAATAAAAATCTCATTTCAGACGTTTTTGGGGAAAAAATGATTCTCTTCTATTTATAATTCCTTTATCTTAAAACAAAACAAACAAACAAACAAACCAAATATTTATATACACACACCCAATAATAGGCTACAGGATACAGACAAACCCCCTGCTAAATTTATGAAAATTTACAGAAATGCCATTATGATATTCATGATGTAAGAGATAATCTAAATACAGAATAATCATTTTGTATCTATTATCATTATCTTAAAATAGTCATTTAAGTGGGCTACATGTAGAAAATTCTTCCTGATTTAAAATTCTAGAATTTCAATTTTAAGTACTGCTTTTTGAACAAACAATATAACATAGCACCTTGAATGTTTAGTCTGCAATTCATAAAAAGTACACATTATTATTAAATTAATAGTGAATAGCACTGGAATTTTGAGATATTTGGGTTTACTTTCTTCTAGCTTTACCACATCCTGTCATTTCACTGTCAACAAATTTTACCTGCTTCATTCAGGATCCAACCTGAGTGCCAGCAAAATCAATTTAGCCACAGTTCCATGTCATCACCATAAGAGGAAATCATTTTTCATTGATTTTATAGTTGTATTTCTCCTAAACCAAATAGCTATTCATTGTTCACAAAATCTAGGTATCTTAGCAAAGGATAATCAGATCATTCCCTCAAAGGTTCTACCTTACAAACCTTCATCATCAAAGCAACAGTCATTACCGCAAGCTAAGGTCAACAGGGGTGGTTTACAGTAAATTATGGAGGAATGCTTTAATGGTATGCTTGGGAACTTTAACCTTCATGCAAATCACCTAGGACACCTTAACTCTTCAAATGCAGATTCTGATTCAACTGGTGAGTCTGGGGTGGGGCCTGAGATTCAGTATTTCCAGCAGCTCGAAGGTAAGGGAATGCTGGAAGCTGGGGAACTGCTCTTTGAGCCTAAAGGTTTTAAAGAATGCTTTTCATGTTCAAGTATAAACTTCCAGAAACAAAGTGCCTTTTTTGTTAAAGAATATAAAGATGAACAGAAGAACCATTAGTGTTGGCCAAGGAGTAAGAGTTGAAGCCATGGATGAGTAGATCTAAAGCTCCTCTCCTTAGACATGGACTAACCCACACCTGTAGGGCTATCTTTGGGAGAGCTCTAAACTCTGCTGCCTGGCTAATGGTACTTCAGACCAGGCACTATTTTAAAATAACCCTCCCACCAATCAACCAGAGCCCTCCTCCAATATCAAGGATTGTGTTTACCTCCTGCAATTCAGGAGCCCTCTGATGTTTCCACTTTTGGCAGAGAAGCTACCAGAGAAAACAAGAGTGATATAAAAATCAGCAGCGTCCTCCAGACACAATGACCCAAAGCCAGACCTGGCCCCAAGCAACTGACTTCGCTGATCTCAGAACACAGGAGTTTCTTGCTCTTCTTAAAGAGGGGAAGGAAAGGCACATTATCTGGGGCCTTTGTGGAACAGCTGTATTGACAAACAAGCCCAGAAAAATATCACACACAGCCAGGAAGAAGATGAACAATCTCTCAGGTAAGCATGAGAAACAAGTAAATGAAGCAAGGAGGATGGGTATAAAAGAGGCATTAAATAGAACAATAATGAATGTATGCTCAGTCATATCCAACTCTTTGCATCCCCATGAACTGTAGTCCACCAGGCTCCTCTGTCCATGGGATTCCCCAGATAAGAATACTGGAGTGGATCGCCATTTCCTCCTCCAGGGGACCTTGCTGACCAAGGGATCCAACTGGTGTCTCCTGCATTGGCAGGCAGATTCTTTACCTTGAGCCACCTGGGAAGCCCAAATAGAACAATAACCCTCCAAAAGACCAATGTATTACTGAATTATATAAAACTCCCACAATTCAACTAGATTTAACCTATTAAAAGGCAATATCAGGAGCTCCAAAATCTCATTGGAGGTATTAATAAGTGGCAAAAGAAGACTCACTTAGCAAAGGAAAAAACTTGACACTATTAAATATTAACTAGTAATGTGAAGATCTTTCTCCAATATTGCAGCTTCATCTCAGTCAACCTAATCCCTACCGGACCACTATCCCTTCTTAATTCAAAGACCTCTACAAGACTCCTAACTGCAGACTCTGGTCACAGAGATATGTCAGAAGATCACAGGAATTCCCAAACCCAGGAAAACTGACCAAAGTTACGGTACCCTCTCCTTTGATCTGCAAGGGAACATGAATTTTTTCTAGAAGGTAGAAAAAAATCTGAACTTTTTGAAATGAAATAAAGTTACAAATCATCACATCAAGCCTGGGGATTCTGAAAATAACGGAGCACTTACCTAAGTAGGTATTGTACATTTCTCTGAGGTATATGTGAATAATCTTTATTGAATAAGCTGCACTTGCCAAGGGATCTGAGGATTCCAGAGTATTTTAGATGTGGGTCCCTGAACTTTTAAATTCTTAATCAAATAAATGGAGCTATGGGTGCAAAAATGTGGGAAAGTAAGGGAAAATATGGTAAAAATGACATTCAACCTCTCTCCTAAAAGCAAAGTTCTAACTTAATCATCTACACTGTCAGTTATTCATCTATATCAAAATAATCCAAAGATAAGACTGAATTCCCACAGCTGGCCTAAGCTCATTTTGACTTCCTCTTCCCTAGACCAGGGGAGAATATGAATTACCAGGGTAATATGAATTACCTTATGACAGATCAATTAGAGAGAAACTGTTACTAGCTCCATTTTGTAAATGAAGTAAGTGGAGCTCAGAGAGGTTATGTGACTTTCCTAAGGTCACAGTGCATAGCTATGCAGTTGAGCCTACGGTAGGCCCCAGGTTTCTGGCCACTAGATGGCACCATCTAACATGGGGGAGGAGTCAAAAACTCAAGCAAAAGTCAAAACCAACAGAGGCAGATTTATATGTAATACAAATAAATCTGCAGGGTGAGCTCTGTCCCAGTTAAAGGAATAGAAATGATGGAGGAAGCAGACAGAACTAAATAAGCAGAAAAGTAAGGTGGCAGGCACTGGGACATGCAGATCTTGTTTGGAACCACTGATATTCATTCTGTGGCTGTCTTTTTCTTTCACAGTATGATGAGTTTTAGCAAAAAATGAGTTGTCATTACGTTTTGAGAATTTTGCAACAATCTTTGAATAAAAAATGTTCGTTTAGAAAACAACAATGAAAACCTGCAAATGTTCTAGCTAGTCAGTAAGGTTAGAAATTATTGCCCTGAAATAAAATGAAAGTAGTGGAGATTAAAAAATAATCATGTCCAAAATATAAAATAATGATTAGAGAATGTATATATATATACAGAAAGAGAGAGAGAATTAATGCATCAAGGAGAAAAAAAAAGATTAAATACAAAAGGTTCAAGTGAATCCTTTAAAAATTAAAGACAACAAAGGAGATGGCAGCTAAAAGAGAGAACATGGTCACATTCACTAACTCTGATTTGGCCTCTGCACACCCTTAACTCCCAACACCTGTGGAATGACCCAGGGTCCTCTTATTATAAGTTGCCTACCTGGTGAAAGATACAAAAGGTCAAGTCTTTAAAAAAAAGACAAAATAGCTCAATGAGGAGGGATCAACAGGGAACAGAGACGAACCACTAAAAAAGAAGCAGCATGTAAAACATTAGTTCAAGAACTCTCTGGGCACCAAAGAGAGAAGAGAGAAGTCGCTCAGTCATGTCTGACTCTTTGCGACCCCATGGACTGTAGCCTACCAGGCTCCTCAGTCCATGGAATTTTCCAGGCAAGAATACTGGAGTGGATTGCCATTGTCTTCTCCAGGGGCACCAAAGGCTCCATCTATGAGCATTTCCCAACAGAATGCCTGTTCCACATAAAGGAGGCCTTTCCTATTCACGCTGAAATACCTGGGGACACCTGGGAAGCATCCCCAGATGAACACTGGTTTGGTGGGTATATGTGTGCAAATCCTTTGGTTGTACTGGGAATTTGTGTTCATACTGGGAATCAGTGTTCAATTGGGAATCCAAGTGTTGTACTGGAAATCAGTGTTCCTTCACAGGGCAGTAGTTGTTTCCTGAACTTTCCTTTTAATTGGGTATTTTCATGAAAATTACATTTGTAGAAAATAGGTTAATCTTTAAGTCAAAGCTTTAGTCATAGAGGCAAATAATTCAAGTTATTTCAGGCAAAAAGAGAACTGTGTCCTTCAGAGTCTGGAGAGCAAGCATGTGGTCCTTCCATATTCCAATCTGACAGGAAATAATACAGATTTTTTTGCAGGGCCAATGAAGTCAACCAGTTTCAATGTGCTTTTAACTATAAGCAAAGCAAAGAACATTTTCCAGTTAAAAGAAGTGATTTTTTAATCCTCAGTGGCAGTTCTGAAAGGCGTATGGGGCTGAAGTACTTTTTAACAACTTTGAAAAAAGAAAATGTTTTGCAGTACTTGGGCTCTCCCAAGTAAAAGCCACTGTAGAAAGTACTAAAGAAAGTTTAATAGAAATGACAACTGATCATTTCTGTGTCTAAGCACCTACAATGTGGATCCATTATCTTCTCACATGGGTTGAAAGAATGCCACCATGATATTTCTTGTCTTGTATTTCACCAAATCACCCAGATCCTGCCCACAAATAAAACCAACAGGTAATTCTTGTAATCGGATCCTTTGGTCCTTTAATAAATAAACACCTATGAAGATTCTAGGAACCAAATTCTGCTCTTAAACCCTAAGCCTTAATCACATGATTTACTAAAAGACTTTTTAGTGTCACGCATGACAAAAACCCAATTCTGGGTTATACAAAAATGAACTGGTCTTCAAAAGAAGGGCCATTTGTAGCATACTGATTATGTGCTAGTCATAACAAGAAAAGAAATGGGTTTGTTAAAATTTGGGGCAAACATTACATAGCTTTTTTCTATCATCTAATTGCATTAAAATCTGAAGTTATTACAAATTGATTTTAAGCAAGTTGGTAACTTTTGTACTATTTGGCACATAACACTTAACATGTTTAAAGACATAAATTCTGACTTATAAGCTCAAGTATGCTATTTAAGTTAAAATAACGCACTATATTAAGTTTGCCTGTTTAGATTTGGTCAAGGCACTTCAAGAGGAAGGAGAAATATGGAGACTTCACTGATGGGATTGTCATGCAACTGAGTATTTTTAGGTGTCAAATGTTTTAAATGATCTATCTTCCTTTTAAGTTCCAAGAGACACACAGTACCTTCTTGGCCTTAAAAATAAAGAATGATTTCCTTGCTATATCTCCAGAAGAGGTAGCCAAAATAGCAATTTGTATTACTTTTCTATCCAGAAAAACAAATCTAATCAGCATCAGTTGGGAATGATGAGCTGGATCTAAAATCACTCCAAGGTGGTGATAATAGAATGTACATGAACAAAAACATTTCTACATGACAACAGACAACTTGTGCTTTCAGTAGATGAAACTTGAAGGAGTAATATGAGATCTTTCTTCCTTCCAAAACTAATTTCTGCTAGCAGAGAGCACCTCCCTTAGAAACGTGCTGAAAAATGAACTGATTATCAATTCAATGTCCCCTTCATTAGGTATAGCTGCCTTGATGAAGTAATGTAACCTGCCTTTACAACCCCTTCCCACTATCAACTGCTGTTCTCACAGTGTAAGTCTTCCACACTGGGAGAAAACGCCTGGCTGTGACACTACTGATTTGCTTATATCAGAGCACAGATTTCCACTTGAAACCGACCACCTCGGCAGGGCAAGGTAAGAAAAAGGGAACTATATACTAGTTCTCCAATATTCCACAAGTGGCTGCTCTGTGATATACAACTTTGGATCCTCCTCTAGAACTTGAAGCAACCTGGGCTCTGTTTAGAATGTGTTAAGCCAAAGGAGCATTTAAAAGTGTAAAAAAAGAATTGCAGTGGAACGTATTTTTGAGTAATTGCCCTAAGAACTTTGGTACAACAGGTCTCAAAAGTTGCTCTAAGACATTTCAAATCCACTAAATGCCTTTCTGATGAAACAAGCAGAAATACCCTACCTTAGAAAAACCACATCCAGTATCATAAAAGAAAAAAAAAAAAATCACATTTCAATGCACTAAAAGGAAAACAAGCAGCTAGCTGCTGGAAAAGCTTTCATCTGAAGGCTAGCCTTGTCTCTGTTAGGAAGTTCTTCTCAGATTTAAGCAGAAGACAAGAAAGTCATTGTGGAAACAGTAAGATTGATTGGGGAATTGATCTCCCACGAGGATTAGATAGGGATTTGAAATCTTCCAAACCAGGCCCAGATCTACTGTACATTAGAAAGACTTTGGGGCCCTGGGCTTTGATTTTTCAATACTATCTCTGAAAATTCTGCCCTTGGCGCTGTCATGCCTGAAACCCTGGCTTAAGCAAGAGAAGCAGATTTATAGAGCAAAGGCTTCCAAACAGACGTGAAGAGATCCCAATCTGCCCCCCTCCTTCTCATTCTTCTCCTAAGGAATTCTTACACGTTTCGCAGTCTAGGGGCATGCCTTTTGCCCTCATCTTCCCCATCATTTGATTTCTCTCCAGTTCCTGGAGGAGGAGTCGCTCTTCTGGCTCCAAGCCAGGAAAAGAGTGCCGATTTACCGAAAGGGAATCCCTGGCTCTGCCGCCACACAGGCAGTGCGTGAAAGCCAGGTTCGGAAAGGTTCTTACAAACAGGGAAATGTCTGCAGCGCCCGGGCCAAGCTGCCCTGCCAGGGATGCCTGCAGTCTGCCCACGGCGGGGCGCTTTGCCGGACGACTCCCCGCCCCCGTCTCCGCCCCCAAGCTTCGGCCCCGCGCCTCACCTTCGTGATGGAAGCTGCGCACGGTGTTGGCGAGGCTGGCTGCCCTCTCCAGCCGGTGGTCCGGGGCAGGCGCACCGGGTTGGCCCGAGTGCTGGCGGTACAAGTCCAGCATGTAGGGGGGCACCACGGCGTCCCTGCTGGGGGTGGGTCTCTGCTTCAGGCCGAACATGCTGAGCAGCCGCAACTCGAACTCGCTCAGGACGTCGTCCGAAGGCTGGGATGAGGAGCGGCCAGCAGACGCAGCGAACTTCCTCCGGCCCAGCTCGGGAATGAGGCCGGCCGCGCCGCCCAGGAGGACCTGGGGAAGCAGCAACGCTAGAAGACAGCGGGTCCCGGCCACCATGGTCGACCTGCGGACAGGGCCGATATTAGTCACGGAGTTTCCCGCCCAGCCCTCACCCCTTCCGCCCCCGCGGGCTCCCGCTCCGTCCATTTGCCTCCTCCTCCAGGGTGCCCACCTGGCTGACAACACTCGCGGGGATACTTAAGAGGAGCTGAAGCTCAAACGCTTGGGAGAATGGAAGAACACCTAGTTCCTGAGCCAGATGGCTATTCCCCGCTCCCATCCCATTCTCAACCCGTCAAGATTTGCCCCCCACCGCACCCCACGCTGCGTCAGTGACTGTCACTTTTTTTTTTTTTTTTTTCCTGTGACACGCTGACAGCTGTATAGGGAACCTGGGAAAACCATCGCTTAGTCTCACATTCCTCCGTCCCCTAACCTAACCCAAACACACAGCGCTCACTTGCGTATAAACACGCACAAATGGTGCATATGACTTCCTTACAGGCACGGTATAGAACTTCCTGATACACACAGGGTCTGTAACTTCCAGAGCCAGTAAACTCAAGGACACAACTTCCGAAATCACTCGCAACCTGTGACCCGAACCTAACCTCAGAAATGTCAGGACAGGCCACTCCATCCCCCCTCCCCCCGCCCCCTCCTATGCAGTAAATATACACAAGTATCTTCCTATTAGGTAGATGACTGATATCTGTTAATTCACGTGTCAGTTCAAGGTAGCACGAAATAACTGCCCCCCTTGCATTCCTGGTTAAAAAAAAAAAAAAAAACAGGGAGAACCCCAACGTATAATATTTTCCTAAATGGGACCCGGCTCTGAGTAGAGAGAGCAGTTCTCCGGGAGAAACTTGAAGTTAAAACGGCAGGACGTACAGGTTGGCAGCTAACGGGTGAAATCCACGGGCCACCCTCTAGAAGGGACTTCTTTAACTTAAAAAAAAATCATCCAAGTGTTAACAGCCCTAATAAAATCCCGAAGAGGGAGAGGGAGGAGGGGCGGAAGAGTGCGAGCCAGGAGGGCCAAGCCTAAGGTCGCCAGGGGCGGTAGGATGTGGGTGTCCCCTCAGCGGCTCTGCTGCACGTGGACCTGTTCTGTTTACGTCCCGCCAGGCCTGGCCCCGGGAGGGGCTCAGCTGCTGCGGCCGCCGGAGACCCGCGCCCACCCCCAGCCCCGGCCCACGTTGTCACCTTTAGGAGACCGCAGACCGTCTAAGAAGCACGCGGGGACACGTCCATTGAAAGAGCCTCCACATGGAAAAAGCTCTGGCTGAAGGACCTGGCGCGGGGACCCGGTTCCCTTCCTTCGCCTCTTCCTTCTCCCGGGTGCCGGCCAGGCAGTCCCTCCTAGCACGCAGGGAGCGGCGTCTCGGGTCGGGCCCGGCGGAGAAGTGGTAGAGGCGGCGGGGTTCGCAGGCAGTGAGGCTGGTCCGCTGGGGCAGAGGCACCGGGGCGAAGTGGAGAGCGCAAGTTATTCTCCCTGCAAGTTCAAGAAGTCTCCAGCCAAGTGCTGACACACAACAACAGCGGGCAGGGGGAGGAGTGCAGAGCAGGGAAGGGAAGGGAGAAAGGAAAAGCTGGTGCTGTCGTCGTCCTTAGGAACCAGCGCCCGCGGGACGCGTGGCCCCGCGCTGGGCCGGCTCCGGGACTCTGGGGGCGAGGGTTGGGCGCTCGGCGCTAACTCCGCCGCGGCCCATGGCTCGGGCCAGCCATCCTGGGCGACGCCGGGTCCGGGGAAGGGCGCAGCGGCGATCTCCGTGCCAGGCGAGTTGCCCCCCCGCATCACTCTGCCTTCCTCCAGAGCACCCCCATTAGCGCTAGCCAGTTGAAACCACCGCGGCTCCGGCGCTCCGGCGTCCTCGGGCACATTCTCCGGCGAGTCGAGCCGAGTATCGGGCCGCTGAGGCGGGTGGCCGCACTCTCCCCTCGGTCTCTTCGCCCCCAGGCCAAGCCACTGTACCCTTTGTGGCCAGCCTGGGGTCCGATCACACTTCGGTCGGCGCGTTCCAGGTCCCCGAGCTCCGGTGGGAGGTGATCGGCATCGCGGCGCTCGGGCTCAGCGCGCCGGTCTTCGGCTCCGGCGCGGCCCGGTCAGCCGAGGCCACGGCGCAGCGGCGCGCACTGCCGGGCGCTCTAACCCGCGCGGGGTCTGCGGGCTCGGGTGCCTCTGAGTCCCCAGTAATCCGCGAGGCGCTCGCCCCGAGGTAGTTCGGTGGGCGGCGGAGCCTGCGGCGGCTGATGTCTGGCGGCAGCTGCCAATCCCGGGTAGGGTGTGGGAAGCAGAGCGGCGGGCGCAGCGCGAGCCGGGCGCAGCGCGGCGCGGCGGGGCGAGGACTCTGGCGGCGACGGCGGCGGTGGCGGCGCCGTGGCGCGGCGCTCGCGGCTTTTAAAGGGGACGCCGCCTGCCGTCTCCCTCCCGGCCCAGGCCGAACACCCTCCCCCTCGGTGGCGCGGCTCGCCGGGGATCCCCGAGCGGGCGGGAGCAGTGTGCAGGGGTGTGGACGGCTAGCCGGGCAGCCGGGGCAGCCGCGGCAGCCGCGGTGGGGTGGGGCCGAGGGCGGGGACCCGCGGCCGCCGGGGGGGCGCTCGTGCCTCCAGCCCCTGCCCTCAAAGGGGAGATCCGTCGGAGCGCCTGGCCCTGGCTGGGACTCCCAGGACGAAATCCCGACGAATGCCAGGTCGGGCCTTATTTCCCCTCCTGGCCCGTTATTTAGCTTTCAGTTTGAAGATACTCCGGAATAGACGATTAAAGAACTCAACCAAGTTACAAAGCGTCTTGGCATAGGCGTGGGGTACACTGTTCTGTGTTTACCCGAGGTGAGAGGAGAATTAAAAGAAAACTAGAGATTGGATTTGCGTGTAACTTAAACTTTAACATTGATAGACATATGTATTTACATATGTAAATTTATTTATGTAAATGCGTTCTTTTATTCCAATAAATATATGTGTAATACACAAATATACACGTGTGTGTCTATAAATATATCAGTATACGAAAAATTTGTGCTACCAAAGCACACGTTTCTATAACTATGTGTGAAATGGATTTCCTTCTACTATACGTGACATGCGCAACATGGAGTGTGTGTGCGTGTGTGTGTGTGTGTGTGTGTATGAAGAGAGGATGAGAGGGATTTTCTTTCTTTTTATGGTAGAAATCACTTCATGCCTTATATTTATCTCGCCTAGCTCAGGGGCAGGCCCTTAGCAACTGCAGAGGAAGGTGAAATAATGGCACAGTGTGAGCCGAGGGGACAGAACAGCTCTGGTCTGAGACCTTAGAACCTTCTGCCCCACCCACTTCCACCAGATCCCAGCGGCAGGTCTGTGACATGTGGTCAAGTGACTTGTTTTCCTCAGCTGAGACAGTCCCCAAATCTGCTGTACCACAAGTCCCAAGGCCAAGGCTTTCTGTCCTTTCCAGTATCCCAGGATCGCCCATGCACAGCTCAACCAGTTTACCCAAATAATCCCGGAAGCCAAAAGCAGAAAAGTTTTGGAAAAGGCCAGATGGACAAAATCAAGCTCGCCTGCACAGAACCTTCAGCCTGTAGAACAGAAAAAGTCTGAAGCAAGAGCTCATAGCAATCTATTATCCATGTGTATTATTTTTTCAGTTGGGAAGCTAAAATAATTGTAGGTTCCGCTCACGTAAATCGGATTAGCAACCCACAGAGGGGGAATTAGGCCCTAGCTGTTTCTGAAAGTATAAAGGTCAAATAAGGTATTTCTGAGGAAGCCTGCCTACCAGGAAAATAAATGGAGGGGGGTACAAAATATTCAGGAACATGGTACTTTTTTTCCCCCCTGAAAATGAAACTCTATGGAAGCTGATTGCCACTCTGAATCATTGGACACCAAACAAGTTGGCAAGAGAACGTATTCTATTCACAGGCACTTTAAGTCACAAATGTTTATTGTGCTTTTGAAACTATTTCCTTCCCTATCAAGTTTGAGGAGTTAACAATTGTTTCTGTCATCAGTGAGATTTAAAAAACAAAACAAAACTTATATGAAACCTAAATCAGTGTGTAGCTCCTAAAGAGGAGGAGAAAGTTGACAGCTATTGAACATGCCTCAAGTGAGGATGAAAAATAAATCTCTGGTGTTGACATCAAGGATGTCTCACAGCTGCAGCCCTTCATAACTTGGGAGCTTTGTCAGTTTGTGAAATAATCTTTGATCGTCAAGAATCACAGGGAAAATTGGCACTTCTGGATACTCTATCCCATTCAGTGTTGCCCATCACAGAATCTCTTATATGTGTGATACCTGATTACATGGGGCTGCCTTTCCCAAGCACAGCTTCCTAAGTGTTGGCCCTGTTTCCCCTAAGAGCCAGGCTCTCTGGTTGTTTTTTAGAGATGGCTGCCCTCTTGTGGTGAAAATGGGTTTGAACACTTGGGAGAAAGAAGCCAATAAATAAGTAAATACGTAAGTGAACATTAATAAATAATCTCCAGAGACTGATTTGGGGTGCAAAATTCAGAATGATCATACCTACCCATTTTCCAGGCAACAGGAATAGTTTAAAACAGTAAATCTAAATGGAGGCAACTTCTTTTTAAACTTTGTAAACAGTCACCTTCCCACCTGCAACTCAAAACGCAGGATTACTAGTTTGAGCTGACAGTATCTGTTTCCCTTGAAAATATCGCTTGCCACTAGCTATGGCCAATGCTACCTTTTCCAAAGGTTCATTACAAATTTTTCAGCCCATAAAGTGAGATTCTTTCTTTCTAAGTGTATTAAATTTAGTTTATCTGCCAGATGTGGGGTGTGGTGAGAGCCAGGTGGGGGTTCTTTTTGGGCAAGATGATGGTAGTTGCAAAGTCAACTTCCTCAAAGGGGACACGGAAGTTACGTGAAAAAGTAAAGCCTATCAGGTTAGGGTTCTCTTTTTTTTTTAATATAAATTTATTTATTTTAATTGGAGGCTAATTACTTTACAATATTGTATTGATTTTGCCATACATTGACATAAATCCGCCACAGGTGCACATGTGTTCCCCGTCCTGAACCCCACCTCCTACTTCCCTCCCCATCCCATCCCCATCTCATCCCGCTATATGAAGGAGGTTGCTGCTATCCACTGCCAGTCACTTCTTGCCAGTTTTTCAAGAGATACCAGAAATCTCATTTAATTGTATGTGGACATGACCTGGGATGAAATTAAGTGCTTAAAGAATCATACTTTGGCAACTTTTCCTTTAGCAGTTCAGCCCAGATGATGTTTAGTTTTATTGCATCCTGCAGCTATTAGCATTCACCATTGTTCTTGCAGGCCTACCATTATGCAAATTAACATTAAAATCATGAACCTCACATATTGTAAAGGTCACAGCAGACATGAAATGATCCATCTACCTTGTAATTGTCATTCCACCGAAACCTACAGCAACTCCTCAGAGAAACCTCTAGGCTTGGCAGCACACCTATCAGCTTGTTACTAGAGTGACACCTAATAGCAGTTCTACTTACATCACCTGGATGATGTGCTTTCACAGGAACCAGGAGCCACAGCAAAGCACAGAATCTGGTCAATCAAACTTTTACCTATTTGATGCATAATTAGATATGGTGGGGGCTTCCCTGATAGTTTAGTTGGTAAAAAATACCCCTGCAAGGCAAGAGATCTGGGTTTGATTGCTGGGTTGGGAAGATCCCCTGGAGAAGGGAAAGGATACCCACTCCAGTATTCTGGCCTGGAGAATCCCATGGACTGTATAGTCGGTGGGATCGCAAAGAGTCGGACACAACTGAGCCACTTTCACATGTTTAGATATGGTGGAAGGATGGATGGGGTAAAGTGATTTGCCCACTAGAAGGCCTAGTATCAGGAGTTTGGGTTATTCTTTTCAGGCAAATACTGACTTCTTAAAAATTAAGAGACAATGAATTTTACGTATCTAACCAGATTGTATCATATTGTAGGTTATGCACAGTAGATGCTGTATGCACATGTTGCTTACAGCCCAAGACATAGTTGGGTGACTTACATTTTACTTCTGGTTTGGCTATGGATGGCTGATTTTTAAATGGTCATCTTTTGGCCTCATTTGTTAATCAGGGTAAATAAATATGTTCTACCTGCCTCAGATAGCATGATAAAGGTCAGATGCTTAGCCTGTGTGAACTTGAAGTAAAAAATAGCATACAAACACAAGGTTCTGATTGCTACTTACTCTATGTATCTTTAAACGTATTTCTTGGCCTTCTGCCTGAAATATTATGGCCTGATTTTGAAAGATAGGACTTTTTATGCCTTTCTTCTTCTTTTTCTAATAGTTTTTATCAGGTTGCCTAACAATGGGTATTTATTCAGAAAGGTTACCACTTAGGTTGATTACTGCTACTGCTAAGTCACTTCAGTCGTGTCCGACTCTGTGCAACCCCATAGATGGCAGCCACCAGGCTCCCCCATCCCTGGGATTCTCCAGGCGAGAACACTGGAGTGGGTTGCCATTTCCTTCTCCAATAACAAATTATGACAGTCTTAGCTCCTTCATAAATAATATGTAGAGATTAATAGCTGATCTCCTCACAGAGTTGTATTGATACATAAATGAGAGGATATGTGTCAAGACAACAAAAATGTTGCCAAATTTGAATTACTACAAGGGATTAGATCTGATAGAGTGCAGAACGAACTATTGATGGAGGTTCATGAGATTGTACAGGAGACAGAAATCAAGACCTTTCCCCAGAAAAAGAAATGCAAAAAGGCAAAATGGTTGCCTGAGGAGGCTTTACAAATAGCTGTGAAAAGAAGACAAGCAAAAAGCAAAGCAGAAAAGGAAAGATATACCCATTTGAACGCAGAGTTCCAAAGAATAGCAAGGAGAGATAAGAAAGCCTTCCTCAGCCATTAATGAAATAAATATAGGAAAACAATAGACTGGGAAGGACTAGAGATCTCTTCAAGAAAATTAGAGATACCAAGGGAACATTTCATGCAAAGATGGGCTCAATAAAGGACAGAAATGGTCTGGACTTTAAAGAAGCAGAAGATATTAAGAAGAGGTGGCAAGAACACACAGAAGATTATGTGATCACTCACACTCACCTAGAGCCAGACATCCTGGAATGTGAAGTCAAGTGGGCCTTAGGAAGCATCACTATGAACAAAGCTAGTGGAGGTGATGGAATTCCAGTTGAGCTATTTCAAATCCTGGAAGATGATGCTGTGAAATTGCTGCACTCAATATGCCAGCAAATTTGGAAAACTCAGCAGTGGCCACAGGACTGGAAAAGGTCAGTTTTCATTCCAATCCCAAAGAAAGGCAATGCCAAAGAATACTCAAACTACTGCACAATTGCACTCATCTGACATGCTAGTAAAGTAATGCTCAAAATTCTCCAAGTCAGGCTTCAACAGTATGTGAACCGAGAACTTCCAGATGCTCAAGCTGGTTTTCGGAAAGGCACAGGAACCACAGATCAAATTGCCAACATCCACTGGATTATGGAAAAAGCAAGAGAGTTTCGGAAAAACATCTATTTCTGCTTTATTGACTATACCAAAGCCTTTGACTGTGTGGATCACAATAAACTGGAAAATTCTGAATGAGATGGGACTACCAGACCACCTGATCTGCCTCTTGAGAAACCTATATTCAGGTCAGGAAGCAACAGTTAGAACTGGACATGGAACAACAGATTGGTTCCAAATAGAAAAAGGACTGCGTCAAGGCTGTATGTTGTCACCCTGCTTATTTAACTTATATGCAGAGTACATCATGAGAAACGCTGGGCTGGAGGAAGCAAAAGCTGGAATCAAGATTGCCGGGAGAAATATCAATAACCTCAGATACGCAAATGACACCACCTTTATGGCAGAAAGTGAAGAAGAACTAAAGACCCTCTTGATGAAAGTGAAAGAGGGGAGCGAAAAAGTTGGCTTAAAGCTCAACATTCAGAAAACTAAGATCATGGCATCCAGTCCCATCACTTCATGGCAAATAGATGAGGAAACAGTGGAAACAGTGCCTGACTTTATTTTTGGGGGGCTCCAAAATCACTGCAGATGGTTATTGTAGCCATGAAATTAAAAGACACTTACTCCTTGGAAGGAAAGTTATGACCAACCTAGACAGCATATTAAAAAGCAGAGATATTACTTTGCCAACAAAGGTCCGTCCGGTCAAGGCTATGATTTTTCCAGTAGTCATGTATGGATGTGAGAGTTGGACTATCAAGAAAGCTGAGCACCAGAGAATTGATGCTTTTGAACTGTGGTGTTGGAGAAGACTCTTGAGAGTCCCTTGGACTGCAAGGAGATCCAACCAGTCCATTCTGAAGGAGATCAGCCCTGGGATTTCTTTGGAAGGAATGATGCTGATGCTGAAACTCCAATACTTTGGCCAACTGATGCAAAGATCTGACTCATTTGAAAAGACCCTGATGCTGGGAAAGATTGAGGGCAGGAGGAGAAGGGGACGACAGAGGATGAGATGGTTGGATGGCATCACCGACTCAATGGACATGGGTTTCTATAGACTCTGCAGTTAGCGATGGATTGGGAGCCCTGGAGCGCTGCTGTTCATGGAGTCGCAAAGAGCTGGATATGACTGAGTGACTGAACTGAACTGAACTGACACACATGCAAATTAAGGTCATTAGTTCTTGGATGATTGATTTTGTTTCATGTTATTTTCTATTGTACTTGGTAGATACCAAAAGTCAATGTTAAATGAACCCACACTTCTGACAAATAAGCTTTATCTTCAGTTGTTTTATTAATATAGTTTTAATTGGAAGATAATTGCTTTACAAAATTGTGTTGGTTTCTGCCATACATCAACATGAATCAGCCATAGGCATACATACGGACCTTCCCTCTTGAACTTCCCTCCAACTTCCCACCGCATCACACCCCTGTACGTTGTCACAGAGCACTGGCTTTGAGCTCCCTGCATCATAGCAAATTCCCACCAGTTATCTGTTTTACATATGGGAATGTATATGTTTCAGTGCTACTCTCTTTATTCATCCCATCCTCTCCTTTCCTCACTGTGTCCACTAGTTTCTTCTCTATGCCTGCATCTCCATTGATGTCCTAAAATAGGTTCCTCAGTGCCAGCTTTCTAGATCCATATATATGCATTAATATACAATATTTGTTTTTCTCTGTCTGACTTACTCCACTCTCTATAATATGCTCTAGGTTCATCTACCTCATTAGAACTGACTTGTGTCCCTTTTTATGGCTGAGTAATATTCCATTGTGTATATGAACCACAACTCCACTCTGGTGGAGTTTGCTTTGCCTACATGTGCTACTAGCCAGGTGTGCTAGGGAATTGATACCTCCCAGGAGCAGTCCTTAACCAATGACCAATGGGCCTTAGTGAGTGAGCACCTCACCTCTCTCACACCACTGGATGGGATGACTCTGAGGTGCATAATCCAACCTCCCATGGCTCCTGTCACCCCCAGAGGTAACTGGGGTACATTGCACATGTTACTGGCCTTCTCCTTCCTGCCTCACTTCCCCATTTCCCTAGTTATGTTTTCTCCACCTTCCTGTAGTCTGCCTAGACTAAAACCCTTTTCTTAGTGTCAGCTTCTAGAGGAGCTTCAAATAAGCCCTGGGTTTTCTACCCATCTAAGATAACACCATGGACTGCAAGGAGATCCAACCAGTCCATTCTAAAGGAGATCAGTCCTGGGTGTCCTTTGGAAGGAATGATGCTAAAGCTGAAACTCCAGTACATTGGCCACATCATGCGAAGAGTTGACTCATTGGAAAAGACTCTGATGCTGGGAGGGATTGGGGGCAGGAGGAAGAGGGGACGACAGAGGATGAGATGGCTGGATGGCATCACCGACTCGATGGACATGAGTTTGAGTGAAGTCTGGGAGTTGGTCATGGACAGGGAGGCCTGGTGTGCTGCAATTCATGGGGTCACAAACAGTTGGACACGACTGAGCGACTGAACTGAACTGAACTGAACTGAAGATAACACCTCAAATTCAAATTGCACTCTGCCAAGAATGAAGTAAAATGGTTGGCTTTAGCAACCTGCCTCTTGCACTTTGTTCAATGGCTTTTACTTTTATTCACTCAGTGATTTTCACTTTTCCAGACACTGCTAAGTTTCTGAGGCTGCAAGGATGAATACAGAGAAATACACAAATTGATCAAATAGAAGTTTACATATGGTCCAAAATGTGAACCAAGAATAGAGTTACCACCTTCCCTTGTAGGTAAGAGGTTTCCTGGGAGAACATAATACTTGAGTTGAATCTTGGAAACTGAGCAGGTGTTGAGAAGATAGTAAAGGGGGAAGGGAATTCCAAGCAGGAGGAACAGCAGGGGTAAAGGCAGGAAAGCGTGAAATATCAACATGCATTAAAGCAGTGGTTGGTAATTGACTGTGGCTGAACAGAATAGGAAAGAAGGGTGCCTGCACTTTACTGGGCAAAGGAATTTGGACTTCTCCCCATAGGACCTACTTTGAGAAAAATCTCTTTGGTAGACACGAGCATGAATGGCTTGGAGTAGCTCCAGATTGAAGGTGCTACTTGTTCTTCTGAACAAATTAAAAGGCTGTTTTAATTCTTTAAGCAAGAAATCAGGCATCCTTGAACTCAGCAGAAGCATAAGATGAAAAAGAAGGCTATAGGAGACTGAAAAGATAAAATCAGATGACCCTTAATTGCTCAAGATGAATGAAAAAGGAAGTGCAGAAAAGCTCAATTAAAAAAGTACAGTAGAGATTGAGAAAATTCTTAAAAAACCCATGTGACTTCCAGAATCCAAAATTTCAATTCCAAACTATCAATGATTATGTTCTTGACATACCAGTGACTATTGCTGATTATGTCCTTAAGATTATTCTCTCAAGGTCATTTATGTTAGTAAGTATACATCCTTACTTTGCAGTTAACTGTCTACTTGCAATATGAAACGAAGTCATTTTAAACTATTAGGGTGTCATTTCGTGTGTGACTAATTAATAAAGATCATTTTGCATGCATGAAGTAGGTAATAGAGGTGCAATATGTAGTCTAATCCAGGGCAGAAAATGTCATAAGAAAATTAAGGAAAACAGTCATTACATTCCATGCCTTGAAAATTAAAGTAGTCCTTCTTTTCTAACAATTAATTTTTGCCAACTCAGTAAAGTACTGTTTAAGTATCTTATTAGACAAGTAAACAAAAATTGTATACAGAAAAGATTGAGACTAAGGAGAGTTAGTTATTTTAATACACAGATAAATGGACTTATCATATGGAACATTTCAAAAGTGAAATCAAATTGCAATTTTACATTTTACTTATTTATACATTACATATAATTATAAGAAAGTGTCACTTAGCACAATCTATTATTGAAAATTTGTTTGCCTTGGTTTCTATAACATAAACCTCAGCACCATAATACTTGATAATGACCAAGTATTATCTTTATATTAGCTATTAATAAAAAAAAATACATAGAAATTACATCATATTTGTTCTGACCATTTGAGACATATTTGTGCTGACCATTTGAGACACTATGGCATGGGTATTTGGGTGTTTCAAAGAAAGAAGAAGAAAAGGGAGGGAGGAAGGAAGGAAGGGAGGGTAGAAGAAATTAGTTCTATCTGCTTTTCACTCATTTGTCATGAAACTAATATAAGGGGGTAAGTATCTCTGGTTGTTTGAGTGTTCTTGTTATTAGTATTTGAATTCACAGTAAGTTTAAGTCTTATTGATTTTAGCTAGAGAGTTGATCCAGTATCCCAAAGTGCCAAACATAGAATCAGACAGAACCAGAACTATATGGCTAATTTCAGTTTAAGTGCATTTGTGGTGATTTAATTCATTTATGTATGCTAAGTGATTTTCATTATGATACTACCAAGAAATGTCTGAATTGCATCCTCATATGTCCTCCTTCATTTTCAACAATAAACTTTTAGATAGGAACGAACTTTCATTTTTAGATAGTAACAAACTTTCATTTTCAACAATAAACTTTTAGATCAGAACAAACTTTCAGATTGGCTGACTCTTGCTTCATGCCCTATGTCAATAATTAAAAATCAAAATTGGATGCTTTTCCTATTTTGTTCATTCGGCTTCTACCTTCAATTAAGCCACAGTGGAAGTTGGATGGTACCAGCTCTTCTGTGGCAGTCTTTCTCTTTTTGAGATAACTTGAATAAGGTGAATGGATCTTAAAAATGACTGACTCCTAAGGAAAGAGAGGGTGGAATGAATTGAGAGAGTAGCAGTGACATATATACATTACCATGTATAAAATAGATATCTAGTGGGAAGTTAGTATATTACACAGAGAGCTCAGACTGGTGCTCTGTGATGACCCAGGACCCAGAGAGGTGAGAAGGAGGGTGGGTGAGAGGGAGGCTTTAGAGGGAGGGGACATATGTACATTTATGGCTGATTCATGTTGTTGAATGACAGAAATGAACACAACATTGTAAAGCAATTATCCTTCAACTAAAAAAAATTAAAAAAGTAAATAAAAAATGAATGACTAATTCTTCCATGAAATCCTGCTTTAATGAACACTTTCATAAGTGTCTTCTAAGTTACATTTTCTTTTTTACTTCATACTTTCTTTTGAGCTCTGTGGTCTCTGTTCCAATTTCACATAATAGGAAACCCCTCCAGTGATACCTGTTTTTAATGGAACTTAAAGGTTTCACTTTGGAGAAGGCAAGCTTCCGGGGTTGGGGAAAGAGAACCAGGGGATATAGCCATTACTTGTCATATGGACCAGGAAACCACTGGGGGACAAGGAGAATGCTAATAACAAATGATAGCCACCAGGCCACCCTTCACATTATAAACCGAAAAACTTGCTGCCAGTTTACAAAATATCTGAATACGTTAGGGGATTCACTTTCTTTTTAACATGTTTATAAATTACTAAAAATTTAATAATGATGAAATCACATTTTATTTTAAATAATATTTTAAAGCATTTTTAACAGAGAAAAGTAAAGAAAGAAATTTATGATGATTCATGGTTCTGTTACCCAGATAACTCCTGTTAACTTAAAAAAATGATCCACATGCTTATTAAAAAAATTAAACATTATCAAAATGCAATTAAATGAAAATAAAGTTCTCCTTCTTTTTTTTCTACCCCAAACGACTTTTTCTAAAGGCAACCAGGGTTAGAGGATGCAAATGTAATCTTAGAGAAATCAAGACATTAGATATACACTAGCACTTGCACATACATTTGTGTATTTGTATTTGTGCAAAAACATTTTGCACAAAGGACTGATATCACACACTCTGATATCCACATCTTTTGATTTTTAAAATTAAAATATCATGGAGAAATATGTGTGTGTGTGTATATATATATATATATATATATATATATATGAAAGACCACATAGATCTGTCTTACTATCAGACTAGTATTTTTGCCATGATTATTGCCATGATTTCTTTAGTTTGCCTCTCCTGGTAAACATTTAGCTATTTTCCAGGTTTTGTTTTGTTTTCTATTGTAAGAATGTTTTAATAAGAAATTCAAGTACAAGTTTGAAAGAATAATCAGAGGGTGCATTTCTAACAATAAATTTTCTGGATCAGAATATGTTTATTTAAAAAATATTGAAAACATATAGTTGAACTGTCCCTGAAAAAAGTATATACTGATTTATTCTATAATCAACAGAATCCTCATCAACCTTCAGTTCAGTTCAGTTCAGTCGCTCAGTCGTGTCCAACTCTGTGACGCCATGAATCGCAGCACTCCAGGCCTCCCTGTCCATCACCAGCTCCCAGAGTTCACTCAAACTCATGTCCATCGAGTCGGTAATGCCATCCAGCTATCTCGTCTGTTGTCCCCTTCTCCTCTTGACCCCAATCCCTCCCAGCATCAGAGTCTTTTCCAATGAGTCAACTCTTCGCATAAGGTGGTCAAAGTATTGGAGTTTCAGCTTCAGCATCAGTCCTTCCAATGAACACCCAGGATTGATCTCCTTTAAGGTGGACTGGTTGGATCTCCTTGCAGTCCAAGGGACTCTCAAGAGTCTTCTCCAACACCACAGTTCAAAAGCATCAATTCTTCGGTGCTCAGCTTTCTTCACAGTCCAACTCTCACATCCATACATGACGACTGGAAAAACCATAGGCTTGACTAGAAGGACCTTTGTTGGCAACCTTATGTACCATCAAATGATGGTAAAATGATTAGGTACAAACATTATATTATCATTTCTATTTCCTATTTGGGTGAACTCAGGGAGTTGGTGATGGACAGGAAGGCCTGGTGTGCTGCGGTTCATGGGGTCACAAAGAGTTGGACACGACTGAGCGACTGAACTGAACTGATGGTTGAAAAGTTTTACTTTATGCTTTGTTGTTGTTGTTCAGTTACTATGTTTGACTCTTTGCAACATCATGAACTGCAGCACAGCAGGCTTCCTTGTCCTTTACTATCTCCCCTGAGTTTGCTCAAACTCATGTTCATTGAGTCAGTGATGCCATCCAATCACCTCATCCTCTGTCACCCACTTCTCCTCTTGCCCTCAGTCTTTCCTAGCATCAGGGTCTTTTCCAAAGAGTCAGCTCTTTGTATCAGGTGGCAAAAATATTGGAGCTTCAGCTTCAGCCTCAGCACTTCCAATGAATATTCAGGGTTGATTTCCTTTAGAATTGACTGGTTTTATCTTACAGTCCAAGGGATTCTCAAGAGTCTTCTCCAGCACCACAGTTCAAAAGCATCAATTCATCAGATTCTTTATCTGTTTTTCTAGACTGCTTGCCTCTTTCTTATTGACTTAAAAAGCAAGCAAATAGAATATTATAATACTATTATAACACTTACAAACTTTATTTGGTACAGGTTCTTTGCATATTAAAAAAATAGTCCTTTGTCACAAATTAGTCTTCTGATATGAACATTTATTCCATCCCTTGACTGACTTTTGACTTTACGATGCATTTTTTCTGTATTGAAATTTCAAATATTTTTGTAACTAAATGTATTCATCTTTAATTTTGTAACTTTCATTGTTTTATGTCTTACTTCAAAGGGACTTTACATGCTGCAAGATCATAAATTCACTGATTATTTCTTATAATATTTTAATGGATTCAATATTTATCTTTAAATCTTTGATATACCTGGAATTTCTTTTTGACTTGTCAGTTTCCCATCACATTTATTGAATTATCCATCTATTATTACTTGTTTGAAATGACATCTTTATTATGTAATTGCTCATTTATATTTGTGACTCTTTCATTGATCTCTTCATCTGTTTATTTTTTTCTTATCTAATTCCATGGAATAATCGTTTCCTATTAGAATATGAAGTATGAAGGAAGGAATAGGGATCTTACATGCCTTATTTGTGGTTAAATCCACACCACTTAGAACAGTCCCTGACACATAGTGGTTTCTCAGAAATACTAGTTGAACATATGAATAATAAAAAGTTCTAGTTCTTTATTCATCAACTTTATATATAATCTACTGATGGTCCTTATAAAAATAGGGGATTAGTACACTGACTCATCTCCTTAGCTCTGCCCTTCAGCTCTGAATTTCCTGTTGCTCTATTATTATCTTTTAAGTTTCAATAATTAGAATATGGACTTTCTGAAATCATATTTCCCACATTGACTTAATTTTAGTTCTATGTGTAAATAAGTTCAATGCATCAATATGTAGTCTGATCAGGGCTTCGTCTAAAATAGATTTTATTGAAAAGAGTTTATGGATTTAATGAGATTTACTGTATTCTTGTTTAATGAGTTAAATAACATTTACATAGTGCTTTCTATTAGTATCTGCCTGGCTCTGTTCTAAGTACTTTACAAATATTAGCTTATTCACAAAAAGGTATAGTTCCTGAACTTCTGCATATAATTTACTTGACTTTAAATTTGTATGCCCTTCTGGCTTGGTTTAGAAATTTTTTACCAACCCCTCCATCCCAAATGACTTGAAGACAATAGATACAGCTTGATTTTTACCCTTTGTACTCAACTTGCTTTTTCTATCTATATTCCTGAAGAAAATCATATTGATCCTTGATGTTCAAAGTTTAGCATGATGTATCTGTGCTTACCATTATTTATTGGTTTATCTTAGAATAGATTTTATAATCAGTTTAATAGATTTGTTAATTTAAATCATTTTCATTCAGGTGACATTTTCTCCTGTGCATGTTTTAATCCCCTTCTCTCTTCTACCTATTAAAATGAACTATTGGGTTCTTTAAAAAATTTTAACTTTTTAAAATTGAGGTATAATTGATATAAAAATTATATTACTTTCAAATATACCACATAATGATTCAATATTTGTATATATCACAAAATGATCACCACAATGTCTAGTTAATATATGTCAGCATGCTGCTGCTGCTACATCGCTTCAGTCGTGTCTGACCCTGTGCAACCCATAGATGGCAGCTCACCAGGCTCCCCCATCCCTGGGATTCTCTAGGCAAGAAAACTGGACTGGGTTGCCATTTCCTTCTCCAATGCATGAAAATAAAAAGTGAACGTGAAGTCGCTCAGTCATGTCTGACTCTTAGCGACCCCATGGACTACAGCCTACCAGGCTTCTCGGTCCATGGGATTTTCCAGGCAAGAGTACTGGAGTGGGGTGCCATTGCCTTCTCCAATATGTCAGCATACATAGTTATAATTTTTTTCTTGCAATGAAGACTTTTAATAAGATCTACTGTCTCAGTAACTTTTAAATTGTAATCAGCACTACATTCTGAACATTGCATCCCCATGACTTCTTTTTTTAAATGATTTTACTTATTTATTTTTATTTTTGGCTGTGCTGGGTCTTTGTTGCTGCGTGTGGGCTTTCTCTAGTTGCAGCCAGCGGGGGCTACTCTTCATTGTGTTGCCCAGGCTTCTCACTGAGGTGGCTTCTCATGGTGTGGAGCATGGGCTCAAGATCACAGGCTGAGTAGTTGTGGTGCATGGGTTTAGTTGCAATATGGCATGTGGGGTCTTCCCCATCAGGGACTGAACCTATATCTTCTCCATTGGCAGGTGTATTCTTAACCATTGGACCACCAAGGAAGTCTGCCGTGATTTCTTTATGAGAAGTTTTATTAACATTTTCTATGGACTTCCTTCATATCCTCTAGGTGTGCATTACTACAAATTGGAAATAGATGTGCACTAACAGTCTTTCTTCCGTCTGTTTAAGGTTGGGTAGAAGTGATAGGGCCATTTGGGAGGTGGGGGCAGTCAGAGTTTCTCATTTCTTTCTGATTCTGACTGTTACATTTCAAAGGTGTTCTTTTAAGTAGTGTGCCTTTCCTTTTGATTGATTCCTATATGCAGTATATTTATCTTTTACTTTTTTTTTTTTGAATTCTTTTAATTTTTTTTAAACTTATTGTTCTGTACCACTCTGCCATCTTACTTTGGACTCTGCATGTCAACTATTTACTTACCATGTGCTATTTCATGTGTTTTAGTTTGCTTGATTTAAAAGCAGATGCCACTATGTAAGAATAGCCTTCAGTTCAGTTCAGTCGCTCAGTCATGTCCGACTCTTTGCAACCCCATGAATTGCAGCACGCCAGGCCTACCTGTCCATCACCAACTCCCGGAGTTCACCCAGACTCACGTCCATCGAATCAGTGATGCCATCCAGCCATCTCATCCTCTTTCGTCCCCTTCTCCTCTTGCCCCCAATCCCTCCCAGCATCAGAGTCTTTTCCAATAAGTCAACTCTTCGCATGAGGTGGCCAAAGTACTAGAGTTTCAGCTTTAGCATCTTTCCTTCCAAAGAAATCCCAGGGCTGGTCTCTTTCAGAATGGACTTGTTGGATCTCCTTGCAGTCCCAGGGACTCTCAAGAGTCTTCTCCAACACCACAGTTCAAAAGCATCAATTCTTCGGTGCTCAGCCTTCTTCACAGTCCAACTCTCACATCCATACACGACCACACGAAAAACCATAGCCTTGACTAGACGGACCTTTGTTGGCAAAGTAATGTCTCTGCTTTTGAATATGCTATCTAGGTTGGTCATAACTTTCCTTCCAAGGAGTAAGCATCTTTTAATTTCATGGCTGCAGTCACCATCTGCAGTGATTTTGGAGCCCAGAAAAATAAAGTCTGACACTGTTTCTACTGTTTCCCCATCTATTTCCCATGAAGTGATGGGACCAGATGCCATGATCTTCATTTTCTAAATGTTGAGCTTTAAGCCAACTTTTTCACTCTCCACTTTCACTTTCATCAAGAGGCTTTTTAGTTCCTCTTCACTTTCTGCCATAAGGGTGGTGTCATCTGCATATCTGAGGTTATTGATATTTCTCCCGGCAATCTTGGTTCCAACTTGTGTTTCTTCCAGTCGAGCGTTTCTCATGATATACTCTGCATAGAAGTTAAATAAGCAGGGTGACAATATACAGCCTTGATGGACTCCTTTTCCTATTTGGAACCAGTCTGTTGTTCCATGTCCAGTTCTAACCGTTGCTTCCTGACCTGCATACAAATTTCTCAAGAGACAGATCAGGTGGTCTGGTATTCCCATCTCTTTCAGAATTTTCCACAGTTTATTGTGAACCACACAGTCAAAGGCTTTGGCATAGTCAATGAAGCAGAAATAGATGTTTCTCTGGAGCTCTCTTGCTTTTTCCATGATCCAGCAGATGTTGGCAATTTGATCTCTGGTTCCTCTGCCTTTGCTAAAACCAGCTTGAACATCAGGAAGTTCACGGTTCACATATTGCTGAAGCCTGGCTTGGAGAATTTTGAGCATTACTTTACTAGCGTGTGAGATGAGTGCAATTGTGCAGTAGTTTGAGCATTCTTTGGCATTGCCTTTCTTTGGGATTGGTAAAATCCCACAAAGTTCAGTGACAATACATGACTTCCCCATGGCCACCAGAAGATAATGTTGAAGGTAGGACTTATCCTACTTTCTCAGTTGTGGTGGCTAGAGAAAGTATGTCAATAAATTGGTAGAAATATCAGAAGCAGACAATAGCATATATGATAGCCACGTTTAATAAGCACACAGTATGCAAGATACTCTACTGGGCACTGAGCAGGAAGGAACTCATTTGATCCTCACAGTAACACTATAAAGTATTAACTTTAGTTGTTTTTATTTTATAGAGGGAAAATAAAAAGTGCAGGATTTTAAAGTGATTTGTCCAAAGATACCCAGCTTCTAGTAAAAATAGTACTCAAACCTTGGGGATACATTTCCACAAATGGTGGTTTTAATCCTTAACTTGTAAAGAATCCTCCTGCAATGCAGGAACCCCGGTTCAATTCCTGGGTCAGGAAGATCCTCTGGAGAAGGGATATGCTACCCAATCCACTATTGGTGGACTTCCCTTGTGGCTCAGCTGGTAAAGAATCTGCCTGCAGTTGGGGAGACCTGGATTCAGTCCCTAGGTAGGGAAGATCCCCTGGAGAAAGCAAAGGCTATCAACTCCAGTATTCTGGCCTGGAGAATTCCACATTCCAAGGGGTCTCAAGAGTCGGACATGACCGAATGGCTTTCACTTTCTCTTTATACTGCCAAGTTACATGAGATTTTCTGTATTTCACATGTGAACTTAAAAGAGATTTGGTCATTCTAGGAAGACTGTGCTAGCTTCCTACTTAAGTCAACTCTGTCAATTCCATCCATTCATTTAGATGTTCCGTGTACAATAATCCTGGTGACTGGGTTTATGAAGTTCTTGTTGAATTTATTGGATGATTCAACTTCATATTGATTCATCCTTAATCAATAAAAGCAGTTTTATTGATAGCTCTTTTAACATTTTTGTCTGCACATTTAGAGGTTGTCAAAGAAAATGTAACAGTGAGCTGTTATTTGCAGTGAGCCATCTTTTGTCTACTTATACCTTGGTGAGGGAGGAAAGGTCACATTTTGCAGCCAACCATGTAATTAGAACTAACATTGGCCTTGTAGGTGTGACAGCTGACCCAGTCAGATCATCCAGTGTTTTCCTCTTTGCATGCACAATTCCTGTCTAATACTATGGTACAGAAGGAAATGTTCTTTTTCTGAAAATTTTCTCTGTATACCAATCAAATTGTTCCCTCAAGATACATCATAAAGAAATATCACTGAATACTTTAATTGTGGCATTCACAAGAGCTACTTTTTAAAAAGCAACACTTGGTCACAAACTCAGATTTTAATCAAAAGCAAATTTTTGGTGAGTTGAGTGATTTTTCCAATATTTTTCAGCTTAAAATTTTTGATAGTCACTGGCCCCATAAATTGAACCTATTTTCAAAAGATTTGAGCTAAATTAGTTCAGTGTTTTACAGTTAAAATAGAAAACCTGCATTTTTCTCTGAGTACAACACACTCACACACACCCCCACACACACCAACATCACCTTACCAAATGCTTTTTTTCCCCTACACTAAGTATTTCTCAAAAGTATCTGAAAGTTTAACATTCAAACTTGGCAGTTGTATGATCCTCCCAGGGGAGGAAATTCAGGGGAATTTAAAGAAAATTGGCTTAGCAATGTGTTTTGAATATAGGCAACAGAACATTTTCTATTTGGGTACAACTACATCAATGAAACTTGAGTCAGTGGAAGTCTTGTCCGATGCCATTTAGAAGGTTGTCAGAGTAAAGGGAGGCGTTAGAAGAATACCGATTGGAACAGAAAACTGCCTTAAGGAAAGGCTCTATTTCCTTCCATTTCCTGTTGTAGATAAGTGAGGACCAAATATAGGAAACCATAAGGTCATTTCAGCAAATAAAAACCAACCCACCATCTGGGTATTATATATTGTGGTCATTGCTGCTGGTACTTTGCTCATGGTGAAAGCTTCAAAGCATGGCTGCAAACACTTTGACACTTGGATACCCTTCCTGCATTGCTGGATTTTATCAGACTTGTCATTGCTCCAAACCAGGGGAAGTTACATTAGATGACTTCTGAAGCTAAATCCTAAAAGGCCAGGTAGCTTCCACCTTGTTCACTGAAACACTCACTCCTGGAGCCCAGAAATGCCAAGAAGTCACTCTGAAAATCTTGGCTGTACCTTGCTGTTTAACCTCAGGACAGTTACTTGATCTCTCTGTGCCTCAGTATCCTCATTTATAAAATGAGAAGTAATAGTCTGGGGTACAACACTGGGGTCCTCTTATCTGTATCTTATACAGTTGTTTAAAGGACCAAATGCCTTAATAGCCTAGAATAGTGCTGGCAAATAATAGACAAAAATGGAATTATTTGGTAAATGAAACGTGCACATCTTTTTGATGCAGATTGCACTTAATACACTTCAAAAACAAATCATTCTGCATTTTGAATTTCAGAGAACAGATCCCCATGGTGGCAAGTAAAAAGGCTATTTAAAGCTCTAATGAACTTGAGCAATTCCACCCAAAGAAAATGCTAGTGTCTGAAAAGCAGAGATGCTTCTGAAAAAACTCTTTGGCTTGTATTTCCCTTCCTAAATTCTAGGCTGATATTTGCTGTGTTTACATCATCGAACCAGGCATTTCCCTACTCATGTTCTAACACTGAGTAAGACATTTGAACTTATAAAATTTACAAGTCTAAAATAGTTACCAGCATGTACTCCCCCTCTCCGCAGCTTGCCTCACCCTGTGAGGGCTTAGGTTATAAAAATGAATGAAATCATCATTCCTGTTTACTGGATAATCCCAAAGCTAAAATAAAAAGGAACTGGGGAGACAGCAAAGAACATTTAAGGAGAAATGAAGATACATGGGTACAGAGAGACCTCACCAGATATTTCGCAGGGTAAATTACTGGCAAGCACATCACAGTGTGATTGTCTGTGGTTTTCCTTCATTCATTTTTTAGAAAGAAAATGAGTGAATAGGGAGCTAAAATTTGATCATCAAAGTCCTTTTAAGATATAGGTCAATTAGCTAAAGCAAATGTACAGATATGCATGTTTTCAGAGATGCCAAATTTGCTAGTCATTTGCTAGTCATCAATGTTTCCCATACTCTGTTCTGGAAACTATATTTCCCAGGCTCTTTTGCACCCTGGCTTCCTGATAATGTTCAGCCAAAAAGATACTTTGATGGAAGACTGGGGGATGGAAGATGGCAGAAGCCAGAACATCTCTCCTCTACTCCCTTTGCTTCAGACTTCATCATCTCTGCTGTGATTTCAGCTTTCACTGGGAAGACCTCACCATGAATTCTAGCTTCCAAGAGGTGCACCTAGGTTCTGGTCCTGGAACTACTCTTCCTTCTGTTAACCTTAGGGATGGTATCTGCTTCTTGCTATTAATTTCTCTGATTTGCCTCACTATCCTCTGTAGGGCTTCTTACCTCCTCCTCATCTCTGTCATCAAGTTCCTTTATTAAATCTCTTCTGTTTGAAACACCTAGAGAGGTTCCAGTTTTCCTGACTGAATTCTCCAAGATACCTATAAGCAGATTTTTTTAAAAAATAAACAAATAAAATTATTTTTATTATTTTTTCTTTTTTTATTTTTAAAAATTGTTTCTGATATGAAACATGCAGGGACAGGGTTGTTTTATTGACCTAACATTTTATAGACAGACTGCCATTTGCCATATGAAGGATGTTATGTCAGTTACACTAATTTTTATATTCTTCTGAGTTGAATTTTCTGTTTTGGTACACATGGATGTAATTCTAGTTGCTCATTTAGAGGACATGAAAGTTGAGTTGTCTAAGAAAGTGAATTATATGCATGTTAAGCTGCATCAGTCATGTCTGACTCTCTGTGATGCTATGGATTGTAGCCCTCCAGGTTCCTCTGTCCATGGGGTTCTCCAGGCAAGAATACTGCAGTAGGTTGCCATTTCCTCCTCCAGGGGAACTTCCTGACCCAGTGATCAAACCCGTGTCTCTCACATCTCCTGCATTGACAGGCATGCTCTTTACCACTAGCACCACTTGTAAAGCCCAAATTATATACTCAGTTGCAATCAAATTGTCTTTAATTTACCTTTCTATGGGCTCTTCACTGTACATTCTCCGTTTTGTCTAGTGTGCAGTACTTCAAATTCACATCTCATGTGTGATGCCTAAAAACTCATCACCCATTAGAAAAGGCTACTCTCACCACCATGATTTAACAGATAATTAATCTTTAACATTGGTGATTTTTTCCCCTCAAATAATATTTTTATTGACCTCAGGACCACCAAGACTTTGTAGCAGTACCTCCTCATAGACTGTTTTTTTTTTTTTTTTTTTTCCTTGCAAGGTATCATTTTGGGGACCTGGATATAGAATGTGTGTGCTGGATTCCATCAGGAAATGCCACTGCATCCCCAGGGATCTGAACCTCAGTAGAGAGGTTACTATCTGCAGGCAGAGCAGACTGTTTGCACGGAGGCTTTATTGCAGCTGCAGACTTAGCACATATGAAAAGGTTTTCTGTGCTCACTTTCTGGATGAGGCATATTGCATCACTGGGAATTCCTGTCCTCTAACACATAGTAACCAACATGCCTTAATAAGCATTCGCCTTTTTTATTTTCAGGTCAATAACGTCATGCTTTCTGTTCATTAGGGAACTGGTTTAAAAAAATTTTTTTTCAAACCAAAAGGAAAGACATAAAATAATATTTCCAGTGTTGTGACTCTGGTATGTCCTTGTGCAGAAGCAGTCAGCCAATGTAACTCAATGCAAACCATGGGCAATGTTCAGGCAGGGTTTCCAAGGCATGGTGTCTGGCAAGAAGGGTTGTTGTCAGGGGAAAAATTTTGTGTATCCTTCCATGAGGTAGATACTCTTGGAGGGGGTGGGAAATTGGCCTCATGCTGTCAGGCACAGCATCCTCTTAGCAAAGAAGTCAGGGGTTCAAAGTTAATGCACTTTGGTTGGAAAAACTGACAGCAGAACCTGAGGAAAGCAAATGCAGCAAACAGGATGCAGACCATCTCAGAAAGCCAGAGGATGTGAGTTCCAGCCAGCAGGCCAATGACAGAGCCATAACAGCCCCAATCAGACAGTGCAGAGATAGTAGGAGGGGAAATAGAGGTAGCAGACTGGCACATGGGCTACTTTCAGAATTACCTTGCTTCCTTGCAAGACTTAGGTGCTGTAGGGTTGTTAAATGTCCCTGTTAGGAGCAGGAGCCACAGGCTTGCTCTGGAATGCCTTAAAGTACTGAAGAATATCTGCTGACATACCCAGTCCCCTATACTGAGCCCTCATTTGAGAAGCCTTTATCTATACAATGACAAGCAATAATTTAGATGGATTTTTTTTTTTTTTTTTTTTACCAAATCAATGGATTGTGAAATCCTAAGATTCTCTCATGTTTAACACACATTATGTTGCTGTCAATGGGAAACATTAAAAGAAAACTAAGATCATGGCATCCGGTCCCATCACTTCATAGCAAATAGAAGAGGGAAAAGTGGAAGCAATACATATTTTATTTTCTTGGGCCCCAAAATCACTGCAGTGACTGCAGCAGTGAAATTAAAAGATGCTTGCTCCTTGGAAGGAAAGCTATGAGAAACCTAGACAGCCTATTAAAAAGCACAGACATCACTTTGCCAACAAAGGTCTATATAGTCAAAGCTATGGTTTTTCCAGTAGTTATGGATGGATGTGAGAGTTGGACCATAAAGAAAGTTTAGTGCCAAAGAATTGATGCTTTTGAATTGTGGTACTGGAAGTCTTTTGAGAGTCCCTTGAACTACAAGAACATCAAACTAGTCAATCCTAAAGGAAATCAACCCTGAATATTCTTTGGAAGGATTGTTGCTGAAGCTGAAGCTCCAAAAGGAAAAAGGAGAAGGGGGAAGGAGAGGATGAGATGGTTACATAGCATCACCGGCTCAATGGACATGAATCTGAACAAACTCCAGGAAATAGTGAAACACAGAGGAGCCTGGTGTGTTGCAGTCTATGGGGTCAGAAAGAGTCAGACATGACTTATGACTGAACAACAGCACCAGCCTTCTTAGTAACTTCTAGAACATTCTACGATTTCTTTACTTTTATCTTGTAGAAGGAAATTGGAGCAGCCAGTGCTCTACTTATACCATATAAAACTCTGTCCAGTGACTTTTCATTCATGAACTCATTGAGTCTAGTAGCTGCTAACTGGTGGCTAATAGGTGATACCTGGCTTAAAAAGTCAGAGAAGGCAATGGCAACCCACTCCAGTACTCTTGCCTGGAAAATCCCATGGATGGAAGAGCCTGGTAGGCTGCAGTCCATGGGGTGATGAAGAATGGGACACAACCGAGCGACTTCCCTTTCACTTTTCACTTTCATGCATTGGAGAAGGAAACGGCAACCCACTCCAGTATTCTTGCCTGGAGAAACCCAGGGACAGAGGAGCCTAGTGGGCTGCCGTCTATGGGGTTGCACAGAGTTGGACACGACTGAAGTGACTTAGCAGCAGCAGCAGCAGCTTAAAAAGTATTAGATTTGGCCTATGAAGTATATCTTAACTTTTGGAAATGTGTTGCCAATATCTAAAATTTACAAAAATTTCCATAAAAACTCACAATTCCAGCTTTTTAAAAGAGAGAGATTTGAAAATACCAGGTCTTCATTTCCACATAGTCTCAGTGTGCTGGACCAACACAGTGGGGTGTCTCTCCAAATATATGTACTCCCCAGTTTTCCACAGAACCCACTACTTCCCTATGGTCCTTGACTTCTGTTGCCATTTATCAACACATTCACAATATTTTTTAAAATACAGAATAAGATAAAAGTAGAATATGTTTTATATGAACATTTCTATCAACCATAAGAAACAGAGACAGACCGAGAGCCTATATGCAAGTCGAGGAATGTTTCCTTATACCTGTTTTACTACACTCATAGCTCCTGTAGGCATTTGAGTTTGAGAGCCTGAATTATACTTATTTATACTAGAAGGTGCAAATGACAATTTGACAGTGGTTGATCTGTGGTATGAATATGATGTCTTGTGGAGCATGTCATCACTTCCATCCTGTTCTGCAGACAGCATGTGAATCTAGACACCAAATTATATGAGGTGACTGGTCTCAAGAATTTATCTCCTCAAATCATTAGGATTTATTTGAACCATCAAGCCCCTGCTTTTATTTTTGTAAAAAAAAAAAAGTGATTTCTGGAAACAGCTTTTAAAGGGTAAATGATACTACTTGCAGTGAATTGCATGAATAACTGCAGAATTTTGTATAAAGAATGAGTTGAGAAAAGAGTCATTGACTCCTTAGTATCAGACAGGTTTAGTGAGGCCAGGTGAGAAGGAAGCTGTTCTTGTCAGTCAAGGCTTCTCAGCACACAGAGGCACATGCTGTCTCAGAACCTGGGGTTCTTAAATGAGTCTCCCAGAGCTATAAAATGCCTCTTTTTTAAAACAGATGGAAACACTGTACTGGGAAAATCTGAGGAGTTTAATACATTTCAAGTCCTGAAGAATTTTGTAATAGACTACAGAGGTAGTTCAAAGGGGAGGGGAACACTATTAGAATGGAACAATTGAAGCCCCTAAAATGTGAAACATACACATGCATAGACATTAGCATTGGCATTTACCAGATACATTTTTGAAGAGAAAGAAATAAAGGCACACACTGCTGCTGCTGCTGCTGCTAAGTCACTTCAATTGTGTCCGACTCTGTGCGACCCCATAGACGGCAGCCCGCCAGGCCCCACCACACACTGGTAAAGACCAAACTCTAAATGAGATTATATAAATCAATAAGGTAAAATGGGACCTTTCTCTCTGGTGGCGGTGGGATTTGAAGCAACTCTAAAATCACATTATAATAATAGGCATTCTGCCAATCCCAGGTCTAGATACATTTCTCCCAGTGCACCATATAAAATTTAAAGTACAGTGTAAGCCCAAGAACCAAACACACTTGCCCCACTCTTGACTATTTTGTTTTTATACAATTTCTTAGTCAGGACCTCATACAGGAAAAAGAGGTAGATTCTATAGATTGAATATAAGATTGAAAATTCAAATGCTTGTTGGTTATTATGTTTGTTGCCACAGCCACCTACCCTACCCCACCTCCAATCCATGTTCCTCTTTGTTCAAGCCTGCTTTATATCCTATGAAGTGATATCTGTGGACAGAATCATCCCATCCTTGTGTCCTTGAACTTCTGGTGTCTGAGAGGTACTGACAGGTAGTCGAAGGGCAAGAGAGAGATGGAGAAATTACAGCATTTGTTCTTTGACTCCCTTCTGGACCTCATTTCTGAGAATGGGTATGGTCCTATGTTATGCAACAGCTTCTGTGCACTTTTCCTTTCACCTTCAGAGTTAGGACGGTAAAAATTCCTTCCCATTGGTGGACTCAGGGTAACTTTTGCATATGTGTGTGTGCTTGTAGCTTCAGTTGTGTCCGATTCTTTGTGACCCTATGGACTGTAGCCTGCCAGGGTCCTCTGTCCATGGGATTCTCCAGGCAAGAATACTGGAGTGGGTTACCATGCCCTTCTCCAAGGGATCTTCCCAACCCATGGATCCAGCCACGTCTCTTATGTCTCCTGCATTGGCAGGTGGGTTTTTTGCTGCTAGCGCCACCTGGGAAGCCCCTGGGTATCTTAAAATCCCTTATTTGTTCCCTTGACTATCCAACTATCTTTACTCTTCTGCACATGGTCTAGGTATTAAATTCTCTATAAGAAAAGTGACCAAGTCCTAAGTCACCTCTAAGGAATGAAGTCAATATGTAACTCCAAAAATTGCCTGCCCATTGAGAAAAGCTACCAAAAACCTTTATGGAAGAGTAAGAAAGTGCTAAGACAAATCCTTTCCTTATTCAGTTTTCTAACAGCCTTTCTGAATGTAGACATGTTGGAACTTTAATCACATACTTAAGAGTAGAGATGGATGGCAATTGCATCATTTGTATTTAAGGTACTTTTATCTAGTAGGCTGAGCAAATGGAAAGATGGAGATTACATATAAAGCTGTTAACTAGCCTTGCCTCAAAGACTATTTTGCTGTTAAGGGATATAATATATTTCAGAAAAGATATTCTCCCTAATTTTAGTTCAAAAAAACTATTTTTTGGAATACGTTATTAAATTTATCTCAAAATTTACCACCTAATTCAGGATACTGCTTGATTTCAGAGATGCTGACAAAGAAGGCTTGGAGAAACCCAGATCAAACTGAAGGTCCACATAGCTATTTTATTTTATCCCCTTAAAAGACTGAGAGATTGAAATCTCCCCAAAGAAGAATAGCATGGGGAGCATAGAATGGACTTTTCCAGTATCTACAACATGCCAGACACTTACATATTCTTGTTAAATCCTCACTATTCTTCCCTTTCTAGTCTCTATTTGTATATGTGGAAACTGAGGTTCAGAATCATAAAATAACTTCTTAAGATTACAAAGAACAAAATTGGTCCATGTGAGTTTCAAATACAGTTTTAACTCCAAGAACCATTTTTAAAAAGTCATATTATTCAACTTCCTGCCCTGTTTGATGACTTGAGTCTTGAGTGGTTTTATCAATATCAGGCATCTGAGCTAAAGCTCTTGGGCATGATAATGATTGGGCAAAAAGTACAAAGTTCAGTCCAATCAAGGCATAGCCCATATTCATCTGAACTTAGCCCAGTGGATTTGTATGGGTACACATGGCCTGCTGAGTTGGACACTGTCCTTAAGGGATTCTGCCACCAGTTGGAAAGAGAATAATACAGGAGAAACATTTAGAACCTAACACTACCCAGTGGTTAATCAAGTATACACAGGGTGACTCCATGTACAAATTCAGTAAGAGCTTTGTGGGAGGAAAAGTCCATGTTAGTAGGTGGAAGAGGTGATGTATATATACCATTATAGCAAAGATAATCCTGGCAGAGGGGAGACTGGCTTGTCAGGTCAGCTCTTGCTAAGGTTAAGGGATGATTGAAAATTAACTGAAGCATAGAAATGAAAATTAATGGATATAGAACATACAAAGTAAAATTACAGTGAAATATCACTAAATGCCCTCCAGAAGAACTAAAAGGAACACTGAACACATCAAGTACTAGCAATGATATGGAGCAACTGGAACTCTCATATATTGCTAGCAAGAGTTACCAGTTGGCGGTTTCCAGTAAAATTAATCACATGTACATTGCACATATAGCAATTCCTTTTCTAGGAATAAGCCCAGAAAGACAAGTGCAGAAAGTGAAAGTCACACAGTCGTGTCTGACTCTTTGCAAATCTATGGACAGTATCCAGCCAGGCTCCTCTGTTCATGGAATTCTCCAGGCAAGAATACTGGAGTGGGTTGCTGTTTCCTTCTCCAGGTGATCTTCCCAACCCAGGGATGGAACCCAAGTTTCCTGCACTGCAGGCAGATTCTTTACCATCTGAGCCACCAGGGAAGCACAAGCAAAGTAAGGACATATATTTACCAAAAGACATGTATTAGAACATTCATAACAGCAATATTAACAATAGCCAAATGGAAACTTCCCTAAAACCCATCAGTTCAGTTCAGTTGCTCAGTCGTGTCTGACTCTTTGTGACCCCATGAACCGCAGCATTCCTGGCCCCCCCTATCCACCACCAACCGCCAGAGTCTACCCAAACCCATGTCCATTGAGTCAGTGATGCCATCCAACCATTTCATCCTCTGTCACCCTGTTCTCCTCTGGCCCTCAACCTTCCCCAGTATCAGGGTCTTTTCAAATGAGTCAGCTCTTTGCATCAGGTGGCCAAAGTATTGGAGTTTCAGCTTCAACATCAGTCCTTCCAAAGAACACTCAGGACTGATCTTTAGGATGGACTGGTTGGATCTCCTTGCAGTCCAAGGGATTCTCAAGAGTATTCTCCAACACCACAGTTGAAAAGCAACAGTTCTTCAGTGCTCAGCTTTCTTGCTGGTCCAACTCTCACATCCATACATGACTACTGGAAAAATCATAGCCTTGACTAAATGGACCTTTGTTGACAAAGCAATGTCTCTACTTTTAAATATGCTGTCTAGGTTGGTCATAACTTTCCTTAGAAGGAGTAAGTGTCTTTTAATTTCATGGCTGCAGTCACCATCTGCAGTGATTTTGGAGCCCAAAAAAAACTAAAGTCAGCCACTGTTTCCACTGTTTCCCCATCTATTTGCCATGAAGTGATGGGACCAGATGCCCTGATCTTAGTTTTCTGAATGTTGAGCTTTAAGCCAACTTTTTCACTCTCCTCTTTCACTTTCATCAAGAGGCTCTTTAGTTCTTCACTTTCTGCCATAAGGGTGGTGTCATCTGCATAGCTGAGGTTATTGATATTTCTCCCGGCAATCTTGATTCCAGCTTGTGCTTCCTCCAGCCCAGCATTTCTCATGAGGTACTCTGCATAAAAGTTAAATAAGCAGGGTGACGACATACAGCCTTGACGTACTCCTTTTCCTATTTGGATCCAGTCTGTTGTTAAATGTCCAGTTCTAACTGTTGCTTCCTGACCTGCATACAGGTTTCTCAAGAGGCAGGTCAGGTGGTATTCCCATCTCTTTCAGAATTTTCCACAGTTTATTGTGAACCACACAGTCAAAGGCTTTGGCATAGTCAGTAAGGCAGAAATATATGTTTTTCTGGAATTCTCTTCCCTTTTTGATGATCCAGCTGATGTTGGCAATTTATCTCTGGTTCCTCTGTCTTTTCTAAAACCAGATTGAACATCTGGAAGTTCACAGTTCACATATTGCTGAAGCCTGGCTTGTCGAATTTTGAGCATTACTTTACTAACGTGTGAGATGAGTGCAATTGTGCAGTAGTTTGAGCATTCTTTGACATTGCCTTTTTTTGGGATTGGAATGAAAACTGACCATTTCCAGTCCTGTGGCCACTGATCAGTTTTTCAAATTTTCTGGCCTATTGAGTGCAGCACTTTCACAGCATCATCTTTAAGAATTTCAAACAGCTCAACTGGAATTCTATCACCTCCACTAGTTTTGTTCATAGTGATGCTTCCTAAGGCCCACTTGACTTCACATTCCAAGATGTTTGGGCTCTAGGTGAATGTGAGTGATCACACCATCATGATTATCTGGGTCGTGAAGATATTTTTTGTACAGTTCTTCTATGTATTCTTGCCACCTCTTCTTAATATCTTCTGCTTCTGTTAGATCCATACCATTTCTGTCTTTTATTGAGCCATTCTATGCATGAAATGTTCCCTTGGTATCTCTGATTTTCTTGAAGAGATCTCTAGTCTTTCCCATTCAATTGTTTTCCTCTATTTCTTTGCATTGATGGCTGAGGAAGACTTTCTTATCTCTCCTTGCTATTCTTTGGAATTCTGCATTCAAATTGGTATATCTTTCCTTTTCTCCTTTGCTTTCCACTTCTCTTCTTTTCACAGAAGAGGCCTCCTGTAAGGCCTTCTCAGACAGCCATTTTGCTTTTTTGCATTTGTTTTTCTTGGGGATGGTCTTGATTCCTGTCTCCTGTACAAAGTCACGAACCTCCGTCCATAGTTCATCAGACCTAGTACCTTAAATCTATTTGTCATTTCCACTGTATAGTCATAAGGGATTTGATTTAGGTCATACCTGAATGGTCTAGAGGTTTTCCCCACTTCCATCAATTTAAGTCTGAATTTGGCAGTAAGGAGTTAATGATCTGAGCCACAGTCAGCTTCTGGTCTTGTTTTTGCTAACTGTATAGAGCTTATCCATCTTTGGCTGCAAAGAATATAATTGATTTGATTTCAGTGTTGACCATCTGGTGATGTCCATGTGTAGAGTCTTCTCTTGTGTTATTGGAAGAGGGTGTTTGCTATGACCTGTGTGGTTTTTTGGCAGAACTCTATTAGCCTTTGCCCTGCTTCATTCTGTAGTGCAATGCCAAATACACCTGTTACTCCAGGTGTTTCTTGCCTTCCTACTTTTGAATTTCAGTTCCCTATAATGAAAAGGACATCTTTTTGGGTGTTAGTTCCACACGGTCTTGTAAGTCTTCATAGAACCGTTCAACTTCAGCTTCTTCAGCATTACTGGTCGGTGCATAGACTTGGATTACCGTGATATTGAATGGTTTGCCTTGGAAACTAGCAGAGATCATTCTGCCCTTTTTGAGATTGCATCCAAGTACTGCCTTTTGGACTCTTTTGTTGACTATGATGGCTACTCCATTTCTTCTAAGGGATTCCTGCCCATAGTAGTAGATATAATGGTCATCTGAGTTAAATTCACCCATTCCAGTCCATCTTAGTTTGCTGATTCCTAGCATGTCGATGTTCACTCTTGCCATCTCCTGTTTGACCACTTCCAATTTGCCTTGATTCATGGACCTAACATTCCAGGTTCCTATGTAATATTGCTCTTCACAGCATTGTATCTTGCTTCTATAACCAGTCACATCCACAACTGGGTGTTGTTTTTGTTTTGGCTCCATCCCTTCATTCTTTCTGGAGTTATTTCTCCACTGAACTCCAGTGGGATATTGGGCACCTGCCGACCTCGGGAGTTCATCTTTAAGTGTCCTATCTTTTTGCCTTTTCATACTGATGTTTACCAAAAGACATGTATTATAGCATTCATGACAGCACTATTCACAATAGCCAAATGGACACTTCTTAAAACCCATCAGCAGTAGAATAAATGAAAACTTTCTGGTGTACTCACACAATGAATATCAATGCAAAAAAGAGTGGACAGTCTGAAACTGCACATAGTAACAAAGATAAATTTCTCAAACATAATATTTACTGAACCTAGACATAAAATAATAAATTATATATTATTCGATTTTTAGAAACCTGAAAGAGAAAGATTAAACTATGGTATTAGAATTAGGATAGTGGATACCCTGGTGAGATAGCAACTAGACGGCAATGTTTGTGAGTGGCTTCTAGGAGCTATTGATAATAGCTCACAATCTGGTCTCATTACACAGTGTGTTCAGTTTGTGAAAACTCATCAAAAAGTACCTTTAATATATACAGTTCTTCAGTGTGGAGGATATGTCAATAAAACTAAAAAATTCATATATGTGTAGGTGACAGTCCAGACTGGGATGTGTTTGGTTGTTCTTGTTAAGTGGGGAGGGAGCCTGGCCTTGCAGAAATCTGCTCTCCATCTTCACAATCCCACAGTCAAGATGATGTTCATGGTAGATTACTGAAAATCTAGCAATGCCTGCAGATAAGTACATGTGTGCATATATAAGAAGAAATACCATTTCTTCTTCTTCCTCCTGCCTTCTGCCTCCCACATTTCCAGCCTCTAATCAGCCTCCTGCTAAGTATTAGTTAACCTCCTAAATCCATACATCTTGATCTAAACCTAAAAGGAAGCAATGTTTTCTTTTGTATCTGGGTTCAAAGTACAGACTACAGTAGTTGGCTTTTAAGTTTATGTTATAGGTTTAATTTTCTTGGTCAAAATGAAATGAGGAATACATTAAGACTGTGAAAGGAAAAAACACATGATTGATGAACTGGCTTATATGACTATAGCTCCTCTAGCAACAAAAATATTTGGTATGCTCCCTTATTATTGAGATCAAGCAATGTGCCTGGATCTAAATGACACAAAAATGGTTTGAATTAGAGTCAAATAATTGCCATCCTGAGTGAACATAAACTTTTTGGAGAAGGGTGGTGTATAGGGATAAAAACTAACTAATAAACTCTGAAGCAAAAGCTCACATCTGAGACTTAAGCTTCAAAGCTCTTAAAAAGGAGGCTTTGCCCCCTCCCTTAAGAGAGAGAGTGAGATGCAAGCAGCAGGAGGAGTGGTTTTCCCAAGCTGATTTTTCTTACGGGGTGACCCAGCCTGGGTCGGAATGTTACCATGTGATCAGCCCAGACTGTGGTAGCAACACAGTGTCAGCACAGAATTTAGGACTTTCTGCAGCATCATTAAAATAATTGGGAGAGGAAAAAAAAAAAAATGTTAAGCTCCACAAGCTTGAATCACAAGCCTCTTGGAAAGGTTAATAAGCTTGCTGCTCTACACCCTCCTCCTCTTTCTTCAGTGCCTTGCCACCCCCACCCTTCCCTCTTGTGGTGACAGACTGGTTATCAGTTGAGAAAGGAAGATTCAGAATAAAGCCTTTGTTTTGAAGCTGAATGGCCCCCAGTCTACTACTGGTATTGCAGAGTTCTTGTTGGAGATCTAAAAGAGAGTCTGATTTTGTTCTCAGGACCAGAGGCTACAAAGCTAGCAGCCTATTGGGGTCCAAAGGAAGTCAGTCCCACAGGATAAAGGTGACTCTGTCAGAGGAAAGGAGAGGAACTGGATATGTGGGGTGGAGGAAACATATAGACTGAGGTTGGACTCTATTAACGAGAGGTGAAAAGTGTAGATCCAGGGAGGCAGACAGGAATCTTCTTTAACCAGAGAAACAGAAGCAATTGTAGTGCAACTCACAGAGAAAATGTGGGAGCATGGGGTAAATTCAGTTGGCATGGGTAGTGTGCCAGCTGGAGGCAGACAGCAACTGGATAACTGGATTTATGTCAAGAAGAAGAGAGACAAAGAACCGCATGGAATTGAGCTTTCTTCTTCCTAACTTCTATTCAGCCTTGGAATACCCTGCAGTCCAAGATGGACCTCCTTTAGCAGAGTCATCTGACTCAAGCCATCATCATCTCCCCGCAACAGTCCCAATCTTGAGGCTGGGGTCAAGGTACAGTGAGAAATGAGGGAAGAGCTTCTTCTTCTCACCATCAGTGAGTGTAAGTAAGTATGGTTGGTACCAATACTGCTTACTAATGTAGGCTAAGAGGGAAGTGTGTCTCCACCAAAGAGATGATGGATTTTCAAAGTTTATTAAATCTGGTGGATTTGGGTAAGAAGAGCTACTACAAGAAAGAAAGAGATACTTACTTCAGAAACCATATCCAGGGGAGGAACAGGCCCACAAAGTAAATCCTCACTTCTCTGTGTTCAACAAAAGCTCTCTTAACATGTGAGAGTTTAAGTGTGAACGACATTTTGGATTTGGAGCTCATCCTTCCTAAAGGCCATGCTCTTGGATAGTTACAGTTGATTCCATATTGAACTCAATCTTCTAGGCTGAGTGTGTATCAGTGAAGCCACCCCGGGTCATCCTACCCTGAACATTCAGACCTCTCCAGCTGAAGTCTCTGCTTAGTTGTTAGTCTTTTATGCTTTGCTCCATTCCACAACTTAATCTCAATGACTTCCATGCCATCAGCCTCTTTTTAGGGACAACTGATCTCTTCCATGGGAAATAGATAAGGAAACAGTGGAAACAGTGTCAGACTTTATTTTTCTGGGCTCAAAAATCACTACAGATGGTGACTGCAGCCATGAAATTAAAAGACGCTTACTCCTTGGAAGGAAAGTTATGACCAACCTGGATTGCATATTCAAAAGCAGAGACATTACTTTGCCAACAAAGGTTCGTCTAGTCCAGGCTATGGTTTTTCCTGTGGTCATGTATGGATGTGAGAGTTGGACTGTGAAGAAGGCTGAGCGCCAAAGAATTGATGCCTTTGAATTGTGGTGTTGGAGAAGACTTTTGAGAGTCCCTTGGACTGCAAGGAGATCCAACCAGTCCATTCTGAAAGAGATCAGCCCTGGGATTTCTTTGGAAGGAAAGATGCTAAAGCTGAAACTCCAGTACTTTGGCCACCTCATGTGAAGAGTTGACTCATTGGAAAAGACTCTGATGCTGGGAGGGATTGGGGGCAGGAGGAGAAGGGGACGACAGAGGATGAGATGGCTGGATGGCATCACTGATTCCATGGACGTGAGTCTGGGTGAACTCCCGGAGTTGGTGATGGACAGGGAGGTCTGGCGTGCTGTGATTCATGGGGTCACAAAGAGTCGGACACGACTGAGCGACTGATCTGATCTGATCTGATCTCTTCCAAGCTGCAGAATGGATAGTCTTTGCTAACTGATGTAAAAACAAGCCCAAAGTGTTCATCCTTAACTATTTGTTTTTTTTTATTATTATAAATTTATTTATTTTAATTGGAGGCTAATTACTTTACAATATTGTATTGGTTTTGCCTCACAGAAATCTTTCCACATTATCAGTCAGTGACCCAGGCTCTTTCCATCTTGTGACTGCCATTTTTGGAAACTTGGACAGGAAATTGTACCATAGAAAAGGCACCAAAATTTTAACCCTTTTGTTTGGAAGTGATACACGTGATTTCTGCTTATATTCCATTGGGGAATCTTAGTCACATGGCCCAGCTCAAGAGATACTCAAGAGAGACTGGGAGTTGTGGCTCCTTTCTAAGAATGCACTTCCCAACCTAACAGCACCTTTGCTCTAAAAGTATGGCTTGGTGGACAATTAGTCATTTCTCCTTGAGAAAGTTATGTTATGTGTGACTTTCCACAAGCCATGGCTGACTGAACCAAGGGCATGCACCTGCCCTAATCACAGACTGACCACTGGCACCAGATGTGACCCATTGTAAAAATGTATGCCTTAACTGGCACAGTGTCTTTTGACTGAGTCAAACTGATGCCATAGTTGAGGAATTTGAACTCCAAATATGGAAAGCAGTCAGTTAAGTGAAAAAAAAAAAAAAAACAAAACAGACAAGCGAAAAGAAATGAAGTCCTATTCATGGCAGAACACAAGGATTTCTACAAAGTCTTGCTGACGGACACTTTTCTAGTCCAGCATTCTTGCCTGTTGTTGAAGTTACACAGAAACAAATGGAATTAAGGTCCAAACTCATATCTTCCTTATTCTTAAAGCCTGATTTTTTTTAACCTCACTATAATAATTTTCTACTTGATGCTTTAGATTAAATTTTTGGTATTTTTGTAAATTGGTTCATTGTCTCAATTCCTGAACTCTTCTAAAATTTTAGAATTTTATATTCACATCCTTTGACATGTAAATTTGCATTTTATTTCTTGGAAGTGGAATTGATTTCTTTATCCTTTGATAGTAGAGCTGGCCATTTGATGAGCTTTGATCAGTGAAATCTGGGTGTAAATGTCTACATGCTGTCTACAGAAAAGGTGGTTTCATTCATTCCCTTCTGGTCCTGTGACCATAATGAGAAAAACACTATCCAGGTAGCAACAACCTCACATAACTGAGCTCCTCAAAAGTCACACATACAATAGATTTGAACCCAACCCAAAGCCCAAGCCAAACCAAACTAACCCCCAGCCTAAAGCAGAATAGTCTCAACTGACCTATAGACCCAAGAGTGAGAAATCTGAATGCTGTTATAAGCTCAGGAGATTTGGAATATTTTGTTACACAGCTTTATGGTGACAAGAACTGACCAATACAATGCTGAAAAGCAAATATTTTGTCAGCACAATTGTATATATCTGCACATTTTTTAGCTTGACTGAAGTGACTTAGCACACATGCGTGCACATGAATGTCTAATACAGCATGCTATTATTTATGATCCCAATGTAAGATAATCCTTTGGCCTGCTTTAGCTTACATCCCCTATGGCTAGAAAAATTGAGGTTCTTATCACATATGAAAAACGTTACTGTTTAAAAAATAGTTTTCAGTGCAACAACCACGTTTATTAAAGCTTAAAAGATTTAAGACTTGTCTAAGATCTTTTCATACAGACCATGCACTCATGGATTATGCATGCAAAAGAAGCGTCACTGTTTCTCTTCTGACTCATTAATTAGACTTGCTTTCTCAGTCCTGGCTGGGACCAAAGATCTCTTTGCTCAATACTCTATCTGATTCCTAGGTAAACAAGAGACTCAAATCAGAATGACACCATCATTTCCTCATTTAAACACCTTTCTCTGAGCATCAGTCACATACCTTCTATTTCATACACACATGGAGGAGAAAGAACATCGAAGGGAACAGGGGAGTAGGGAGATGTTGAATGTGTTTACATGAGAAAGACTTGCAATTCCAGAAAAAAAAATTATAATTATGTTTCCATTGTTTATGCTTTAAACTAGAAGACAGTCTTCCAGGCCCTTTCTGTCAGGGTTAAAACATGATTACAGAGACGAGGAATAATCAGATTAGAAGTACCCAGAGGGGTACTTTACCCACTATGTACTCCAAATAAAATGTTCAAATCTTCATTCAATGTAGTCAGTTACTAGAGAGTTCCACTTGTTATTTTAATTGTTTGAATGAACATTTTGCAGAGACCAGAAATGGTAAATTCATAATGTCTGTGCTGACACCACGCTGCCCATCTCCTTCCCTACTCCTCACAAAGACACCACTGTGGCAGACATTATTAATGGACTGCAGGCCCTCTGTCCTGCTAAGTCTAGAAGTGACCTAAGGTTCCTTCTGAGTACAGTACTGTCAACAATCACTACCAATTGATGAAGTCGGCACTGGAGATGATAGCTAGTTACTTCACTTGACCTAGATATTTTCTGTATTTCTGATATCACTGTTCTATCACATTCTGTCAATTTCCAGTTGTCAAGCCACTTCTAAAATAAAATCAATGCAATTATAAGAGGACGGATTGAAAAACAGTTGATACTTTGAATACTTATTTCCTCTCACTCTTTTTTTCCTTTTCTTTGATGTGAGATTGTCTAAAGATGGCAATACAGAATGAGAAAGGTTCAGGGAGAATCAAAATTATTGATTAAAGAGAATTAAGAATACTAATAGGGCATGTATCTCTTTGGTCTGTTAGAAAAATTCCTTAATAAACAGGTACAGTCACTGCAGTTTCACAGAAAGCAGTGGAAAGACCTTAACTATGGCAGAAACACTCTCCCCAATTTAGCTACACATTGAGGGAATCTGGTTCAAAAAACAAGTGGCTGCTCCTTGGGCAGAAAAGCAAATTTTGTGTTGTGACTGTGTGAGATTACTCATAGTAAACTCAGTATAGTTTCAGACCAACTGGGGAAAATGTGTTAAAGAGAAAATACATTATTAGCATAAGTGACTCATCGGTGTTTTCAGACTGAGTGAAATACACAAATCTGAATTTACCAGCTCAGGGCTCCCTTGCTGTCCTTCCCTTCTCCTTCATCTGACAGACACCCCCTCCAATGTTCCTTTTTCTCCTATTCTGAATACATCAGTGTCCTGGAAATTCTGGCAGCCCTCCTAGGCCAGCTGCTGCCTCTGACCTGGACATTCCCAGCCTTCTACAAGGTCACAGGACATGCTGTATTCTGGGATTCTTCTAATGGAAGCTGGGAAGGGCTTGAAACTACATGTCCCCACTGTCTCCATGATCCTCTAAGTCCCTGGTTGGAAGGACTAGTATTAAGTGCAGGCTTTGAATTCCAGTCCTATGATCAGGACTCTATGGATTTGAATATAATCACTAATTTATAAATTCAATACTCCACTTGGATCCTTACCTGACAAAATAGCTCATGGAATTTTAAATATCAACACTCATTTTATAAAATAGAAAAATATAGACAGGGATAACTCACAGGAGTGTTTGAGTTTAGATAGAATGAATTTAATGAATTATTCTTAAATTCTGGAAACAGAAATTGTTGCCTTCAAGAAAGAATATTAACATATTTTTTGTGACTTATTTTTTCTGCATTTTAAAAGTATCAAAAATTATTATACAATATTATACAATATTGAGAAGTTTTGAACAAAATGCAATTATTGAAGGACAATTGCCCTACAATATTGTGTTGGTCTTTAGGACACATCAACACAAATCAGCCACGTGTATACATATGTCCCCTCCCTTCTGAATGTCCCTCCCATCTCCCACTTTTTGTAACTTAACGCTCCCTTTTCAGCTTTCCTGTGGTATTGGCGACTCAGTTCTAAGAGTACTATTTTAAGATTATGTTGGCAGGCCTTGGTTAGTTATGTCTCTTGGCCTTCTGAGAAAAAGACTCATTCTTTACTCACTCACAAATTCATCAGGCATCCCTCGAAGTGTGACTGTGGGCCCACAACGAGTGTCTCATCACTTTTTTCCGACTATGCTAATAATTTGGGCCTGATTACATTCTGTTTGCCCCAGGGCAGGCACATAAATGGAGAGTGATGGTATTCTTGCCAGGTGCAGAAATGTGAGGGAACTCATGCTGCTGACCTCATCTCCTTCCCTTTTCCTTTCTACTGTGAAAAGTAGGTAAAGGATTGGAAAGTAGGCCCAGGTCCTTAAGAAGAAACAAAGTAAAGAAGACATAAATAAATAAATAAAATGTAGGAGAAAATGAGGATGATTTGGAGTTATCAATAAGGAGGAATTCTCAACTTCTGGCACTGACTCAAATCTGGAAACCCAGTGAAGTTTGCCCATCACTAACGATTATCACAAAACAATATGTTCCCAGGCGTGGAGATGAGAGAGGCTCTTAAAATATCACAGCTCTGGTTCTGTACTGGGAAGGGAGCTTTTGGAAATGTGGTCGCTGTCAGGTTTTCTCTTGACAGTCAAAAGAAAAGAAAAAAGAAAATCAACTACAGTTTGGCTCCTGCAAAGTGAAATGTTGGGAAAACTAGCTGGGAAGGCTTCTCTCCTCAGCCCGAGGTTGGACGTGCCTGTGTTCTCCTTGTATATTTTAAATGTGGTGATGGGCCAGCTGGCTGACTGGATGGGTGACTGGCAGGAAGCCTTAAGTGAGCGGAAACTGAACCATTTGTGGGGTATGAGGTGGCCAAAGTAGCTAGAACCAGTCTTTTGTGACGTCTTCAATCAAAACAGTTATTTCAAAAGATGTTGGCAACTCTATTTCCTTCTAGAGGGACATGGCTCTCCATTGGGGTACATGTGGCTCTTTGGGCATCTTGACTGATCACTATGGCCAGAGAAAAGTCCTAATTTGACAGTATTCTATGGGTTACACGTGGTAGGGCTCAGTAAAAGTTTTCTTTTTAATCAATTTTATTGAAGTATAATTTAATACAATTAAATTATCCATTTTAAAAGTATAAAGAGTTTTGGAAAATGTATACATCCATCTAACTACCCACTACTGAAGTCACAACAGGACATTTCCATCACCATAAACTATTCCCTCAGGCCCCTTTTCAGTCAGTACTGTCTTCCAACCCCAGAAAACCACCAATCTGTTTTCTGTCACTATTAATTAGTTTTGCCTCTTCTAGAATATCATACAAATAGAGTCATATAGTATGTTTTCTTTCATCTGCCTTCTTTTGCCTAGGACAATGTTTTTGAATTTCAGTGATGTTATGGGTATGCAGATAGCATTTATTTTTATTGATTGGTAGTATTTCCGTGTATGGATATGCCACAGTGTCCTTATCCATTTATTTATTTATTTACTGTTGTTAGAAATAGGACATAGTCTTACAAAGAGGGAAGGGTAGAGAGGACAGAAAAACGAGGTTAAGACAGTTATAGAAATATTCTTTGTGAAATACTGGCACTTCACAAAGACAATATTCAAATATACAACATTTACAGATCATAACTAAAATGAGTTACCATCAGACCCTCACCAGAACAGCTGAAATGAAGAAGACCAACAATACCTGGTTCCAGCAAGGATGTAGCACAAACAAAACTCTTATTCTGCACACAGTGGTGTAAATTGATGCAACCATTTTTGAAAATTGTTTGAAAGTATGTACTGAAGCATAACCCATGCAAACCTGTGATCTGGCAATTCCATTTCAAGCTTTATGTACAGTAGATACACATACATAGTATAGCAAGGGACATAGACTTGCATGCTCATATCAGTGCTTTTCATAGTAACCCCAGACAGAAAATTATCTAAGTATCCATCAGCAGTAGAATGGATAAATAAATGAGAGTGGATATATATATATATATATATACACACACACATACACACAAATATAAGCATGTACAGCACATAAAAATATGTATATTTCATAAATATCCATATGTTTGAACCAAAGATGCCAGGTACAAAAGAATACAAAACATAGGATACATTTTTATATATTTCTAAAACTCATCTATAGTGTTAGAAGTTAGAATAGTGGGTGCCCTTGTGGAGGTAATGAGAGGAGCTTCCATGGGGCTGGTGATATACTGTTTATTGAACTGATTACCCAGTGTCTGCACTTGATAATTTGTATCCTTTTTCTGTATGTTATCATTCAATAAAGAGTATTAAAAATTAAGAAAGCTTTTATAGTTTCAATCCTCACCCTGATTTACACACACACACATACTCACACAGGTACATATACACATCATAGGAACTGAAAACTGGTTGGTCAGGCACGCTGTCAACTGTGGTTCATAAAATGGGGTTATGGGGCAGGAGCAGAGACCTAGCAGTCCCAGTCATTGTCAAGAAGGCCAAAGTAAGAGTGACACTAGACTGAGGTGTGCTAGACATCTCATCAGGACCTACTTGTAAGTGGCGGTGCCTGTGATAACTAAAATCATGTATCATAAAAACTGGTGTAAATCTTAGGAAATGAAATGCCCGGGAGGGTTCTTGTCCTCATGAGAAAACAGCATGAGAAAGGAAACATGGAAAACTGAACTTGTCAGTGTATGATCTCCATTGATCCCTCATTCCAGTTGGTTTTGGGCCCCAGTTTTTCAAAAAGTTAATTAAGAGGAGGTCAGAACTAATGGAGAGTTTGTTGTCCTGGTTGCAATCCAAATGGAGCAATATGAAAGGTGACAGACAGACCTTATTCTTTAAAATGTCTCCCCCAGTATTGTCTGGAATAGCTCTATTATAGATTAATTCATTTTGGTTAAGGCTTTTCATCTGTTTAAAAAAAAGGGGGGGGGGGCTCATTTCTTAAAAGAATTACCAGTCATAACTAGTCAACACTCCCACTCCTTATTCCATAGGTGCCAAATTTTACCTAGTCTCCAGGCAAGATAGTGGTTATTACCACAACCATGGCTGTTTCTATAGGCATTCAACTCTTTTATTTCTGCTGGTCTAGGCGGAGATAAAGCAAACACATAACATTTCCCTGCCTTCTTTTTCCCAAAATATGTGAGACCATTTGAAATTTTCAAAAAGAACCATCAAATTGGTTAGAGAAATTACCAAAAAAGTTAATGATAAGTATACAAAATACTCATCTCTGATTTTTAAATGCCTAGAATTGATGTTTTCTAATCATGGTACTGGAGACTTTTGAGGGTCCCTCCGACAGCAAGGAGATCAAACCAGTCAATTTTAAAGAAAATCAACCCTAAATGTTCATTGGAAGGACTGAAGCTCCAATACTTTGGCCACCTGATGTGAAGAGCTGTCTCATTGGAACAGTCCCTGATGCTGGGAAAGATTGGGGGCAGGAGGAGAAGGGGATGACAGAGGATGAGATGGTTGGATAGCATCACTGACTCAATGAACATGAGTTTGAGCAAACACCAGGAGTTAGTGGACAGGGAAGCCTAGTGTGCTGCAGTTTATGGGGTTGCAAAGAGTAGGACATGACTTAATGACTGAACAACAACAATACAATGATGCTTGGGTTTCTCTGTTTGTCTTGCTTCTATTCCTGTAAAAAATTATATCTCAGTGAAAAGAATTTTTGAATTGGTGTCCAGAGACTTGGATGTGAAGCCTCAGTCTTAGGTTAGTGTTGTGTGAACTTGGATGAGACCCTCAGTCCTCACAAGCCTTGGTTCCCTCACCTGTTAATGATGAATCATGTGAGATTTAGATGAGAGAAGCTGTATGCTGATGTTCTGAACTGTAAAATGCTCTGTATCACACCTCTCATACTGGACCGACAGCATCATGATTACTTGGAATTTGTTAGAAATTCAATTTCGTGGACCTGTCTCAGACCTACTGAATTGGAAACTCAGGCGGTGTAGCCCAAGAATCTGTGTTTGAATGAGCAAAGTGATTTTGATACTCAGTCAAGTTTAAGAGCCACAGCACTGCTCAGATACATGTCTCCCTTAATTAGAAAATAGCTCTTGTCTCATGAGGTCTTCTCTCAGACCCTAACTAGGACACTATACCCTCTCAGAAAGTATGGAGAGAAAGCTTCTGCCTTTCTCCCCTGACTCCTTCCTAATCCCTCCATTGAGGGGGTGGAAGAGGAATGACTGAGTCAATGTTGAGATGGGGCTAAGTCAGCCCTGCATGTGGTCTGGGTCCTTGTGTGGACTGGGTCCTTGTATCTATCTCTGGCATGTCCCTGCTCACAGCTGCCCATTGATTTGTTTTGCTTCCTTAGGGTAAGCACACATGACACAGGTCAGGTAGGGCTGGCCTTTTAGCAAAAAGCCTAGAAATTTGAGGGCTCCTCTATGGGATGGGGGCAGGCAGTGACTACCACTGCATCTGCCCAGTTCCAGAAACCCAGGCCTACCGAGGCACATTCTAGATCAGGGCGGGAAGGTGTAAGTGTACAGCTCCCCTTTGCCTTCAAGCCCAAGCCATGTCTTCCTCAGACACAGAATACCAGGAATCCTCCATTTGGACATTAAAAATGTGATACCAGATTGAATTCTTATCTTGTCATGTGTTTTTGTTCTCCATTAATTTAAACCATGGGAGGAAGAATGATGAATCAGTAACTCATTAGTTCAGTTCAGTCACTCAGTCGTTTCCAACTCTTAGAGACCCCATGGATTGCAGCATGCCAGGCTTCCCTGTACAAAACCAACTCCAGGAGTTTACTCAAATTCATGTCCATTGAGTTGGTGATGCCATCTAACCATCTCATCCTCTGTCATCCCCTTCTCCTCCTGCCTTCGATCTTTCCCAGCATCAGGGTCTTTCCAAATGAGTTAGTTCTTAGCATCAGGTGGCCAAAGTATTGGAGCTTCAGCTTCAGCATCAGTCCTTCCAATGAATATTCAGGACTGATTTCCTTTAGGATTGACTGATTGGACCTCCTTGGTGTCCAGGGGACTCTTAAGAGTCTTCTCCAACACCACAGTTCAATAGCATCAATTCTTCGGTGCTCAGCTTTCTTTATAGTCCAGCTCTCACATCCATACATGACTACTGGAAAAGCCATAGCTTTGACTAGATGGACTTTAGTTAGCAAAGTAATGTCTCTGCTTTTTAATATGCTGTCTAGGTTGGTCATAAATTTTCTTCCAAGGAGCAAGTGTCTTTTAATTTCATGGTTGCAGTCACCATCTGCAGTGATTTTCAAGCCCCAAAATATGAAGTCTGTCATTATTTCCATTGTTTTCCCATCTATTTACCATGAAGTGATGGGACTGGATGACATGATCTTAGTTTTCTGAATGTTGTGCTTTAAGCCAACGTTTTCACTTTCCTCTTTCACTTTCACAAGAGGCTCTTTAGTTCTTCATTTTCTTTCATAAGGGTGGTGTCATCTGGTTCCTCTGATTCCTTTTCTAAATCCAGTTTGAACATCTGAAGTTCACGGTTCATACACTGTTGAAGCCTGGCTTGGAGAATTTGGAGCATTACTTTTCTAGTGTGTGAGATAAGTGCAATTGTGCAGTAGTTTGAGTGTTCTTTGGCTTTGCCTTTCTATAGGATTGGGATGAAAACTGACCTTTTCTAGTCCTGTAGCCACTGTTGAGTTTTTCAAATTTACTGGCATATTGAGTGCAGCACTTTCACAGCATCATCTTTTAGGATTTGAACTACCTCAACTGGAATTCCATCACCTCCACTAGCTTTGTTCATAGTGATGCTTCCTAAGGCCCAGTTGACTTCACATTCCAGGATGTCTGGCTCTAGGTGAGTGATCACACCATCGTGATTATCTCAGTCATGAAGAAGTTTTTTCTATAGTTTTTCTGTGTATTCTTGCCACTTCTTAATATCTTCTGCTTCTGTTAGGTCCATACAATTTCTGTCCTTTATTATGCCCATCTTCGCATGAAAAGTTCCCTTGGTATCTTTAATTTTCTTGACGAGATCTCTAGTCTTTCCCAGTCTATTGTTTTCCTCTATGTCTATGCACTGATTACTGAAGAAGGCCTTCTTATCTCTGCTTGTTATTCTTTGGAACTCTGCATTCAAATGGGTATATTGTTCATTTTCTCCTTTGTCTTTTGCTTCTCTTTTTATTCATAGCTATTTGTAAGGCCTCCTTTGACACCATTTTGCCTTTTTGTGTTTCTTTTTCTTGGGGATGGTCTTGATCACTGCCTCCTCTATAATGTCATGAATCTCTGTCCATAGTTCCTCAGGCACTCTGTCTATCAGGTATAATTTCTTGAATCTATTTGTCACTGCCACTGTATAGTCATAAGGGATAAGATTTAGGTCATACCTGAATGGTTTATTGGTTTTCCCTACTTTTTTCAATTTAAGTCTGAATTTGGCAATAAGGAGTTCATTATCTGAGCCACAGTCATCTGCCAGTCTTGTTATTGCTGACTGTATAGAGCTTCTCCATGTTTGGCTGCAAAGAACATAATCAATGTGATTTGGTTATTGACCGTCTGGTAATCTCCATGTGTAGAATCTTCTCTTGTGCTGTTGGAAGAGGCTGTTTGCTATGACCAGTGCATTCTCTTGCAAAACTCTATTAACCTTTGCCCTGCTTCATTCTGTACTCCAAGACCAAATTTGCCTATTACTCCAGGTATTTCTTGACTTCCTACTTTTGCATTCCAGTCCCCTATAATTAAAAGGACATCTTTTGGAGGTGTTAGTTCTAGAAGATCTTGTAGGTCTCCATAGATCCATTCAATGTAAGCTTCTTCAGCATTACTGGTTGGGACATACTGGTTGGGATTACTGTGATATTGAATGGTTTGCCTTGGAAACGAGCAGAGATCACTCCGTCTTTTTTGAGATTGCGTCCAAGTACTGCATTTCAGACTCTTGTTGATTATGATGGCTACTCCATTTCTTCTAAGGGATTCTTGCCCACAGTAATAGATATAATGGTCATTTGAGTTAAATTCACCCATTCCAGGCCATTTTAGTTAGCTGATTCCTAAAATTTCAACATTCACTCTTGCCATCTCCTGTTTGACCACTTCCAATTTGCCTTGATTCATGGACCTAACATTCCAAGTTTCTATGCAATATTGGTCTTTATAGCATTGGACCTTGCTTCCATCACCAGTCACATCCACAACTGGGTATTGTTTTTGCTTTGTCTCCTTCTCTTCATTCTTTCTGGAGTTATTTCTCCACTGATCTCCAGTAGCATATTGGGCATCTACCGACCTGGAGAGTTCATCTTTCAGTGTTCTCTTTTTGCCTTTTCATATTGTTCATGGTGTTCTCAAGTCAAAAATACTGAAGTGGTTTGCCATTCCCTTCTCCAGTGGACCATATTTTGTCAGAATTCTCCATCATGATCTGTCTGTCTTGGGTGCCCTACAAGGCACGGCTCAAATTTTCATTGAGTTAGACAAGGCTGCGGTCCATGTGATCAGATTGGTTAGTTTTCTGTGATTGTGGCTTTCAGTCTGTCTGCCCTCTGATGGAGAAGGATAAGAGGCTTATGGAAGCTTCCTGATGCAAGAGACTGACTGAGGGGGAAACTGGGTCTTGTTCTGATGTATGTGGCCATGCTCAGTAAATCTTTAATCCAGTTTTCTGTTTGAAGGGCAGAGCTGTGTTTCCTTCCTGTTATTTGAAGAAGAAGTGAAGTCGCTCAGTCGTGTCCTACTCCTTGTGACCCCATGGACTGTAGCCTACAAGGCTCTTCTGTCCATGGAATTTTCCAGGCAAAAGTACTGGAGTGGGTTGCCATTTCCTTCTCCAGGGGATCTTCCCCACCCAGGGACTGAACCCAGGTCTCCCACACTGCAAGCAGACGCTTTACCATCTAAGCCACCAGGGAAGCCAAACTATGGTGGAGGTACTGAAGATAATGGAGACCACCTTCAAAAGTTCCCATGCAGTGCCCCCTGCAGCAGGCCACCACTGACCCACACCTCTGCCACAGACTCCTGGACACTCACAGGCAAGTCTGGTTCAGTCTCTTGTGGGGTCACTGCTCCTTTCTTCTGGGTCCTGGTGCACACAAGGTTCTGTTTGTACTCTCCAAGAGTCTGTTTACCCAGTCCTGTGTAAGTTCTGGGGGCTCCATGGTGGAGTTAATGGCAACCTTCTCCACGAGGGTTTATACCATACCCAGATCTAATGCACCCAGAGCCCCTGTCCCTAAAGCAGTCCTCTGCAGACCTATAACTCCTCAGGAGACACTTAAACACAGGTCTGTCTCAGTCTCTGTTGGGGTTTCTGGGTCCTGGAGTACACAAGGCATATTTGAGCCCTCTGAGTGTCTCTGGTGGGTATGGGTTTGATTCTAAATACAATTTCACCCCTCCTACCTATTTCAGCACCTCATACCTCAGACTTTATCACCTACTGTAGACCAGGTAGGTACTAACTTTGACATTGGCTCTGATGGGGGCACTATCTTCCCTGAGAACCTATGTAGAACTCAGTCTAGTCTTAGGTGTTCTCACTTTGTTCCATTTTCTAGTCTGCAGGACAAAAAAAAAAGTTTTTTTTTTTGAGTTGTCTTGTCTTGCAGTCTGGGAAAGATGAAAACACAAGTCCACAAAATATTCTTCAAGGCTACTGAAGCCCCTTTATAGTTCTAGTTCTCAACTCTGCCTACATTTTAAAAATTCTCATTTCTGTTCCTAGTCCCTATTCTTGTAAGTTTCTGCCACCAAAAAATGTTCCCTATAGATGTATAATAAATGATGTCTTAATGGCTTAAAACAACAGTAGTATTTTTTTTTTTACTTACAAAATTATATTTTGGACAGGGTATGATGGAGGGAGGCCATGTGGCTTCAGGTGAGTAGCTTGATGAAGGCTGGGAGATCTATTGGCAGGATAATTCTTTCACATGGTTGGCAAGTTGGTTTTGGCTTTTAGCTGGAAGCTCAGGCTGGAGATGTGGGCCACAGACTTTTGTTTCTCTCCATATGAGCCTTTTCTTGAACTGTTCCGATTTCATCACAGCATGGTGGCTAGATTTCAAGAGTAAGCATTTTAAGAGAACAGATATTTTTCAGTACATGACATTTCAGACCTGTCTTTGGAAATCATAACATAACTTTCATCATATTCTATTGGTCAAGACACTTACAAAAGCTACCCTGACATGAAGGGAGTGAATATGTACTCTACCTCTTGATGGAAAGTGCCAGGGCCTTAGAAATGCCTTTGGGATGAGAGATACTATCAGTTTTATCTTTAGAAAATCCAATCTGCCACTGAATTCTCTCTGAGCACTTTTAATATAATTTCATTAAAATACAAATATTCCTGGTAAGGTAAAATGATCAACTATTATCAACCTTTAATATCCTTTTGAGAATGTATTCATTAGGCAGCCAGCTAAGAGGCGAAAGGATACACTGATTAAAATTAATGACAATAGCTTCCAGGTATTAGTCTTTACCCTGTACCGAGCTCTGTGGTGCATTTTACATGTGTCATTTTACTCTGTGCTTATAACAGACCTATGAGATGGTTATTATTATTCCCATTTGATGGTTGAGAATCCCAGGCTAGGAGAAGGTTGAGGAGCTTGTCTGAGGCCACACAGTTTGGAAGTGGTGGATCTGTGATTCCCATGCAAGCAACCTGGTTTCAACTCATCCACCTGATATTGAGTCCTCTCTCTACTTCTCAAGTAAAACATTAAAAAGTCTTTTTCATCATACAATGATCAAAACAGGGGAATTGTTTTGATCATCATACAATGATCAAAACAGAGGAATTGTTTTGATCAAAACAGGGGAATTGTAGGGGAACAATTACAGATGTTTTTGGATTTCAACTCATTTTTCCAATAATTTCTCCTCTATGTTTCAGGATCTAATCTCAGATCTCACACTGCATCCAGTTGTTACATCCCCTCCATTCCCCATATCTGTGACAGTTCTTCAGTCTCCTTTTGTCTTTCTAGTAACTGAAGTTTCAGTTCTTAGTACACGGAGCTTCTCTTTCATTTTCCATTGAGAGAAAGCCTGGCTGAACAGGAAGGAGGCCAGTGTTTGTAGTCTGGAGACTTGGCCCTGCCTGCCAGCATCCTCACTTACTACCATGAAAGGGATCTCTCCAGCTTTATCTGCTTTTATGAAATGGTAATGGTTGCCCATGAACAGAAGGCTGTGAGCACAGTGCTGTAAGGATAGTGCTGAGCATTTCCTATTCTGTTAATATCCAATATATGAAAGCTGGTTTTTATAGTATGGAAAAGAAAAGCATAGAATTTTAGATTTGAACAGTTCTGTCTCCCATTTTCAGCTCTGCCACTCACTAGCTGGGTGACTTTGAGTAAGTTGTGAAACTCACATCAATTTCTGGAAAATGTTGCAAAACATCCCTAGTGGGTAAGATATGGTAGCAATAATGTATAGACTGTCCTTGGCTTATAATAGAGGACCTGGACCAGTAACCTTTTTTTTTTTTTTTATTGTCAATAACATCCTTATCTAGTTAATTCTTTTTAAATTTATTTATTTTAATTGAAGAATAATTACTTTACAGTATTGTCATGGTTTTTGCCATCTATCTTGGCCTCTTTCCAGGCAAAACCTTCCCTTTACATGGGTTCTCAGCTCTTGAACTGGGTTCCTGAGAAGAACTGAAAGACTCAAGGGAAATCTATGGATTTCCATGGTACCAGAATAGAACAACAATGAGGTTTTTTTTTTTTTTTTTTTCAAATGGCAGAACCCATGGCATCAGAGCAAGAAGGAAACTTTCTTATGATTCAGCAGTGATTGTCTCCAAACTCTCAAAATGTATGCAAATTTCTGTTCTCTCTATGGATACACAGGTCTTGGTATGTTTCTAAAGGAAGTATTAACACAGAATGTAGGCAGTTTGAAAATGGCTACTTGCTGAATGATTAAGGTTTTATGACAACAGTTGGACTGGGATGAATTTTCTTTCGAGTCATATATATACTTGTTAGTGCCACTTCAAAGTAGAAGAGAAATCCTGGTTTAAAATAAGCAAAGCTGTTAGGAGAACATCTTCAATAGGACTGGAATCTGGGTTGAGGCTTTCTCCTGTGAGAGTATGAGGGTACAGATGTGCAAAGTGATGTATCTGTCACATAAATGTATATGAAAATGAACCATGGTGTTCATATTTCTGTAGAGTAAGTGCAACTCATAAAGAAAGAGGAGACTTGAGTCCCAGATCCTCTTCTGCCATTTACTTGTAATATAACACTAGAAAGGCAACAATACCTGTGTTGACTTGCTTGTCTCATCTAGAAATTGGTGAGAACAATTCCTAGATTCTTAAATGCTTTAGATATGTCATGTGTAATCTTTAGTTGACTGCGGCCAACAGAAGCACACAATGGGAACTTACAAAGCATTGATGAGCTCAGTAGAATTTGGACTAGTCCGTGCTCAGAGTGATTGCTCTTGAGCACACCTTGAGGTTTTCCCTATAAGCTAAAGGCATTGAGCATTAGTGGCTGCAAGGGTTGCTCTTCTTCCAGACATCTGTGTATCTTGATCTGTGTGTCTGCGCCTATATATGTACTTGTGTGAGCATTCTACCACCACTGCCAAGTGCACATTCTAAAATACCAATTATCTATCTCAAAGACACACTGTTTTGATTAGCTTGAAAGCCTAATGTACTTCATTTTGTACCTCCAGAAGCCAAGCACTCCCTAGAAAAATGCAAATAATGGAATATAAAGTTTCCACTACAGCTACATTTAACACAATGAGCAAAAGTATTTTATTTAGTCAAGTGAAAATCTGTATTTTTCTTCTCTCCTTAAAGCAATTACAACTACTAAACATCTCAAGAGAGTTTTCTCCTCAAACTAGAGTTCAAATCTTTAAGAATTACAAGATTAAAAGTAAGTTTCGCAAAGAGAATTCTTAGAGGAATGTTACCTCATTCATGACAACTCACAGGAAGGCAAATGTTATTATACTGACCCTTTTCCTGTATCTTCTTAGGTGGTAGAATTTTGTCCATCTTTCCTGCTGATGGAGGTTGGCAGCTTCAAATAAAAGAATCTTACTTTAATTAAAATGAATTACAACAAAGGCATCAGCAGACATTTCAAATGATATTTCACTGCCTTTAAAAATATGTTTCAATGCATTCATTTCCTAGGGCTGCTAACAGGGTACCACAAATTGAATGGCTTAAGACAATAGAAATGTATTCTCTTGTAGTTCTGGCCCTAGGAGTTCAAAATCAAGATGTCAGCAGGTCCAAGATCCCTCTAAAATCCATAGGGGAGAATCCTTTGTTTCTTTGCAGTTTCTAATAGTTTCCATCAATCCTTGGTGTTCCTTCACTTACAGCATTAATCTGGTCTCTCTCATCACATGGCCCTCTCCCTTTGTTTGTCTCTTCTTTCAAGGACACAAGCTACATTGGATTAAGGGTCAATGTTACTCCAGTCTGACTTCTCCTTAACTACATCTACAAAGACACTATTCCCAAATAAGATCACAGTCTGAGGTACTAGGGATTAGGATTTCAACATAACCTTTTCAGGCACATTATATTAAGATACCAGAAAACCTACTTAATAAGTGTTTGCAAGGAGTTAGAAGAGCTCCAATCCCAAAGAAAGGCAATGCCCAAAAATGCACAAACCACCACACAATTGCACTCATCTCACACACTAGTAAAGTAATACTCAAAATTCTCCAAGTCAGGCCTCAGCAATACCTGAACTGTGAACTTCTAGATGTTCAAGCTAGTTTTAGAAAAGGCAGAGGAACCAGAGATCAAATTGCCAACATCTGCTGGAACATCGAAAAAGCAAGAGAGTTTCAGAAAAAAACATCTATGTCTCCTTTATTGACTATGCCAAAGCCTTTGACTGTGTGAACCACAGTCAAAGGAAAATTCTGAAGGAGATGGGAATACCAGACCACCTGACCTGCCTGTTGAGAAACCTGTATGCAGGTCAGGAAGCAACAGTTAGAATTGGACATGGAAAAACAGACTGGTTCCAAATAGGAAAAGGAGTACATCAAGGCTGTTATGTCGTCACCCTGCTTATTTAACTTATATGCAGAGTACATCATGAGAAACGCTGGGCTGGAGGAAGCACAGCTGGAATCAAGATTGCTGGGAGAAATATCAGTAGCCTCAGATATGCAGATGACACTACCCTAATAGCAGAAAGTGAAGAAGAACTAGAGCCTCTTGACGAAAGTGTAAGAGGAGAGTGAAAAAGTTGGCTTAAAGCTCAAAAAATTCAGAAAACTAAGATCCTGGCATCTGGTCTCATCACTTAATGGGAAATAGATGGGGAAACAGTGGAAACAGTGGCTGACTTTAATTTTGGGGGCACCAAAATCACTGCAGATGGTGATTGCAGCCATGAAATTAAAAGACGCTTACTCCTTGGAAGAAAAGTTATGACCAACCTAGACAGCATATTAAAAAGCTGAGACATTACTTTGCCAACAAAGATCTGTCTAGTCAAGGCTATGATTTTTCCAGTAGTCATGTATGGATGTGAGAGTTGGACTATAAAGAAAGCTGAGCACCGAAGAATTGATACTTTTGAACTGTGGTGTTGGAGAAAACTCTTGAGAATCCCTTGGACTGCAAGGAGATCCAACCAGTCCATCCTAAAGGAGATTAGTCCTGGGTGTTCATTGGAAGAACTGGTGTTGAAGCTGAAACTCCAATACTTTGGCCATCTGATGCGGACAGCTGACTCATTGGAAAAGACTCTGATGCTGGGGCAGATTGAGGGCAGGAGATGAAAGGTACGACAGAGGATGAGATGGTTGGATGGCATCACTGACTCAATGGACACAGGTTTGCACTGACTCCAGCAGTTGGTGATGGATAGGGAGGCCTGGGGTGCTGCAGTTCATGGGGTTGCAAAGAGTCGGACACAACTGAGCAAATGAACTGAACTGAAGGAGTTAGAGAAGGTGGGTATAGGCAATAAACATATTTCATATGATGATCATAAATCATAAAGTTTATATTGATACTTTAAAGTGACTTAAAGTTAGACTATTGGCCTAACTTTTGTCCAGTGCATCATGTACTTTTCCACAGCATATTTTTGTGATCATTTAAATATGGCTAGAAAATTCTAGTGTCGATGGGTTGTTGAGAAGAGGTCATTTCATGAACCTTACAATTCCACTGTGGACTTTCCAGGTTGAGAAGATTGTTTTCCAATTTTTTTTTTTTTTTTTTTTGAGAATGATGTTTTGCTTTTAAAATTGTATTTACTTATTTTTAATTGGAGGATACTTGCTTTACAATGTTGTGATGGTTTCTGCCATACATCAATGTGATTCAGCCATAGGCATAAAAATTTCCCCTCCCTCCTGAGCCTTTCTCCCCCTTCCCACTCTGTCCACCACACTAGGTAGTCACAGATTACCAGATTGGAGTTCCCTATGTCATATAGCAAATTCCCACTGGCTATTTTACATATGTTTTCTTAATTGAGCAAAAATCTGCCTCTAGGTTTTCCAGCCACTGTCAGGAATCTTGCTATCTAGAAAGACCCAGCCAGGGCCTGGAGGTATCACTCCACCTCCTTGTGACAATCTTCCTAATAATATTTGATGAAAATTAGGAGTGCTATATTATATGCTGTTAGTTTCTTATCTTTGGTCCACACAACTCAGCTGCTGTGGAACTTAGTGTCCAAAATCATTCTAGGCTATCTCCTGTGAGTATCACCCTAAACATAGATTAGCCAACTTGTTTAGAAGTACATAAAGAAATGGGTTCAGCATGGGAAATGAACCCTTTCTCTCTAACACCCTACTTTCCTCCTCACAATCATATGGCATCCTCATATTCATTATCATTTGCAGCATTGGACTATGTAGCCACCTCTTCTGGAGAAGGCAATGGCACCCCACTCCAGTACTCTTGTCTGGAAAATCCCACGGACAGAGGAGCTTGGTAAGCTGCAGTCCATGGGTTCGCTAAGAGTCGGACACGACTTCACTTTCACTTTTCACTTTCATGCATTGGAGAAGGAAATGGCAACCCACTCCAGTGTTCTTGCCTGGAGAGTCCTAGGGACAGTGGAGCCTGGTGGACTGCCGTCTATCGGGTCTCACAGAGTCGGACACGACTAAAGCGACTTAGCAGCAGCAGCAGCAGCCACCTCTTCTTGAACTGTTTTCTCCTTTGCCTTGCATTATAACTGATTATTCTGGCTCTTCTGTTTATCTCTTGGACTGCCTTTAAGTTACTTCTTTTCTTCCTTCATTGGTTTCTTTTTCTCCTCCAATTAGAAGTTGAGTATATGATCTGCTCTACCTACACAACTCCAGCTAGCCCCACTGTGCTGTAGTGAATTATTTGTTCATAGTATCTCATCCCTTGCCATGCCCTTGCCATCCTTCCCACAACATTGACTCTAAGCTTGGCCATTTGACTTGCTTTGGCCAATGGAATGTGAGGAGATATCATTAATACATATGCCATGACTGAGCATAGGTTTTAAATGTGTTTTTGTCATTTACTCTTATCCTCTTACTCTGACCTTTCTGCCTGGAGAACAGTATGTACCAAATTAACACATAGCCTGGAACAGAGCAACAGGACCACAGAGCTGCAGCTGAATTACAGGTGAAAGGTGAACAGCAAGAGGCTTCTGTTGCTACAAGCTACTGAGACTTGGGGGATCTTTGTTATGCAGCATAATCTCATGACATATGACAAACACAATTACTCTAAAATCTACAATTTTATAGTGGTTTCTTGCCAGTACCACATAGCCCATATTTCACACTGCTTTGTTGGCATTTCAAACCTAGTCTGCATAAAAATTAGCTCATCAGGGTTTTTCTTTCCTTTTGTTTCCTCTCAAAGAATTTCCTCCTTCTGACTTCCTTATTTCTATAAATATGACATGGATTCTTATAATAACTTGGACTTCAAACCTTGGAATCAGCTTCCAACCTCCTCTTTCTCACTGCTTCCACATTTAGTTAATCACTAAGCCCGTTGAATTTTTTCCTTTATTTCAATAAATGTTTTTAAAAACTTGCTATAGATCTAACAAGACCTTCTTTTTGTAGGATTTACAGTGGGACAAGCCACAGCCCCTGCCCTGAAGAAGTCTTCAGTCTGAGCTGGGAGTAGGATCATAAAGATGACTTCAGCCCTATACAATTCATGCTGTGATAAAATTACCTTGTAGGCGGAGGGGAGAGGTATGCAGCCCAACCTGGGCATTCTCGGAAGGCTGCCTGAGGGAAATGATGCTCGAGCTGACATCTCAGGAGTGAGTAAGCAGGATCAGAGAAAGGGGTATGGGGTCAGCTAACAGACAGGATTTAGTGTGGTGGCTCTGGATAGCTACATACACTTCAATCACATCTGGGCTTAAACAGTGAAGTTAGGAGTGGTAGGGGAAAAAATGGGAAAATTAAAGTCTAGGCCATGGTAAACTTTGTACTTCATGGATGTATTCAGCTTATTATTTACCCAGAATTTGGGATGAGGCATGACTAGATGCCTCTTGGTAAGGAGGATGGGTTTTTAACTAAAACGTGAAATATTAGATAGCACCTAGGAGTTGGTGATGGACAGGGAGGCCTGGCGTGCTGTGATTCATGGGGTCGCAAAGAGTCGGACACGACTGAGCTACTGATCTAATCTGATCTGATTACATTTCAGATGCCATTCTAAGTGCTACACAAACATTCAGTTCAGTTCAGTACAGTTGCTCAGTCGTGTCCAACTCTGCGACCCCATGAATCGCAGCGTGCCAGGCCTCCCTGTCCATCACCAATTCCCAGAGTTCACACAAACTCACATCCATCGAGTTGGTGATGCCATCCAGCCATCTCATCTTCTGTCATCCCCTTCTCCTCCTGCCCCCAATCCCTCCCAGCATTAGAGTCTTTTCCAAGGAGTCAACTCTTTGCATGAGGTCGCCAAAGTATTGGAGTTTCAGCTTCAGCATCAGTCCTTCCAATGAACACCCAGGACTGATTTCCTTTGGGATGGACTGGTTGGATCTCCTTGCACTCCAAGGGACTCTTAAAAGTCTTATCCAATACCACAGTTCAAAAGCATCAATTCTTCGGCGCTCAGTTTTCCTCACAGTCCAACTCTCACATCCATACATGACCACTGGAAAAACTATAGCCTTGACTAGACAGACCTTTGTTGGCAAAGTAATATCTCTCCTTTTTAATGTGCTATCTAGGTTGGTCATAACTTTCCTTCCAAGGAGTAAGCGTCTTTTAATATCATGGCTGCAATCACCATCTGCAGTGATTTTGGAGCCCAGAAAAATAAAGTCAGCCACTGTTTCCACTGTTTCCCCATCTATTTCCCACGAAGTGATGGGACCAGATGCCATGATCTTAGTTTTCTGAATGTTGAGCTTTAAGCCAACTTTTTCATTCTCTTTCACTTTCATCAAGAGGCTTTTTAGTTCCTCTTCACTTTCTGCCATAAGGGTGGTGTCATCTGCATACGTGAGGTCATTGATATTTCTCCCAGCAATCTTGATTACAGTTTGTGCTTCTTCCAACCCAGTGTTTCTTATGATGTACTCTGCATATAAGTTAAATAAGCAGGGTGACAACATAACAGCCTTGCCGTACTCCTTTTCCTATGTGGAACCAGTCTGTTGTTCCATGTCCAGTTCTAACTGTTGCTTCCTGACCTGAATATAGGTTTCTCAAGAGGCAGGTCAGGTGGTCTGGTATTCCCATCTCTTTCAGAATTTTCCACAGTTTATTGTGATCCATACAGTCAATGGCTTTGGCATAGTCAATAAAGCAGACATAGATGTTTTTATGGAACTCTCTTGCTTTTTCCATGATCCAGTGGATGTTGGCAATTTGATCACTGGTTCCTCTTCCTTTTCTAAAACCAGTTTGAATGCTGGAGCAGCCATGAAGAGATGCCCCATGTCCAAGGTAAAAGAAACCCAAGTAAGACGATAGGTGTTGCAAGAGGGCATCAGAGGGCAGACACAGGGAAATCATAATCACAGAAAACTAGTCAATCTGATCACACAGACCCAGTCTTACCTAACTCAGTGAAATGAAGCTATGTCGTGTGGGGCCATCCAAGACGGGCGGGTCATGGTGGAGGGGTCTGACAGAATGTGGTCCACTGGAGAAGGGAATGGCAAACCACTTCAGTATTCTTGCCTTGAGAACCCCATGAACAGTATGAAAAAGCAAAATGATAGGATACTGAAAGAGGAACTCCCCGGGTTGGTAGGTGCCCAATATGCTACTGGAGATCAGTGGAGAAATAACTCCAGAAAGAATGTAAGGATGGAGCCAAAGCAAAAACAATACCCAGTTGTGGGTGTGACTGCTGATAGAAGCAAAGCCCGATGCTGTAAAGAGCAATATTGCATAGAAACCTGGAATGTTAGGTCCATGAATCAAGGCAAATTGGAAGTGGTCAAACAGGAGATGGTAAGAGTGAATGTTGACATTCTAGGAATCAATGAACTAAAATGGACTGGAATGGGTGAATATAACTCAGATGACCATTATGTCTACTACTGTGGGCAGGAATCCCTTAGAAGAAATGGAGTAGTCATCATGGTCAACAAAAGAGTCCGAAATGCAGTACTTGGATGCAATCTCAAAAATGACAGAATGATCTCTGTTCATTTCCAAGGCAAACCATTCAATATCACAGTAATCCAAGCCTATGCCCCAACCAGTAACACTGAAGTAGCTAAAGTTGAATGTTTCTATGAAGACTTACAAGACCTTTTAGAACTAACACCCAAAAAAGATGTCCTTTTAATTATAGGGGACTGGAATGCAAAAGTAGGAAGTCAAGAAGAAACACCTAGGGTAACAGGTAAATTTGGCCTTGGAATACAGAATGAAGCAGGGCAAAGGCTAATAGAGTTTTGCCAAGAGAACACACTGGTCATAGCAAACACCGTCTTCCAAGAACACAAGAGAAGACTCTACACATGGACATCACCAGATGGTCAACACCGAAATCAGATTGATTATATTCTTTGCAGCCAAAGATGGAGAAGCTCTATACAGTTAGCAAAAGCAAGATGGGAGCTGACTGTGGCTCAGATCATGAACTCCTTACTGGCAAATTCAGACTTAAATTGAAGAAAGTAGGGAAAACCATTAGACCATTCAGGTATGACATAAATCAAATCCCTTATGATTATACAGTGGAAGTGAGAAATAGATTTCAGGGACTTGATCTGACGGATAGAGTGCCTGATGAACACAAACATTAGCTCATTTAATTTCCTAACAGCTTCTGTATATAGGCTACTATGATTTACAATTTTACATATGAAGCAAGAGAGGCAGAAATAAATGAAGAAACTTGCTACTGGGCATATAGCTAAGAATATTGAACCACTATACTGTTTGTTATGGCAGATGTGGAGAGACCAAAGAGAAGGTGATTGCAAATGTTAGATGATCTATATACACTTGAGTTGTCATAAGAATTAGATTTAGGGATTTTTTTATGTGAATAGATAAAGAGAACCTGAGGTTGATTGGATAAAGGAGGGCTCAGTAGTGGAAGGAGTCAAGCTTAACGTGGAAATTTCTGACTGCCAGCACTGTAAGTGGTGTCCATGAGATGTGGACAATATGGGGAGGAATAGGTTTATGAGAAAGACAAATTTGAGCTATGTTGAGTAGAGGAAACTAGATGACAGTAGACTGAGAATTGACCTGGAAGCGAGAAGGTGGAGAATGCAGAGAAGGCAAGCTCCCATTATCACCATGGTAGTTCAGGTAGTTGTACCTGAAATGCATGGCTGTATCCTCCTAAAGAACTTGTTTAGTCACTGCCCCTCCCTACTCCAACAAAGTCTGCACTCTCCATCAGAGTAATCTTCTGAATGTGCATTTTGATTACATCTTTCTCCACTTCACACCTTTCCAAGGATCCTCATTACTCACCCAAAGCCTTTATCTTCCCAGTCTGGCTTCAAAGTCCCCCCAAATCAATCTCCTCCTATATTTGTAATGTTTTTCTCTTTCCATTGCTCCACGCAAAACCCATCTTCTAACTTCTTGTTCCCAGATGTTCCTTTTCTTTCCATGGTTTTGTGTCTTTGTGCATGGTATCTCTCTCTCCCAATGTCTGACTAATAAAACCTGCCTTATTTCAAGACTTATACAAGATTCCCTTCCTTCATTACCCTTCCCTAATTGCACCATTTGTGCATGTGTGCAAGCTAAGTTGCTTCAGTAGTATCTTACTCTTTGTGACCCTATGGCCTGTAGCCCACCAGGCAACTCTCCATGGGATTGTCCAGTTAAGAATACTGGATTGGGTTGCCATGACCTCCTCCAGGGGATCTTCTCAGCCCAGGAGTCGAACCCACATCTCTTTGTCTCCTGTCTTGGTAAGCGGGTTCTTTACCACTAGTACCACCTGGGAAGCTCTGGGCTACAAGTCTATGGAGTTGCAAATAGTTGGACTGAGAGACTAACATATACCTTTATTGTCTTAAGCATGACATGAGAGGGAAGGGGGGGTGGAGAGAATCATATCTTTTGAGCATACTCTCCAGAACTTCCACAAAATTAAAAGTAAGATGTTAACATGATAGATGTTCAGCTAATGGAGAAAAGATGTTAGAAAAGGCAATGTGATAATAGATGTAAGAAGGAATGAGAAAAGATATTAACTTCCACTCAAGTTTTTCAGCTTGGATGCTTGTAGCCATATCACTCACATGTTCCTTCCTTTCTACAAAATCATAGGACATATTTTGATAACACAGTCACTGGAAGCTAAAATGCACATTGTTTGAAATGTTTCAAACATGTTTTTATTATATTTGCATGATTATTTCAGTTTTCAAATGGGCATGTCTGGTCTCCTAGAACTAAATCAGAGATTTGTCTTTGGGCTGTGAGTTCACGGTAGGATCTAGAAAAGGAAGACTCAAAGGAGGTGTTTTATGAATTTTCACTCTATGAATAACACTCACTCCTAAAATACCAGGCACATTTCTTGGGATCAGAATCTTCTGTGAGAAAAAAATAGTATACCTAATGAGATAGTTGTCTATCAGTTATACATTTGAAAGAACTTGTTAGGCAGGAGAAGGGTGAATGAAATCCATTTAAAAATAATGCATTATTTATTTTTATCCCAAGCAAGCCATTCCTGGGGAAATTGTGTGTGTGTGTGTGTGTGTGTGTGTGTGTGTGTGTGTGTGTGTGTGAGAGAGAGAGAGAGAGAGAGAGAAATTCAGGTGCAGTTCCCTACACAGCATTCATGCCTGTCTATAGCAGAGCTAAAAAAATGTCCTTCTCTACATCTGTATTTAAATGAGGCACTAGCTAAAACTGGATACCTCATCCTAAGCCTCAGCTCACACTTAATGAAAAAACCAGTATGAATTATTTATACTTGTCATACTTCAGGTTTTAAATTCAATATATTGTGATACATATGCTACATAATTTAAGAGGTGGACAAATTACAGTATGGCACTTGCCCATGCTTCTCTATTCGGTCATTTCTGCTGCCTGGGTTATAGTCTCCCTCTCCTCAATAATTTATCAGAGGCCCTCCGATTCTCTACTTAAAAATAAGCCAGCAACCAAAAACCTACAAGGGGAAGCAATCCATTTAACTTGGGACAATTCTCATATGTTGAATGATTCAACAGACCAACTCAAAGCTTCCATAAGTCATTGAAATGCTGTGAGTAGAGGGATCAAATGTGAGAACAGAAAGTTTCCCCAACAAGCTTTACTCTTTTTTTGCTGCCTTTGGGTCACTGCTTTTTGGTGAGTTAGATTTTTTCAATTGCACTTAAACCCCAGTTTGTTCCTCTCTTGTGGGCCAGAATCCATTTTTCCTGTCTTGCCTGCTACATTGCTTTTTCTCTTTCCTCTGTTTTCTTTCCCATTAGTAATTATTTATTAGTCTCTGAGGTGCAGCCCAGGACTTTTCATGGTATTTCTTGCACTTCCTCTGGCCCATTTGGTCACTGTTGAATGTTCAGAGGGGAAAGTAGGCTTTGACATGTCCATTACATGAATCTGGAGCAGTACATTGGAAAAGCTATACAATTGCTGGTTCCCTGGCATGGTTTCTTCCCAATTCTTTGGCCCAAGAGGGACTGACTGGCTATGGAAGAAGCATGGTTCAGTGCTTAGAAGGCAGAGTGGTAGTGGAGTCAGAGCCCTGGCCCTGACTGCTGGCTCCCCCACCAATTCCAGGTCTGAAAGCAAAGTACGCCTAAGGAAACGTCTTTATGTTGTCCTTTCTCTCTCCATGGAGTCAAAGTAAGAAACCTATTGGTCACTGACACTCTTTTAATAGGCATAAATAAATGTAAAACAGGAATCAATTCATTAAGGCTGCAAGAAATTAAAACTGCTATTTTTATGGTGCTTTGACATCTTGAATTGTGAGTATCATTCCTTGGAGAAGTTTAATTTCTCAAGTGAGCATAGACATAGAGCTAGGATCATCAGAAACAATTTATATTTCCTAGGGTTTTCCTGGTGGCTCAAATGGTAAAGAAACTTCCTGCAATGCAGGAGATCCAGGTTCGATTCCTGGGTTGGAAATATCCCCTGGAGAAGCAAATGGTAACCCACTCCCCTGTTCTTGTCTGGGCAATCCCATGGACAGAGGAGTCTGGCAGGCTACAACTCATGGGGTTGCAAACAGTTGGACACGACTGAGCAACTAACAGTTTCGGTTTCCTTTCCTATCTGTAATCATCTTGCCTATTTTTAGAGTAGTACTTATAGAATTTTAATTGGCATACAAATTGCTTGAGGATCTTGTTAATATGCTGATTTTGATTCAGTAGGTCAGAGCTGGGGCCCAAGATCCTGTGCTGACTACAAGTTCCAAGGCGATGTTGATGTTGCCACTCTTAGATCAACTTAGAGCAGCTTGATTCCAGAACTCTCCAATTCCAGTTGTTTCCTTCCCCACTACATCCAGGCTGTGTTCTCTGGCCAGGAATTCTCTTCTCTCCACTCTCCATCCGGGCTCAACAATTCTATGCCCTCTTGGCTCAAACCCTCTGTTCTATGTCATCATGTTGGGTAGACTTTCATGGCTCCAAAACTTCTTTGTCAACCTTGCTCATCCCTTCTTTTTTTTTTTTGCTCATCCCTTCTTGAAGTTCAAGCCACATGACTGCTTCATCACCTCCCTGCCCTTGTCATTTGCGATCTGATACATCCCATTATTTGGTGAAGCTTGGCACTTGAAGTATAACCATGATCTGCAACCTATCTTCTGGGATCAGTCTACAACGTTCATATAGCCAGCCCACCTGCCCTCCCAGTTCCTTATTTATTTTTTAAAAATATAAATGAACTTACTTCCAGTCTGCTGTAGCTACCCATTCCAAGAGCCATGCCCCAGACTTAGCTGCTACTCAGAATGATGTATCAGAGAACTTAAACCCTGATATCTTACTCCCTGAACCCCTGTCCTTCCAGATCCCTCTGCTCTCCCAGCAGTGATCATGGATCTTTTGATTCCCCCATCCTTGACATCTCCAGTGTTCTCTGACCTCTTGTCCTTGTGTATATAGCCTGGGTCTTCTGTATGGTCATCCCAACTCTTCTCTCACAAGCACTCAAATTCCTTGTGTTTCTATTTTTTTCATATTACATATGGAATAATGCCATCATTTGCCTTTATTTTTCCTAACCCTAGGAATTTGAACATGCCTGGAGAAAATCACCCAACTGTGCCAGTTAACACCACTACAACTGGGCTCTTGCGCAACTAGACAACATGTTCATTCACAGTTGCTCAGTTTCCTGAGCCACTCTTCTGGACTTTAACCCCCTCCTCAAATCTCCAGTTCAGTTCATGCCCACACTCCTAATCTCAATGAATGGCCTTCTTTCTATTATATTAAAATTAGAGAAGCTCTCCTAGGTGAAGCCCTTCTATCTTCCACCACCTATGAGCTTATCTTTACCCACACCCATCTTTATTTCCTTCTTCCTCTGCATCTCAGGTGATGAAGTGTTTCTCTTCTTAAGGCCAGACCCAATCACCTCAGCACTGATCACTTGTGCCTCACTCCATTTCTTCCAGCAGCTAATACCACCAGTTTTCATCTTCAAACTCTGCCTCCCTCCCAATTCCTTTCCCCACACCCGCAACAGATTATATGCAATTATTTTATATATATTTTTACTCTCATCTCCCACAATTCCCTGTGTGTATGTGGAATTCTGGTGATTTCCACTCTTCTCATGCACAGTGCTATTTCATGCCTTGGGATTTGTACTGAACCTGTCCTTTTAACTAGATTATTCTTCCTTTATTTTGTAGCCTGGAGAACTTTTACTCATCTTACAAGACTGAAATTGGGTGCTACCTCCAACCAGGTTTTCATGACTCCTCCAATCTGAGGAATTGGCCTTGTTTCCAGGTTGCCACCCACACTTTAAGGTTACCATAGCAAACTTTTTTTTTCCCCCATATTTTGTTATAATTATATGTGCTGTCTCCCTTGTAGACTAGGTGTTCTTTGAAGGCAGGAACTCTGGCTTTACTCATTTTTCTATTCTGAGTGACTGGAACAGTTTCTGAAGTAATGTGGATGTGAAATAAATACTAGTTAAACAAATGAATTAATGAATAGAAATTTTTCACAAAGTGAACACTTTCCATACATTTCGTCTTGGTTCCAACTGGCTTCAATTCACAGACTTTATTTAGGGTATATGTATTTTATCATAGGATTAGCCTGTAAAGCTCACTCTAATAATAATATAATTTTGACATTACAATAATTTATTTTTGTAAATTAATTTATTTTAATTGGAGACTAATTACTTTACAATATTGTAGTGGTTTTTGCCATACATTCACATGAATCAGACATGGGTGTACATGTGTCCCCCATCCTGAACCCCCTCCCACCTCCCTCCCCATCCCATCCCTCAGAATTGTCCCAGTGCACCAGCCCTGAGTGCCCTGTCTCATGCATTGAATCTGGAAGGGTGATCTATTTCACACATGGTAATATACATGTTTCAATGCTATTCTCTCAAATCATCCAACCCTCGCCTTCTCCCAGAGAGCCCAAAAGTCTGTTCTTTACATCTGTGTCTCTTTGGCTGTCTCACATATAGGGTCATCGTTACCATCTTTCTAAATTCCATATATATGCATTAATATGCTGTAATGATGTTTTTCTTTCTGACCTACTTCACTCTGTATAATAGGCTCCAGTTTCATCCACATCATTAGAAATGATTCAAATGCATTATTTTTAATAGCTGAGTAATATTCCATTGTGCATATGTACCACAGCTTTCTTATCCATTCATCTGCCAGTGGACATCTTGGTTGCTTCCATGTCCTAGCTATTATAAACAGTGCTACGATGAGCATTGGGGTACACGTGTCTCTTTCAATTCTGCTTTCCTCAGTGTGTATGCCCAGCAGTGGGATTGCTGGGTCATATGGTAGTTCTATATCCAGTTTTTAAAAGGATCTCCACACTGTTCTCCATAGTGGCTGTACTAGTTTGCATTCCCATGAACAGTGTAAGAGGGATTCCTTTTCTCCATACCCTCTCCAGCATTTATTGTTTGTAGACTTTTTGATAGCAGCCATTCTGACTGGCATGAGATGGTACCTCATTGTGGTTTTGATTTGCATTTCTCTGATAATGAGTGATGTTGAGCATTTTTTCATGTGTTTGTTAGCTATCTGTATGTCTTCTTTGGAGAAATGTCTGTTTAGTTCTTTGGCCCATTTTTTGATTGGGTCATTTATTTTTCTGGAATTGAGCTGCAGGAGTTGCTTGTATATTTTTGAGATTAATTCTTTGTCAGTTGCTTCATTTGCTATTATTTCCTCCCATTCTGAAGGCTGTCTTTTCACCTTACTGATGGTTTCCTTCATTGTGAAAAAGCTTTTAAGTTTAATTAGGTCCCATTTGTTTATTTTTGCTTTTATTTCCATTATTCTGAGAGGTAGGTCATAGAGGATCCTGCTGTGATTTATATGAGAGAGTGTTTTGCCTATGTTTTCCTCTAGGAGTTTTATAGTTTCTGATCTTACATTTAGATCTTTAATCCACTTTGAGTTTATTTTTGTGTACTGTGTTAGAAAGTATTTTAGTTTCATTCTTTTACAGGTGGTTTACCAGTTTTCCCAGCACCACTTGTTAAAGAGATTGTCTTTCCTCCATTGTATATTCTTGCCTCCTTTGTCAAAGATAAGTTGTCCATAGGTGCATGGATTTATCTCTGGGCTTTCTATTTTGTTCCATTGATCTATATTTCTGTCTTTGTGTCAGTTCCATACTGTCTTGATGACTGTAGCTTTGCAGTATAGTCTGAAGTCAGGCAGGTTATTCCCCCAGCTCCATTTTTCTTTCTCAAGATTGCTTTGGCTATTTCAGTTTTTTTTTTTTTTTTTGTATTTCCATACAAATTGTGAAATTATTTGTTCTAGTTCTCTGAAAAATACCGTTGGTAGCTTGATAGGGATTGCATTGAATCTATAGATTGTTTTGGGTAGTATACTCATTTTCACTATATTGATTCTTCTGATCCATGAACATGGTATATTTCTCCATCTATTTGTGTCCTCTTTGATTTCTTTCATCAGTGTTTTATAGTTTACTATATATAGGTCTTTTGTTTCTTTAGGTAGATTTATTCATAAGTATTTTATTCTTTTCATTGCAATGGTGAATGGAATTATTTCCTTAATTTCTCTTTCTGTTTTCTCATTGTTAGTGTCTAGGAATGAAAGGGACTTCTGTGTGTTAATTTAATATCCTGCAACTTTACTATATTCATTGATTACGTCTAGTAATTTTCTGGTGGTGTCTTTAGGGTTTTCTATGTAGAGGATCATGTCATCTGCAAACAGTGAGAGATTTACTTCTTCTTTTCCAAACTGGATTCCTTTTATTCCTTTTTCTTCACAACAATAGTTTATTGAGTTTCTTTTAGGCCCTTTGGTAAATGATTCACATGTATAATAAAATTAAATCTTTATGACCACACTCTGAAGGCAATATCATTATAATTTTAGAGCCAAGGAGCTGAGAATCAGCAAGGTTAAGTCAGATACCAATGCCATACATCCAGGATGTTACAGAGCTACATTATGAACCTTAGCCAGGCTGCCTGAGAGATTTATGCCCTGAAGAGCACACATTCCTTCTTTTCTAGCCCCTGGCTGCTCTTTCCAATCCCTGGTCTCTCTCTTTCCCTTGTCACATGTGTTGGTTTTCCTGGGCCTCTGAAGCTTAAGCATGCCCCTCCCTCTATCCATTGCAGAGCACTGTGAAGACTGTGACCTTCTCTTTTACAGCCATCTATCTAATCAACAAGGCATAACAATTGTTTCAAAGAAGCCCAAGGGTTAAGAAAATTCATTTCTTAATGATCATGAAGTAATGAAGTGCTACTTAGCACTGGTTGCCTTAGATAATTCAGACTCTACAAAAGCAAGGTATTCTGTGGGTTATTTTCACTATAATGTAGTTTGGAATAGTTGGAAATACTGAACTTTAATTGACCATTTCTTTTCTTCCTTTGTCACTAGCAACACCCGAGTGTAGAATAAATTCTGCAGATTCACTTTTAACAGGGAATGAATGAAAAACCAGGAGATTAAATGCCCCGCTTATGTAAGCCTGTTGGAAAGTCCCCTGTTCATGTTTAAAGTGAGGGGAATGAAAGTGTCCTTTACCTGGTGACAGGTAGATAGCTTATTTTATCCATATATCTTCTGGGCTACTATATATATATATATATATATATATATATATATATATATATGTATATATAGCTTCTAGGCTTTGAAACTAGAAAGAAAGTTGGTTTAAAAGACTTACGTGATTACCTGATGATTCTCATTTTTCTCATTGTCAGTAAAATTGTGCTTAATGAACAGAATTACATTCTAATTCTTACTGAAGTCCACATGACTTGGCGCTAAAGATTTATCATGGCTCTTCTTTCAAGGATCACCACTATTTCCAAACTTTATGGAGTTTTCCTTGATTTTCAGTGTTAAGGCATTTTTGGGGAGCTATTGTATAATGCTTTAGGTGATAGTACTGAAATCTGAATTTTAATTCCCACTCATCCAATAGGTGAAGCTGGTATCAGCTTGTCACAAGTATCTCACTCATTTAAATTGAAAAAAAAAATCTATCTATAACATGCTTTTGCATGCATGTACATTTGTCTTTTAATATTAATAAGATCTTAGCAGAAAAGATAAAAAGCTGATGATTTTGAATCACCTGAATATTTATTGGGGGTCTAGGCTCTTGAGAAACCTGTATGCAGGTCAGGAAGCAACAGTTAGACCTGGACATGGAACAACAGACTGGTTCCAAATAGGAAAAGGAGTACATCAAGGCTGTATATTGTCACCCTGCTTATTTAACTTAAATGCAGAGTAAATCAGGAGAAACGCTGGGCTGGAAGAAACTCAAGCTGGAATCAAGATTGCCAGGAGAAATATCAATAACCTCAGATATGCAGATGACACTACCCTTATGGCAGAGAGTGAAGAGGAACTAAAAAGCCTGTTGATGAAGGTGAAAGAGGAGAGTGAAAAAATTGGCTTAAAGCTCAACATTCAGAAAACTAAGATCATGGCATCTGGTCCCATGACTTCATGGGAAATAGATGGGGAAACAGTGGGAACAGTGTCAGACTTTATCTTTTTTGGCTCCAAAATCACTGCAGATGGCGACTGCAGCCATGAAACTAAAAGATGCTTACTCCTTGGAAGGAAAGTTATGACCAACCTAGATAGTGTATTGAAAAGCAGAGACATTACTTTGCCAACAAAGGTCCGTCTAGTCAAGGCTATGGTTTTTCTAGTGGTCATGTATGGATGCAAGAGTTGGACTGTGAAGAAAGCTGAGCGCCGAAGAACTGATGCCTTTGAACTGTGGTGGTGGAGAAGACTCTTGAGAGTCCTATGGACTGCAAGGAGATCCAACCAGTCCATTCTAAAGGAGATCAGCCCTGGGTGTTCCTTGGAAGGAATGATGCTAAAGCTGAAACTCCAGTACTTTGGCCACCTCATGCAAACAGTTGACTCATTGGAAAAGAGTCTGATGCTGGGAGGGATTGGGGGCAGGAGGAGAAGGGGACGACAGAGGATGAGATGGCTGGATGGCATCACTGACTCGATGGATTTGAGTCTGAGTGAACTCCGGGAGTTGGTGTTGGACAGGGAGGCCTGGGATGCTGCGATTCATGGGGTCGCAAAGAGTCAGACACGACCGAGCGACTGAACTGAACTGACTGAACTGAAGTTAAATTACTCTTACGTATATATCGTCTGTATATAGTGGTATGAAAATTTACATCTTTCTATTGATAAAGGTTTTTTTAAAGTCTCATATGAAATTGAATTATATCATGGAATTTTTTGTTGTTGTTCAAATTTTTTTTAATTTAAATTTATTTATTTTAGTTGGAGTCTAATTACTTTACAATATTGTATTGGTTTTCCATACATCAACATGAATATGTCACGGGTGTACACGTGTTCCCCATCCTGAACCCCCCTCCCACTTCCCTCCCCATACCATCCCTTGTGGCCTCACAAAGAGCTATTTTATCATCTAGAAACCTCCTTTGGTTAAATGCCGATTGCTTCTAGGGTACAACTGAGACCATCACAATTTATGATTCACTTTTAAAGCTTTGACTTTAACCTTCTCATTTCCTGAAATAAAAGTGTATAAAGCAACAACGTTTTTATTTGGTCATTTCAGAGAGTTATTGCCTTCTCATGAACACATATAAAACATTTCATTGATCTAGCAGTTCCAATCCTGGACTTACAGCTGAAGAAAATGAAACACTAATTTGAAAAGATACATGCAGCATACAGTAGCCAAGATATAGAAACAACTCAAGTACCCATCAACAGATAAATGGATAAAGAAGATGTGATACCTATCTATCTATCTATCTATCTATCTATCTATATATAATATTCTGATAGTGACATCATCAGTTGTTGCTGAGGGAAGACTTAGTTATCACAAATAAAGGCTTATCACCCTGGAAGGAAATGCTGAAGCAAATGAACGCACAAGGAGCAAAATGCATGTTTCTTTCATAAATCCATAGCTTTCTATATAGAGTGCAATAAAGATGGCCTGTGGAGAAGGAGGCTTCAGTTCAAGTTCTCTGAGAGAGGTTAGAAAAGTAGCAGATTAATCTGCCTGATAGCTTATCAGTCAGTTTTGAGTAATCAACTAAGTTAACATTCTTGCCTTCCACAAATCATTAAATCATTCACCATGGACCCGGAAATCTCCTAGTTCCTCCAGCAAAGGTATGGCTGGAATGTGAGGAAATGTCAGATTAAGAGGACTTCTCCCAACAAAAGAGAATTAGTGATTCCCTTCATACTTTAACCCTTTTAAATCTGAGTAAAGTACATCCCAGTTAGACCAGGAAGAAGAATTGTTCCCAGTCTATCACACTGATTGGTGATTTAAATTGGGACCTAATGGAATTTCATTAAAAAAAAAAAAAGAATTCTAAAGGTATCAGTGGACACAATGCCAACACCTTTATGATCGCAGAATGTCACCCACACAAACACAGGATAACATAACATGAAAGTTTGTTAAGCTTGGGTTCATTCTTTGTGGTTTCAGTTAAGAGTAGCAGAAGAGATTGGCTTGTAAATAATCTATTCCCCTCCCCTCTTTTCTTCTCTTACCAAGATCCTGCCTTTTAGGGGTTGGATTGATGGTATTAATTTAAATTCTTGCCTTAACTTCTCCACTTGTCTGAGAAATTCAACTCAAAGCATGGAGATAAAAAAACCTATTAGAAATAGCACAAACAACAACAATAAATGAAGAATTATCACATTATGCCTGGGCAAACTAGTTAAAAAGACTGTTTTCTCTATTCTTTCACAATCCGCTCAGCTTAGGGATTATATAAAATAGACTCAATAAGTTCTAGCTAAATATTTAATATTTCCCTATTCACTGAGTCAGGGCTTCCCAGATGGTGCAGTGATAAAGAATCTGCCTGCCAATGTAAGAGAAACAAGAGAAATGGGTTTGATCCCTGGGTCGCTAAGATCCCTTGGAGCAGGAAATGGCAACCCACTTCAGTATTCTTGCCTGTTTGGAACAGAGGAGCCTGGAGGGCTACAGTCCACGGATTTGCAAAGAGTTGGACATGGCTAAGAATGCATTTACACACATTCACTGAGTCACTGAGAATAAATCTGCCTATTAAGAAAAAATGTGGCTATCAGTTTTACATACAAAACCAGGCAGCTTTGCACAATCTTATATTAGGAAACAGAGCTGAAGACTCTGCACTCAGCTTGAGTTCCTGTTCCACAGACCAGCAGAGTTTGGAATAGCTCTTCCAGGAGATTTCCATCTCGCTGGGATGCTTTGGCAAAGAGAGATCTGATTAAAATTAATACCAAGGGCAGCTTTAAAAGGAAGACAAATAATGAAGTACAATCCAAGATGGTGGACTTTCTGCAAATAGGATCTATGTATAAATTTTTGTCTCTTTTAAGATGCTCGCCAAGTGTCTGGCACAAAACCTCCCTTAGGGTCTTGTTGACAGGGTTGGGTTCCTTTCCTGCTTTCACTGGGCAGAGGGTACCTGAGCTGGTGGTATGAGCAACAGCAGCAGCTTGTTGAGAGGATACCACCAACCACTCCAGCATCTATCCCACAGACCCACCCACATCAGTTCTGACCAAGACAGATGACCCATTAGGAGCCCCAGCTGCAGCAGACAGGGAGATGAACAGATAGACCTCCTTAAGCACAAGGCCATCTATATTGAGGGCTTCTGCCTTTACTCTTCATTTTGCCAGACTTCTCCTCAAAAAGCTGTACTTTGGGAACTCTGGAGTTCACTGTAAACCAGAAAGACTACAATTCTGGTACTTTCTGCCTAAATCTCCCACTTCCAAACCTTACCACATTTGAGACATTATCATCTTGAACTGTGCCTAAGTGTCCCGGGGCCATTTAGATATGGCTGTTATCTACACCTGTGGGTCATGTATCACTTCAGTACATAGTGGCTTCAAACAACCATAATTTTATTGCTCATGATTCTGTATGTCAGGAATTCAGGCAGGGCTGAGTGGTACAGCTTGTCTCTGCTTCTTGCAGGGTTGGCTGAACTCCTTCTTGCAGCTACACTTGGCCATCAGCAGGGCTGGGCTGGGTTGGAAAATCCAAGATGGTTCCTGTGCTGGCTGCCAGAATATGTTGGTACTTCTCTTTGTGGCCTCTCCTCAAGAGATTTCTATATAGTCCCTCATCCTCCAGGGCCTCTCTTTCCATCTGGCCTCTCTTTCCAGCAGGACAGCCTGGGCTATTTAAGGTGGTGTTGCAGAGTTTCAAAAGTTAAAGCAGGAGGTACAAGGTTTTTTAAGGCCCAGTGTGGAAGTTCCAGAATGTTCACTTCTATAGCATTCAAGTGGTCAGAGTGATACCCTAGTTCAGCCCATGTTCAAGGGATGAGGAAGTTGACTCCCTCTCCTGATGGGAGTAGCAAAATGAATGTGCAGACTTGAAGGGAGCAGTGAAATGTCACCTCTATAGACAACCTAGCAAAGAACCTATGGTTTGGGCTGCTGGCAATGGCTGCTACCTGTCGCCAGGATGAAATGTAATATAGGTGTGTGTGCTCAGTCACTTCAGTCGTGACCAACTCTTTGTGACCCCATGGACTATAGCCTACCAGGCCCCTCTGTCCAAGGGATACTCCACACAAGATTACCAGAGTGGGTTGCCATTTCCTCCTGCAGGGGATCTTCCTGATGCAGGGATCGAGCCTGTGTCTACTGTGTCTGATGTATTGGCAGGTGGATTCCTCACTGCTATACCACCTGGAAAGCCCCAAATTAGGTGCTCAGCCATGTCCAACTATATGTGATCCTATGGACTGTAGTCCACCAGGCTCCTCTGTCCATGGAAATTTTCCAGGCAAGAATACTGGAATGGGTTGCCATTTCCTCCTCTAGGGGATCTTCCTGACCCAAGGATCAAACTTGCATCTCCTGCATCTCCTGCATTGGCAGGTGGATTCTTTACCACTGGTAAGAATTTACTTACTGATATGTAAGGTGGCCTTTAAATTCTTGTCCTATATAATCTAAATTTCTCTCTTCCCCAGGGTAGGCACCATGCTTTTGCCAGCCCTAACCTCATAACTCAGTTGGTAAAAAATCCTTCTGCAATGAAGGAGATCTTCCTGGGGAAGATCTGCTGGAAAAGGAATAGGCTACTCACTCCCATATTCTTGGACTTCCCTTGTGGCTCAGCTGGTAAAGAATCTGCCTGCAATGTGGAAGACCTGGGTTCAATCTCTGGGTTGGGAAGATCCCCTGGAGAAGGGGAAGGCTATCCACTCCAGTATTTTGGCCTGGAGAATTCCATGGACTATATAGTCCATGGGGTCACAAACAGTTGGACACAACTGAACGACTTTCACTTTCACTTTCAACCCACTCATGATATGTGGTCTGAGGCAGACCTTGGTGGATGTACATGCTCCTGGCACAGTTCCTGTTCCTGGGGTAGAAGGAGAACCTAGAGTTTTTAACCTTCCAAAGGCATCCAGATCAGTTCCTGAGAGAATTGCGCTGGGGAGTGAGGCCTACTCTCCCTCCCTATTTCCAGCCCTGACCTGCCATCTGGATTACCCATTTGTCTGGATCTGGACCTTTGGGTCTTTCCCAAACTAACTCTCAATTGCAAGTCTAAGTTTCCTTTTTTACTTGCTCTGTGTATCTCTGCCCAGCTAATACAGTGTTAGCCACTATTACCTAATCTTTCTCTAAAGCCTATTTCTTGGTTAAACCATCCGTGTATGGGATAGAAATGAGAAATGGAAACTGATTAGAATGCATGGGTTCAGCCCCACATTGACACTGACACTTTGCTCCTGCCCGCCCCCCTCAACTTTAGACCAAATTCCAAGAGATGATCTTTGCTCTCTATTGAGAAGGGTTATGATCAACACACCCCTTAGGATGTTTTTTTGTATATAGGAATGGATAAAAGGTCACATACTTTGTATGCAGCTTAAGACTTCAGTTGAGCAATTGTGATTAGATGAGGATTACAGGATAATAAAAAATCAGGAGGCATCTAGGAAAGCAAAAGTAAATACTATCTGAAAATAACATGCCTAATCGGCATGTAGAGACAAGTCTATACAGCATACAAATTTCACTTGATTTGTGCTCAAATACACAATTCTTCTACACTAGTTCACATGGCACAGTGGTTCCTAAGGGTCACAGACCATGTTAATATACATAGTGAAAAGAGGATTAATTATCCTTCCAGAAAAAGTGCACAAGTGGCTAGTATTTGCATTCATTTAAAGACATTTCCAATCCCCCAAGTTTTATCACCCATGAACTTCTCGTAAAGAAGATGGAATGGGATATGGCCTTTTGGAAAATCTCAAGGAAGATGAAGATCAACTCTGAATAATTTTACTGGGACTTATGTGGTCAGGACACATGTATCCTCCTTCAGCATTCCATTTTAATTGTCTCACATGGATCTTATTACATAGGTGACCTCCTGCCCTTTTGTCATCTCCACCTTTCTTTTGAAAGATCTGATAGATGTATCCTGTAATAACCATGCAGGCTTTTTCAGGCCAAGGGAAAAAAAGCCCTCTTAATCTATGTCTCACATGCATATCATAGTTTTGAGTTAAGTAAAAGGAAGATCCTCTCATGGAGGGTTTTTGTGACTCTCCAATTTTCATATGAGCATAATAAACTAAAATTACCAGCTACTATCAGATCAGATCAGATCAGATCAGTCACTCAGTCATGTCCGACTCTTTGCCACCCTATGAATCGCAGCACGCCAGGCCTCTCTGTCCATCACCAACTCCTGGAGTTCACTCAGACTCACGTCCATCGAGTCAGTGATGCCATCCAGCCATCTCATCCTCTGTCGTCCCCTTTTCCTCCTCCCAATCCCTCCCAGCATCAGAGTCTTTTCCAATGAGTTAGCTCTTCGCATGAGGTGGCCAAAGTACTGGAGTTTCAGCTTTAGCATCATTCCCTCCAAAGAAATCCCAGGGCTGATCTCCTTCAGAATGGACTGGTTGGATCTCCTTGCAGTCCAAGGGACTCTCAAGAGTCTTCTCCAACACCACAGTTCACAAGCATCAATTCTTTGGCGCTCAGCCTTCTTCACAGTCCAACTCTCACATCCATACATGACCACAGGAAAAACCATAGCCTTGACTAGACGGAACTTTGTTGGCAAAGTAATGTCTCTGCTTTTGAATATCCTATCTAGGTTGGTCATAACTTTCCTTCCAAGGAGTAAGCATCTTTTAATTTCATGGCTGCAGTCACTATCTGTAGTGATTTTGGAGCCCAGAAAAATAAAGTCTGACACTGTTCCCACTGTTTCCCCATCTATTTCCCATGAAGTGGTGGGACTAGCTACTCTACATCCTATCTATTGTCCAAAGAGATACACATTTTTCTATTTGTTTCTGTTCCTCTGTACAGGAACAGAAACAAATCTGCAAAAGGTCATGTGTATGGGCATTTCTGAAGCAAAGAAAGAAGCTATTTTGATAGGTAATGTGTGCAGGTACTTTGTTCTCAATGATTTACCATTTCTAGGATGGTCTATATAAAGTCATGAAATGTAACCTGAGAGTTGAATCTGAAGGCATGGAGATTACCCAGTCATGGTTCAGCACCTCTTCTTATTCACGTCAGTTCATTTCAGTTCATTTCAGTCACTCAGTCATGTCCGACTCTTTTCTACCCATGGAGTGCAGCACTCCAGGTTTCCCTGTCCATCACCAAAGCCTGGAGCTTGCTCAAACTCATGTCCATTGAGTCAGTGATGCCATCCAACCATCTTATCCTCTGTTGTCCTCTTCTCCTCCTGCCTTCAGTCTTACCCAGCATCAGGGTCTTTTCAAAAGAGTCAGTTCTTCGCATCAGGTAGCCAAAGTATTGGAGTTTCAGCATCAGTATCAGTCCTTCCAATGAATATTCAGGACTGAATTCCTTTAGGATGGACTGGTTAGATCTCCTTGCAGTCCAAAGGACTCTCAGGAGTCTTCTCCACACCACAGTTCAAAAGCATCAATTCTTCAGTGCTCAGCTTTCTTTATAGTCCAACTCTAATCCATGCATGACTACTGGGAAAACCATAGCTTTGACTAGACAGAACTTTGTCAACAAAGTAATGTCTCTTCTTTTTAATATGCTTCTAGGTTGGTCATAGCTTTTTTTCCAAGGAGCAAGCGTCTTTTAATTTCATGGCTGCAGTCAACATCTGCAGTGATTTTGGAGCCCAAGAAAATAATCTGTCACTGTTTCCAATGTTTCTCCATCGATTTGCCATTTCCTTTCCTTTCTCCTTCTTATGTACATAGTTCGAGTGAAATGTACAGTCCAATAGAGATCCAATTGTTAAGGTGGCCTTCACACTACACATTTTACTAATTGACATCATTTCTAAATTATCACTGGTTTGGTCCTGACCGTGAAGAGGAAAATAAAATAATGCAATATTTTACATATTACATACATACCTGGGATGGTAAATAATACATACCTGGGCAGGAAAAGTTTATTTTACCAGTGATCTCAAAACATCTTATAAGCATTAATTACTTCTCCAAACATGCTGGGAGAGAGATGTGGTTATGACCATATCGTGCTGATGAGGAGGCAGCTGCTGGGTCAGGAATCAGTGACTTACGATAAACCAGCCGATCTTGACCAAGTCCGGATGGAGGAAGGAGGAAAAGTGGCCAGCTCCAAGACAGAGTGTTTAAGCTACTTGCCTATCTTTGCTCATTAGCTGCCAGTCAACACTGTCCTGGCCCCATCTGTCATAACCATCCCCCATTTCTTCCTTGTCTGGTCATCCTTAGTCTCATCACCAGGTAATATAAGCACCTCACAGAAGTAAATATCATCCCAGCTGAACTGTATAAGCTGAGCTTCCTGCAAACCAAACACAAAGGAAATGGGAGAACTGAGTAAACCACATTTATTAGGTCTTCCAGAGGATTTAATTTAAGGACTATTGGAGTTGTAAATCTCAGACCAAAATCAAACCCACTGTAGCCCTTGAAGATTAAATTGAATGAGTTGCTCTTCCTATAGGCACTAATGATAAGATGCTATCTGGCCCCATAATGTCCCAATACATTGGGTGAAACACAGCTAATTTTAACCTTTCCAGTTGCACATTACACACCACAAATTGGGTCAGGATAAGAAAGTAGTTTCTGTTCATAGTAATGCTCATTATCATCTCCCCCTTTTCTCCATCCTCATTACTCCTTTAATTTTCCAAACTTTCTCAGCACAACGCACTCAAGCCTCAGCCCAAGATTAATGTCAGAGCCAGAACAAAGCCAGGTCAATGTTCACAGAGACTATTTTATCAAGGAAAATTCCAGAAGCTCCTCAACCTATCAGAGCCCCTCAGTGGACACCACCTCACACATACTTTCTGCTATTAATATTGATAAACAAAAAGTATATATTATTCTGGATATTTCCATTTCCTGCATTTCTTCTTAGCTTTCTCCAAAATAGGCAACAGGCAAGAGATTAGGATGTAAACAATGATAGCCGCCGTGGAATGAAATGTAGACTACAACGTAAAATCATGATAACTTAGTTCCATGTTGTGTCACTAGAGAGAAAGGTTATACACGACAGGGGAAAAAATCTTTTTATTTCCTTTGACTCACTTAAAACAAGCCAGGACTTCACCAGGGCTGGATATTTAACCATTAGGGTATCATGCTCTGGAATTTAGGAATTAGAGGAAGGGGCCAGAGAAAATTTTAAAATAGCCCTAAAGGGTGGTCAAGCCTGGTTCACAGATCTGCTGCACTGTGTAACCCACAGCCCTCTGGGAGCTGTAGCGGCAATGTGTTTTACTTTTCTATTTTGAGCCTGTGACTCATATTACAAATATTGACTTCTATTTCTCTATTAGCATCAGATTTTTTCTTGAATCCTCCAAATTGACTTTGACTATAACTTTGGTTAATATTAAACCTCTTGGGTCAACACATTTTTATAGCTGTGAGCTGCTCCAACCACATGGAGTGGGGATTGGCAAAGAAGCCTTACAACCAGCAGCAGGACACAGAGAAGCCTCCTTCCAGGCAGCCCCCTGTTGTCCCCCACACACAAACTACCCTGAACACTTCTGCCAGATTTGTCTTCCCAAAGCACAAGTGGGATCAAGGTTTCCTGGCATAAAAGTCTTCCGCAACACCCATGACCAAGAGAGGAAGGCTTGAATGCCATACCTGGGCACTCAAGAGTATGGAAAGACTTCACCCTGGCAAACCCCAGAGACTTCGCCAAACACATCACCTCCACACACAAACGTAATCTCTTCCTTGCTTTAACCTTCCAAGCACTTTGGAGCTTTCTTAAGATATAAAAGCAAACTTGCCCATGAGCAAGTTCTCACTCAGCTCCTCCTGCCTCCTCCATCGTAGGCTCTGACACACTCAACTTTAGACCCTCGATACACAGAGCTCCAGAACAAGGCACATGGAAGATTATGCATAGATATTTGCTAAGCTGAATTTTCTCTCAAGGTTTATCAATTTCCTTTAGGCACATGATTAATAGTCACATGAAGTAATCGTAATAGCCACACTGCAACATAGCTGGAGCAATATGTCTAGGGAAAATCAGGTGTTTTTTTTGTTAATGTCCAGCTATATAACACGTGTTAGTATTATTTCTCACCTCATCTGGGATAGTAAAAGAAATTACAGCCAAAGTTGCAACAAATATAAAAATATATTTCAGAGAGAAGAAAATAAAAATAGAAACCCAGAGGGAACACAGCATCCTAATAACCTTTCTAGAATGAGGTCATTTTGGGGATAACACTTGCAAACAGAATTAGGGCATGAGATGTATTTTCCCTTGTCTTTGCATATGTTCGGCTGCAAAGGAGAAAACAATGGGAAAGTAGGAGGAGGAAGCAGAAATCAGGAAGAAGTGGAGAGAAAAGTAAAATTAAAAATAAATTAAAAACTAAAACCTAAGTATCTCACACAGAAGAAAAGGAATCCCTTGACAATGTACAGTGAATTTGACCTCTCTCCTTCCCTGAACTGAAAATAACCAGATAAAGTTCTGTCTCTTTGTTTTCAGAGGAGGAAGTAGATGGGCAGGGAAGTCAAATTATTTCACTTCCTCAAAGTACAGGACTTTAACTGAAGGTGGGCATCTTGATCATGATGTCTGAGCATCCTAATTAGGTTCGTTAAAAAATAATTGGACACCTGCGTCGGTGATGGAGTCCTTCTAGCTCACAGGTGTCTGCTGTGTCCCTAAGTTTTGATTTTGTCAAATACATCCAAAGGTTTAGATATGCCCTTTCTATGCTAAAGACTGAAGAAAAAGCTGATTAATTCTAAAAACTGATCCCTATATAGTGTTCTCAGCAATGTTGGGCAAGATCCCTAATTTCCTAAAAGTTTAAGAAATATCTTTAACTCAGATATTAATATAAGGGCTTCCCTAGTGGCTCAGATGGTCAAGAATCTGTCTGAGATCCAGGTTCAGCCCCTGGATTGGGAAGATCCCCTGAAGAAGGTAAGGGCTACCCACTCCAATATTCTTGCTTAGAGAGTTCCAAGGACAGAGAAGCCTGTGGGCTATAGTCTCTGAGCTCAGAAAGAGTCAAATACGACTGAGCAACTAACATTTTCACTTCAAATTGATACCTATGTAGTGTTCTCAGCAAGACCCTTAAATTTCTAACGGCTTGAAAAATTTCTTTAACTCAGATATTATTGCCTAGGCCCAATTATTAATTAGCTTTTGCACAGATGTAGCCATGCTTGAAGAAAAGGAGAGGAGGAATTTTCCATCAATGGCCAGCATACTGGCCTCTCTGGCAGGTGCAGGCAGAATTTGTGCACCTAGATCACCAACCCTCAATCCACTCTCTAGGGTTTCTGCAATAAAAAATAATGGAACTTGTGCAATTTGGACCTTTCATCAGCAGCTTTTTATCAACCTTGCTTTTTTGAAACTTTAATACCCATTTTGTTTTAGAAAAATAAAGGGAGCAGGAGGCTATTTGACAGTCAACCTTTCTGGAAAGTCTGAGTGATTTGTGAGTTTCCTTACGGTTTATAGTAATGGACAAACAAGGGACATAAATTTCCATTTTATCATATCCCTGTGGATACCGTAAGTCCATATTTTCCTGTTGCTAAAATTTAATGGAAAAAAAAAAGGTAAAAAAAAATCCCTCAAAAGGAAAGCAGCAACATTTCTTTTATGACTCATTTTCAATGTCAATAGGAAGATTTGTTTCCTTGGAAGGTGCACTTTAAAAAGGAAAAACAACTGAAAATTCTAAAACAAAATAATACAAATCTTGCCACACTTTAAGAGCAAAAGAACATCATTATAAGACCCAGAGAAAATGTTGCTTACCAAAATAAATTCATTCATTTATGTATACATTCTCACTTCTTGCTTCTTTCTCTCAAAGAAAATAACTGCACCATCTTCCCCTTTGTGAACTAGGCAAGTGTGGTAGATCTGCGATAAAACTAAAAACCAAATCTTCACTTAAGTTTGTCAGAAACCTAGTCTGAAGTGTGAATGGAACTATGAGGAATTAGTTACTTTATCTAGAAAGATTCACCTTTCTTCAGAAATTCAGCAAGATGCATATCAACTTAGCCTCTGACCGTTAATACACAGTCCATGGACTAGTTCCCGATACAATTTTGATCAGTTTTAAATAATATCAACCACAGTAGTAATAGTTAACATTTAATGAGTGCTTACTAAGTGGTGCCAAGCACTGTTTAATTACTTTGCACGCCTTGTTTCATTGACTCTTCACATGATCTCACTGGGCATAAACCATAAGCTTTCATCATTATACAGATGAGAAAATTATATTTCTTGGGTGTTGATTCACAATGGAGTGGGTGGCAGGCCAAATTTAGAGGTCAAAAATAAAGTTCAAATGCTTAGAAAAGAAACCTCTAGGCCCAGTACCTAGGATTTTAATTTACTTTGCTTCCCAGTGCTCAAAAGAGAAAGACAGAAGGAGATGAGCTCAGGGAGTTGATGACCAGTTCTGAAGTCTACTGAGAAAGCCAGACAGAAAGTCATCCCAAGGGGAGGCACTCTTCCAGGCCTGGCCCTTCACCACTACACTCCCAGCACAAGGCATGTGCCTGGCGTTCTGTGTGTTCAATATACATTTACCGGATGGAGGAAGGATTCACTCTCTCCTGCATGCTAGTGTGATTTCTCAAAGATTCAAAACCTCCACTTTTTAATGGCAGACAAATGCCCCTCAAGACAAGGGAGAGAAGAGAGAGACTGAGAGGAGAGGGAGAGATTGAGAAGATTTGGCTCAAGTTAGAGCACTGTTACCAGCCTCTCTGCTTAACTAGCTCCTGCTCTGGAGTCTTAAGAGCTGCAAGCATTCAAGGCAGTGCCAGGTGATGGATGTGCTCCCTCTGGGCTCAGGCCATCTATCTACTAACGCCTGCAGTTTCAAGGCTGACAAAAAGCTTTGACAAGTTCTCACTTCCAAGCACTAAATAAGGTGTGATTCGTCCATGATCTATGTAGGACTAAATGCTTGGCTTCCCTTTCCTGATTTCTTTCTGCTCAGGAGATCCATGGGCCAAAAATACACTCTGCTGCTGATCAGGCTGTAGAGTTGTTATGGTTGCTGCCCTCTGAGTGCCCTTCCCATTTTGACCCCTTTGGCTATCAGAAGTTTCTTTCCTGTTGAGATTTCTAACCCATCAGTGATCACGGGAAAAAGGGCCAGCATGCAGCTGTGTCCCTTGTGCTTCCTGTGGGCTTCCCCCACCCCCCGATCTTAAGCCCATCTCTTGTCTGTGAGCCAGCCTCCTGCCTCCTTTGTCCTCCCTGCACCAAGCACCCTGTTCCCAAGAGAACACATGCCTGCTGGTTCCCTAAGGTTCCTCCTAGGGCTGCACATTGGACCAAAAGCATCCTTTCAATCGAGCCTTTTTCCATTTTTCATCATGAGCTCATTTCATCTAAGAGAATATGACCATCTAGTGTGCTGTTTCTAGATCCTGCTTCCAGATATGGGGCCACAGATGCTAACTGATCAGTTGAGAGCATCTGTATTGTTAGGATATTTGTCTTTTAGCCACCTTTGCCATACCTCAATGGGAAGCACACATTTCCAAAGGGTCTTCAAGACTTAAAGTTACAATGGTCACTTTGGCACAGTGAAAAGTCAAGAGCCAAGGGTCTTTTGAATGCCTCCCGACACCATCAGCAGGTGAGGGTGAGTGCTCTAAACTCTGTATTTCCTGTAGTCTCGGCCTTCACTGCTCCTTCTCTGCACTGAGCAGCCTGGCCTCCCTGTGGCCCTTAGTGACGACTTGATAAACCATTGACCTCAATTATTAAGTGTGGAACAGGAACAATATTAAACCTGACTCTCCATTCCCAGTTGAGCTATCATGTGTCTCTCAGTAACTCGGCAGGAACCTTTTTGTCACCCCATGTCCTTCCTATTACCCTGCAGTATGTTCTGATCCCTCCAAGCAACCCTAGAAACTCAACTCCAGCTTCTCAAGAGTGAAATTGTTGGACACCTGTGCTGATGGTTTTTGCGGGTCAGCACTTAATCTCCAACTGCCTTCCTTCTCTGGCAGCTTGAAATCACTCCAGATCAAGAAGGTCATTCCTTCTATTACTAATCACTGTTGATTCCTGGGAAGCAGATCTGTGCCTCCCTGAAAGGAAGCTGAGTCATCCCTGAACAAAGAGTTACTTTTGAGTTTTGCTTTGCTTTAGGAAACTGAGTTTTAGAGGAGTCTAGATAGGGATTTGGAAGGGACATCTTCCCTACTGGCCAGCACAGCCTGCCATTTCTAGAATACCTGGTGGCTACATCATTAGCCAAAAGAATGCCAAGGAGAAACTCCACTGACTATTGCAATAATCACAACAGCAGATCAGATATTTTTAGTAAACAGCACGTGATACATACATCAGCAGCAGCATTTAATCCTAATGGCAACCCAATGCCATAGGTGCTGTTCAGTGCTTTTCTACAGGCAAAATAGAGGGAAAGTAGCAGTGGCCTACTGGTAAATGTTAACTGACTCTCGAGGCAACAAAAGCCCCAGGTGTAACGTTTGCCACTTTCTGTGGGCTAAATCTTCACTTAAAGTACCAACTTGACATAGGGGAATGCGGAGTTGGAAAGAGTTATGCACAGTTTCTCCAGTGGCCTCTAGTACACGTAAGACAGAGAGGTTAAATTACTCCTAAAGGAGAAGTAAATCAAGTATGTGGAATTACACAGCAAGTATGTGGAAGAGCTGAATTTTGAACACAGGGCAGATGGGCTTCAAAATCCACACTTTCAACCACTAATAGTCAGAACCAAGTAGAAGGGCCCTCTCTGAGAAGTAGGTGGTTTGGAAGTTTTATCTTAATCAGGTCATTGATGGATACTCACAATAGCATTTGTTGGCAAAGGTGAAAAACAATGTCTTGATTGACTTTCCTGTATCTAAGATAACACCAGCCTGCTGTAGGCGTCCACATATGCAAGTGGAATTCTACTGACTGGCATTAAAACAGCATGGGATGAACCCAGAGGTGCTGCCCTCAGTCTTCCGGGGAGGGGGCAGGTGGGAGGAAAAGGCTAGAGGGCAGAGTGGCCAGGTGGGGGCTGTGGGCAGGCCCGGGAGTGGACTTTTTCAACCTGTCTTTTCTCCAACACTTGGTCCTGGCTCCTGTGCTCAGAACTCTAAGTGGAGCATGGCTGGGGACACCCTACTGGTTGAGAACGAGTTTCCCTTCTTTGTTGCATGAGGCTCTCGGTGAGTCACTCTGGTCTGGCTTTCAAGTAAAAGGCAAGAGAGACATCCTTTGTAGATCAAGGTGAGCAGCTACCAGAGGCATAAATCCAGAGTGTGGTCTCACTGTGGGGCATCTAGATGAAGGTATCAGATTGCAACTTCACTGCCTTCAAAATGCAGACTAGAAGACCCTACCATGAGATATCAGTTCAGCTGACCCGAGAGACAGAGGAGGCTGGTTGAAGGTGTTTCTGTTATCTGTCAATGTGAAAAATAGTTAAGGTGTAAGCAGTGGGTGAGCCAAAACCCCAGCATGACGGCTGCTTTCAAAAGTGTTCATCTGGACCAGACATAGAATGTTTACATATGTGACCTTATCTGACCCTCAACGAAACCAAGTAGACAGTTTTATCTCCATATTTCAAAGAGCAAAACCTTCCCTAGTTATATTCCCTGGCCTGGCATGAATTCCCTGGCCCTTCCAATGGGTTAACTGAAAAGAGTTTGTACAGAGTGTGGACAGGAGAAAGGAGAAGAGCATGAACCTTCAGGCGCAGGAACATGGGAGGCTTTGCTAGCCCCAGATTCAGAGCAGATGGGAGGGAGCAATTTGGTGGGAACCCAGTACCATGGGAGCGAGGCCACTTGACCAGGGTCACAGCCATTCCTGAGAGCACAGCCACCAGGAAAACCATGACCTGACCTAAAGACAGTGGAGATAAATCCCCCAACCTTTTTCTGGCATCTGCTGGATGCAACGGGGCAAATGAAGAGGTCTCAACTTCCTGGACACAGAGCCAGGCAAGGAAGAGCAGAGGATGCATCTGAGGGGACACAGAGAGTAACTGGCTCATCCATAACTTTCCTGAGCTTGCAGAGAGAGTTCTGCTGCCAGGGCAGAAAAAGAACACAGTATAGTGAATAGAAAAAAGGCCCCAGGGAACAGAGAGATTAGAGTGTGCATGGACTTGAAGATGCAGCTCAGTTACCTGGGCCTTGGTTTTGTCAAACTGGACAAAACCAAGACATTGGGCTTGGTTTTAAAACTAAAACTGGACACTTGACTTAACCATAAGACACTGCCATTCAAATACTTCAAATCTTTAGCCTTTTCCCAGACGATGCAGAGTATTCCCCAGGGCGTACCAATGCCTTGCTGAAGTTGGAGTTGATTTATCTTCTATCTTCTTTTCCCTCTGAATATAAAATGCTTAGGGCACAGAAACACTAAACAGCACCACAGTGTGGAGTTTCTAAGTCACCATTTGGCAGTCCAAGAAACACAACTGGTGAGACAGAGAATCCCTGATTTCTCAGAGTGGTAGCTGCAGCTACAGCATGGCTGGGAGATCCTGCCAGGGGCACCCAGCCAGAGCTTTAAGGTTTACTACAGGGCATGGGGTTTCATGTGGTCCGTAGGGCTGGCAGTTCACACAGCGCTGGTGGGTTGAATGGCGGAAGGATCCAGATGCACACATACGCAGCCATCACCAGACCCAAAATCTGTGCCCCATTTCTGGCTGTTTAGGACTTTAGGATGATCCCTGTGTGGACTTGTGATTCATTCTTATGATAGGAAAAACAGAGCACCGATACACCTTAGGGTTGCCAGGAGCTCTGGACATTCTTGTCTTTGTTTAACCTCTAGGCAACCAACCCATTTCACATTGGACAAATTCACGGGGATGAAAAAATGCTGACAAGACTTTTAGATGTAGCAATGTTTAGTGTATTCATATTTTAAAAGGAATTATTCACTACTGAGAATTTATGTAGGTGATATAAAATGATGACCCTGTGTCTGGAATATGGTCAGACGCCCAATCTCTGGGATTAATCTCTTGCTATTTATTCTTCTTTCAAAGGCAGCATAGTTGACACTTTTAAGATCCTTTTATTTACTCTAAGAGGACTAGTTGAAAGACAGGTGCCCAGTGAACCAAAACACATCTGATACAGAGAACCTGCTTCTCTAAGGACTCTGACCATCCAGGCTGTCACTCTGTGGTCCACCTGAGATCACCTGTAGATAATTCCTAAACATACAGATGCCTCCTGTGTGCCTTTCTGCCTGAGGCTGGTCTCTGGCTCCCGACTGTGCTCCTCTGGTGTTCAAGGTATTACTGCTCCAGGTGCAATCTTTACCTTATAAGGGAGGAAAGGTGCTGAAGAAATAGCTCAGGTTCTTTGCCCCCAATCAGGACAGTTCTGAAGCATGATTCACAGTGGGCCCACGATTAACCTCATTTGTTCATAAGGGTAACCTCTCACACTCTTACTCTTCCTTGACCTTCCTTCCTTCCCCTTCTCACCTCACTTCCCCATATGCTTCCTGAAACTAACTCACAATAAACTGCCTGCATCCAAATTCTTACTTAAGGCCTGCTTTTGTGGAAACCAAACTAATATAATGCTTTTGTGCACATTAAAGAAGGATGCCCCCTCCTCCAGTGTTATGAACAAAACACAGGCTAGTTCCAGCAGTGTCCTTGTGCAGTGAAAAACCTGCACAACAGCACATGGTCTCTGGTCCTGCAGACTTCACAGGATTCCTGAAAAGATAAAGTATGTGGAACTGCGTGATGCGTAGTAGGTGTTACCTGTGGTAGTTGCCTTCCTCTACTTTTGAAATTTTCCTTTGAAGCACTAGTTTTCTTGATATTCTTTTACTACTTTTTAATATTTCCCTCACCCCTGCCCTTTACACACTATAGCAAGTGTTCCCCTACCTTTCGGTGAAGTGGTGGTGGGGAGTTATTTTATTTTAAAAGATCACATATAACAAATAAGAAAAGAAACAAGAGAAAGTTCAGTCTTTAGCTTTTTCTTTCTGATAGTCAAGTGTGATAAGCAAAAAGCTGCTTGTGGCTGGGCTGAAGGTAGCCTGAGAAGTGGGTCAGATGGCTGGAAGTGGTGCAGAGCAAGTTGTTGAGAGAGAATGCAGTTCCTGCAGGATCACCCTGAGAGCCCAACCCTCTTGAAACAGAGCAGAGGTATTGTCCCAGGACATGCAGCTCTGTCTCTCTGGGCTACCTGCTGCCCTACTTTACCCGACAGAACTGATTCGTTAGTTCAGTGAAACAAATGGTTTGACTAATATTTTTTTCCGTGAATCAACCACTTACTTGGGCATCTTGCAAACACAGGCTTTCTGTGCAGTTAAGATCAGGTCATGTCAGCTCAGCACCAGCAGACTGGGCACAGAGCACATTTTGAGAGAAGGAAAAAAGGCAATTTGAAGTTTATTATTGTTTGGGAAAAGAAAAAGATAATAAAGTATTTATGTTTTGACTTTGGGAAAGGAATTCTCTGCTTGCCTGGGGAGTGGATATCAGAAACTAAAATGCATGATTATTTGCTTATCTGTTTAAAACCTGGAAAAATCTGAGTGCCAGTAAGACGATGCCGGCCCTCATGTCCACTTTTTATTTAGTTGTTTCAAAAGTGTGTGGGTAAAAGGCGTATCTGCTTGGGGTCTATCTCTACCAGGATTGCCTGACGTGGGTTCTAAAGAACAGACAGGCGGGAACTAATGAACTGACCATTAGCTGGGTACCACACTCTCTGCAGAGAGGAGATCCTAAAAGTGGTCTCCTCGTGGTGCAGGGGGCTTGGGGAGAGGGGGTGGAACTGCTGAGCTGCAGCTGCTCCTGAGCCTGTGAGGGACTGGAGAATAGTGATGGATGTGCAAGAGCTCAGAGACCCAGGAGTAAATGAGTCAGCAGCAGGGGTGGGAGCTGTGAAACAGGGGTTTTCTCTTGAATTCTTGCTTATTTTGGGACAGCATGATGCTCTTCTCAGAGGGAGCAAATAAAATGTTAGTGGAGGGAGTCAGGCTTATGTAACTCATTTCTAAAACAAGTGGGCGACGTCACCAAAGGCATCAACACCTTCATTAAAGAAGTTAAATAGAATCTATGGAAACACAGTTGGCCTTCTTTCAACTATCCTTAGCTCTCTCACTAATTAGCTGTGTGAATTTGGGCAAGCATTCTGGGCCTCAGTTTCCTCAAATATAAAATGATAGGGTTGTCCTTGGCTCTGTCCCAGGTACTTTCCACATCTGACATCCCACAACTCTATTGAATATTAATAATGATTGCACTTTCAGTCGTGGCTGTAATGACAACAGTAGCTAATATTTATTAAGGGCCTCTGTGTATTGGGCACCATGCTGGAAGCTTTAAATATATTATATCAAAACAGATGAGCTCACCATTTCCTCCAAACAGCCTTAAGAATTAGAGAACATTATTGTCCTGATTTTGCATGTGGAGACCCTGTGACTCCAAGAAGTTGAGGTCCTTGGTCAAAGTCATATAAAACTAGTACAGGTTAGCCCTGTGATGCAAGAGCAGGGCAGGAAAAAAGAGAGGCGTGTGTGCTTAGTCACTTCAGTCATGTCCGACTCTCTGTGACCCCATGGATCATGGCCTGCCTGGCTCCTCTGACCATGGGATTCTCCAGGCAAGAATACTGGAGTGGGTTGCCATTTCCTTCTCCAGTGATAAAGTATGAAGTGACTGAAGTGCATGAAGTGAAGTTGCTCAGTCATGTCTGACTCTTTACAACCCCATGGACTGTAGCCTACCAGGCTCCTCCATCCATAGGATTTTCCAGGCAAGAGTATTGGAATGGGTTGCCATTGCCTTCTCCCAATGAGAGGAAGGCTCTAGGAATCAAATGTGTAAAAAGCAGCACTGCATGTTCTAGAATGTATAACATGACCACTGGAACTTGAGGAGCCCTAATTTCATGGCTGATGCCCCATGGCTGACAACCAGTAGGCCTGGTTGTCAGTGATGACAGCATCACAACTATAGTAGCCTGACCAAGTTGAAGATCTCTCCCCTGGAGGCATATCAGTGCATTACCTACATTATAGGAATGAGCACGCAATGAGGGAGGGATGTTATTTACAAGTCTTTTCATAAACAATGTCATACTGTTCAACTTTGGAATGGAATGGAATTTCCCAGGAAGAAGCAGACTCAGATATCCACAGACACATGGAGATGTATACTCTTTGGTCCTCCAGTGTTGCACGAAAACATACATGCCCCCAGCCTTCCTCACCCACGACTCTTCCCCTCTACCCACCATGCAGCAGACCCCATGGGCCTTCACCACCAGCATGTCTCTGTGCAGTCATCTTTTGCACGGATCTCTGCCTGTGACAACTTCTCCTTTCTTCCCTTGATGAACCAAATTCCTACTCCAGGAAATGGATCAAAGTTCAGCTCTGTTCTGTGAAGCCTTCTTTGGCTCCCTGTTTACTCTCTTATCTCCATTTCTTTGCACTAACTTCTATTGCAGCACTTATCATTATGTTGTAAAGATTTGTTTGTTTCTGCTCTGGACTGTGAACCCATGAGGAAGCATGTTTGTTAAAAACAAAGCAAAATAAAGAAGAGTAACAGTAACTGACATTTTCTTAGGATTTGCTAGACATCAAGCACACATGTTAGCCCAGTTAAGCCCCATAACAACCCTATGAGGGGGCTGTAATTTTCATTCCCATTTTACACATGAAGAACTGAGGCCTAAAAGATTAACCTGCCTAGAATGTTCCAGAGAAACACATGAACTTTTACATATTTCTGGAATACATGTAAGTGTGGAATCCTTCCCTTGAAAACTTAAAAATCACTTACCCCCTATAAAAACAAAGGAAGTGAAATAATTTAGCACTGCCATAAATATTTATTCATTGCGTTCTTTTGATCCATTCATTATTTATATTGAGAAAATATGATAAAGTGTTAACATTGATTAATTCTAGAATCTTGCTATATGGATGCTTATTATGTTATTCTCTGTGTTAATTCTGAATTAAAAATTTTTGAAATTGAGTACAATGCATAAATGCATCTACTACATAATGAATTACTAAATGAATATTTACCCATGATGATGAAAATGAGAAGACAAGTTATTAACACTCACAATAATTAACACAAAGCAAGCCCAAGTTCAGATGATAAAAACTCCATAAATTTCTAAGAGAGTTGTTGTAGGATAGGAAAATATATCTGTGTCTGGAGTGGGCTTTGGATAAAGTTCTTGGGGGACCAAAACAATGCTCCTGGCTGTTAAAAAATACACACTGATTAAATCATAATTTCATTAAAAAATCCAAGTTTGTTCAATAAAGAATTATTAAACATGATAGTATAATACCAGATTAGTTTCATGCAAAAATGAATAGTAACAGTAGTCACACCAAATCACACAGAAAGCAGTTTGCTAGTAGCTTCTATCTAGTTTTTAGAGCTTTAGGTGACCACAGTCCCGTGAGTCTGACTTCACCCTTGTTTTGTAAGTGTATGTGTTTGTGTCTGTCTGCCTGTCTGACTTAGTAGACTAACCCAGGGTGAAAACTAAAGTGGAAATTCTAGATATCAAAATCCAGCAGAGGTTTGGCTCAAAATTAAGATGAGATTGCAACATTGTTAGCAAATGCTAAGGAGGCCAGCCAGAAAGTCTCTTACCTCCGTGTGCACTGAAGGATGGGAAGGTTCCTGCCCACCTGGTTGTTCAGTCTCTATGAGGACTCAGTTGTGGATGCAAAAGGAATAAAGAGGAGGTTAGCCTCTGGTTGCAGACTGGGGAAGTTATCTATGGATTGACAGAAGTGTAAAAGGGCCATTTAGAGTATTTGTTCATGTTCTGCGATTGATTTGATTGTTGGTACAGGGCGAAATAAAAGCGGACAGAAATTTGAGTAGAGGGAAATAAAGTTAACAAGGTAATATTTTAATAGCTTTCCAACAATTTCTGTCTCAGGTTCTCACTTTATCTCCTCATTGGATTATCCAACCCATTCCCAGCCCCATCCTCCTAAGTATTTATAAAAGGCTTCTCAGGCAATTTGATCTCCTACATATACACCCCATTCCCCATGGGCACGACCACTGAAATTAATTCCCCAGGACCACTAGAGTTACCTTTACTTGTCACTCAACCAATATGAAATTTTTCACTGAAGTTTTCCTCCCCAACTCCTTCCACATTTCCAAGGACTCAGTTCAGTTCAGTCGCTCAGTTGTGTTCGACTCTTTGTGACCCCATGAACCGTAGCAAGCCAGGCCTCCCTGTCCATCACCAACTCCCAGAGTTTACCCTAACTAAGGACTAGCCCTTCGCAATTTTGCCTCCGCCCACATTTCAATCTTCATCTTCTAAAATGCCACCACCCTGTCCCTAGGTCCCTGAATGACCCTACAGAGAAGTTCAGCAATCTTATCAGCAACAACAAAAGCAACAATCTTTTGAAGAAAGTTGAGGTTTAACATTTCAAAATAAAGCTGTTAAAGGTCAATCAAAAATTTAGCTCATACTTTATGGTTTAACACTTATGGATATCACAATGGGCTTGGGAGGGACTTCAGACCTTGGTCCCATCACCCTGTAGGTCCCCCAAAGGTCTTACTCTGGCCTTAACCTGAACATATCAGGCTCTTCTCCACCCACAATCTTTTCCTATCCTTTTCCTGTTTAAAATATCCTCCTAGCCATACAAGCTGGCACTGTCTACGTGGCTTGTACTTATATTTTCTTGAAGACTCAGCTTAAACATCCCTGCTGCTTTGAAGCCTCCACCCAGCCTCCTCCCTTTCCATGAAATCACAGTCATGGCTAACACTTATGACCACTTACTACGTGCCTGTACTGTTCAAAGTTCTTTGCATGAATACTTCATTTAATCCTCAAACACATTTTTGGGTGGTGCTATCTCCACTTGATAGATGAAAAATTTGAAGTTCAGAGAGGTTAACTTTCTTGTCCAAAGACATACAGCTAGAAAGTAAAAGAGCCAAAGATAACAGGACAGGTGACTTAGCACACACGCACGCAACCCCACTATAGCCAGCTACTTGGCCTCTCTGTCCCTTAATGGTAGCTCTCATCTCATTTTGTTGTGATCATTGGTTTACTCATTTATTGATCTGCCTGTCAGTCCTATACAACCATAAGCTTCTTAAGTGCGGGGCCCATTGATAATTCACTGGAGCATCACAGCTCAGGGATCCTGAGAGTTACTTGAAGGAAAGAGGGGAAAGGAAATGGAGTTCTTCCAATAACCCTGGAACCGTCGTCAGTCCCTGGGCTGATGTTTGCCAGGGCTCTTCACATTTTCCATAGTAGCCTAACCCAGTTTCCCACTTTTCCTCATTAGTGTTCAATTCCATGGTAAGGAAACATCCTGACCCCATGCCTGGGAAGGCTGCGTGCATTATGGTACATAAAAAAAGAAGCCTTAGAAATAGCAAGTGTTTTGAAAACGCTTTACTATATTCCCATTTCCCCTACCTACCTCCACCCAAAAAAAGCTGAATTATGAAACGCATGCTAAATATTGAGCCATTAAACTTAGGAATATTGAGAGAACTGTTTTCTTAAAAGCTTATTTTTTTCAGCTCTCCTTGTTTTGCCCTGAGTGTTTTTAGCAGTTCAAACAGGTTGGGTTGCCCACAAGGAGCAGGGCCCAGGTTTTTTCCACCCCGTAGGTTGAGGCATTCATTCCCACTTTAAACCTCTCTAAATTTATGTGCCAGTATTTTCCAAGTAGATGTATTTGTAGGTATGTTCGGGATAGAGCTAGACATTCACAGTATTGACTGAGCCTGGGAGATGACAGCTGGACAAATTCGAGGCTTCAAGCTTCATCCTCAGCCTGACCTTGGGCAGCAGTGAAAATGTTTGCACTTTGCAAAGCTTGTTACTCTGTGTGTGTGTGTGATGTGTGAGAGAGAGACTCCACTTTTGAGAAAATATAATAATGTTTAATAGTTGCCAGAATGGGTCAAGCCCAAGGTTTCTGGGCTCCTGGGCTCACTCCTGCTGTTCACTGTTTTGTCTCTGATATATTATTACATTATTGTCTGTGCTCTACGTGGCTCTTATGACACTTGTCTTTTTCCAGTTCCCTCCTGTGTCACTACCAGCTTTGTGACTGCATGGATATGTCACTTTTTTTTTTTTTTTTTAATGTGGGAGAGGGGAATGTTGAGTTAGCTGAGGAATGATTTAGTTACCATTTTTAGTATATAATTCTAAGAATTTTGACAAATGCATATAGTCATGTGACCATCTCTAAAATCAAGATATAGAACAGTTTCCTCACCCCAAAATTCTCTTACATTGCTCCTTTGTAGTAAACTTTTCCACTAATTCTCAGGTCCTGGAAACTACCTATCTAAATTTTCTGACTTTATATTTTGATGTTTCTAGAGTATCATATCAATGGAATTATGCAGTATATAGTCTACTGTGTCTGGTTTCTTTCACATAACATATGTATTGGAGATTCACCCATGCTATTGAACATGATAGTAGTTCAGGGTTTTTTATTTATTTTTTTTATTCTGAGTAGTGTCTTTTAGAGTGGATGCACCACAGTATATCATGGTATACCAGTAATTCATTCACCAGTTGATTATTTTTAGATTTTAGCAATTATGAGTAAAGCCACTATAAACAGTTGTATATTGTTTGTGTGTGTGTGTGTGTATGATCCTCGGTTTTCATTTCTCTTGGATAAATATCCAGAAGTGGAATTTCTGGGTTGTACACTGAGTGTACAAATGTATAAAAAGTTATAAGACACTGAAATCTGCCATTTCTTCACTCATTGAAATATTTCAAGAGCTCAGCTGGGCTCCTGACTTTGTCCGTTAATGCCAAAACATTATTGGAAGAAACATGCCAATAACATGAGTAGAAAATGAATCAGACTACTCAGGATCGCAGTACAGGGAACACAGGAACATGCAAGCATGGTTACCACTTTTCAGAGCTGTTGGGTTGGCCTTTGTCATAGAATGTAGCCTCAAAGAGTTAACACACCTCCCTGGATTACTCCGTCCCCAGGATGTGAATAAGTCATTCTGGCTCATGAGAGGACCAGGCCTATTATTAACACCCATTTTCAGGAGCAGCTGGTGAGGCCCAGGGAGCTGAAGAAAGCTCTGGAATTTAGATGTTCAAGCACCTAATTCCCACTGTGACAGTGACTCACAGGGTGATTCTGGTACATCAACTTGATGTTTAGACTTAGTTTCCTAAGGTCTGTGATAGAATTGCCCTGTTGACTCAATTTATTGCTTGGGGTAAAGGAGATTACAAACAGGAAGAGTGTCATACAGGGGCTTTGAAGTTTCTCAACTCATGGCTTCCTAGGCCTGGGTACTCTTGTTCCCTGGGATGATAAAACCCATTGTTATACCATCTCCTACACGGAGACTCTCTCATAAACAGAGGTCACATGAGGCGCCCTATGAGACATAGTGAGTCAAAGGAGTTTAGAGAGTCCTCAGGACTCCTCACAATCTTTCTGAAGCTGCCCACTAACTCTCTGAATCCCTTCCTTCTGGAATAGTTGTACAAGTCAAAAATACTGTTGGGCATACGACTTGCCCTTCTCAAAGATATTAATAGAGGAAGTCATTTCAAACTGGCCATCTTACCTGCAGGTATCCCTTTCCCCACAATCAGAATCCTTTAAGAGACTGGTTCATGATGGTCTTCAGAAGAGTAAAAGTATGGGAGTCCTGAGATATACCTGTAGCAAACTCAACCTACCATACTCCTGACTGTTTGACCATGCTCCTAATTTCTCATAGCCAACTCCTGCATGACTGTCAAGGGTTGGCTCTGGGCTGCCAGAACTGCTTTGCCCCTAACGCTGCCTGTGATTCACATTCTACCAAGGGCAGCCCTGACCGATGACTGATGAGTATTGGGGCCTATTGGCTGGAATAATATTGAGGTGTGTGTTTTGCACCACTTTTCAGAGTTTTCTGTGGGCTTAAGCATCAGTTGCCTTTGTGGAGAGTATCTTAATAATATACCATTTATTGGCTGCCGGTTCTCCTCCATGTCAACCTCAGTGCAGTTTCTTGTTCTTTCCAAATAACTAACTTGCTCTCAAATCCTTGCCTTGACTATGGTTCTGGGGGAACCAAACTGTGATGGTCATCAACATTTGATAATTATAAATGTGCATGTACACATTTTCTGAAGAAAGAGTCTGTAGTCTTTCTCAGGTGCTAAAGGGAATCTGTGACTCTTCTCATATCATGCACAGCTCTGCTAATATCTTTCCTCTCCTTGACAATCTCCTTCTCCCTTCCTCCTTGCAATTTACTCTTCTCAAAAGCCTCTCAGTATTTCTCCCTGGCTGTTCAACCAATCTACTGGAAAGAATCTGAAATGTATGCACATTAATATTTAACTGTGTGTGCTCATTCACTCAGTCATGTCTGATCCTTTGCGATCCTATAGCCTATAGCCCACAAGGCTCCTCTGTCCATGAAATTTTCCAGGCAAGAATACTGGAGTGGGTTGCCATTTCCTTCTCCAGGGAATCTTCCTGACCCAGGGGTCAGTCCCCAGTCTCTTGCATCTCCTCCGTTGACAGGCTGATGTTTTACCACTGTACCACCTGGGAAGCCCAGTGTTTAACTGTGGGCAAGTATTTCCCAGGGACGTTTTGACTTGATGCATCATGGAAGCACAGAAAAGATAGATTTTACTTCAAAGACTTATTTCAGAATTATTTGAAGGAATTCAAATAATTCTGAATTTCTTAGGGGAAATTTTATCAAAGCAGCAAGAGTCTGGTCAATGGCTGAGCATTCTGCTAATAAAACATCACTTAATACATTTTCATCACCTAGATGAAGCTCTAATGATTGAATTTAAATAAGAGCACATAGTCTCATATGCACGCCAAAGACAATCTTATAAGCATATAGGTCAGACACAATTGCTTTTATCTGTCTATAAAAGTAAAGGTGTGTGCCTTTCTAGAAAAGGTTAGCAGCTGGGGGATGTCATTCAAATATTTTTACTTGCTGACTTATGACCTATGATTCCTTTAGTGTTTCTATGTCCTCAAGCTGTTTCTAGTGTGCTGACTACACATAGGTTTCACATGCACGCACACACAAACACACACACACATACACACACCCTGCTTTCAAACCAAATTCACAATATTTTTTTCATATCCAGTATCAACATCAAGGACCGCCTGAGGCTTGCTTTCTGCTCTCAAGGAGCTGCCAAAATGAAACACTCTGACTTTCAGCAGGGTTCTTTGTCAGTTTACCTGATTTGAAATTCAACACTAGCATACTTCTAAAATCCTCACTTACTTGCCTTAGGAAAAGGGAAAAAAAATAATTTTTCTCAGCAGAGGACAACTGTCTGTTTGACAAAGCTGCGTCTGATCACCATGTGACTCCCCTCACCAACAAACACAGATCAAATCCAGCTCGTGTGACATGGGGAGGAAATATGACCTCGTGACTTACTAACAATGAGATGGTCTGAGTTCAGCCACTGCAATGTGAACGCTGTCAGAGGGAGCCACAGGCTCGTGAATGGAATCCAGTCACTGCCAATTAGCAGGAGGTGTGCGTGCCGCCACCAACTGCCACCATCTGCAAAGGCAGAAATGTCTATCTCTGGTCACACCCATTTCTGCCAAGCACAATTGACAATCAGGAATCCCCCTGGCAAGCTAAATAAAACTACGTTTCAAGCTGAAACATAGAGATTTCAGGTGTTAGAGGTGCTCCTTTACTCCCTGGTAGCTGCGTGGATGCTTATAACGACACATATGCACTCAGAGGTGCCACCTTGGACTTTATAAACATGGGGAATTCACTTGAATATACTTTTAGATATAAAACAAGACTCATTAAAATCCCTTAGTCAACTTTTTTGGGGCCAACTCAGATGCAGTTATTGTGGTTCTGAATAAAGTGTTGAAGTAAATTATCAGTTAAAAGTTAACTTTTAAAGTTAAAAATTAACTTCACTTATTCATGAAATTTCTCCCTCTCACTCTCTCCTTCCCTCATTCTTCTCTCTTCCTTTGCTCTTACAGCCTCTATTTCTACTGTTTCTTGAATGACGAAATGGACACAGAAATGTATGACAGTTTGATTCATTTCAAAAAGTGAATAGCAGGGAGTTGGGGACAACATGACAGGCAAAAAGGTCAGAATTTAACACTGGTAGAGGTAAAAAGAGGCTATTTGAAGCCACTCATTCTGTCTATGATGTGCTAATATTATGATAGTAATGATTCATCTGCTACTTCATTCAATAAATCTTTACCAAGTGATGACTTTGTGTCAGAAAGTATTTCAAGCACTGAGGATATAGCCATTTATAGCAAAGGTTCCTGCCATCTTGGAGTTCACAGTCTGCTTTGTTGAGAGACAACAAATAAGTAAATGAATATGTAAATAAGAAAATAAGAAAATGACACATGGCAACCAGTTCCCAGGTTAAGAACAAAAGACAACAGATACCCCAAAAAAACCCTGGCAACCCCTTCCAGTCACTACTTCTTCCTCTCATGGTAACTATTCCAAGGATGCCAACTCCACAAATTCATTTTGCTGGTTTTTAAACTGTATAAGTGGAGAGCTACTAATGCACTCTTTAGTGTCTGGCATATCGTCATTGTAGTTCAATGCTATGTTTGTTATACAAGTTCCAGTTTGTTCATACTCGTTGCTATATAGTATTCCTTTGTGTGTATGTACCACTGTTGACATATTCTACCATTAATAGGTATTAGAGTAATTTCCAATCATTGACTATTACAAATAGTGGGCTGTGATAAGCTTTCTTGAGAAACCCTTTTTGATAATCATAAACACCCATTTCTTTAGGGTATATACTCAGAAGTAGAACTGCAAAGTCACGCTGTATATTCAGCTTCAGGAGATGAGGCCAAACAATCTTCCAAAGGACTTGCACTCTCTGTGCTTTTTTTTTTTTTTTTTTTTAACATGTTAGCTATTCTGGTGTATGCATTCTTTTATTTTCAGTAAGGTTTTTTGTTTGCTTTTTGTTTGTTATTAAGACTATAGTGAGTGAAATCGCCCAGTCATGTCTGACTCTGTGACCCCATGGACTGTAGCTTGCCAGGCTCCTCTGTCCATGGAGTTCTCCAGGCAAGAATACTGCCATGCCCTTCTCCAGGAGATCTTCCCAATCCAGGGATTGAACCCAGGCCTCCCGCATTGCAGGCAGATTCTTTACTGTCTGAGCCACCAGGGCATGCTCCAAAAGCATGTCCTAAGTCCTGGAGCTGGCACAAAGAACCAGACTCTAATCTTAGAAATTTGTCTGATAAGAGTGACAAAGAAAACAACTCATAGAATTCATAAGTGTGAGAGACTTAATAAAAGTCAAATGCAATAGATGCATCAAGGAAGACCCAATCAGCTCCTTAGAGCAGGTGATAAAGAATATGTGAGCTGGTGCTAGAGGGATGAGTAGAACCTAGCAAAGATGAATAAGCAAAGAGAGGAAGAATGAAGGTGTATTTAGCAACAAGCAAAAGCCTGTGAGTAGCTTGAGCATGGCGCCCATTTGGCACAATGGAAGTATGCTTTGGAAAAGGACTTGATGGTTATGACAGGAAGCTGATATTTGTTCATTAGGTCTTCATGAAGTCAGAGAGCTTTTTGAAAAGAGAAGTAACCTAATAAGATTTTTCAAATAAAATATTGGTGACTATATTGATTCTGCAAGGGCAGCAAAAAAAAAAAAAAAAAAAAAGCTGGTGGCATTTATATCAAACTTGCTGTAGTATCAACACTGAAGGCTCTGCCATCTGTGACTGGGTTCAAATCCTGGCCCCAGGATTTACTCACTATATGATGGGGGCAATTCAGCTTCAGCTTTGTCAAATGTGCAGTAATGGTTTCTTTACACTTTCTGCCTTCTGTGGCAGTTGTGAAGCAGATTAGCCATGCAAAGGCCTCAGCTGAGCCTACCATAAGTGCTCGAAGGGTATTAATTACCAAGTTAAACAAGGAGATTGAAAAAAGAACCAAGCTGATGACTTAAGCCTTTCTTGTGGAACATCATGGGTGCCTTATGTACAACAGGGAAAGGTAATAAAGTTGACATGTTTGAAAACATTCTCTGATTCTAAGTTTGCAGTCATCTGTTCAACAAATAGGTATCAAGGCTGCTTTCTGTATGACACAGAAAGGTAATAAATAAAGTTGATATTTTTGAAAACATTCTAATTGCACATTCATGTATTCAATAAATAGAACCTTAATGCCTATTAAGGCATTAAAGCCTCATACTGAACACTCTGCATATGAAATAAAATAGAATTGTTTTGGCCTCTAGAATATGGGATGACCCACTATGACTCTAACTTGTAGATGAGGAAGCCCTGAATCCTTTCTGAGGTAGCCAAGAGGGATGATAGAAATGCTCAGCAACTGGAGTTTTGAAAGGCAAACTGAATGTAGTAGGGGCTGGGGGACATGACAGCAGAGGAGGACCGAATTGAACACAGGTAGAGGTAAAAAGAAGCTATTTGAAACCACTCATTCTGTCTATGATGTGCTAATATTATGATAGTAATGATTCATCTGCTACTTCATTCAATAAATCTCTACCGAGTGATGACTTTGTGTCACAAAATATTTCAAGTACTGAGGATATAGCCATTTATAGAAGAGGTTCCTGCTATCTTGCATTTCACAGTCTGCTTTGCTGAGGGAAACAAATAAGTAAATGAGTACATAAATATGAAAATGACAGATGCTAATAGATGCTGAAAAGGAAATAGGGCAGGTTGTGTGATGCAGTGAATTGTTTAGATTGGAGGAATGGAGATGAGAAGTTGTTTCCAAAGAGATGACATTGGAGTTGTGGTTTTAAAAGATTGGGGAAAATATATTTCAAGAAGAAGAAGCTACGCAAGCCTGTGTCTCTAGATGGGATTGAGTTTGAGGGACTGAATGTAAATTTGGAGGCAGAGGTGAGAACCAGCTCACATGGAACCTGAGAAGGCAACATCAGGTGCGATTTTATTCTAACTTGCAGTAGGGAGCCATTGAAATGGATGTGGGAAGTTTAAGCAAAAAAAAAGCATAGCCAAAATAGGTACTGCAGGGTGTATACCATTGGAGAGGAGCGGCAGAGGAAAAGAGACATCCATCCACTGGCTTGAAGACCCCTGCAAAGTAAACTGCAGGGTCCTGATTATACATCAGAAAGTCTAGCCTATGTAGGCTCCAATACACTTAGTCCTGAAAGAGAGAGATAAATTTTTATCTTGGAAGACACCAGAACTTTCTGATAACCTAGGTATGTGTTGATTGGCCAGTCCCTGAACAAAGCCGCAACCAGTCAAAAATATGCATTGCTACTTCCCTGTCAGGCTCCAGAGTTGGAGCTGATGACTATTTTCTGTTTAGTCAATCCAAAATAAATGAAAGAAGTAAAATGTTAATCAAAAATAAACAAAGATATTGAGCCAGCCATCACTAGTGACTTTTATTGCCTTTTGCTGTAGGGTTGGTAAGGGAGTTTTAGATGAAATTCCCCCTTCAGATACTAGGAAATGGTGCTTTGCTCAAGTAAAGCAAGTGCCCTTCCTGTGGTTCTTTGCAGTCTACTGCAACCAGGCTCTGGCTCGTTTTCATCAAGTTAGAAGAGTGTCAGAATGTGCTATCCCCTTTCTGTGCCCCTATTTCTCGAAGAGATATTCACATGAACTCACCACATTATGGACCCCAGGAAACGAGCATGAGAGGCTCAATTTGGCAACAAGGGTTAGTTTAGGAAATGGATGTATTTCATCCTGGCTGTTGCTAGCAGTTACTGCACAGGTGGTTCAAATGATTTGTATTAGCAGAATCTCCATCCATCCAGGATTGCCAGGGGATGGGCACCACTGCAAAATAGTGATGTAATCTTAATTCCTTGGATTTTTTTATTATGGATCTTTGGTCATACAAAGAAAGTAAATAACTCCTAGCTTGAGCATCTCTTAGAATGGTGATATCACTGACAATAAAATGAGATAGAGTAGAATTTTGGTCTTAAAGACCTACATGTCTTCCTGCAATGGATGTCTCCAATACTCAGTAGTTGAAATCAGCATATTTAATTAGTTATAACCTGTGAACACACTGTTTAGCAATATCTTTCTGCCTGTCCTTTGTCCCTCAACATAATTCTGGAAACTCACCATTCACCAATTACTAAGGCTTGAAAGCAAATTCAAGTATTAGATTACATAAAAGACAATTTTACTGAAAAAAAATCACAAATTTCAGAAACAAAGATGACTAGATTTGTAGAACATCTTCACTGCTCACCTCCCCAGTGACACAGCTTAATAGTGTTTTCATTTATTGCCAAAACCCAAAGCCACAGACACATCTATTAAATTTTCTAAAAAATAAATACAAACCCCTTTCAATATAAATGTTGATGCAGTTAAAATTATGCCTTTTTCTCTGTAAGAAAGGGGGTTCTTTTTCCATACCTGACAAAACCAAACTACTACTTCTAAGCATTCATAGAGTCTTTCCTGCTTCAAACATTTTATCACCTTTTTGTTCCAAGGAAGTGATGTGTTTGGAGCTATGAAATATTTAACAATAGAACAGCAATGACATTCTTATCTGTAATAATTTAAGTTAGTGTCTAGAGGAATAAATTCCATACTCCACTGCTCCAAAGTAGGTTTCTTAACTTGATTTAGATATATCAGTTATGATTGTTGTCATTATGGATTTGATTTTATGGTAAAAATATCATTATCCAAGTCATTTATAAGTAACATCAAGCTGGAGTCACATGTTGGAGTAAAACCTCTGTTTGCTTCTCTCCCTTCCAATGACCTTTCATTTATGCCTCCTTCAGTTCAGTTCAGTTCAGTTCAGTCGCTCAGTCGTGTCTGACTCTTTGCGACCCCATGAATCGCAGCACGCCAGGCCTCCCTGTCCATCACCAACTCCCGGAGTTCACTCAGACTCACGTCCATCGAGTCAGTGATGCCATCCAGCCATCTCATCCTCTGTCATCCCCTTCTCCTCCTGCCCCCAATCCCTCCCAGCATCAGAGTCTTTTCCAATGAGTCAACACTTCGCATGAGGTGGCCAAAGTACTGGAGTTTCAGCTTTAGCATCATTCCTTCCAAAGAAATCCCAGGGCTGATCTCCTTCAGAATGAACTGGTTGGATCTCCTTGCAGTCCAAGGGACTCTCAAGAGTCTTCTTTAACACCACAATTCAAAAGCATCAATTCTTTGGCCATGCCTCCTTATTTCTTAGCAATTCTACATTTTTACTCCAATATTTTAAAAAATTTAGTCTTGTATTCAGATCATTATGGGCTTCTCTGGTGGCTCAGACAGTAAAAGAGTCTGCCTGCAACGTGGAAGACCTGGGTTAGATCCCTGGGTCGGGAAGATCCCCTGGAGAAGGAAATAGCAACACACTCCAGTATTCTTGTCTGGAAAACCCCGAGGATGGAAGAGCCTGCAGGCTCCATGGGGTCACAAAGAGTCGGCATGATTGAGTGACTAACACTCAGATCATTAGGCTAAATGTAATTGAAATTAAACTAATAAAAGGGCAGAAATGTGCTTCACCCAGAATCTACAGAGAAGTTGTTAAAAATTAACAAAAAAAGGCTCAGAAACTTACTGTCTCTGCAGCCCTCAGTAGTTGTTTTATAATAACCGTTATTATTGTTTTTACTAAATAATTAGTTGAAGTTTCTCCTCTCCATAGTCTTCACCTCTCATTTCCCTCTCTACTCCTGCCCTGCCAAAAAAAAAAAAAAAAAAACACCACCTGAAAGAAAAAACCCAGAGATTTCTTTTACTGAAGCTTCCACTATTGGCTCTCAAATGACAATATATAGGGATACAAGACTGGAACAACCTTTAGGGTTTTGTTGGTTTGTTAATTTCTAGATAAGGAATAAAAAACACTTAATTTTTTTCTCTAAAATTATATGCTTGACATGATCAATAAAACAAAACTGTCAGTTATTTTAAAAACATCTTTTTGAATTGAGGTGGATTATTGAGTCATTTGATGTCCCACAATAAAATTTTTGATAAATTTGATATACCATATGTATATATATACCACATAAAGATACCATATAAGGACATTTTAAATTGTATATGCAATTTATTTAATTACATTTTTTATGTATCCATTTATATGCTAAATAATTCTTCAGTTCAGTTCAGTTCAGTCACTCAGTCGTGTCCGACTCTTTGCGACCCTATGAATCGCAGCATCCCAGGCCTCCCTGTCCATCACCAACTCCCGGAGTTCACTCAAACTCACATCCATCGAGTTGGTGATGCCATCCAGCCATCCCATCCTCCATCGTTCCCTTCACCTCTGGCCCCCAATCCCTCCCAGCATCAGAGTCTTTTCCAATGAGTCAACTCTTCTCATCAGGTGGCCAAAGTGCTGGAGTTTCAGCTTTAGCATCACTCCTTCCAAAGAAATCCCAGGGCTGATCTCCTTGAAAATGGACTGGTTGGATCTCCTTGCAGTCCAAGGGACTCTCAAGAGTCTTCTCCAACACCACAGTTCAAAAGCATCAATTCTTCGGTGCTCAGCTTTCTTCACAGTCCACCTCTCACATCCATACATGACCACTGGAAAAAACATAGCCTTGACTAGACGGACCTTTGTTGGCAAAGTAATGTCTCTGCTTTTGAATATGCTATCTAGGTTGGTCATAACTTTCCTTCCAAGGAGTAAGCGTCTTTTAATTTCATGGCTGCAATCACCATCTGAAGTGATTTTGGAGCCCCCCAAAACAGAGTCTGACACTGTTAAAACTGTTTCATATCTATTTGCCATGAAGTGATTGGACCAGATGCCATGATCTTCATTTTCTGAATGTTGAGCTTTAAGCCAACTTTTTACTCTCCTCTTTCACTTTCATCAAGAGGCTTTTTAGTTCCTCTTCACTTTCTGCCATAAGGGTGATGTCATCTGCATATCTGAGGTTATTGATATTTCTCCTGGCAATCTTGATTCCAGCTTGTGCTTCTTCCAGCCCAGCGTTTCTCATGATGTACTCTTCATATAAGTTAAATAAGCAGGGTGACAATATACAGCCTTGATGTACTCCTTTTCCTATTTGCAACCAGTCTGTTGTTCCATGTCTAGTTCTAACTGTTGCTTCCTGACCTGCATATAGGTTTCTCAAGAGGCAGGTCAGGTAGGTGGTCTGGTATTCCCATCTCTTTCAGAATTTTCTACAGTTTATTGTGATCCACACAGTCAAAGGCTTTGGCATACTCAATAAAGCAGAAATAGATGTTTCTTCTGGAACTCTCTTGCTTTTTCAATGATCCAGCAGATGTTGGCAATTCGATCTCTGGTTCCTCTGCCTTTTCTAAAACCAGCTTGAACATCTGGAAGTTCACAGTTCACATATTGCTGAAGCCTGGTTTGGAGAATTTTGAGCATTACTTTACTAGCATGTGAGATGAGTGCAATTGTGCAGTAGTTTGAGCATTCTTTGGCATTGCCTTTCTTTGGGCTTGGAATGAAAACTGATCTTTTCCAGTCCTGTGGCCACTGCTGAGTTTTCCATATTTGCTGGCATATTGAGTGCAGCACTTTCTCAGCATCATCTTTCAGGATTTGAAATAGCTCCACTGGAATTCCATCACCTCCACTAGCTTTGTTGGTAGTGATGCTTTCTAAGGCCCATTTGACTTCACATTCCAGAATGTCTGGATCTAGGTGAGTGATCACACCATCGTGATTATCTTGGTCGTGAAGATCTTTTTTGTACAGTGCTTCTGTGTATTCTTGCCACCTCTTCTTAATAGCTTCTGCTTCTGTTAGGTCCATACCATTTCTGTCCTTTATCGAGCCCATCTTTGCATGAAATGTTCCCTTGGTATCTCTAATTTTCTTGAAGAGATCTCTAGTCTTTCCCATTCTGTTGTTTTCCTCGATTTCTTTGCACTGATCACTGAAGAAGGCTTTCTTATCTCTCCTTGTTATTCTTTAGAGCTCTGCATTCAGATCAGTATATATTTCCTTTTCTCCTAGCTTTTTGCTTCTCTTCTTTTCACAGCTATTTGTAAGGCCTCCTCAGACAGCCATTTTGCTTTTTTGCATTTCTTTTCCATGGGAATGGTCTTGATCCCTGTCTCCTATACAATGTCACAAACCTCCGTCCATAGTTCTTCAGGCACTCTGTCTATCAGATCTAGTCCCTTAAATCTATTTCTCACTTCCACTGTATAATCATAAGGGATTTGATTTAGGTCATACCTGAATGGTCTAGTGGTTTTCCCTACTTTCTTCAATTTAAGTCAGAATTTGGCAATAAAGAGCTCATGATCTGAGCCACAGTCAGCTCCTGGTCTTGTTTTTGCTAACTGTATAGAGCTTCTCCATCTTTGGCTGCAAAGAATATAATCAATCTGATTTCGGTGTTGACCATCTGGTGATATCCATGTGTAGAGTCTTCTCTTATGTTGTTGGGAGAGGGTGTTTGCTATGACCAGTGCATTCTCTTGGAAAAACTCTATTAGCCTTTGCCCTGCTTCATTCTGTATTCCAAGGCCAAATTTGCCTGTTACTCCAGGTGTTTCTTGACTTCCTACTTTTGCATTCCAGTCCCCTAGGATGAAAAGGACATCTTTTTGGGGATTTTAGTTCTAAAAGGTCTTGTAGGTCTTCATAGAACTGTTCAACTTCAGCTTCTTCAGTATTACTGGTTGGGGCATAGACTTGGATTACTGTGATATTGAATGGTTTGCCTTGGAAACGAACAGACATCATTCTGTCATTTTTGAGATTGCATCCAAGTACTGCATTTTGGACTCTTTTGTTGACCATGATGACTACTGCATTTCTTCTAAGGGATTCCTGCCCACAGTAGTAGATATAATGGTCATCTGAGTTAGATTCACCCATTCCAGTCCATCTTAGTTTGGTGATTCCTAGAATGTCGACGTTCACTCTTGCCGTCTCCTGTTTGACCACTTCCAATTTGCCTTGATTCATGGACCTGACATTCCAGGTTCCTATGCAATATTGCTCCTTACAGGATCGGACCTTGCTTCTATCAGCAGTCACATCCACAACTGGGTACTGTTTTTGCTTTGGCTCCATCCCTTCATTCTTTCTGGAGTTATTTCTCCACTGATCTTCAGTAGCATATTGGGTACCTACCGACCTGGGGAATTCCTCTTTCAGTATCCAATCATTTTGCCTTTTCATACTGTTCATGGGGTTCTCAAGGCAAGAATACTGAAGTGGTTTGCCATTCCCTTCTCCAGTGGACCACATTGTGTCAGACCTCTCCACCATGACCCGCCTGTCTTGGGTGGCCCCAGACAGCATGGCTTAGTCATTGAGTTAGACAAGGATTAAAAGACGCCTACTCCTTGGAAGGAAAGTTAGTGGTGTTGGAGAAGACTGTTCAGAGTCCCTTGGACTGCAAGGAGATCCAACCAGTCCATTCTAAAGGAGGTCAGTCCTGGGTGTTCTTTGGAAGGAATGATGCTAAAGCTGAAACTCCAGTACTTTGGCCACCTCATGTGAAGAGTTGACTCATTGGAAAAGACTCTGATGCTGGGAGGGATTGGGAGCAGGAGGAGAAGGGGACAACAGAGGATGAGATGGCTGGATGGCATCACCCACTCTATGGACATGAGTTTGAGTGAACTCCAGGAGTTGGTGATGGACAGGGAGGCCTGGCGTGCTGCAATTCATGGGGTCACAAAGATTCGGACACGACCTAGCGACTGAACTGAACTGAACTGAATGGTGGTCCGTGCGATCAGATTGACTAGTTTTCTGTGATTATGGTTTCAGTATGTCTGCCCTCTGATGCCCTCTTGCAACACCTACCATCTTGCTTGGTTTTCTCTTACCTTGGACATGGGGTATGTCTTCACGGCTGCTGCAGCAAAGCGCAGCCACTGTTCCTTACCTTGAACAAGGGGTATCTCCTCACAGCCGCCCCTCCTGACCTTGAATGTGAAGTAACTCTTCTTGGCCCTCCTGTGCCCATGCAGTAGTTGCTCCTTGGATGTCGGTTTATTAATAAATACATATGTGTATATATATACATACACACACACACACACAAGCATATGTGTATGTATAGTGGTTTAGTCACTAAGTCATGTCCAACTCTTTGCAACCCAATGGACTGTAGGTAGCCTACCAGGCTCCTCTGTTCATGGGATTCTCCAGGCAAGCATACTGGAATGGGTTGACATTTCCTTCTCCAGGGGCATCTTCCCAACCCAGAACTCAAATCCGAGTCTTCTGCCTTGCAGGCAGATTCTTTACAAACTGAGCTACAAGGGAAGCCAGTGTATATATAATAGAATGAATATATATAAAGTAATATTGGAAAGACATATGCATATGCATATACATGTAAATAAAGTATATAAAAAAAAGCCTACCCACATATCATTGATAACCTTATATGAAATTCTCTTCAGTTAAATGTTTTCCAAAAAATTCTGTTTTCTACCCAGTCCCTGACTATTGTCCCTTGCATCGAAAAGGCATTGTGAAAATAAAGAAAACAAATAAAATGATGACACTATAAGAATTTTTTTTTCAAAACAAGCCAAAATATTGATGGTTCTTTACTTTACCAATGTGGAAACTTTAACAAGTATATATCTCTTTCTTTCCTTGACAATATCTGCACTTTAGATAATGGATGTAATGATTGCTGCTGCTGCTGCTAAGTCGCTTCAGTCGTGTCTGACTCTGTGTGATCCCATAGACAGCAGCCCACCAGGCTCCCCCATCCCTGGGATTCTCCAGGCAAGAACACTGGAGTGGCTTGCCATTTCCTTCTCCAGTGTATGAAAGTGAACAGTGAAAGTGAAGTTGCTCAGTCTTGTCTGACCCTCAGCCACCCCATGGACTGCAGCCTACCAGGCTCCTCCATCCATGGGATTTTCCAGGCAAGAGTACTGGAGTGGGGTGCCATTGCCTTCTCCGGGATGTAATGATTAACAGAACTCTATTTTCCTCTCAGAAGTGTCCTGATTAGGACAAACGTTATATTATTGTTATTCTTCTGAGCCTTTTCTTGGGAGAGAAGAGAAGCTGCAAAGTACCATGAATAGAGTCAAGTCATGTTTACCCCCAATTTGTGTGTTTGGACAATATCCAAACACCCAAATATCTGGGGTAAATAGACTAGACTGAGAACAAAGGTGTGTCTTTTGCAAGGACTCAGTGTTCCCCAAACAAATGGCTTTATCAGATGAAACTACAACCCAGATATTCAAATGATTGAATGTGATTTTTGTGGTTTAAAAAAAGAATCAGCTTAAATAGAATAAGGGTTTGCTAAGGCTAAAACTCAGGCCATGTGAGAACCTCAAAAATCTGGATCACAGAAGCAGGAAAGCCTCTGTGTGCTGCCAGCTGTGAAAGCCAGCTGTGTGCTGCCTTCACTATATATGCATGAGGCACAGGGCACAGAGACCTGGCTTCGGTACCTATGCAGCTGCAAAGTGGCCCCAGAAGCGAGTTTTCTGACTTTCAGGACAGAGACTGTCAAGCTACACTTTATTTTTATCCACTCATTTAACAAATGCTCTAACTAGACAATATACAGGAAATGCAATGGTGAATAAAGCAAGACAAAACTCTATTCTAATGGGAAGAGACAACCAATAAACAAATCATCAAGTTAGTGAAATATTCATATAATGTCAAATGCTATGAAAGGTATAGACAGAAAAATTCCTAGACAGGAGAAAGGGAGAGCTTATCTCAAGAGATGATGGTTCAGCTAATTCAGAAAAAGACAGGGAGACGGTCATGTGAAAACTTGGAGATTCAGATGACAGCCCCACTTGAATTAGTGAAACTAATGAATAAACAGTGTTCCAAGAGGAAATATAATTGTTTGAATTATTTGTTTTTGAGAAGGGAAAATGAGCTCAGCATTCTAAGTAGTATTTGTGGGTATCCCAAGCTCTAAAAAAGAGCTGCTGCCTTGTTAGCAGTAGTTTGTCACTGATTGGTAGCTGTCATCATCTCAGCTTTGAATTGCAAAACCTAAGCTAAATCATATTGCCTCATCTCCTCCACTCCAAGACCTCCCAGCTTGTTCCAGCCACTATGCAGCATAGTGAATGAGGCATAATGAACTTTAATCAAGTTCAGGTAATGAGGCAGAGTGAGTACCAGGTAAAAGCTGTATTGCTTTTGATGCACTAGCCTCAGAAAACATGTCACACCACTTTAGCAGTTTTCTACCAGTCACAGAAGTAAGAGAGCACATCCAGACTCAAGAGAAGGGAACATAGAGCCCATCTCCTGTTTGAAGTCAAAGTGTAAGAAGAACATGAGAAAGGAATACATTGGGGTGGCCTTCATTGGAAAACAGAGTCATCCATAAAGTTCTATGAGGTTTTTATTGTTCTATTCTTCCACCTTTCCTCTTGCTTCTTCATTTCAGAAGCTGAAAAGAGCACAGTGGGCAACTTCAGGGAGTGGAGAAATGAAAAAATTTCAGTAGGAATAGCCAAAAGCCTCATGGGTGGCCAGGCAGACAGAAAAGCCTAAAGATTAATTTATTAGTAACCTTTCTCCTGTGTATCTGCAGTAGATGTTTAATTAAAATGAATAGTTGTCAAATAAGTTTGGAAAACTTTGGTTTAGAGAAAGCAAAATCATTTTCTATGTTTCCTATCTTCTTAGAAACTTTACCACGTGCAGTGACATTCTCTAAGAGGGAGACATCTTAGGACTTTTTCTCCACTTTTTTTGTTTTTCTGCCCATGGAATTCTTTCTACATGCAATCCTTGAGTAGCTCATGGGATCATTTAGGAAATTCCATTTAGGCAATTTGTCCTAAGAGAGTTTATGGTAGACCCACAGAGTGGGACTTTTCACGGGTTTAGGAGGGGATAGAAAAATTCTTCTTTTCCAAGCTGAAGCTGTGAAAGAAACGTAATGTCTGCTTTTCAATTCTGTTTAGCAAAATGTTGTATCCTATGGCACCCAAATGAAACAGCTGAGCTGAGTGTGTTCAATACACATGTTATTTCTGGGATGCCAAAATTTAAAACCTGAATCCATTAGCATGAGTGCTTCAAGGGTAGCCACTGATGGAATCTTTCAGGAGACAGGCTGGTTCATCCATAAATGACTCAGGATGTGATCAACAGTAGGAAGCCATCTCAGTGCTTAAGGAACCTACATACACTGCTGACTGAACTCAACTTCCCTCTGCCTCATTTAATCAAGTTCATTACCTGAGCATGATGAGAGGAGGCAAAGGAGAATGTTCTTCCAAGACCACAGAAACACATAAGGATTGTAGGTTAGAAATCTAGACCAACCTCAGGATGCCAAGATTCCATTTACAGAAAAGGGAAATACATCTGTTGAAATTAATGAGAAACACAGATATTCCATAGGAATTCAGAACCTGGAAGTCAGTGAGGCCAAGAAAAGATCTAGAGGGACACGACAAGGCAAATTTCAGAGGAGTTCGCAATGTGATATCTGAAAGGAAAGGTGCTCAATTTGTTTTCAGCAGTGGAAGGAAAATCTCCACTCCCCACCTACAATAACAACGTTTTCAGTCTTTGGATCCTGGTGAGGCCTCATCTTTAAATGTGGTGCCTTGCTACAGTAGGGAAGTAGATGATCCCACTAAAATTTCAACAAGAGCCAGAGGAAATGGCATTGGGCCTGTAGACACTGATTAAAGAAATCAAGTCCTTTTGGCTTTATGGGCGTCTTACCTCCCTAAGATTGTCATAGGAAACATTTAGGGAGACTGAAAACTCCCTGGAAGAGTCCAAGGGAAATGTTCCTGCCACAAGTATATGAAGATTGAAATAGCCAAGAAAGGAAGGAGGTTTTCTCTTGGAAGAGTGGAATTTCAGAGACCAGAGAGGACACCATATTCTCAAGTGGCATTAAGCTTTGTCCAAGGAAATATCAATAACCTCAGATATGCAGATGATACCACCCTTATGGCAGAAAGTGAAGAGGAACTAAAAAGCCTCTTGATGAAAGTGAAAGAGGAGAGCGAAAAGTTTGGCTTAAAGCTCAACATTCAGAAAACGAAGATCATGGCAACTGGTCCCATCACGTGATTGGGAACAGATGGGGAAACAGTGGAAACAGTGTCAGACTTTATTTTGGGGGGCTCCAAAATCACTGCAGATGGTGACTGCAGCCATGAAATTAAAAGACGCTTACTCCTTGGAAGGAAAGTTATGACCAATCTAGATAGCATATTCAAAAGCAGAAACATTACTTTGCCAACAAAGGTCCGTCTAGTCAAGGCTATGGTTTTTCCAGTGGTCATGTATGGATGTGAGAGTTGGACTGTGAAGAAAGCTGAGTGCTGAAGAACTGATGCTTTTGAACTGTGGTGTTGGAGAAGACTCTTGAGAGTCCCTTGGACTGCAAGGAGATCCAACCAGTCCATTCTGAAGGAGATCAGTCCTGGGATTGCTTTGGAAGGAATGATGCTAAAGCTGAAACTCCAGTACTTTGGCCACCTCATGCGAAGAGTTTACTCATTGGAAAAGAATCTGATGCTTGGAGGGATTGGAGGCAGGAGGAGAAGGGTCAACAGAGGATGAGATGGCTGCATGGCATCATCAACTCGATGGACATGAGTGTGAGTGAACTCCGGGAGTTGGTGATGGACAGGGAGGCTTGGTGTGCTGTGATTCTTGGGGTCGCAAAGAGTCGGACACGATGAGTGACTGAACTGACTGACTGAACTGATTAATAAACCTTTAATTAATAGATTTCATTTTTAGAGCAGTCTTAGATTTATAGAAAAATTGAACTGAATGTGTAGAGAATTCCTATATACCTCCTCTGTCTGGCATTGCTGCTGCTGCTGCTAAGTCACTTCAGTCATGTCCGACTCTGTGTGACCCCACAGATGGCAGCTCACCAGGCTCCCCCGTCCTTGGATTCTCCAGGCAAGAATACTGGAGTGGGTTGCCATTTCCTTCTCCAACAGTTTTCCCTTTTATTAACATCTTGCATTAGTGTGGTCCACTTGTTACAACTGATGAACCAATATCGATACACCATTATTAGCTAAGGTAAAATGTTAATATTAGTATTCACCCTTTGTATTGTAAATTCTATGGATTTTCACACTGGAGTGGGCTGCCATTTCCTTCTCCAATGCAGGAAAGTGAAAAGTGAAAGTGAAGTCGCTCAATCATGTCTGACTCTTAGTGACCCCATGGACTGCAGCCTACCAGACTCCTCCATCCATGGGATTTTCCAGGCAAGACTACTGGAGTGAGGTGCCATTGCCTTCTCTGATAATGACATATATCTACCATTACAGCAGCCTACAGAACAGTTCACTGCTCTAAAAACTCCTATATTCCACCTTGAATGGAAGTTTCCCTCTATTTTCAACGGCCACCTCTAGCAATCATGATCATTTTCCAGTCTGAATAGTTTTGCCTTTTCCAGAATGTCACATAATCAGAATCAGAGAGTATGTAACATTTTTGGGTTGGCTTCTTTCACTTGGCTAATATGCATTTACATTTCCTCCATCTTTTTCTATGACTTTAAAAAATCATTTTTATTTTATTATTTTTTTTATATTTTCATAGCTCATTTTTATCACAGAATAATATTTCTCTGTCTAGTTTGAATCCCAGGGATGGGGAAGCCTGGTGGGCTGCCGTCTATGGGGTCGCAGAGTCGGACACTACAGAAGCGACTTAGCAGCAGCAGCAGCAGTTGTACCACAGTTCGTTTATGCACTCACTTATAAAGGACAACTTGATTGCTTCAGATTTTTAGTGAGTATGAATAAAACTGCTATAAATATTCCTGTGCATGTTTTTGTATGAACATTAATTTTCAAGTCATTTGAGGAAGTATCTAGGAACACAATTACTGAATTATATAGTGAGATTAGGTTGACCTTTATGAGAACTGCCTATCTTCAAAAGTATTGTTTTGTATTTCCACCAACAATGAATGCAAGTTCCCATTTCTCTATGAGTTGTGAGTAGTTTTAATGGAAGGAGGAAAAGATGTCCAGCAACTCAGCACAGCAATACCCAGAAGCCATTACCACTCCTAGACCTGAAGGGCAAAAGAAGGAAAGCAGGATTGGCAGAGCCCAGGGGCAACGGGAACCATGAAGGACCCATAATCATGGAGGCCTGGGGTTGCTGCCAGGAAAGAGATGCCAAGGCTGGGTGGGGCCAAGGGAATACATGTCCAGGTTTCTTTGTCTTCTTACCCCTGTTCTCCTGACAGCACCTCCATTAGCTGGGCCAGGGAGAACATAGAGAAAAAGAGAATTCCCATGATTTTGCCAGCCTCCCCCGCCCCCCACTGCTCCTACCCCAGGAATACAGAGTGGGGCAGAAAAAGTGGGGCTCTTCAAGGGGGATGGAGTACACACAAGCATTACAAAATTATGGTCATGATGGAATAGTAAGCAATAATGTCATGAACAGTGTTTTTTGAGGAGTTTTAAAATAGTGCATCACTATTTTTCTGTAGAGTGTGTTACTGAGTCATTTCTAAACCTTGTGAAATAGGCTAAGGAGCTGACTTCACCAGCATACTGGAGGACATCTCTCCAGGACCTCCTTTCCTACCTGTTTACCTGGTGGACGTCTCTTAACTGTCCCAAGCAGGTGGGTCTCCATACAACTTCAGATCTGTAGGGATGAGGCAGCTTTGTCCTTATCTATCAACTACAGAGCTTAATAATACTGCCCTTGTATAAATATTTCCAGGTGAAATTCCATTAAAACCCAAAATCTGTTCTCTGAATTTACACAGTGGTGTTAGAGGCTAGAGAACCATTGGCCATCTTGATAGCTTCCTTGTCTATTAACTCCTTTTTTTTTTTTTTTTTTTCATTCAGGTAAAGAACTTCTTTATGAATGTGGCGGGGGGGGGCGGAAAACCCAAAACAAGATTTATTGTCTTTGTTTTTTTACCCTTTGATATTCAGGGTCCTCCAGAGCACAAGTTTGGGGAGGGGAAGCAAGGAGAGGGCACATCTTTCCTGAGATCAGTATTTCTCAACTTCAGCACTATTGGCCTTTGTAGACAGACAATTCCTTGTTGTTAGGAGCTGTCCTGTGCATTGTAGGATGTCTAGCATCATCTCTAGCCCCTACACACTGAATACCACCACTATCCTCCCTAGTTGTAACAATCAAAAATCTCTCCAGACAAAATTGGCAAGGGTCTCCCACTAGGCAAGATCTTTCCTAATTGAAAACTACTGTCCTAGTTGAAAGGAGACACCAGTTTATGCTGAACTTGTTGCTATAGTAGCTTGATACTAACTTCCATCTTTCGACACAGTTGTGATTCTGTTCTTTGTAACCAAAGGGTTTTACAACCTGCATCCCAACTTGTTAGGAAGTGCCATCTTCCAGAACATTTTGTAGGGAATAGATGTCTTTTCCGACTCAAACCATCTTTGCTTCTTCACTCCTCTGTACTCACACCTGCATAATTTGCTCCATTTAGAAGATCTCAGCATACCTTGTGGCCATATGGGTTGGGTCATTGATGACACATCCAACTGTTTCAGAATTTCAAATGGCAGTTGGAATAAAGACTTTGTGCTCTAGAATTTCTATGCTGCATACAATTCGATCAACAGAGGGGAGGAAAAATATTTGTTTATGCCTTGACCCAGTCATAAGTCATTAAATACTGATCCTTCTAATGTACCATATTTTATCCAATGACCCTTGTTTATTCAGTGATCTTATTTATATCTAGAATATACAGCTCTACTCTTTCCAGTCTTTATCCTCCTTCAAGTGTTGAATGGGGAAGAAATTCTCAAACTTCTCAACTTCCTTTTACTTTGGAGGCAATTTTATTTATTGTTTATACCCTGCCTCATTCCAAAAAAGGTTTTGAGGAGAATGAAGACAGAGGATGGCATGGGTCAGTGGGAGAGCAACTGGAAATGACATTCCCCAATTCAACACTGTTTTCTGAAACAATGTCAAGCCCTTACAAGGATGGGAAAATAACCAAGTCACATACCGTGAAAGTCAAGGATTCTCTCTTAGGGAATAAGTGTCCTCAAGCTACTGTCCTCCCAGTACATTTGTGAGCTTAACAGTTTGGAATGTCAACAAGAAGGGTGACTGAGGGCAGAGGGCTGCAAGAGGTCCCACAGCCCACTCACTGATCAATGCAAGGAAAGAAGTCAAAGCTGGAAGCTCTTTGGAAAGGGTGTGCAAACTAACCACTTTGAGTCAACATGTAAGAGAGATTTATCTGCCCCAGACATGCACAAACTACAACCAAGAATCCTGAGCAAGCAGATATCCTGAATACAATCCTCTATAGGGAATGCAGCTGAAAATCTGTTCAATAAATGTTGACACCCTGCGTTGTCTGTCTTTCAACATCCCTCACTAACTAATCTTCCAAATACTCAGTTCAACTAGGGAGATGTTCAGTTCAACCATTTTATTTACAATAGTTTTCAAGACCAAATCTGGGCTTGAATGTTTCTATGCTGACTCATAATTTTTAAAAAGAGAGAGAAAGAGAAAGAAAAGAAGGAGTCAAGGAACAGTATGTAATAAGTCCAGTTGAGGTTTTTTATCCTCTATAGTCTTTCAAAAGAGGAAGTGGAAGTTTGAAAGCCAGCCTCTAAGTGGAAGTTCAATTATCTGGGAAGGTTTCAAACTCAGCAGACCATATGTATAACCAGAAGACCTTGCCACAAGTTGCTTAGAATACCCTCAGTTATTAGCATGTTTAAAAAGGACCTAAAAGAGCAGACTCATAAAATCACAAGCACTCACTCTGCAGAGTCAGTCATTATTTCAGCTGGGGGAGCAGAGACCTTTGAGTAGTCTATGTTGCTGTGACCCAAGCACCTTGACCAGAAACAAAGCTGGAAGCACACTTGGATAGATCAAAGACATGGAAAGTGAGGAAAGCAGCTTGGCTAGTGTAGAGCAGCACTATGCAAAAGAAATATAATGCAAGCCATAAACATAACTTTAAATTTGCTAGTAGCCATATTAAAAAAAGTAAAAAGAAACAGGGAAAATAAATTTTCATTTCATATTTTCTTTAACCAAATATATCCAAAATATTATCATTTCAACACATAATCAATATTGAAATATTTAATAAAATACATTATTTTACTCATACTGTCTTGGAAACCTGATGTATATATTACACCACATATCATTCACAGTACATGTGTTTATTGGTACATTGTTCAGTTCAAATCAAAATGAACCACATACAAGTTCTAATTTCTTACTGCCCTAGGACATTAGGACATACCATAGTCTATTAAAAAAGTGATTTCATCAATATGATTTGGAAGATAAGTACAGTTGCACATAGTAACAGTAGGAGAGTTGGATCCTGTCTCTGTGGCCAGCAAGTTGTGTGACTTTCAACAAGTCACCCTCTTTCCTCATCTGCCAATTGATCTCCCAAGTACTCTTTGACTCTCAGATTCCCAAGTTCTCTGGGATTGTGAAAGACACTGGTGGTGGTTCTAAAGACATGTACATGTGGTTTTTAATACTTGTCCCCATATCCTGCATCAAACCTGGACTGGCGATTCATTTCTTATATGATATTATACATGTTTCAATGCCATTAGGGATGGTATGGGGAGGGAGGTGGGAGGGGGATTCAGGATTGGGAACACGTGTACACCCGTGGCGGATTCATGTTGATGTATGGCAAAACCAATACAATATTGTAAAGTAATTAGCCTCTAATTACAATAAATAAATTCAAATTAAAAAAAAATACTTGTCCCCATAAGAGAGGAAGCCTAACTCTCTACCCTTTCAATATGTGCTGGATGTAGTGATATGCTCCTGGTGAATAGATTACGGCAGAAGTTAGAGGAGGTCACTTCTGATATTAGATTGTAAAGACACTGTGGCTTGTTTGTTATATTCTCTTTCTTTTTCTCATTACTTGCTCTGAGGAAAGTCAGCTGCCATGCCATCCTGCATCGTGGGGGACAGGCTTGCCAATATCCATGTGAGTGAGCTTGGAAACAGATCATCCTCCAGTCAAGCCTGAGGTGAATGCAAACAAGAGGACAGCTTGATTATGACCTCACAAGCAATCCCGAACCATAAGCACCCAGTTAGCCTACTCTTGGATTTCTGACCTACAAAAATGTGTTGTTTTAAGTTGCTAAATTTGGATAAATTTGTTACACAGGCAGAGCTCGCTAATACAATACTCTTAGAATATGAAAGACAAGCTGAACAAACTAAAAACCAAGTTGACTGCAAGTTGGACTGCAAACACCTTGCTTTCCATCAGGCATGGGGTCTTTCAGAAAGCAGCAATGCAAGCCAGACCCATCAGTTTTGATAATACATAACATTAACTGAGCATTTCAGTGTATTGGCACTATTCTAAATGCTTCATGTGTCTTAACTCATCTAACGCTTACCATGACTGATAAGGTGGGCAGTACTAATATCTCCATTGCACAAATGAAGAAAACACAAACAAGGAGAGGTTAATTAATTTGCTCAGGATTATACAGGCTGTAAAAGATGAAATTATGATCTGAACATCGATTTTCTACATCTCTGCTATAACGCCTCATACATGTAACGCAGTGGATGTTCCCCTCAGAAACTGGTTGACAGAAGAGATGCACAGGTACACAGTGAAAAGTCCTAAAATAATGTCCTCCCCAGGAACAGTGTGCAGATTCCTGAGCTAAACCATCTATACTTAAGTGATTTTGGTTATTAGCAGCCATAATTACACATCTGGGGTGCTCTAAGAGGGGAAGACTGATGAGGGCAATGGCCCAAATTCTCTTAAAAATAAAAATTTTAAAAATAAAACCTTATAATACTATAAATGATAATGCAGCAATTAGTTAAGGAAGACTGAAGTGATCTGAGTTTGGAAGAATTGTTGTTTGGAGACTCAGCTTTTCGAGTAGCAACAATGGGGAGCTGAGATGTTTTAACTCCATTACAAACAAGGGACAGTGAGGGGAGTACTCTTTTAATTGGAAACACAAAAGTGATATTAAACCAGCAGATGACTCTGAAGTTCGAGGTTAGTGAGAATTTCCTATCAGGGAAGGCTATAAAATTTGAGCCTGTGGAGTTTCCTTCCCCAGAATTTCCCCTCTACAGTTTTTAGACTATGACCTAAAACTCTTAGAAAGAAAGAGGGCAAAGAGGAACTCTATCAAAAAGGCATGGCTGTGATAGAAGCATGACTTTGGGGTCAGAGCAGATTTGAAGCCTTTTAATGTTGTCATCTGTGAGTTTCATAAACTCAGTTAGATAACCACTGCATGCACTCTAAATTCCTCAACTCTAAAATGAGGATTTGCAGCAATATCTGTGTGTTATAGATGCTATTGATGATTGATACTTCCAACTGAGCTAAGCCAATTTGATCTTTCACAATTACCAATTCCTTCTTTATTAACATAAGTAGCTTTCACTAATTAGAAATAAGTGAGGCCATCTCCCCCTAAGTTCCCTGCCAGTTACTATATAACAATAAGAGCAATTCTCCAGGATAAATATATCCCCTGCACAAATATCTATTTGCAAGGAGATTCCAAATGCTAGGAATTCTTGACTTAGTTCTTTGTTCTGCTAGATATTTCTACAGAGCCTTGGGCAGAAGGTTCACTTGAAACAGATGAAAAAGTATTCCAGTGGCAGAATTCAGGCCAAGTCAGATAAACAAAAACCTATAGAAAGCTAGAGTGAGGACCATTTCATTTTCCTAAGTTGAGGATGTTATTCAAATGTTTGCAGATTTGGACACTTATCCACCTTCTTCGCACAAGAGGGTACTCCTGCAGTGTATTTTTCCATAATCCACATAACTTGAACTACCCCAAGCCCACTAATGGGGAACTACTTCTGTTACCTCTTATGCTAATTTACCTGGCTTCTGAAGTTCACCCAAAACAGAGAGCTTCAGAGCTTATAGGAGGGCTTCTGAAGTATAGTGAGGTGCTAGTAAACTGGAACTCAAAATGGAACATCTGCTGATCTGCACTGATTAAATACTGCCACCACACTGATTCAAGTTATCAAGATGATACCCATGAATACTAAGTGAGAAAGAGATGTATACAACCAACTCTCATTAGCTGATTCAAGCCAGCTCCTGGACACCACAGAGTGTGGTCTTATAATTTGAGTTTATCAGATGCTGACTACCCTTAAAAAAACACCCAATGTTAACAAATAGTTTTGTGTTAGTCATCTCATGTTGTATAAAAAATTACTCCAAAACTTAGCAGCTTAACGCCAAATACATCTATTAACTCAGTTTTGTGGCTCAGGAATCTTGGTAACACTCAGCTGGTATTCCTTTGCTTCAAGATCTCTTAAAAAGATGTAATCTATTAAAATAAATAAACTAAGTAAAAAATAAATAAATAAAATAAAAGATGTGATCTAGGTATTGGGCTTATTCATGGTCTCATTGGAAGAGTTGACTGGGGAAGGAGCCATTTCTAAGCTCAGTATAGAGGGTGTGGTCTCAATTACTGCCAGCAGTTAGAGATAGGCTGCCCATAGTTTCTGGCCAAACAGATCTCTCCTGCTTCCTCAACACAGCCAGCATGGACAAAAAGCCAATGAGAGAGACAGTGCCAACAATAACAAGAGAAAGAGTGAAAGCAAGCTGGAGATCACAGTGTATTATAATCTAATTTCAAAAGTTACTTCCATCACTTTTCCATATTTCATTTGTTGGAAGCAAGTCACTCAGTTCAGCCCACCTTGAAAGATAGGGTTTTACACAAAGATGTGAATATCAGGAAGTGAGAATCACTGGGAACATTTAAAGAACAATATACAACAAACTCCTAGAGAACAGTCAAAAATTAACTCCTAAGAATATGTCACATTGTTCATGCTGAAAGTATTTCAATTTAGATTATAAGCAATATAAACTAAGGTGATGCACGTTTAATAAAAAGCCCAGTAAATGTTCAATAACTCTTCCTCCTCCTTCTTGTCTCTATGGTGTGGGAGCAGTGAAAAGACACAGTTAGAGATTGCAACCTGGTACCTCAAGAGCGCCAATTTAGCCAATAAAATGTTGAAATCTTTCAAAGTTCTTTAAGACACTTGCCTTCTTCTCTTCACCACAGGCTTCATCATTCCCTGTTGCCTTACATACAATAGGTTCCATTCCCACTCTGGTCCCTGTATGATTTGTATCAAGGGCCCTTTGACACTGATGACTGTAATTTGCAGATAAACCCCTTTTGAACACTATTTTTTAAATATCTTCCCTTCACTAAGCCTATTTGTTGTTCAGCAAATACTTCTCAAGTGCTTCTTGTGTTTTAGAAACAGTACTAGGCAAGCCATAATACATATAGCTAGGTAAAATGTAGCTCCTTGGCCCAACCAAATGAACTGTCTCATTTTATTTTCTCACTTAAACTCAGGTATTCTAAAGACGGTCAATCTAGTGGGAGAAGCAACAGCAAATGGCTAGGGAAATTCTGGAAAGAAAACCTTATTCATTCCTTGAGCAAAGGAATCCTCATCACATCACACTGTAGCTATATAAGATGGCCCAGAAAGACCTCCAAAACACATAGACAAGATATAGACAAGAACAGTGGTTCTACAAATGTGGTCCCCCAAACCAGCAGCTTAGCCACACCTGGAGACTTAGAAATGCAAGCTCTTGGGCACTACCCCCAAACTTCTGAAATCTGGGGGTGTGTCTCAGCAATTTGTATTTTATTAAGCTTACCAAGAGATTCTGATGTGTCCTCTAGTTTGAGAATCACTGCAAAAGAGTGTGTCAGAGCTTACAGATCAATCATATGCTCAATTCACTGACTATACAGATGAGGAAACAGAAGTGCCAAAAAGTGACACAACTGGTTAATTTCACTTGCTAATGAGCAGCTGTCTCCCTCAAGCACAAGCATCTTGAGTTCTGAGATTTCAAGCAGGCCAGCCCTGTGAGCCCTGGGCTCCCGCCTAAACCCATTCCTTGGCTCCGAGTGTAACCAGCACCTCTGTCCAGTCATGCACGGCACGTCCTGCCAGGTCTGCAGGTGTGGTCCATGTACTCAGAGGTGTGCCATTGGAAGAATTAAACAATTACCAACCTTTGCTGGCCTTTCTGCTCTTTAATGCCACATACCTGCCCCATTACCTGCAAAGGTGAGCTCAGACAGAGGCTGTGATCACACACCTCTCTGAACACTCGCCCGTGCTGAGGGGCCTGGGCCTGGGCTGCCAGGGCTGCTACCTTGCTTACACAATTAACTATTGGACGATAAACCTGAACCTCCCCAACATACATCCCTGGAACACAGGATCATGGTGAAAGGCACAGAATTCCTGGTGTATTTCAGATATAACTTCCTAAATCACCATTCGGAATGACCAGACTTCTCAAAGGCACATTACATGAGTTAATAAATAGGTTATAAATAAAATAACAACAGGAAGCAGTATTTATCAGAGCAAAAGTTACCTTATTAAGTAAGAAGAGGGACAGAGGTTTTTAGCTTCATCCTTCCATATACATGGAGGTTGGGAGAAAGACATGAGAAGGAAGAATTTTAGAATTTTTCCAAAGTTATTATTTCTATGAATGACACTAGAAAATAATAATAAAACTGTACAGCCTATGTCCTTATCTGGGCTACTAGATACCTTTTAAGTTCCTTTTTTAAATTGAATCCTCATGTCAATTTCCAAACATATAGGATGAAGGATAGAGGGAGGTGAGAAATGGGTTATTCTGGGTATAAAGCTACATGTTTACAAACAAATGAAGAATTTTGGTGACATTTGGTAGGAATGATCTTTGAATTCACAAGTACCTATTGCAACTTGAAGGTCTGTTTTGAACAGCATTTCTCAATGGTCTTGAACCTCAAAAGCATTTTTTAAAATGCAAATATCCCTCCTCAGAATATGGGGATGAGGGGTCTGACATATAGTGCCATGTAGTCTCAGCACACCCCCATCAACTCCTAATTCCAACAAGGATTCAAAAAGGTTTTGATAATAATTCATAGAAATTCTAAAAATCCACAATATTAGATTCTGTTCCCAAAACAAAGGAGCCAAATCTTAAACACCTCTGAATTTTTCCACCCTAAAGCAGAGACCTAGAACATTGCTATGTCCAGCCTAAAGACATGCTTTATACTACAGTGCTGTATATGTAAAGCTTAGCTCATTTTTAAAGTAGGATTTGAATTAGCTACTGCAGCAGCAGATTATATTTTTCAAAGATGACTGCAATACTACTTATTGGCCACATGCTTTTCTAGACTATAACTTTATCAGTACTCCCATCAAAAGGCAGAACCTTGAATCTGGTGGACTTTTGACTGCTTTGACCAATATAGCTGGCTAGAGTGATACCACATGACTTCTAAGGCTGGGTCATAAAATGCCATGCAGCTTTCTCCATGTTTGTAGGAATACTGGCTCTTGAAGTTCTACCAGGGGAGAAGTCTTACTACTTAGAGGCTACAGATGTGAGGAAGTCAGGCCTCATAGTGAATGGTAGGTAGTTGATCCAAGTGACAGTTCTGCTCAATGAGTCTTCCCAGCCCAGGAACTAGATGTGTAAGTAAATGTGCCTTTAGATGATTCCAGCTTCCAGCCTTTGAGTCTTCCCAGATGAGGCTTCAGACATGGTGGAGCCGAAACAAGACATGCCCACTTTGTCTGTGAATTCCAAGCCAAAGCATCCATGAGAATAATAAAATGGTTGTTTGTAAGTGGATAAATTTTAAGTTAATTTGTAATGCAGAAATAGTAACTGGAACAGTTTCTAACATATATTCATAAAGAGACTTCCCATAGCAATTCAGAGTTTCTTGAAAAATTGAAGGAAAAGGAGGATGGACACAGGGTGTGGCCAAAGCAAGGAAGTAGGTAGCAGGCTTAGCTGCTAGTAGATGGGAAACATGTGCTCAGTGGACATGTATCTGCAGTTTGCAGTCACCGTCCCTGACACTGTGAACTGAGTCTGGATGGCATGACTTGTTATACTCATCCTGTTGTTTTTCTTACATAGCTGAACTGTGGACTTCAAATTGGGTAAGTAAGCCAGCAAGGGCCCTGAATCTTTCATATCAGCACCTTCTTGCCTGGTTACTGTATGTGCTTTTGTTTTGCAACCCCTGCCCTGCAATACAGAATGGAAGCACATAATAAATATTTGTTGAATTTCAAAATCAGTCCATCCTCCTTGCTGATTTTTTATTTATCTCTGGATTCTGCTGATAAAATTTTCTTTTCCCATAAGTTTAATGGCCCTTAAGACATCTTTTCTCTTCCTTCTTTTCTTTCTTTCCTTCCATCTTCCCTCCCTCTCCCCCATGTTCCTCCTTCCCTTCCTTTTTCACTTTCACATCTCGTACCTATGTCTCCTGGTCTGATAGGAAGAATCCACCTTGCCAGGCCTGGATTGGGACATTTGAAGCTAAAGGTCTATCTTCTCCTAAAGACTGGGCTGACTCCTGCATGTCCCCAAGCCTGCAACCAGCCCCTGAGGTCACTTATTCAGTCATCGTTTTTGACAGTATTGGAAGCACACATCTGCACAGGCTGGGATAAGATAGTCACACCTAAGACAAGTGAAGAATGTAATTTCTTCATACAGGGCCTGAGAAGGGTGCACAGACCTCATATTAAAACCAGTGATCCTCTGTTATAAGCTGATGGGCCAGCACAGTGCAAAGCCATTTATTCATCTTCACAAAATCCTACAAAGTAAGGGTCTCTCCCAATTTAGTATCAGTATCTTTACTTTCTAGATGAAGGAAAAGATCAATTGCTGTATAATACAAATACCTATGACTATTATTAAATATAAATATATTTTAAAATACATAACACAAATAAACATAAATATTATTAAAGTAATATTATATTATTAAAAGTATTAATATTGCTTAATAATTATAGATTATACTTACTATGAATTATAATTTTAACATCAATACTACTTAATATTGTTTCAATGAATTAATTATAATTCATTGGAAATGATGTTCATTGTAACTAATAATAAAAATATTGTATCCTTCTATGTACTTAACCATGAATTATGCATTGTACTTTCATCTTCTCATGTAATCTTTATACAGTCCTCTAAGATCAATACTGTTATTGTTGCTGTTTGGTGGATAAAGTGACCAGGGGGTGAAGAACGTACTGAAGGTCCTACAGTTCAGTGCATTTCAGTTGCTTAGTTATGTCTGACTCTTTGCAACTCCACGGACTTCAGCACACCAGGCTTCCTTGTCTATCACCAACTCCCGGAGTTTACTCAAACTCACGTTCACTGAGTCAGTGATGCCATCCAACCATCTCATCCTCTGTCGTCCCCGTCTCCTCCTGCCTTCAATATTTCCCACCAAAGAGTCAGTTCTTTCCATCAGGTGGCCAAAGTATTGGAGCTTCAGCTTCAGCATCAGTCCTTCCAATGAATATTCAGGACTGATTTCCTTTAGGATGGACTGGTTTAATCTCCTTGCAGTCCAAGGAACTCTCAAGAGTCTTCTTCAACACCACAGTTCAAAAGCATCAATTCTTCAGCACTTAGCTTTCTTTATAGTCCTACTCTCACATCCATACATGACTCCTGGAAAAACCATAGCTTTGACTAGATAGACACTTTGTTGGCAAAGTAATGTCTCTGCTTTACCACAGTAAGGAGCTAACTCTGTACTTGGAGGACTGAAATTTGAATCCAGGTTTCTTTGACAGAAAGTCCATGTTCTTTCCTTTCTATCAAGGCCCTCTGGTCTTTACTGTGTGTTTATGTTAGCACCCCTCTAAACCTATATTCTTGGCTAGTTGGAATCCTGAAACCTTCCAAGTCAGAGAAGGGTGGGCAGTTTCAATGTCCCAGGAATGAGAGGCCATTGGAGCCATTTCTTTAGCATCTTGCAGACGTCTCCCACTCTCCCCCATGTCTTCTGAAACTTGAGTCAGCAACTGAGCAAAGCCACAAAGACAGTTCCAGGAGGTGTGGTGTGACCAGGAATAAACACAGGCAGGGAACATTTGAACCAAAAGGCACTGAAACTTGACAACCAGGACATGCCGGGACATGCCAGCTCATGGCTCATAAAGGTTGCAACTTTTGTTGTGAACATTCAGTCACTTGGTTAAAATACTACTACTAATAATACCACCTGCTGACACTATTGGGGTTCTCCAGCATTTGAGGGGACAGCACAGTCAAATTTCATTGAAAGGAACATACAGGCATACAGACATTTTTTGCCTTTGAAGGGAGCAGTTGCAGGGTAGGGTTAAGGGGTGGAATTTCCCTGGCTCCTTCCATGACGCCAAGACCAAGGTTAGAAATGAACTGAACCACCTTGTAAAAAGCATTATATATAAAGTCATCTGTTTACCTCAGCCGCTGCTGTCACAGCCCCATGTTCCTATCAAGGGCTTAAAGCAAATACTGTGAGCAGCTGAAGAACAACACCGTTTCTGATTCTCCCCTAAGACCTGATTCACTTATAAAATGGGCTTATGAACTTAAAATTATGAGAGGGGAGGATGGAGGGGAAAGACAAGAACCCCTTTATTTAGCATATTATTCACAATGAAAATTGGCACAGAAGTCAACCACATACATTAACATAGCTTGGGCGAGTTTAAACCTTATGAACACATTTCTGTGGAAAAATGCGAATATGGAAAATCCCCTCTCTTATTTTGCCCTTTCCAAAAAAGCAATGAGTTCTGGGCTCCATGTGTATTCGTAACCTCACTTAAAAACCAAGAAATTAATTGCCAAGTGAGCTGGGGGAGCCTGAGCTGAAGGGAGCTGAGGGTCTGCTGCCTTGTAAACCAGAGTAGGGGAAGGGAGGAGGTCTGGGACTCCCTTGCAAGTCAAACTTCCTCTGATCGCTGAGGGGAAGCCCAAGGAGACCCTCAGAGGTTCTCTGCTGATGGGGGTGTCTGGTGGGGAAAATGCATTATAATTAGAGAGGGAGAGAGATCTGTTTCTAATCTTGCTCAAAATACACCAATTTAAAGGGAAGTTATAGTTAGAGAATTGTACACAGCAGTACCCAGGAGTCTGGTGTGGTGAGCTTGTCACTGGATTTTATTCATTCAATGCTTCCTTAAGGACTCAGCAAGTACTTAGAAACACACAAAATCATCCTCCTCAAAACTGCCTCTAAGATAGATAGAGGCATTTGCTGATAGTTCTTCTTGTTTTAGTTATTTTTCAGGCTCTACTAGATGTCAGATTCCCTGGAGAATAAGGAATTTAGCTATTCATTCACAAACAGGGGAAACAACTTACAGATAAATAGGCTAAGAAATTGGAGAAGGCAATGGCACCCCACTCCAGTACTCTTGCCTGGAAAGTCCCATGGACGGAGGAGCCTGGTAGGCTGCAGTCCATGGGATCGCTAAGAGTCGGACACGACTGAGCGACTTCACTTTCACTTTTCTCTTTCATGCATTGGAGAAGGAAATGGCAACCCACTCCAGTATTCTTGCCTGGAGAATCCCAGGGACGGCGGAGCCTGGTGGGCTGCTGTCTATGGGGTCTCACAGAGTCGGACACGACTGAAGCAACTTAGCATAGCATAGCATAGGCTAAGAAAAATTTCCACCACTGCATAGCACTATCCACCAGTGTATCTCTCGGTCCTCCTCCCACCCATCCATCCATCCACCCATCCACCCATCCATCCATCCACCCATCCACCCGTCCATTCACCCATCCATCCACCCACCCACCCATCCATCCATCCACCCACCCAACCATCCATCCATCTATCCTCCCATGCATGCAAAGAATAACTTATTGAGAGTTCACAGAGCACTTGCCTATGCACATGCAAAGTTCTAAAGAAGCCCTGGAGAGAAACTTAAAATTTCTGAAAAATCCTCACTGCTTAGCCTGGAGAGCAGAGCAACATAGGTTCTGGTGAGGAGACAGAGTATGCAATGGCTGAGAAGTAGGAAAGAAAGAATTTGTGAACCAAGTGAAATGCTTAGTGAATATATTCAGTAACTCCATTGCTAGAAGTATTCAAATAAGGAAATATAAGAGTCAGGAGACAGTTGATACTTTTTAGGAAGCACTCAGCAAGATTATTGAGCATCCATTCTTCTGAGGAGATATCTGCAGACCAGTAAGGATGGAGAGGCTGGTCATCTAAGGACTTACAGGCTATGCTGAATGAAATGGATAGTTGCTTACAGTTTAAAATGTTTGCTTTTTAAACTGTGCTTCTGGCTTCTGGGAGTAGAATAGCCTGTGATGGCAAATGTTAGAATCAGGGAGTCCACTAGGACAGTCATTCAGGCAAGATGGTAGTGGCATAGGAATTATGACCTTTCAGGTTCAGTTCAGTTCAGTTCAGTCACTCAGTCGTGTCCAACTCTGCGACCCCGTGAATCGCAGCACGCCAGGCCTCCCTGTCCATCACCAACTCCCGGAATTCACTCAGACTCACGTCCATCGAGTCAGTGATGCCATCCAGCCATCTCATCCTCTGTCGTCCCCTTCTCCTCCTGCCCCCAATCCCTCTCAGCATCAGAGTCTTTTCCAATGAGTCAACTCCTCGCATGAAGTGGCCAAAGTACTGGAGTTTCAGCTTCAGCATAATTCCTTCCAACGAAATCCCAAGGCTGATCTCCTTTAGAATGGAATGGTTGGATCTCCTTGTAGACAAAGGGACTCTCAAGAGTCTTCTCCAACACCACAGTTCAAAAGCATCAATTCGGGGGCGGGGGTAAAAAAAAAAAAAAGCATCAATTCTTCCGCGCTCAGCTTTCTTCACAGTCCAACTCTCACATCCATACATGACTACTGGAAAAACCATAGCCTTGACTAGACAGACCTTAGTTGGCAAAGTAATGTCTCTGCTTTTCAATATGCTATCTAGTTTGGTCATAACTAGACCTTTCAGATAGGAAAGGGAAAAAAATGAGATGTGAGCTTAAAAACTATTGCAGAAGAGAAGGAAATTAGAACCTCTTTCTGGGAAGCAAAAGAATGGGAAAAGAAGAAAATGCCTCCCTCTCTCCCCTAGGTAGTTGCTGCAAATGGGGTGGGTGTTTCAGGGGTTGGCATGGGGGCAGGGCAAAGGGCAGGCTCCTGCCAGCAGATAGGGTAGTTATGGGTGGACTGTACTTGACATCAGCTATCCACCCCACTTAGCTATGGAGAGAGAAGGTTTGAATTGAACTAGCTTCCAGAATGTCAGATACATCTGTGCACATATTTATCTTTCTTGCAGGTAGTCCATTATTTCTATGCTGTGACATTTTTAGTCTTTAAATCCAAAAATGGAAAAAAGAAGTGGAAATTCTTTGATATTTGGAGTTACAATTTCTCAGATCCAATTGGAATGAAATTCAGCAGTCACAAACCTTGATTATCATTACAATATTAAATTTCAAAAATAATGTTAAGCATGAAAATGATTTTCAAATTATTTCTTGAAAATCACAAAGTAAAAGTTCTGGTATCCTGAAATCATACTGCTGCTGTTCCTAGTGGCCCAAACAGAGCTGCCTTACATTTCAGAAAGTGCAAGCTTTCTCTCACATGCAGGTGGAAACATGATGTGACAGTCACCACTGTCCTTACTTGAGGTGTCACACTGCCTGGGGATCACCCATCACTGCATTTATAGCAGTACATCAGCAATGACTTTGAACTTTTTGTTAATGAGTTTCAAAATTTGCTAATTGGAGTCCTTTAAAAGATTAGAAAGTTGGGCTTGGGTATAATACCATATGAATATGTCACAGATTTATTTAACTTAGTGTATAAGTTTGGCAAGTGACTTTTTTTAAAAAAGTAGAACAAGTGTCATTTTGTCCACTGTTATTCAAAGATTAACTCTGACCATCACTTCCCATAGCAAAATGGACCAAGATCTCTAAAAGTAAATAATGATGAGTGAATTTATATATCCATATATATCATAAACACTTCCAAATATACTATGTTGCTTTTCTGTATGTGAGGGGAGGGGGGGGGAGTTATAGAAAGAAGGTAGGTATGCAAAGAATAGAAGGTGGTTCTTGTTATTTTTCAAAACCAGTTCATCTTTTCTAATGAGTCATATCCCTGTTTCTGAGCCAAGTTCTTCCATGTCCCCACTGGCCTCGGCTTTGGGAATCCTGGGTATGACTCATGCATGGGTCAGGAGCCTGAAGACAGAGTCCTATATTCTCCAAAAACAATTTAGGCCCCTCAGCCTGTGATGCAACAATACAACTTCATATAAATCAGTGGAAGCTTTTATGAGTTGACTAATATGTTAACACCCTGTGATCCAGAAATGGAGTTGCCCAAGCTTTTTTCAAGCTGGGTCATATAAACTGTGTCTCAAGCAGTGTTGTAGAGTTTCCAGTGTCTTCAAAGATGATTTGGCAGAATGGGCCAACAAATGGATGATTAATATGCCTGATTTTTGTGCAATTCTGAACTCTATTTTTTGTTGGAAAGATATTAATTCTTGTACATTTACTTCTTTATTCATTTAACTTCTAGTGAGTCATTGTTATTTTTTAAATTTTATTTTATATTAGAGTGTAGTTGGCTTACAATATTTTGTTAGTTTCAGGTGTACAGCTAAGTGATTCAGTTATACATGTACACATAATTGTTCATTTTCATATTCTTTTTTCATTTTGGTTATTACAGATTATTGATTCAAGTTCCCTGTGCTATACAGTAGGTCCTTGTTGATTATCTGTTCTATATATAGCAGGACATATATGTTAATCCCAAACTCCTAAGTTATTCCCCTTTGGTAACCACAAATTTATTTTCTAAGCCAATAAGTTTGTTTCTGTTTTGTAAATAAGTTCATTTGTGCTGTTTTTTAGATAGTACATATAACTAATATCATATGATATTTGTCTTTCTCTGTCTGACTTATGTCACTCAGTGCGATAATCTCTAGGTTCATTCATGTTGCTGCAAATGGCATTATTTTATTATTTTTATGGCTGAGTAATATTCCATTGTATATATGCACCACATCTTCTTTATCCATTCCTCTGTTGATGGACACTTAGGTTGCTTCCCTGTCTTGGCTATTGTATACAGTACTGCAGTGAACATTGAATTATGGTTTTCTCTAGATATACGCCCACTAGTGGGATTGCTGGATCATATGGTAGCTCAATTTTTAGTTCATACTGTTCCTCATAGTGACTGAACCAATTCACATTCCCATCAACAATATTGGAGGGTTTCCTTCTCTCCACATCCTCTCCAGTATTTATTATTTGTAGCCTTTTTATAATGGCCATTCTGGCTGGTGTAAGGCTCATTGCTTCATTTGAAGATATTTTCTCCCATCCCGTAGCTTATCTTTTCATTTTGTTTATAGTTATTTTTAATGTGCAAACAATTTTAATTAAGTTCTATTTGATTATTTTTGTTTTCATTTTCATTTCTCTAGGAGGTGGATCCAAAATGATCTTGCTGTAATTTATGCTTAAGAGTGTTCTGCTTTTGTTTTCCTCAAAGAGTCAGTTGTTCCATACAGGGTTCTAACTGTTGCTTCTTGAGACATACAGGTTTCTCAGGAGGCAGGTCAGGTGGTCTGGTATTTCCATCTCTTTCAGAATTTTCCACAGTTTATTGTGATCCACACAGTCAAAGTCTTTGGCATAGTCAGTAAAGCATAAGTAGATGTTGTTCTGGAGCTCTCTTGCTTTTTCAATGATCCAACGTATGTTGGCAATTTGGTCTCTGGTTTCTCTGCCTTTTCTAAATCCAGCTTGAACATCTGGAAATTCTCTGTTCATGTACTGTTGAAGCCTTGCTTGAAGAATTTTGAGCATTACTTTGTTAGTGAGATGAATGCAACTGCACCATAGTTTGAACATTCTTGGCATTGCCTTTCTTTGGGATTGGAATGAAAACTGACCTTTTCCAGTCCTGTGGCCACTGCTGAGTTTTCCAGATTTGCTGCCATAGTGAGTGCAGCACTTTCACAGCATCTTTTAGGACTTGAAATAGCTCAGCTGGAATTTCATCAACTCCACTAGCATGTTCTTAGTGATGCTTCCTAAGGCTCACTCACTTCACACTCCAAAATGTCTGGCTCTAGGTGAGTGATCACACCATCCTGATTATCTGGGTCATTAAGATCTTTTTGTATAGTTCTTTCATGTATTCTTGCCATGTCTTAATATCTTCTGCTTCTGTTAGGTCCACATTGTTTCTGTCCTTTATCGAGCCCATCTTTGCATGCAAAGTTCCTTTGGTATCTTTAAATTTCTTGAAGAGAACTCTAGTCTTTCCCATTCAATTGTTTTCCTCTATTTCTTCACATTGATCACTGAGGAAGGCTTTCTTCTCTCTCCTTGCTTTCTTTGGAACTCTGAATTCAGATGGGTATATCTTTCCCTTTCTCCTTCACCTTTAGCTTCTCTTTTCTCAGCTATTTGTAAGGGCTCCTCTTACACCATTTTGCCTTTCTGTGTTTCTTTTTCTTGGATATGATCTTGATCACTTCCTCTTATACAATGTCACAGACCTGCATCCATAGTTCTTCAGGCACTCTATCAGATCTAATCCCTTGAATCTCATTGTCACTTCCACTGTATAACCGTAAGGGATTTGCTTTAGGTTATATCTGAATGGTCTAGTGGTTTTCCATACTTTCCTTTCTTCAATTTAATCAGAATTTGGCAGTAAGGAGTTCATGATCTGAGCCACAGTCAGCTCCTGGTCTTGTTTTTGCTTATGGTATATAGCTTCGCCATCTTTGGCTACAAAGAATATAATCAATCTGATTTTGTTGATCATTTGGTGATGTCCATTCGTAGAATCTTCTCTTGTGTTGTTGGAAGAAGCAGTTTGCTATGACCAATGTGTTCTCTTGGCAAAATTTTGTTATCTTTTGCCCTGTTTCATTTTGTGCTCCAAGGCTAAATTTGCCTGTTACTCCAGGTATTTCTTGACTTCCTACTTTTGCATTCCCGTCCCCTATAATGAAAAGGACATCTTTTTTTTTTTTTTTTTTTTTGGTGTTAGTTCTAGAAGGTATTGTAGGTCTTCATAGAACCATTCAATTTCAGTTTCTTCAGCATTAGTGGTTGGGGCATAGTCTTGGATTACTCTGATATTGAATGGTTTGCCTTGGAAATGAACAGAAATCATTCTGTCATTTTTGAGATTGCACCCAAGTACTGCATTTTGGACTCTTTCATTGACTATGAGGGCTACTCCATTTCTTCTAAGGGATTCTTGCCCACAGTAGTATATATATTGGTCATCTGAATTAAATTTGCCCATTCCAGTCCATTTTAATTCACTGATTCCAGAAAAATAAATGACTCAATCAAAAAATGGGTCAAAGAACTAAATAGACATTTCTCCAAAGAAGACATACAGATGGCTAACAAACACATGAAAAGACGCTCAACATCACTCATTATCAGAGAAATGCAAATCAAAACCACTATGAGGTACCATTTCACGCCAGTCAGAATGGCTGCGATCCAAAAGTCTACAAGCAATAAATGCTGGAGAGGGTGTGGAGAAAAGGGAACCCTCTTACACTGTTGGTGGAAATGCAAACTAGTACAGCCACTATGGAGAACAGTGTGGAGATGCCTTAAAAAACTGGAAATAGAACTGCATTATGATCCACCAATCCCACTGCTGGGCATATACACTGAGGAAACCAGAATTGAAAGAGACACGTGTACCCCAATGTTCATCACAGCACTGTTTATAATAGCCAGGACATGGAAGCAACCTAGATGTCCATCAGCAGATGAATGGATAAGAAAGCTGTGGTACATATACACAATGGAGTATTACTCAGCCATTAAAAAGAATACATTTGAATCAGTTCTAATGAGGTGGATGAAACTGGAGCCTATTATACAGCGTGAAGTAAGCCAGAAAGAAAAACACCAATACAGTATACTAACGCATATATATGGAATTTAGAAAGATGGTAACAATAACCCTGTGTACGAGACAGCAAAAGAGACACTGCTGTATAGAACAGTCTTTTGGACTCTGTGGGAGAGGGAGAGGGTGGGATGATTTGGGAGAATGGCATTGAAACATGTATAATATCATATATGAAATGAGTCGCCAGTCCAGGTTCGATGCACGATACTGGATGCTTGGGGCTGGTGCACTGGGACGACCCAGAGGGATGGTATGGGGAGGGAGGAAGAAGGAGGGTTCAGGATGGGGAACACGTGTATACCTGTGGCGGATTCATGTTGATATATGGCAAAACCAATACAATATTGTAAAGTTAAAAAAATAAAATAAAATAGTTCACTGATTCCTAAAATGTCAGTGTTCACTCTTGCCATCTCTGTTTGACCACATCCAATCTACCTTGATTCATGGACCTAACATTCCAGTTTTTTATGCAATATGGTTCTTTACAGCATCAGACTTTACTTCTATCACCAGTCACATCCACAACTGGGCGATATTTTCTCTTTGACTCTGTCTCTTCCTTCTTTCTGGAGTTATTCCTCCACTCTTCTCCAGTAGCATATTGGACCCCTCCCTACCTATCTGGGGAGTTCATCTTTCAGTGTCCTATATTTTTGCCCTTTCATACTGCTCATGGAGTTCTCAAGGCATGAATACTAAGTGGTTTACCATTCCCTTCTCCAGGAGACCACACTTTGTCAGAACTCTCCACCATGATCTGTCCATCTTGGGGTGGCCCTACACAGCATAACTCATGGTTTCATTGAGCTAGACAAGGCTGTGGTATTAAAGTTTATTGTACTGTAAATAAGATTAAACTCAACATTAAGACAACACATGATTTAACATATTCCCATTGCCATAAGAACTCTGTGCCCTTGCTCACTTGAGAAACCTCTATCACCAAAGATCAGAGAGGCTGACCAGTGAAGACCATCTTCACACCTAACACCTGAGCTCTCTCACCTGGCATTCCCATGACTTTGGCATTCAGCATATATTGATGATTTACTAATGCTTATTCTTCAGAGCCAGAATCTTTCCTGAGCTTTGAATTATATTTTCAATTGCTTATTAAACACCTTCATCTCAAACATGGCAAACTCAAGGGAAAAAAAAATTCATACCATAACAAGATCCCTTTTTGCACATTTTCTAACCAGTTAAATGTCATCATTATGCCCCCTGACTAGAATCTTAAAGTCATTCGTCTTTTTCTTTCAACCACTTCACACAATCAGCCACCAAGTCCTAGCAATTTAACACTTGATTTCTATCTGTATATTAAACCTAACACCTTTTCATTTGGTACTAGTTGTCTATAGTCACATAAGCAATTAGCAAAAAATTAGCAGTTTAAAACACTACAGTTTATTATCTCATAATGTCTTTGGTAAGAAGTCTGGGAATAGGTTAACTGAGCCCCCTGAGCAGAGTTTTACAAGCTGTGTTCTCGTCTTAAGACTTCAAAGGGTATCTACTTCCAGATTCTTTCATGTTGTTGACAGAACTCAATTTTTTGTGGCTGTAGAAGTGAAATATCATCTCTCTGCTGGTGCTGATCTGGGGGCTTGCATTCAGCTCTTTGAGGCCTACATTTCATGTGTCATCTTCAGAGCTAGCAGTGGAGAATCTCCCTAAGGTCAAATTCCTCTTACACTTTGAATCTCTTTCACTAGGAAGGTCCCAGTCCCTTTTTATTACTCATCTGGTTAGGTCAGGTTCACTGGAGATAATTTCAACTCATTTGGGGCCTTAATTATTTCTGCAAAATTCCTTCACAGAAGCACTGAGATAAATGCTTAATTGAGTGACTTAGAGAAGGTGACTATATACCAAGGCATGTGGATTTGAAGGGATTAAGGAGGAATTCTGCCTTCCATATTTTCCATGGCCACTGTTTTGGTCAATGCTCTAACAATCTCTGTGTTAGACAATGACCATCTGACTCTGTCTTGAACTGGAGTCTCTCAAAAGCAGAACTTGATATAAAAAACTGGGTTATCTATTTGCAAGGTAATCCCTCAAGAGGAGGGAAGGAAGTGAAACAGAAAAGGAAGAAAACTAATACATGGTGTTGGAGTAACTATGTTAGCATTTCAATAATTGGAGCTTATTACTGTTGCTGAGTATGAGGAAGACAGAGTGTCACCTCCCAGCTGCCCTCAGGATTGCTTGAGAGCTGCTCCCACTTGCTTTGAAAATGCTCTTTGAAATTTTTCCTTCTCGTCTAACTAAATAAAACACATATCTGATCCTGTTGCTTCTCTTTCTAAAAACACCTATCTGCTTATACTGTCAACAAACATTTTGTTTGTTGCAAAATATGACATGCAATGCTCCATGACAGTCACTGTATACTTAGCAGTGAAAAGACAACCATGTATGAAGCCTATAAATGGAAGGATCCAAAAAATAAAATCTGAATTCCTTAGCATAGTCCAGATCCTTCAAAATATGTTGTGAACTTATTTTGGCAGAATCTTCTCTCATCTTCCCCATTTAAATTATCTTTCATTCAGGTTACAAAGTCCTCAGTGTTCTTGGAAAATTTTATGCTCTCTCCTGGTTTCATTAACTTTGCTCAATTTTCAATGTTTTCCCTTTCTGCCTTCTGGGGAAGCTCCTACAAAATACCTCATCCAAAATGAACTTCTGTGCACCATTCTGACACCTCTGCCTCAGTAGCACTCTTAATGTTCATAATTTTTCTACTGCATAAGAGATCCTCCTGGAATGAAGAATTAAGATTACTTTTTGTTTTAGATTTCCAAATATGGCATTGCTCTTGGTTTCAAATATTTCACCATTTACATAGATGGATAGATAGATACAGAGATAAATAGGCAAGAGATAGATATTCATGTATTACTAGAGAGATGCAGAGATATATAGTAAGATATGGGCTTCCCAAGTGGCTCAGTGGTAAACAACCTGCCTGCAATGCAGGAGATATGGGTTCAATCTCTGGGTCGGGAAAAGCCAACTCTCTCCAGCATTCTTGCCTGGAAAATTTCATGGACAGAGGAGGCTGTAGGGCTACAGTCTGGGGGTTTGCAAAGAGTTGGACTCTACTGAGCAACTGAGCACACACATACACAGGTAAGACAAAACAGTAATTTTAAGAATAATTTTTAGGTAGTTTTTTATATTCTGGGAATCAACGTAAGAGCTAGCTCATCAATGTATCCTTGGAGCTAGGTTTTTATTGCCATTTTCCTGTTTGTTGTTAGGTCTGTTGTATAACTGACAAAAAAAAAAAAAAGATGTGTTTAAGAGGTACAACTTAATGTTTTGATATATCTATACATTGTTAAGGGGGGCCAAATAATCCATTAATAGGAACCATCTACTATCTTAGTATATTAAACTGGGATATTTAAAGTATCCCAACTAGTAGTTGGGATATATCAAAGTATCCCAACCTAGACAGCATATTAAAAAGCATAGACATTACATTGCTGATGAAGGTCCATCTAGTCAAAGCTACCTTTTTTCCAGTAGTCATGTACAAATATGAGAGTTGGACTATAAAGAAAACTGAGCACTGAAGAATTGATGCTTTTGAGCTGTGGTGTTGGAGAAAACTCTTGAGCATCCCTTGGACTAGAAGGAGATCAAACCAGTCAGTCTTAAAGGAAATCAGTCCTGAATATTCATTGGAAGGACTGATGCTGAAACTCCAATACTTTGGGCACCTGATGAGAAGAACTGACTCATTGGAAAAGACCTTGATGCTGGGGAAGATTGAAGGCAGGAGGAGAAGGGGACTACAGAGGATGAGATGATTGGATGGCATCACCAGCTCAATGGACATGAGTTTGAGTAAGCTTTGGGAGTTGGTGATGGACAGGGAAGCATGGGGTCGCAAAGAGACATGACGGAGCGACTGAATTTATACATTGTTAAATAATCCCTTCAAATATTTACCTTTGTGTATGTATTGGTGGGAAAGAGATGGGAATACCAGACCACTTGACCTGCCTCTTGAGAAACCTATATGCAGGTCAGGAAGCCACAGTTAGAACTGGACATGGAACAACAGACTGGTTCCAAATAGGAAAAGGAGTTCGTCAAGGCTGTATATTGTCACCCTGCTTATTTAACTTCTATGCAGAGTACATCATGGGAAACGCTGGGCTGGAAGAAGCACAAGCTGGAATCAAGATTGTAGTGAGAAATATCAATAACCTCAGATATGCAGATGACACCACCCTTATGGCAGAAAGTGAAGAGGAACGAAAAAGCCTCTTGATGAAAGTGAAGGAGGAGAGTGAAAAAGTTGGCTGAAAGCTCAACATTCAGAAAACGAAGATCATGGCATCTGGTCCCATCACTTCATGGCAAATGGATAGGGAAACAGTGGAAACAGTGTCAGAATTTATTTTTCTGGGCTCCAAAATCACTGCAGATGGTGACTGCAGCCATGAAATTAAAAGAAGCTTACTGCTTGGAAGGAAAGTTATGACCAACCTAGATAGCATATTAAAAAGCAGAGACATTACTTTGCCAACAAAGGTCCGTCCAGTCAAGGCTATGGTTTTTCTAGTAGTCATGTATGGATGTGAAATTTGGACTGTGAAGACAGCTGAGTGCCGAAGAATTGATGCTTTTGAACTGTGGTGTTGGAGAAGACTCTTGAGAGTCCCTTGGACTGCAAGGAGATCCAACCAGTCCATTCTGAAGGAGATCAGCCCTGGGATTGCTTTGGAAGGAATGATGCTAAAGCTGAAACTCTAGTACTTTGGCCACCTCATGCGAAGAGTTGACTCATTGGAAAAGACTCTGATGCTGGGAGGGATTGGGGGCAGGAAGAGAAGGGGACAACAGAGAATGAGATGGCTGGATGGCATTACTGACTCAATGGATGTGAGTTTGAGTGAACTCCGGGAGTTGGTGATGGACAAGGAGGCCTGATGTGCTGTGGTTCATGGGGTTGCAAAGAGTCAGACACGACTGAGCGACTGAACTGAAGAACATTTAAGATCGACCCTCTTAGCAAATTTGAAATATATATTACAGCATTGTTAATTGTAGTCAACATGCTGTACATTAGATCTCTAAAACTTATTTTAATGCTGCAATGAACATGAAATGGCAGTTTTTCTTTGAGACAATGATTTTATTTCCTTTGACTATATATAAGAAGAATTGCTAGATCACATGGCAGTTCTATTTTAATTTTCTGAGGAATCTCTGTACTGTTTTCCATAGTGGCTGCATTCCCACCAACAGTATACAAATGTTTCATTTTCTCCATAAGTTCATCAACACTTGTTATCACTTGTCTCTTTGATAATAGCCATCCTAACAGGTGGGAGATGCTATCTCATTGTGGTTTTGATTTGTATTTCTTCAGTGTTTAGTGATGTTGACAACTTTCCATACCTCCGTTGGCCTGTTGTATATCTTTCTTTGAAAAGTATCTATTCAATTCTTTCCTATTTTCAAATCAGGTTATTTGTCTTTTTACGATTGAGTTGAGTTCTTTATATATTTTGGACATTAATCCTTTATTTGACATATGCTTTGCAAATATTTTCTCCTATTCTATAGGAGAATAGAGAAAATATTCTATATTTTCTCCTATTCTATTTCACTTTTTTGATTGTTTCCTTTGATGCATAGAAACTTTTTAGCTTGATACAATCCTTTTGTCTTTTTTATGACTCTTGTGACCTGTACTTGAAGCATTTCCCAGACCAATAACAAGACACTTTCCCCATATTTTCTTCATTGTTTTACTGTTTCAGGTTTTATATTTAGGTCTTTAATCCATTTTGACTTTATATTTGTATGCAGTATGAGATGAATGCCATTTTATTCGTCTGTGTGTGGATATTAATTTTCCCAGAATCATTTGTTGAAAAGACTATCATTTACCATATTGTGTTCTTGGCCCGTTGCTGAAAATCAGTTGAACATAAACTGGTGGATTTATTTCTGAACCTCTATTCTGTTCCATGAGTCGATATGTCTATTTTTCTGCCAATATCATCTTTTTTGATTACAATACTATAAGTCACTTCAGTCGTGTCCGACTCTGTGAGACCCCATAGAGGGCATCCCACTGGGCTCCCCCATTCCTGGGATTCTTCAGGCAAGAACACTGGAGTGGGTTGCCATTTCCTTCTCCAATGCATGAAAGTGAAAAGTGAAAGTGAAGTCGCTCAGTCGTGTCCGACTCTTAGCGACCCCATGGACTGCAGCCCACCAGGCTCCTCCGTCCATGGGATTTTCCAGGCAAGAGTACTGGAGTGGGGTGCCATTGCCTTCTCCGAAAGAATGGCATTGGGAATTTGATAGGGTTGAATTGAATCCATAGTTCAGTTTGGATTGTATGGACATTTTAACAATGTTAATTCTTCCAGTGCATGAACAGGGAAAGCTTTTCTATATATCTGTGCCTTCCTTCATTTTCTTCATCAATGTTTTATAATTTTGTGTACAAGTCTTTCACCTCTTTGGTTAAGTGTGTTTTAAAGCATATTTTCTGTTGTGACAATTGCAAATGGAATTGTTTTCCTAATTACCTTTTCAGATAGTTTGCTATTTGTGTATAGAAACACCACTTAATATTGTATATTAATTTTGTATATTGTATATTTTTATCTTTGTTTATTGATTTTGTATCCTGCAATTTAGGTCTGATTTTAAAGCTGAAGATCTTATAAAAGCAGGGATTTTAAATTTGATGTCAATAATATCCCTTTTCTTTTGAAAAATAATCTTTTCAACCTATCTTCATGTGTTTTCTTTTTTCCCTCCTGAACAAAGTATTGAATATTTGGGAGTATATTGATAAGTGTATCTGATTTAAAAGGTTGTATTTTTAAAATTAGCTTTGTTAGCTTTATAAGCACTATGTGGCATACAGCTTAGCTTATAACTCCAGGAGCTCAAAAAAAATTATTAAAAGGAAAGTTTCAAGTAAGAGAAATGTTTCTAGAACTGGCAGTTTTCTTGAACCAAAAGAGACTCAAGGGAAAAAAAAAAAGTAATCCCAACTATGTACCTCAAATTTCTGAGTTCCTGAGTGCATTTTTAGTGGCAGTATAAGTATGGAACATTTTAGGTTAAAATGCATCTTCTGCTATATAGGCCAACTATGGTTTTAAATGATTGCCTACCAGAAACTACTTATATCTAATTTACAATGTGCACATGCATCACAGGAATAAAGCTAATTTTGAAAATATAGTCTTTTAGGTCACATATACTTATATCATGTAAATACACCAAAATCAGATTGATTATATTCTTTGCAGCAAAAGATGGAGAAGCTCTATACAGTCAGCAAAAAACAAGACTGGGAGCTGACTGTGGCTCAGATCATGAGCTCCTTATTGCCAAATTCAGACTGAAATTGAAGAAAGTGGATAAAATCACTAGATCATTCAGGTATGACCTAAATCAAATCCCTTATGATGATACTTGAGAAATTTGTATGCAGGTCAGGAAGCAACAGTTAGAACTGGACATGGAACAACAGACTGGTTCCAAATAGGAAAAGGAGTTCGTCAAGGCTGTATATCGTCACCCTGTTTATTTAACTTATATGCAGAGTACATCATGAGAAATGCTGGACTGGAAGAAACACAAGCTGGAATCAAGATTGCCGGGAGAAATATCAATAACCTCAGATATGCAGATGACACTACCCTTATGGCAGAAAGTGAAGAGGAACTCAAAAGCCTCTTGATGAAAGTGAAAGAGGAGAGTGAAAAAGTTGGCTTAAAGCTCAACATTCAGAAAACGAAGATCATGGCATCCGGTCCCACCACTTCATGGGAAATAGATGGGGAAACAGTGGAAACAGTGTCAGACTTTATTTTTGGGGGCTCCAAAATCACTGCAGATGGTGACTGCAGCCATGAAATTAAAAGACGCTTACTCCTTGGAAGGAAAGTTATGACCAATCTAGATAGCATATTCAAAAGCAGAGACATTACTTTGCCAACAAAGGTCCGTCTAGTCAAGGCTATGGTTTTTCCTGTGGTCATGTATGGATGTGAGAGTTGGACTGTGAAGAAGGCTGAGCGCCGAAGAATTGATGTCTTTGAACTGTGGTGTTGGAGAAGACTCTTGAGAGTCCCTTGGACTACAAGGAGATCCAACCAGTCCATTCTGAAGGAGATCAGCCCTGGGATTTCTTTGGAAGGAATGATGCTAAAGCTGAAACTCCAGTACTTTGGCCACCTCATGCGAAGAGTTGACTCATTGGAAAAGACTCTGATGCTAGGAGGGATTGGGGGCAGGAGGAGAAGGGGACGACAGAGGATGAGATGGCTGGATGGCATCACTGACTCAATGGACGTGAGTCTCAGTGAACTCCGGGAGTTGGTATTGGACAGGGAGGCCTGATGTGCTGCGATTCACAGGGTTGTGAAGAGTCGGACACGACTGAGCGACTGATCTGATCTGATCTGATCTATGATATACAGTGGAAGTGAGAAATAGATTTAAGGGACTAGATCTGATAGACACAGTGCCTGATGAACTATGAATGGAAGTTTGTGACATTGTACAGGAGACAGGAATCAGGAACATCCCCAAGAAAAAGAAATGCAAAAAAGCAAAATGCCTCTCTGAGGAGGCCTTACAAAGAGTTGTGAAAGAAGAAAAGTGAAAAGCAAAGGAGAAAAGGAAAGATATACCCATTTGAACTCAGAGTTCCAAAGAATGGCAAGGTGAGATAAGAAAGCCTTCCTCAGTGATCAATGCAAAGAAATAGTGGAAAACAGCAGAATGGGAAAGACTAGAATCTCTTCAAGAAAATTAGAGATACCAAGGGAACATTTCATGCAAAGATGGGCTCAATTAAGGACAGAAATGGTAGGGATCTAACAGAAACAGAAGATATTAAGAAGAGGGGGCAAGAATACACAGAAGAACTGTACAAAAAAGAGTTTCACGACCCAGATAATCACGATGGTGTGATCCCTCATGTACAGCCAGACATCCTGGAATGTGAGATCAAGTGGACCTTAGGAAACATAACTATGAACAAAGCTCATGGTGGTGATGGAATTCCAGTTGAGCTATTTCAAATCCTGAAAGATGATGCTGTGAAAGTGCTGCACTCAATATGTCAGCAAATTTGGAAAACTCAGCAGTGGCCACAAGACTGGAAATGGTCAGTTTTCATTCCAATCCCAAAGAAAGGAAATGCCAAAGAATGCTCAAACTACTGCACAATTGCACTAGTCTCACATGCTAGAAAGTAATGCTCAAAATTCTCCAAGCCAGGCTTCAGCAGTACTTGAACCATGAACTTCCAGATGTTCAAGCTGGTTTTAGAAAAAACAGAGGAAACAGAGATCAAATTGCCAACATCCTCTGGGTCATGGAAAAAGCAAGAGAGTTCCAGAAAACATCTATTTCTGCTTTACTGACTATCCTAAAGCCTTTTACTGTGTGGATTACAATAAACTGTGGAAAATTCTTCAAGAGATGGGAATGCCAGACCACTTGACCTGCCTCTTGAGAAACCTATATGCAGGTCAGGAAGCAGCAGTTAGAACTGGACATGGAACAACAGACTGGTTCCAAGTCAAGAAAGGCATATGTCAAAGCTGTATATTGTCACCCTGCTTATTTAACTTATATGCAGAGTACATCATGAGAAACACTGTGCTGGAGGAAGCCCAAGCTGGAATCAAGATTGCCAGGAGAAATATCAATAACCTCAGATATGCAGATCACACCACCCTTACGGCAGAAAGCAAAGAACTCAAGAACCTTTTGATGAAAGTGAAAATGAAAGAGGAGAGTAAAAAATTGGGCTTAAAGCTCACATTAAGAAAACTAAGGTCATGGCACCCAGTCCCATCACTTCATGGCAAATAGATGGGGAAACAGTGGCTGACTTCATTTTTGGGGGACTCCAAAATCACTTCAGATGGTGATTGCAGCCATGAAATTAAAAGATGCTTACTCCTTGAAAGGAAAGTTATGACCAACCTAGAGAGCATATTAAAAAGCAGAGACATTACTTTGCCAACAAAGGTCCATCTAGTCAAAGCTATGGTTTATCTAGTAGTCATGTATGGATGTGAGAGTTGGACTATAAAGAAAGCTGAGCGCTGAAGAATTAATACTTTTGAACTGTGGTGTTGGATAAAACTCTTGAGAGTCCCTTGGACTGCGAGGAGATGCAACCAGTCCATCCTAAAGGAGATCAGTCCTGGATGTTCATTGGAAGGACTGATGTTGAAGCTGAAGCTCCAATACTTTGGCCACCTACTGCGAAGAGCTAACTCATTGAAAAGACCCTGAAGCTGAGTAAGATTGAGGGCAGGAGGAGAAGGGGATGACAGAGGATGAGATGGTTGTATGGCATCACCGACTCAACAGACATGGGTTTGGGTGGACTCCGGGAGTTGGTGATGGACAGGGAGGCCTGGCGTGCTGTGGTTCATGGGGTTGCAAAGTGTCATACACGACTGAGCAACTGAACTGAACTGAACACTTATAAATATACTCCAAAATATATGGGGGCTTCCCTGGTGTTTCAGGGGTACAGAATCCACCTGCCAATGCAGGAGATACAGGTTCAATCCTTGGATTGGGAAGATCCCCTGGAGAAGGGACTGGCAACCTACTGTAGTATTTTTGCCTGGGAATGGACAGAAGGAGCCCTGGAGGCTACAGTGCATAGGGTCACAAAAGAGTCAGACACAACTTAACAACTAAACAACAACAACAAAATGCCATATGTTAAAGTTTCTAAAATAATAAGTTTGAAGGAAATGCTTTGAAGAAGAAGTATTAATTACTTTTTCTCAATGAATATTATACCCAATATGCCCCAAATTTTCTAAAATCAATTAGGAAAGACCTAACTTAATGAGGCTTTACATTTACCTGCTAATATTGGTAGTATATTTTAAGACTTCAAATAATTAAGAAGTCTATGCTCACAATATCAAAAGAATAGTTTCTGAATTAAACCAGAAAGATCAACATCTCCCAGAGATAAAGAAAAGCTTAAGTACTTTCCTTTTTAAGACGTTTTTATAAAATTAAAGAAATTAAAAATGCTATCATTTGATTTAAAAACTGAAATATTTTACCTAGAACATAGATAACACTTTTAATTTTAAAATACAATGCAATATTATTGTGATCATCTTAAAATTAGTCTATGTATTCACAAACATTACTTAATGGTTCACTAGAGACAAAAAAAAAAAATGGAGAAGGCAATGGCAACCCACTCCAGTACTCTTGCCTGGAGAATCCCATGGACGGAGGAGCCTGGTAGGCTGCAGTCCATGGGGTCTCAAAGAATCAGACACGACTGAGCGACTTCACTTTCACTTTTCACTTTCATGCATTGGAGAAGGAAATGGCAACCCACTCCAGCGTTCTTGCCTGGAGAATCCCAAGGACGGAGTAGGCTGCCGTCTACGGGGGCACACAGAGTCAGACATGACTGAAGCGACTTAGCAGAGATAAAAAGCATCACTATGAACAAAGCTAGTGGAGGTGATGGAATTCCAATTGAGCTATTTCAAATCCTGAAAGATGATGCTGTGAAAGTGCTGCACTCAATATGCCAGCAAATTTGGAAAACTCAGCAGTGGCCACAAGACTGGAAATGGTCAGTTTTCATTCCAATCCCAAAGAGGCAATGCCAAAGAATGCTCCAACTACCACACAATTGCACTCATCTCACAAGCTAGTAAATTAATGCTCAAAATCCTCCAAACCAGGCTTCAGCAATACATGAACCGTGAACTTCCAGATGTTCAAGCTGGTTTTAGGAAAGGCAGAGGAACCACAGATCAAAATGCCAACATTCTCTGGATCATGGAAAAAGGAAGAGAGTTCCAGAAAAACATCTATTCTGCTTTATTGACTATGCCAAAGCCTTTGACTGTGTGGATCACAATAAACTGTAGAAAATTCTTAAAGAGATGGGAATACCAGACCACCTGACCTGCCTATTGAGTAATCTATATGCAGGTCAGGAAGCAACAGTTAGAACTGGACATGGAACAACAGACTGGATCCAAATAGGAAAAGTGGTTTGTCAAGGCCGTATATTGTCACCCTGCTTATTTAACTTATATGCAGAGTACATCATGAGAAGTGCTGGGCTGGAAGAAGCACAAGCTGGAATCAAGATTGCTGGGAGAAATATAAATAACCTCAGATATGCAGATGACACCACCCTTATGGCAGAAAGTGAAGAGGAACTCAAAAGCCTCTTGATGAAAGTGAAAGAGGAGAGTGAAAAAGTTGGCTTAAAGCTCAACATTCAGAAAATGAAGATCATGGCATCCGGTCCCATTACTTCATGGGAAATAGATGGGGAAACAGTAGAAACAGTGTTAGACTTTATTTTTCTGGGCTCCAAAATCACTGCAGATGGTGATTGCAGCCATGAAATTAGAAGAAGCTTACTCTTTGGAAGGAAAGTCATGACAAACCTAGACAGCATATTAAAAATCAGAGACATTACTTTGCCAACAAAGGTCCATCTAGTCAAGGCTATGGTTTTTCCAGTGGTCATGTATGGATGTGAAAGTTGAACTGTGAAGAAGGCTGAGCACCGAAGAATTGATGCTTTTAAACTGTGGTGTTGGAGAAGACTGTTGAGAGTCCCTTGGACTGCAGGGAGATCCAACCAGTCCGTTCTGAAGGAGATCAGCCCTGGGATTTCTTTGGAAGGAATGATGCTAAAGCTGAAACTCCAATACTTTGGTCACTTCATGCGAGGAGTTGACTCATTGGAAGAAATACTCTCATGTTGGGAGGGATTGAGGGCAGGAGGAGAAGGGGACTACAGAGAATGAGATGGCTGGAAGGTATCACCGACTCAATGGACATGAGTTTGAGTGAACTCTGGGAGTTGGGATGGACTGGGAGGCCTGGCATGCTGCAATTCATGGGGTTGCAAAGCTTTGGACAGACTGAGTGACTGAACTGAACTGAGGGATAATATGGTTCAGATCAAAGTACGTAAGTTTAAAGTTATAGAATGAACATCTTTGGAATCACCTTTGACCTCTACATAACAGTACACTGGTGTGCACAACCTCATTTGGAGGACATGTCAAAAGACTGATTTATAAACATTTAACTGTAGAAAGTATAAATGTGAGGTCACACTGAAGGGCCCTGTGGCATGCATGCCCTGGTCAAAAGAGTGAAGTGGCTAATATTTTAAAGTTGCCATTACCTGGGCCCTGGTATACATGAGGAGTATTTTACTTCAGAAATACTCATGTCTTGGAGAATGAAGACAGACTTCCCTCTCTGCATTCCCTCTCCTCATCCACAAACCAAAATCGTTTCTGCCATTAATCATGACAACTCCTTTTGATGTAAATAGAAAGCATTGTACCACAAATATATATACTCGGCGTATGACACATTAAGGTGATGCCCAGTCAAAAGACAATGTAATGCCAGAGCTAGTGGAAATTAGACAGATATCTGGAAATGAAATAAGGAAGGAAAGGAGAGAAAGAAAATGAAGGAAGAGAAGAAAGAAGAAAGGAAGAAATAAAGGAAAGGAGGAGGGGGGAGGCAGGGAAGGAGGAGGGAAAAGAAGGAAGAAAACAATGTGATTTCTCAGGGAAGAAAGGACAGGAGACCTTGTCTCAGAGGCAGAAACAGAAACATGAAAAATCTCCAAGGACCTTTCCAACACAGACACTGAATCTCTGGCCTTAGCCTTTCCAAACAATGAAACGATAGGAGAATTCAGGGCCTGGGCACAGCTCCGGCATAACTGTGGACAGATTTTCCCCCATATGTTTACAGAATTCTGAAAGTACAGAAATAGCTGTTGAGCTCTAAGCAGTTTTTGTAAAATTACCCCAGCTCAGAGATGTTTTCATTCTACCCTGGGGACTCTTTGGTGAAATCTAAATAAGTGGAAAGATTCAGCTATTTTGGAGTTTTCCTTGTGCTAAATAATATTCTGTAGATTGGATTAAAAGGAGAAAAAAATGTAGATATTTTCACATTCACATCAATCAAAATGGCTGAATGTTTAAAAACAAACAAAAAAGTGCCCTCAGGCTGAAAGCAATTATGGAAATTCTTAGTCAAAAGGGATAATTTATTAGATCATTTGTAATGAACACAACACGCAAATGAAAACTGGTGTCTCTGACCTCAACTACTGCAACCACTACGATATTTTCTATTTATAAAAATGATCACAATAAGGTTTGTGGAGGCCCCATGAAGGAGTTAATTCAAGGGTCCACCTGACTGACCCACCTGATTCCAGAGACAGTGGCTGCCCAGTGTGACTACTGTGAGGGACTGTTCTTCTTTCATTCCATGGGTTGATTTTATTGACTTTTAGGAGATTACTTTTTAAATTAATTAATTTGAAAAAGCACAAATGAGACCACCCCCTTCACCTGCTGAGTTCCCTCTTCTTCAGAGAACAGCTCAAACATCACTTCTCTGAGAGGCCTTCACTGACCAAAATGCCCAATATCAAGCTGAATATTATATATTGTAATCTCAGTGTCTGTCTTACTCTTAGACTGGAATCCCCAGAAGTGCAGAAATAATGTTTATTATACTCACCATGAGGGCCTCATACATAACCTTTAGTGGGTACTCACAAACATTCATTGAATGAATGAAGAAAATAAAACTAGCCCTAATAGCTAGATAATATAATTGTGTTGGTAGAAAGATTCTGCCTGCAAACAACAGGATATTAAACTAAATTTAATAAAATGCCCAGAGCTGGATGTTTCCAGAGTGGGTTAATTGGGTAGCTTGACCATGTCAGGGCACTGAGTCTGCTTCACAATCAAGCTCTTGGTTTTTCCCTTCATCATCTTAAGAAGGATGCCACAATTACAAGCACTCATCCTCAAACAACTGAGTTTTAAAGCCAGTAAATGTAAAGAGAAGAGATCACTTCCCAAGCATATTTTGTCATATTTAATATGACACTTCAATCATATTAAAGAAAAATTTGGAAGCAACCTAAATGTCCACTGAGGGATGGACAAAATTTGGTACATATATACAATGGCGTGTTACTTGGCCATAAAGGAGGTTGAAATAATACCACTTGCAGTAACATGGATTGACCTGGAGATGTAATACTGAGTAAAGTAAGTCAGACAGAGAAAGACAAATATCATATAATATTGTTTATATGTGGAATCTAAAAAATGGTACAAATGAACTTATTTACAATACAGAAATAGTCATGGATATAGAAAACAAACATATCTACCAAGGGGGAAAAGGTGGAGGAGGGACAAATTGGGGTATTGGAATTGACATATACAACTACTATATTTAAAATAGGTAGCTAATAAGAACTTATTGTATAGCACAGGGAACTCTACTCAATACTCTGTAATGATCTACATGGGAAAAGAATTTTAAAAAGAGTAGATATATGTATATGTATAACTGATTCACTTTGCTGTGTACCTAAAACTAACACAACATATAAATCAATATAGTCCAATAAAAATTAATGTAAAAGAAGAAGAAGAAAACTGTTCCTCAGAGATCTTCTGAACAGACATCTTCCCTTCCTGATGGCCAGCATATGATCACAAGCTCTTAGCCTGCCTACCTGCAAAGAAGACTGGGAAAACAAGTATCTGGCATTGTCCACATCTATATAAGGGAAGAGCTCCGTGAGCAAGAAGAAAGAATGGACAAGAAGTAGACAGGCAGCAATCAAGTGTCTACCAGAGAGGCCTATGATTGTATTCTTTATTTATCATTATTTGTTTTAAGTATGTCATTAAGATGGGAGCCCTATGTGCATGAAGAGCACAGGAAGACTATGTCCTGCATGCAGCTTTCCCTGGTCCACAGATAGAGGTTAAGTATATGAATCCAGAAATGCTTCATGAATAATTACATCCAATGTCTGATAGGGAAAAAGGAAAAGAATAAACTTTCAACATGATGACCTTGACTATGATTTTGAACTCCTATTAGATCAGAGAAACACACAGAAATGTATATTGTTTCATTTTGCCATCTGTAGACTGATGTTTCTTTAACTGATGGCTGCTGGACTCTAATGATTATCATCACAGCAAAATGGTTTTGTTGGATCTGGGGAAGCAGTATGTCATGTTTTATTATTTTTTTTTATTCCCCAAAATGTAAAATTTGCTTTCAAGAACCTTCCAGATCAATCAAGACATTCCATGAGCATCTTAAGTAGAAATTGTTTGGAGAATCAGAAGAATCATAGACTGCTTCATGTTAGATATGACATCTGATGTCTCTTTGCACGTGTATTGAAACCCAAGATTATTGAGAAGTCAAAAGACATAGACTCAACTCATTTTGCAAATGTAATATAGGCTCTTAGTTAGGTTCAGACATCTTTTGCTTTTTATATCCTACTAGCTCAACTTCTAAACTTGGTTTAAAAACTTCTCAATTAGCTACAAAGTGCTGAAATATTCTGTTTCAGCTTTGTTGGCAGGAATTTGACATACCTGAGAATAGAAGCTAGCCTGTAGATCTGACTTGAAGATGAAGGATGAGTTCCATCTTCAACTCAGAAAGATAGGAACATGAGGGCCCCATTCAAGATTTTCTCAGACCCAGAAGATGAGTGACTCCACTGTTCCTTGGAAGCATTATTCGTATCTGGCAAACTCATTCACTGGTTGAAGCTCAAGCTAGTATTTTCAGAGTGCTGCAGTCATGAGCTCTTCTCAGCATGGGATTACTTAACACACCATGCTACTTGGGATCACCTGAAATTTTGAGCTAATCTCTAGAAAATTTGCCTGGTGGTTTGGTATTATAGGAAATTCAACTGTATTGTTTAGGTTTTTTTTCCCTAGCCTCATCATTACCTACTATATTTCATCTTCTCTTAAATTCATTTGTTAGTTTCAGAAATTTAAATCTACACTTTTCAAACAACACCTTTCCCTTTTGCTTCCATCCTGCAAAGCTCCATATAGCTGGCCCCTCCCACATTTGCAGTGATTTGCATGTTGTTCTGTGACTGTGATATGATAAGTCTCTTAGAACACTCACACAGATACCAATGGAGGATGGCTTGTTCATGTATGTAAATGTTACAGATGACAGCATTCCTTTTGGCAGTTTGGAAAAAGTTTCATTTTGAAGGCTTGGCATTTCCCGAAATCACTGAAAATATTTAATATAATTAAAGAGGTTTGACCCTTGGGTTGGAAAGATCCCCTGGAGAAGGGAAAGGCTACCCATTCCAGTATTCTGGCCTGGAGAATTCCATGGACTGCATAGTCCATGGGGTCGCAAAGAGTCAGATATGACTGAGCGACTTCTACTTTCACTTTTCAAAGCATATTTAGGACATGTTGAAAGGGAAAAACCAGGAAAAGGTATGCAGTATGTTCCCTCATGTTGTCCAAATACCATCTGCAACAAAATTAACTGAGGGACTGTTTATGAAATTGCAAATTCTTAAATGTACTAAATCAGACTCAGTGTGGTGAGGTTTCAAAATATGTCCTTTTTGTCTCATTCTCAAGGTGATTCTCGGAGAAGGCGATGGCACCCCACTCCAGTACTCTTGCCTGGAAAATCCCATGGACGGAGGAGCCTGGTAGGCTGCAGTCCATGGGGTCGTGAAGAGTCGGACACGACTGAGCGACTTCACTTTCACTTTTCACTTTCATGCATTGGAGAAGGAAATGGCAACCCACTCCAGTGTTCTTGCCTGGAGAATCCCAGGGCCAGGGGAGCCTGGTGGGCTGCCGTCTATGGGGTTGCACAGAGTCGGACACGACTGAAGCGACTTAGCAGCAGCAGCAGCAGCAAGGTGATTCTCACACATCCTTTGAGAACTGCTAGCATAAGACACTTCCAACTTTTCAATTTTTCAGTCAACCTGAAACAGAAGCAAAAGAAAGATGTTAGTTTCTAGATGGGTTTCCCTAGTGGCTCAGTGATAAAGAATCCACCTGCAATGACTTGGCTTTGATCCCTGAGACAGGAAGATCCCCTGGAGAAGGAAATGGTAACCTACTCCAATATTTTTGCCTGGAAAATTCCATGAACAGAAGAACTTGGTGGGCTACAGTCCATGGGGCTGCAAAAACGTCACACACAACTTGATGTCTAAACAACAAGTTTGTAGATACCGTGCTGGTCATGGCTATCATTTAAAGCATCCTTGGATAATGGATTTTTTTTGACAGACTGGGGAAGCCAATAACACATCTCTTCTCAAATTAACATTTTCCAAAGCATAAAAAAACCCACATTTGGTCATAAATAAAATAATTATGTTAATGTATAACTTTTTCTATGGACCCCTTTGGGGACTGTGAACCCCAGGTTAATAGTCCTTGAGTGAAGAGACAAAGTAACCCAATCAGAAACGGCTAAATGGAAATGACAGATCAGATTTGGTTAGATGCTATCTGAGGCTTGCAGTCTAATTTAGGATTAGTTTCAGCAGAATGATCTAAAATTACTTCAGAGAGAAGAGGCTCTGAAAATGATAATGAAAGTGTTCAGAGACGGAACCTGCAGCAAAAGGATAAAATACATACCCTTTCTTTTCTGTCTCCTATTTCTCCCTTTACACTGGATACTCCCTCTCAGTCTGTACCAACAAAAAATACTCTTTCACTTAAAAGTCAGTTTTTTAATTTATTTTTAATTGGAGGGTAATTGCTTTACAATGTTTTGTTGGTCTGCTGTACAACAACCTGCTGCTGCTGCTAAGTCGCTTCAGTCGTGTCCGACTCTGTGTGACCCCATAGACGGCAGCCCACCAGGCTTCCCCGTCCCTGGGATTCTCCAGGCAAGAACACTGGAGTGGGTTGCCATTTCCTTCTCCAATGCATGAAAGTGAAATGTGAAAGTGAAGTCGCTCAGTTGTGACTCTTAGCAACCCCATAGGAGAGACGCTGGAAAGGGAGGTGATATATGTATATTTATAGCTGGTACAACAACCTGAACCAGCTATAAATATACATATATCCCCTCCCTTGAAAGCGTGTCTCCTACCTCCCACATCCCAGCCTTCAAGGTCATCACAGAACACTATGGTCCTACATTTCCCTTTGTCTATCAAGCTACTTCTCTCCTTTTTTCCCTTAGTGAATTATCTAGAAAAAGTCACCTGTACTTCACTCTCCTCTCGTCTATGATCTACCTCTTATCCCCCTTTAGTATGTTGTTGTTTCAGCTGAGTCACCAACATCTGACACTACTGACCACACCCTCTGTTTATAGTCTACTAATTTAAATTCCCAATTCTTTCCACTGCAGATGTTCCTTTTCAATATCTTCTCCGCGGGCTCCTATTTCTCCATCATTCCTAAAATGCATCTCATGACCAGTCTGCCCTCAATCCTCTTTCCTTCAAACTTTGTCACCACCACCATACACTGCCTTGCTTAGGTCTCCAGCTCTATTACTGCTTTATTGTCAAGGTTACCTAACTTGCCTCCCTAGCTTCTTCTCTAATCTCAAGGTGGAGGTATTCCTCTTCCTTGGGAGTTGACCCTTCCCTCGTTTCATACCATTGTTTGCCCATCTTTTCCTCCTAAATGTCCTCTTGGAAGTCTTTCCTGTTTAAGTGAAGTATCTTTCTGTGTGTCCCCAGAGTTCCCTTAAACTTAAGTGAAGCTCTCAAAATTGCCCCATCAATGATCTCCCTTTCTAGCTTATGAGCTTCTGGAGATCAGGATACTTAGCCTGGGCCTTTCCTGTCCATCCTCCCATCAGACATATAGAGGGGCTCAAATATTCTTCATCAAATTAGGAAAACAGCCTTAAGAAAAGCCAAAGGACCGATTAAAAAAAAAATGAAAGCATTAATCAATCTATCAATCTAGGATAACCATGAACTACTATCATTCATTCTCTGCCTTTTTAAAGAATAGATTCTGTGAGAATGTTTATACTATAATATAGAACAGAGAGAAGGAGAGGAAAAGAAATGGTAGAGAGAAGGAGATGGTCAGTTAATCAAGTCTTCCATTTAGACTCTGTGAAATAAAAAATTCCTGAATCCCCTGCCAGCTGCTAACTGCCATTCTATAATAGATTCATTTCATTTATTCACCTTTTAATTCATTCAACACATAATTTTGAGTGCTGACCACATGTCAGTATGCAAGGCATTGGGAATTCAGTGGTGAACAAATATTCAGAGTTCTATCCTCAGGAAAATAAGACTGTAATGAGAGAGGTAGACAATAAATAAATATATGCTTATACGCTGTGATAAATGCATGAAGAAAATTTTTCTTGAAAGATCAGTGGGACAAATGACAAATACACATTCTATTTCTCAAGGTCTCTGGGTCCTGAAGATTTAACCTTCCCTTGTCTGAGTCTTGACTTCCCTGGTGGCTCAGATGGTAAAGCGTTTGTCTACAATGTGGGAGACCCAAGCTCGAGCCCTGGGTTGGGAAGATCCCCTGAAGAAGGAAATGGCAATCCAATTGCCTGGAAAATCCCACGGACAGAGGAGCCCGCTGGCTACAGTCTATGGGGTCACAAAGAGTCGGACACAACTGAGCGACTTCAGTTTCCTTTCCTTGTCTGAGTCTTAAAGATTTCATTTGTCCTCTTTACTAAAAGCTTTTCATGGCTCAACTTTATTTCCCTTTACTCATCACTCTGAAAATATTATCACCTCTTCAGGCCAGGTTTTCTCATTGGCTAAGCCTACGTACCTTTAGATCCATGGCAAGCTCTTTCTCTTTGAGGTGGGTGTGACAGCATGGGAGAAAGATTTGTGTTCCTCTAGTCATTCTCTGGAACAAACAAACATTCAAGGACATTGCTCTTGTTCTTTTTTCTCCCTTCCTTCTGTGCATCCTACTTTTACCCCAACCTCCTGGAGTTAACATATATCACATCAAGGTAAGGAAAGAGAGAAAGAAGCAGAAATAACAAGAAAGAAAGGAATAAAAATTAAAATAGCAGAAAAGTAAGTAGAAATGATGATTTTTCCTTGGTCTTCTCATGGAAAAGAATAAATTGAATAATTGCCATTAAGATGGATGGTATCACTGGCCCACCTCACCCCTACCTACTACTCGACAGAATAAATGTTTGTTGAACACCTGCTGTGAACCAGGCATTGTGCACAAGTCTTAATGCAATAAGCCCTAAAAATTCTGAAATTGTTAGATTCTGTGAGATTGAGATGAGGTTATTGGCATATGCTGCTACTGCTAAGTCACCTTCAATCATGTCCGACTCTGTGCGACCCCATAGACGGCAGCCCACCAGGCTCCCCCGTCCCTGGGATTCTCCAGGCAAGAACACTGGAGTGGGTTGGCACTTCCTTCTCCAATGCATGAAAGTGAAAAGTGAAAGTGAAGTCATTCAGTTGTGTCCGACCCTCAGCGACCCCATGGACTGCAGCCTGCCAGGCTCCTCCGTCCATGGGAGTTTCCAGGAAAGAGTACTGGAATGGGGTGCCAGGGCCTTCTCCATATTGGCGTATAAGCCCCATAATTTCTACCATGGATCTAGGCCAGTGGCTCCCAACCTCAGCAGTGTATTAACTCACCAGAAGAGATTTTTTAAAACAGAAATGCCCAGGTCCCACCTTCAGTGATGCTGATTTATTGATCTTGGATGGGCCCAAAGCAATAGTGATTTTTCAAAAGTTGATTTTAATGTGTAGCCAGGACTGAGAGCCATTGGCCTAGGCAGTAGGTCAGACCATTCTGAAAGGTAACCAGACCAATCTTCCAAAGCACAAGGCAGGACTTCTTTTCTTATACTCAACTCACATTCCAGAGAACACTCTTTGATACTCTGGAGGAACTGCTCTCCCTCCCAGGTTCTCTCCTCAAGAACCAATCTCATGTTCCAGCATCTCCATACATTTAAGTGCTACCGCAGAGTCTATGCATGGACAATGTTCTCTGTTCAGTAGCGGAGCTCTCCATTGGCTGCATCCACAATCAATATCCCTCTCTCCAAGTCCCTCCCTTCACAAATGGTGTATATCTAGGACAGGTTGAAACCTTGGTTTCTGTTGGTAATCTATATAATTACATTACTCAGCTACCAAACCTACTCCAGTAAAAAAGACGTAAGAGATACTTTTTTTCTGAACCAAAGAGGTAAGACAGGGACACTCCCTTGGTTGCAACTGTTTTTGGAAGGAGCCCTTATTTGCATGACAATGTCTCTGAAAATAATAGTCCCACCTCCTTGCTGGGCCTTCCTTCTTGGCTGAGAAGGTGTCATCAGGAAATAAAATCTCATCCTGGATGATGGGATTGGCACCGCCTTCTAAGTAGACCAAAGAATTTGGAGCTTGTCTAACCAGAAATTCTTACCCACTCCCAAAAAATGCATATCCTGTTCATCCAAAGGATGTTAATTAGCACCTGCTTCCACTACTAAACTCATGGGATCTAGTGTGTTGCTCTTGCAGTTCCTCTGATCTGTGTTGGCAACTGCTCTCTAATGAACCACATTAGTCACATGATGTGCCACCTGATCTATTAGAGAGGGTGTTGCAGGACTTCTTGAACTTAGGTGTGACTACCCCAACAAAACCATTAGACAGTGTGTAAGAAAAGATGCAGATGGAACTTGGCCAGAAGTTTAATCCAATTAACTTGACAACCATAGTTGCCTTCCCAGAAAAATTACAGAATCAGAGAACACTGAAGCTAGAGGAGACCTTAGAAATTACCTAATCCAGATGTTGTTTACATTTGGGGACTTACTG